>NC_060129.1:126169480-127373025 GCF_021461395.2 Schistocerca americana | reverse complement strand
GCAGCCGTGTGTATTTAGGAAATGACATACCTTTCTCTGAGTTGTTCACAGTTGTGGAGTATGGTTATTTTTGTGTCTTGGGGGGGTGTCAAAAAGGGCAGAACAATGTGTAATTGGGGTCCAGTTTTATGTTTTCTAGTAAGCTTGCTTTTCCTCTCTGAATACTGTCAACCCCCCTCCCCACATCCATTACCATGGGAGGAATGTCACCAGTCTGTCTAGTGACCTCTACAGCTTGGCAGCTAAGTGTTGTTCCCTTCTCACCCTACCCAACCAGAAGGCATGAAATGTCATTGGGATCTGGACTGTGACTAATTAGCCAGAAGTTATAACTAAGACAAGTCAGTGTCATTCCTCTCTGTCACCACCTTCATGTGCCATGGGGTGCTAAGGCATGCCTTACTCCCCGCTTCCCCTGTTGCCCCATACAGTGATACATGGATCACACTGTATTGAAATCGCTTAGCTGAGTGTGTTTTGTGTAATGATAGGAAAGAAGCAGCCTGTTCATTAATAGATCCGTCCCTCAATTTTGTGATGAGGAAAGATTATTTGTTTTGTGTGGCATTGACCAACATAAACTGTTAAGTACATTTAAGTGTGTGCAAAGGATGGCCAGCATACCCAGTTACTGGCCAACCCCAATGTCCAGGCTCACTCTTTTGTGTCTTTCACCATTCCTGTATTTTCATTTTAATAGTGCATCATAAAAACCTTAATGTAGTTTGTTTTACTGATGTGTACTGTCATGAGCATGGGAAAGAGCAAATGTGATTTTACATACCTTTAGACATGTCAGCATTTCATAAATTTCATCCACGTTCATCTGGTAAAGTATTTATAAAGGAACTGGAACTCTTGAAGAGTTAAATTAACTGCTTTGACTTTGTTGCAGGTGGAGGTGAACGAGAAGAAGGACCGCGTGAATGACGCGTTGAACGCAACACGAGCGGCGGTGGAGGAGGGTATAGTGCCCGGGGGTGGTACAGCACTGCTCCGCTGCAGCCCGGTACTCGAAAAACTAAAGCCAACCAATGCTGACCAGGCAACAGGTGAGTGTGTACATCTCTAATCTGGCCTTTACCTACTTGATTTTTTTTCTTATTCCCCCCCCCCCCCCCAGATGTTTACCCAATATCTGTAATAATGCATTACCTCTTTACTGTAATGGGACCGGTGGCCAAAGAGGACACTAGTGTTGGTGCAGAAATCATATCACTGCAGGAGGGGGCTTAAATGAATGTGTCATATTTCTCTCCACATAAGATTTTTATGAACTCAAGCTCTACACAACTTCCTCTGTCGCCATGACAGGATTTAACTGTTGTGTAATAATAGGCCATGAGGTACTTTAATGTTGTGGAAATATCATGGAGCTTCTGCATGCTTGATGTCTGTGATGGAGGAATGTTAGTAGTTGCAATTCCCCACCCCCCACCCCAACTTGGGATGTTCAGCTGATTGCTGGTGGCAGAAAGTTTGCCACCTGCAATAGAAGATTAATCTGTGATGATGGCAGCAGTCAAATATCCTGAGAAAAAAGCAGATAGACAACATGTCAACAAACCCTAAAACATTAATAATTTTGTAACATTAGTAGTGATACTATTGTAACATTAGTAGTGATACTGATACGGTGGATAACACAGTTCATTTCTGTGTAGCATTTTGGCATTGAGCGCCCATTTCCTTGCACTATTAAGGCTATAGCCGCTGTCCCAATTAAACTGGTTTTTGCACATTGTGAACTCAACAGCTTCTTCAGTGATAGTCACAGTTGATACATCTGTTGTATAAGATTTTAGTATCTCAAACATAATTGTGTGTTTATGAGGCTGCATTCAGCTGCTGTAGATATGTCAAAATTGCTTAATTTAATGTGATGTCTGTGCTTCGTGCGTTCATTAGTCTGAAATTGCGCATAGACTGTCCTGTTTAAATTCACAAGAAATTTTATAAATTTGTAGGAACTGTTGAGACCAAAGCTGTCTTTTGCTGGGTACAGCATTACTCTAATTTTCTTTCATGGCCAGGAAAAGTGTTGAATAGATTCTATGCCTCAGGCTGCACAGTTTGTTGGAGCTCCAAAGAAAGGAAAAAGTGCTATAGGATGATATAATGACTATTATCTCAGAGTTTTATTTCTTAGAGGTGGATAGTCAGGGTTCCCACAAGTTCTGGAAATCAGAGAATTTCAAATGCGTCACGGAAATCAGGGAAATTTGAAGGAAAAAAAACGCTGGAAAAATCTCATTGGTCTCATTTCATCAACATGGTGTCTGTGACATGTAAATAGCTGGCCACACAATTGGAATTCCACGACAGGCCAAAACCGCAGACCATTGGGTATCTAATGGATCGGGCCTGCCAATCTGAAGCCCAACCTTTCCCACTAATGTGTAAGCCCTGCCCATCGGATCTAGTCTCACCAATCTGCCTGCAGTTTGCGTCTGTGGGCATGTGGCATGATGCGGAAGATTTTCGTGGTTCATCCAAGGACCCAGGACTGTGGTGCTCCTTGGCAGACCAGAGGCTACATACAGGTGATGGATTTCAGGAATTGTGACTGTCTTGCCGCAAGTGTATTGTCCAGTGCGGCATTCTATATGCTTTTATTTATTCTAGTACATTTTGTCACTTCGAAAATATGTGTGTATTAGAAAGTACGGATGACAAGAAGAAGAAAATTGTGACAGTTGCTGGTGATTTGTATGCTATGACTCATATTTCTGGAAAGAAAAATTACACAATACCTGTAAAATAATAGACATAACACAGTGACTAATATGAACTTAGTAGAACAAACATTTTATTGGTGGTCCCCCCCCCCCCCCCATAGTGTTGGTTTATACAACTCTTCCCTGTCTTATACACTTATTTCAAGAAGACTACTTTTTTCTGAGGTTACTTCTGAAACCAGTGAAGGTATTTTATATCTGTCTTGCACCTCCAAGGAAATGGGTATTTTTGTCACAAATGTGTTTCATTTTATTGAAATAAAATAACAGTGGTTTTATTGGAACACACACACACCATTTGCCTTGCTTTCTCCATCTAAAAACAGTTCATTACAAAAGATGTTGATGTTAATACTTAAGATTTTGCTCACAGGGGAGAGAAATCTACCACGGGGCCTCAGCCTTGGCAGCATCTTTTCCCTTCTGTGCTGCATGTCTATCCTCTTGCTGTTCTCTTTCCCCCCTGTCTTGGGAAACATGTCTGGGGTGTTTCTGGGAATGTTGTGCACTGTCTGTAGCTGACATAAGTCTCACCACTGTTCTGCATTCCTTTTTCCTTTCTTCGTTCACCTTCTCCTATCATCCCTTTGCTTCAGCATTTGAAGCTCCTCTTTTTTCTTTTTCCTTACAGTGCACTCCTGAAGGCATCTGACACGTAACAGGTGACTGGATAACGTGCAATTCCCAGCCCCGGGTCGGCAGGTAGGGCTCGCACGTACCCTGTAGCACAGGCCAGGCCCAGAGAGCTGCTATGTTCCCAAATTGCGCCAAAGGGAGGTGTGACCTGAGGTCTGAACAGTTACCTAACGTGTGTGCGCCCCCTTGTGTAGGAGGACCCCAGTTGGAAAGAGTGTGCAATCAGAGACACTGGCAATCGTGGGGAATTTTCTCAGAATGAGCTGATCATCCTCACAGTCTACATCTACAAAACAAATGGAATGAGGCTAATGATTCAAAGACTCTCCCAGCTGCACCACGGTTCCTCGTGGTTTTACGTATTGAAGGCGGTCAGTCCTTCACAATGGTAAATCCCTTTATTGTTCAGAAAAGTGTTGATGCAGTTGCTGGTCTTGTGAAATCGTGCTCTTGTTTACGGAATAGCACTTAGCCTTTGGAGACTACTACTGGTTCTCGAGCACAACTACTGCTTGCCGCTTCACTTCTCCACGGCTATACTTTTCGTATCGAGGCCCGTCAAACACTTAATACATCCTGTTGTGCTATTTACGCTAGGCTGCTTGATGGTTTGACCGAGGACAAAATCCAGATGTACCTCTCTGAACAGGTACGGTAACAAATAATGTCTCTATCATAATAGGACTCCAAACCTAACAGAGGCTTATCACTGCCCCTTACAATAGCAATAGTTAACCAACTATTACCAGTTACAACCTCTGTAGTTGTACAAGAAAAATTAATCTTAGCTCCAACAAAAGTAATAGGTCCATTTAGTAGCTCTTCTTGTGCTACATTATTAGGAGTGAGAGTAAATGTATCCACAGTCTTGTACACAGGCATTCTTGATCTTCTGCTATATCTTCTCCTCCTGTACGGCATGGCTGTGCGCTCAGTGCGGCTGCCTCGAGTCGAATGAGCGTGCAGCTGCCTGTACTGTGGAAGTCCCCACTGATAAGCTCCGTCAGGCAGGGCGCGGCAGGAAGCAGCACGCTGATAATCCAACATGGCGCCCACATCCGGCATTTTTAGTAGCGGATCGCGCTTAGTTAGAACTATAGCGCGATCCTCCGAGCTCTAGCGGCGGTCGAGCGAAACTCGTGCAAGGTCACCCGCCATATAGTTTTATATATACTTCTACACATTGATCTTGCCAAAAGCCGAGAAGCGATTCTTCTTAGTGTTTTAGCTCTCTGGGATGCTCTCTGGGTCACTCTGGGATGCTCCCTGGTGGACTCTGGGATACTCTGTTTTGCATTCTTGGATTTAGTATTGTTTATCTTTTATGGTCTAATTCTGTTTATTTGATTTACTTTTCAGTTTAAAGTTGCGAAGCATCCTTATCTATCTCGTGATAATTCCCCCCCCCCCCCCCCCCCCCCCCCCCCTTCACTATGTATGAGGTTCTCATAGTCTAACTGCACATTCCGAAGCTAGTGTACTACCACCAGTGTCATCATTTCGACCACACTCGAATGTCTTGTCGACACCTGCCAATTATGTAACCTGTGGTAGGGATCCACACGAGGGCGATTGTCCACCTCCTCTCTGCTGTATCAATTGCAGTGGTGACCGTGCCACTTTCTCTGGAGATCGTCTCGTGTATCTCGATGAGCGGGCTGTCCAGGAGACTCTGGTAAAGGAAAAAGTTCTTTACCCAGTCGCTCGCAAGTTGTTGGCTAGTTGCAAACCCTGCGTTCTACTGTCTGGGATTAGCAGTACTGTTCTTGCTACATCTTGCTCCGTGAAGGACATAGCCACACACATATTCG
Source organism: Schistocerca americana (assembly GCF_021461395.2). Classification (NCBI taxonomy): domain Eukaryota; kingdom Metazoa; phylum Arthropoda; class Insecta; order Orthoptera; family Acrididae; genus Schistocerca; species Schistocerca americana. The sequence continues at coordinate 127,367,840 of NC_060129.1, read as the reverse complement.
ACCTAAAGTTCTGCTCTGAGGTTGTGAAATTGCCCAGTGTTGTGGTAGCATTGCAGTCCCCTTGTCCAGCTGTGCAACAAACTATCAAACTCTCGCCTCACTGGGCAAAGTCACCAGCTACGTAACCGGCAGGCTGGAAAAAACAGAAGGAATGCTCCTCTGAAGGCTTCCTATGACCCTCCAGCCAACTGACACCCGAGTCTTCCTCTGGTAACTGGAAAGGCTCGAAGATGTCCAACAAATGCAAACGGTCTTCTCCTTCGCTGACTCGAAGATCCTCTTAGACGGTGTCGCCGTGTGATGCCTCACCTGGCCGGCCTCAGTGTCGCCGGTGCGCACCGCCGACCGTTTTTCTGCGGAGGACTCTGCAGGCCGACAGTAGAAGAAAGCCGACCCTTCTGTGGGCCTCGTGAAGCAGGATCCTCCTACCTCAGTGCCCTGTAGCAGCAAGTCTTCGCAGGCTTCATTTTTTCCTCATTGTGACTCTTCCAATGAAACGTTCACAGCCTTCCATCCAACAAAAAGGATTTATGGCTGTGTTTAGAATTGCAGCATCCTCACGACTGCTATGAGCTTTTGCATTTCTTCCTGGTCCATTTTTGTCGTTCAGCGAAGTTTGTGTGGACCCCGGGCCACATCGGCATTCCAGGAAACGAACTCGTCGATCGGTTGGCCAAGCAGGCCACCACTTCGCCTCCCTGGAGTTCGGTCTCGTGGAAAGAGACCTCCGGTCAGCCCTACATTGCAAGGTCCGCGATGTCTGGAGCTCTGAATGGTCTGTCTCGAACACGCCAAATAAGCTCCGCACGGTAAAGTCGTCCACGGCCGTATGGAACTCATCCTTGAGGAGCACGCGTAGTGTCCCAGTTGTTCTCTGCTGTCTCTGAATTGGACATATGCAGTTGACCCACAACTATATCCTTTGCCGTGAGAACCCGCCCGAGTGTCGCTGTGCTGCAGGGCTGACAGTGGTCCATCTTCTGATGGACTGCCCCCTTTTAGCCCCCTTGCAGCAGTCCTTTAATTTACCAACTGCACTTCCTTTAATTCTCGGTGACGATGCCTCTATAGCTGACTCACTTTTACGTTTTATTCGTGCGGCTGGGTTTTATCACTCACTCTAGTGTGGACGCTCTACCACGAATTCTCAGGCTACACCCACTCCAGTGACTTCTGTGACGTGGATACCAAAATAGTGTCTTTTATGGTAACAAGTTGTGTTGGTACCTCTATCAACTCTTTCCAGCTGGGGGTTCTTCGTTTGTAGTTGAGTGATTGACCTTTTACCGGATCCATCAACCACTGTAGTCTGTTTTACTCTGGTCAACTATTTGCTCTGCTCCTTTTAAGTGTCCTCTTTTTTGTGTTACTGCGGTGTTCATTTTAGCTCTTTACCCCTTGGTGTTCCCTCCCTCTAGGTGCAGAGGTCACACTTTTACTGTATAGGCCTTTTACAAGTGTGTCTGTTTGGAACTGGGGACTGATGACCTCGATGTTTAGCCCCCATCAAAACCCAAAACAAACCAACCAACCTAGTCCATTTTGACCTTCCGCCCGAGGTCGGCATTCCATCTTGTGGGGGAGTCTTGCTGCTCATACAGGATGACGTTCATAGCAAACCCATCTCCCTGACTACCCATCAAGCTGTTGCAGTTTGCCTTTTCCTTCCTCACTTGACCTTTTCCCTTTGTACCATTTACATCCCTCCGTCATTCATTGTCTCCAGGGCAGACTTCCTCCAGCTTATTGGGCAGCTACCTCACGCGTTTCTGCTGTCCATCGTCCCAATTGAGCTTCTCCCAGAACCTGTCAGAGAGGTGCCCTCTTGGTTGACCTTATTTAATCAACTAAACGTTTTCTGCCTTAACACAGGAGTACCCACGTTCCTTTCAGACTCTTCGCACACCTATTCCTGTGTGGACCTAACCTTCTGCACTTCCCCATCGTCTTGAGTGGTCTGTTCTGTCACCTACTCGAGTGACCATTTCCCGTGTCCTGTCCATTTGCTGACTCCTACCCCACCTCTGTGCCCACCCAAATCGCAGCTTACTAAGGCTGACTCGGGGCTTTACTCCTATCTGGTGACCTTCGACAAACACGGCTATCCCAGTTCTGATGACCAGGTGGGATATCGTACAAACATTATCCTTACCGCTGCACAATGTTCCATTCCTAGCACTTCCTCTTTACCACACCGTGTCTCTGTCCCGTGGTGGACTGAAGTGTGCCGCAATTAGTGCACGGAGACGTGCTCTCCACATTTTTAACAGTCATCCTATGCTGGCAAACTGCATTCATTATTAACAAAAGTGTGCACAGTGTTGTCACTTTCTTCAGAATAACAAAAAAAACTAGCTGGATTCCATTCACTAGTTCTTTTAACGGTTCCATTCCCTCTTCCGACATGTAGGCTAACCTCCGACGGCCCTCTGGGATCAAGATCCATTCCGTAGTTTCCGGCCTAACTGTAGCAGATGGACTTTAGTGCTATCTCCAATACCTTGGGCCGCCATTTTGCAGAAATTTAGAGTTCCTCCCACTATCACCCTGCCTGGCATTCATTTGGCCACTGGCACCTTTTACACTAGCCCAGTTTAGAGTCTGCATGCAGAAGCTGCCAAACTAAACTACTGCTGTCGTACAGCCATGATTTCCTGTTCAGCAGGTGTGTGTACCGTTTGTCTGCCATGCATTCGCTTCCTATCACCTTCAGTTTCACAGCCTTCACACGAAATTTTGCAATAGTACCTTTTTTTACACTGATGGCTCTGACTGAGTGTGGTGTCGGATGTGCCTTTGTCATTGGTGCCGACGTTTTTTGATATCAGCTTCTGGCACACTGCTCAGTATTTATGGCAGAGCTCTTTGCTCTGTGTCAAGCCATGGAGTACATCCAGCAACACAAGTTTCTCAATTGTCATCTGCTCAGACTCTCAGCACCCTTTAAAGTCACTGTGCACTGTACATCATTTGTCTGTTAGTGCAATGGGTCCAGCAAGCTTCTCGATGGAACCACTGTGATGTTCGTGGGTTCCTGGTCATGCCGCTCTGACAGGAAACGAGGCTGCTCGCGCTGCTGCCAAGGCTGCAGTCCTCGTACTTCACCTCACTAGTTCTTACAAGGCCCACTATTTCTTACACTCCCTTTGATGACCTCTGTGTTGCAATTTGTCAAAAGGTGGTCCTCCCTTCATGGGAATAAGCCCCGGGTTATTAAGCTTCTCCCAGCAGCTTGGATGACCGCCTCTCGCCCCCTCCCTCCATGTGAGGTCATTTTAACTAGGTTGCATATGGGGCACTGCCTTTTTGCCGTCACCATTTAAGTGGCGCTCCCTAAGCACTTTGTGCACAAATTTTAACTGTCCACCATTTCCTGGCAGAATGATCTTTTTTTCGACCAGTTACATTCACGTTTGAGAGTCTGAATTTTCGGCCGTTTCAGCGAACGCGTAAGCTGTTGACCACATTTCTCTTTACCCATTGTAGCAATAGGGTGAAGGCCATTCAATTTTTAGTCCGGACCTCCATTTCTCTATGGTCTATTTTATAGACCTTTCTCCCCGTTGCCCTGTTTCTAGCTGTCTTTTCTTCCATTTTTTGGGGTTTGACATGTAGTTGTTTTGAACTCCTCTCTTTGTCTTCATGTTTCACAGTTTTGGCATGGGTGCGTATGACCCTAGTGGTTTTTTTCCACAAAACAAAATAGAATGGGGCAGAAATATGGAAGTCCGTACCTACTTACCCTTGATCTCAGCATTTTTCAGGGAAAAATGCTAGAACTTGTCTGGAAATTAGGGAAATATCTGGGAATTTCACTTCGGGGAAACTTGTGGCAACCCTGCTAATATGCCTTGTTTAGTTTATTCATGTTTCTGGATCACAGTTTTCAGATATGGTCGTGAATGCAGGTGGTGTTGCAGTTTTTTTGTTTAAAACTGCCCTCTTACCAATTTAGGAATCTTACAGTGCACATGTGGTTCATTGCTTTACTTTTGTGTTCATTGTTTCTGTCCTGAAATATTTAGGAACCCATTCAAGGCTGGCCTCCATCACCATGGATGGGGTAGCTGGACCACTGTTAAGATTTTCAAAATCCATTGCTTCGTAATTGTGAACACAATAAATTTGTGTGATGTTTCGTAAGTCTTGTTACAGGATACAAAAATTAGCAGATATACAAAAAGTTTTTGTCATTGTGTTTTTATTCCAAATTTAAAAGAATGCACACAATTCGTACACATAATTTGTGTGTGTGTTATTTTTGGGAACACTCAGGCATTCAGAGAGCTAAATCACAATTTGGATACCATCAAGAGACACATTTTCAGTTCATTTTCCCCCTCTGATATCAAACCCCCTTGTAAATGTGTATTGGGTGCAGTGATATGTATTAGTTGGTGGTATCTTTTCAGTAAAATGTCAACCCCTTGTTATGTTCATTCCAAGAAACTTAGAAGAATGCGTGTTGCCTTGTGTCACAAGACAATTCTCTAATTAATGAAAGAACAGTTTTGTTCAGCGTTCTCCCAGAGCATTAAAAACATCACTCTCATCAAAATTTTCCGTGTCAAAACTATGTAGAACATCAGCAGTGGGCCAACAAAGATGTAGGTAGCAGACAGAAGAGGTACGGGACTAGCCACCTGAGTGGCAGCATACAAAGTGCTGTGGAGTACACATAGTTCAGAATTGAAATGCTATGTGGTATTACACTGCGGAGACCCTTCCTTGTGTAGTCCTCTTAGTTACCAGCAGAGGGCAGGAAGTGTAACTGCCACCCATAGTCCTTTTTGGGCTACATCTACAGTGCATTAGTAATGGAGAGTTCAGACAAATGAAATTAAAAAATCTGAAGCTTTGTGCTTCTATAATCTGTGCATATCGGAACACTCGAGACAATTGATGAACTTACTTACAAGGGAACCTTCCCATCGCACCCCCCTCAGATTTAGTTGTAAGTTGGCACAGTGGATAGGCCTTGATAAACTGAACACAGATCAATTGAGAAAACAGGAAGTAGTTGTGTGGAACTGTGAAAAAATAAGCAAAATATACAAACTGAGTAGTCCATGGGCCACATAAGCAACATCATGGATGAAGTGTGCTTAGAAGCGCCGTGGTAGCGAGAGCAGCTGCTGAACGAGAGATCCTTGGTTCAAGTCTTCCCTTGACTGAAAATTTTACTTTCTTTATTTTTGCATAGTTATTATCTGTCCGTTCATTCATTGACATCTCTGTTCACTGTAATAAGTTTAGTGTCTGTGTTTTGCGACCGCACTGCAAAACCGTGCGATTAGTAGACGAAAGGACGTGCCTCTCCAATGGGAACAGAAAACATTTGATCGTAAGGTCATAGGTCAACCGATTCCTCCACAGGAAAACACATCTGATATATTCTATACGACACTGGTGACGGCATGTGCGTCACATGACAGGAATGTGTTGTCGACCCACTTAACTTGTACACTTGGCGAATGGGTAAAAAGATTCTTCTACCTTGCCCGATTTAGGTTTTCTTGTGGATGTGATAATCACTCCCAAAAAAGTGATGAAAACATAAGAGTTTGTCACATAAACTGAAAATAAAAAATTAAAATTTACACTCGATGGAAGATTTGAACCTAGGACCTTTCGTTCCGCAGCTGATCACGTTACCACGAGGCCACGGCGCTCCTGCGTTTCTATCGTCCTTATTGTTGCTTATCTTCCCCTGAACTACTCAGTTTGTATATTTTGCTTATTTTTTCACAGTTCTACACAACTTCTTCCTGTTTTCTCAATTGATCTGTGTTCAGTTTTTCAAGGCCTATCCACTGTGCCAACTTATAACTAAATCTGAGGGGGGTGCGATGGGGAGGTTCCCTTGTTAGAAACATTTGTTCCAGGAGACACCGTGCAGTGGTGTAATTTTTTACATAATTTTATTTTCATTCAGGGTTTTAAAAAAATGTTTGGGATTTTAGTAGAGCTTCCATTACTGTTAAAGAAAAATTGGTTTGTAATTTCAGTTAAAGGGAAACCAAAGTAAATCTTCTGTTAATTTTTGCCACAGGAAATGGAAGTTTAACAAGTTACTTTACACTTACTCTTCCAACTTGTGCTGTGGTAAAATAGCCTGGTTAGAGGACAATTGTGGTAAGACTCTGCTCATTACCGATTCATGGAGTTGTTAGGTGTAAGATACTGTGAATGCATGTTTCATGGGTGAAACATAGGAGTAAAGGTTAAATTATTCATTGCTTCAATACCAGCATTTCTTGGCTGCTTGTATTTAACTGAAAAAGATTATACAGTATACTTCCTCAGGCACTATCATCCCTGAGAAATTTTGTCGAGCTACAGGTTACAGTGAAACCTCGCTAATTGGGGCAAGTCCCAGTGCAAATTATGGAAATGTTTTCGATAATAGTTATCTTGGACTATAAATAAGAATATATAACAGGATATGTATTGGTCAAATGAAATATATATAAACTAGAGGTCAGCAGAATATAGTACTAAACTGCTTGAAAAGAATTTTGAGTTATATCATATTATATGTTGACTAAAGTCTTCCTTGAACCAGTCAGAATGTACAATCTGATGAGTCTGCCACAGTGATAATAGGTGTTGCCAGGTAGAGCAGCCTCTGTTCTTCCATTTTCTCTCACCAGTTCCTTTCCTTTTCTGCACTGCATCCTATAGGTCGTTGCTCGTCTACCTGTTTCCTACAAAGAAAAATGTGTCACAATGGACTAGGGACCTCAAAGTTGAACAGTTGAGGGCTGAGGTCTTCCGGTTACTGAATAACTGTTCAGTAACTTGAGCTTTTCTGGTAGCTTTGTAGATGACTGGGAGATGCTTCATAATGTTTTAGGTTGTCCCTGGGTTACGGATTTCCCAATTAAGTGATTTTAAACTGTGTGTGTCATCAGTACTGGTGCACAAGACAAGATTCATTGCTTACTTTACATTTAGGTGCTGAATTGTCTTTCCTGTCACCCTCTGAGTTGTGGAGGTGAAAACGAGCCAGTTTTGTGTGTGTTGTAGATCTGTGCCAAAGAAAAATCTCTATTCTTAAATAGTCTTCACTTATTTACTGTGTGTCCCTACGCACTTTTATCTCATACACTGACCCGATTACAGTATTTGAACAGGTGTCCAATAGTAGCCTTGAAAACTGTTTGGCCTAATTTATCTGCAAATCTTTCTGCTACAGCCTGCAGTCAGACTCCTCTTACAGAACATTGTACCAACTGTACACAGCATCGTGTATGGTTGTCAGTTGTCTGTCTTCATTTTCTAGCTAGTTTGTCTTATTTCAGCACAAACTCCAAAGTTTAGTGAGGTTTTGTTAATGTTGTAAAAAGTCAACATGGCAATTAAAACAACTTTCTTAACAGGAGAACTGGCTCGGATATTACCAAGCACTCGTATTGTATCATCTAAATGAAATGGTTTATATTTGTTCTTGACATTCATCGTGGTTGCTGTATTGTACTGTTAAAAACTTTAATCCCATTTTAAGCAGCCACAGAGACAGAATTTTACACAACTTAGCCTGAGAGCTTCAGCAAGCAAACAAAATGGACTTTGACTGTGTTGCATGCTTGTGACCAACAAGATTTGTATGCTATTTATCAGTCACAGGTAATGTGCACGGGAAGGGGTGCTTTCAGCATTTTGCAGCGTATGAGCTAAGCAAAAATGATGATTGGTACAATAATGTGGCATTTCACTTTGCAGTGGAAAATCTGCCCAAATTATTGAGGTTTTCCTTTAATCGTGGAAAGTGACATAACCAAGCATCTTAATGAGTGTTATTGTTTTCAAACAGGAATTGAAATAGTGAAGAAAGCCCTGCGTATGCCATGCATGCAAATTGCAAAGAATGCTGGAGTGGATGCTTCGGTCGTCGTCTCGAAAGTGGAAGATGCCACGGGAGACATGGGTTATGATGCTTTGAACAATGAGTACGTTAACTTGATTGACAGAGGCATTATTGATCCCACAAAGGTGAGTGATACATTCTCTCTTTCATTTGTCTGTGCAATTTCCTTCTTTGTGTACTAACAGATTGCAGTGTTGTGCTGCACATGGTACTTTTGTATTTACTATGGTAAATTTACATAACATTTTTCATGTCAGTCGTGGAATATTTCACTCTAATGGAATCCAGTGCAGTTTGCAGTTACCTATTGTTACTAATGTCTGTCTGGGAATAGAGGGAAATATTCGATAATGAATTTGTCATTAGCGCACCTTGGGTACAGCTGTCAGTTTGAGCTGCTGGACAGTTACCCTCAGTTTTCATTCCAGGTGCGAGATGAAGTGAACAGCACTGTAGGATAGACTACTGCAGTCTCGGCAAGCGAAGGAGTGCAGCTTTAAGTCCTACACACAAATTTATTGTACGAGTACTAATTGATGGTGCAGGAGGAGAGTGGGGCACAGACGAGCTCCCATCTGCAGCTACAGTACTACTATTAACCCTTTCGCTGCTGTGGGCGTGTATACACGTCTTGCTCCGCCATTCCCCACTATATATGCTCTTTATGACCATGTAATTTCAGATTTGCAGATATGGAAATGGGTGTATTGGGTGTGACCATTGGTCAGGTATAAAAATCAATTACTTGAGAATGAAAGGAGATACTGTTCTGCTCTGTTTTAAATAAAATGTGGATATCTTTCTACATCTCACATGTTTCAATGTGAGAGCTACAATCAACCATATGCAAAGTTTACACAATGCTTTTTTACCTCTGAAAACTCTTTAAAATAATGTGCAGTGTTTTACTTAATTTAAAGCAGCATAGTAACTTTGACAAATAGTAAAAAGAAATTGCCCTTTTCTTAGGCGAAGATACTAGACTGTAAAATGCGCAAAAGTGGAGCGCCAAAACTAAAACTTATTTGGGTGGTATAACATTTTGGAGATACCGAATTCCCTTGCCAAACTCCAAAGACACTGTAAATGATAAAACTAGTTTGTCAAACTTAGTGTTTCCTGTCAACAGGTTTGTCAAACAAGTGTACAGGTGTACCAACAAAGTTTGTCAGATTTAACCTCCCTTTTGAAGCAGCTGTGGATATTGTATCGTTAATTACTCGTATTTTGAAACTTGTGGTAATGACTACCAATGCAGACAAGCATATCTAGCATTGACTCTTAGCACTGTGTATGAAGAAGAAAAAGAGAAAAAAAAATGCCGGTGCAATGATACATCAACTTTTATTTTTTAGTTTATTGCACTCCCACTTATATGTTGTGTATCAAATTGGAGTTTCTTTTTATAGTATTCCGTTGTAATTTATGGCCATAAAAAACACCACCACTACTATTTTAGTAATTGCCAGTGTTTTTTGTTTATTAATATAACTTTTTGAATGTAGTTATAGTTTTCACAATTCTGGAAATTCACGATACAGTGAAATAAATTCAGTAAAAACTCTTTCTCGCCAAAAGTGCATTGTGGAAATTTGACAAACTACGTCAGACATTTTGTTAACATGGGGCAGTCAATCAGAATTTATATTTCACCCTTCAGAGGTGCCCACTCCCAAATCGCAGCTCTGAATTTCTCTGTCCTGAAAAAGAACAGTGGAAGCTGTAACATTAATGTATAAAGTCTACAGTATACCGACACGAAACCACAAGTTGAATCAATGGCCTATTTCTCAAGTACTGTTAATAAAGATATTGTTGATACATTCAGAAGTTTTCTTAAAAATGTGAATCACAGCCAGTGTGGTAATTTTTATTCATTCCTGCAGTTCATGATAATTTATTAGTGTATGAAGATTGATCAAAAAGTACGGTTCCCAAAGTGGAATTTATTAGTGTAGGAGAGTTGGTTTAAAAGGGTCTGCAAGGGAGTTGCAAAGCAGAATTTGGCAACATTCCCATTCACAGCAGCTTCCCCATTCTCAATCCCAACCTTCCCCACTTCTCTCAGATGTTGCACTGTTCGCATATCAGCTATCTGTATAGGAAGTTGTGATTGCCACTACCATCAGGTGTGAAATCTGTGCAGTTATTTGGTTTTTAAACACTGCTGGGGATCCACATAGCCAATCGTCATCAATTGTGCGAAATTTGACTGAAGTGTGTAGCTCTTAAACATGTCTGCAAATGGTGTAGGGAGTTATCTGCTGCTTGCATTCATAATGAAGGCTGGAGCTGAAAACCTTCCACTTCAGACAACACTGTCAAAAAGGTCAAGAGACTAATGATCAAAGGATCACCATCCGAGAAATAGCTCTTCGGTTTACCGAGATTTCAACTAGCTCAGTTGAGACAATTTTATGTGAAAAATTGGCGATATCACAAGGCGTGTGCATGGTGAGTCCCACAAATGCTTCCAGAAGACCACAAGCAGCAGTGGGTTGATTGTGCCCACCAATTTTTTCAACTGTGTCTGAAAGATTACTCTGCAGTTATGCTTAAGTGTTTGGCAGAGTGTACATACAACCACTTTTATTTCTCTACTGCTTCAGTATGTGGAGAAAAAAATGAACATCTAAATTTTTCCATGAAAGCTCTGATTTGTCTTATTGTATCACAAAGGTCATCTCTCCCAGTGGAGAAAGTTGGCAGATGTAACTTTATGCACAACAATAAACGCTTTTGTATTAATGATTGCCACCCCCATTCACTTACCAAATCTGACGATGTCCCCGGTTTTCCTATAATACAGAATAAACTGCCTTTCTTTGTACTTCTTGATGTCCTCTATTAATCCTATCTGGTAAGGATATCATACCATGCCATGCAGCAGTAATCCAAAAGAGGATGGACCAAGCAGTGTAGCAGCATCTTTATTGGCAGAAAATGCAACTATCCTAATAAAGTGCAGTCATTTAGTCAACATTCCCACTAAAATTGTGTGTGATGGTTCCAGTTTATGTTGTTCATAATTCAAATTACTGGGCGATTGCTTGAATCGAGAACCTTTAATTTTGTGTGCTTTTGTGTCTCACCAAAAGTGACAAATTTTAGACCCTTTTTTGTCAAGGGTACGTTTTAACTATGCAGATGTCTTGCCTAAATAGTTTTGTATTGAGTTTTTATGTTTTGATTTTATTTGGCAGTAAAAGATGGCATCATTTGCAAACAAGTGTTTGAAGATTAATGAATATCTTGTTTATTACAGAGAAATAAAGGCTATTATGTCTGTAGTCATTTATGTATTTGTAGGGATATAATTTTAGTAATGGCTCAATTTCCATACATGCAGGTGGTGCGAACGGCCCTGACAGACGCTGCAGGGGTCGCGTCGCTGTTAACGACAGCGGAGGCCGTAGTGACGGAGATCCCCAAGGAGGAGACGGCGCCAGCTGGCATGGGCGGTATGGGAGGAATGGGTGGCATGGGCGGTATGGGTGGCATGATGTAAAAGGCCAGTGACCCTGGTGCTCCACGACACCGCCTTTGGATCTGTGCCAATCGTCTCGTCAATTCCAGTGTCGCCTGTTTCTGTCATTGCAGGAGGTGCAAATGTTCTACTGTGACAGTTTTACAGAGCTGCAAAATTACTCGTGTTTGTGTGGATTGTGTTATATTTAGTGTTTCTAGTGTGCATGTGTCGCCATTTGTGTGAGGAAAATTGTACCACCCTGTAATTAGTGATATATTCAGATAAGTCAGAATCTCCTTGGCAGACTTCGGAAATCGGAGCATCTAAGGTTTGGACATTTGGTTTCCAAGAAAAGTTGTGGGTACAGTGGAACCTTGTGAACATTGTTTTACATAGATCTCGGTTGGGTATAAATGTGCTGAAGCATGTAGAGATCTTGCCCAAATCATAATGAGAAACTGAGCATCTCTGTGTCTTACCTGCACAGTGGCGAGACTGCTAACATTTAGAAACTGATGATAAGTGGGTTGATCTTACCGTAGCCTGTGAACTGTTGAGAGAACTACTTGGCGCCTTCTGTGGTGACAATAGTTAAGCAGCTCGTTTCCAAGTTTCTGTGACAATTGCAGCCCCTGCACTAAGTCTTTCTCGAGGAGTGAGCTTATGGGAACTGCATCGGTGACAGAAATGGGGAACAGTGTGTTGTTTCTGGAAGTTCTCCTACTGTAGTAATACCAGACTAGCTTTCTGTAGTGTCCACCGCGCGCAGATTCGGGCAGAGTTGTGGCTGCCGTGCAAAGACTGTATGTGTATGATTGTTGAGCTGTTCGTAGGCATTTGTTTGCTGTCATTCCAGAGTTTTATAGTGCATTGTTTCCCATGGGGCACGTGCACTGGATCAGCAATGAAGAGGAGGGTGCATCTTCATTCAGTCCCAACTGACTGGTTCGTCTCATTTCCATAATCATAAACTGCAGCTTTAAATAAATTCTGAGGAAGATCGTTTTCCCTACTGTTTTTCTTATCGACTGTCCTAACTTGTTTATATAGACGGTTGCTAAGAAGGTGTCTCTTCCCTGTTTGTGTTCGACACTAGTTTTTGTCTTTCTCTTTTGTTACTTTTCATCACAGCACAAAATTTGTAGTTAACATGTTTTTGTTATAAAAATAAAGTTTATATGTGTATTACAGTCATTGTTTTATTTTTCCCATCCGCACCTGCAATTTGATCCTGTACACTATTCTTGACTGGATATCCTTAATGCTCCCTTAGTCTACCATGTCAGGCTCTCAGCTGCCAGGTAGTAAATAATTTCTTCATGTACTCACCACTTACATATTGTTGTTGTTGTTGTTGTTGTTATTGGGCTCTGGCTGGTACTTGGAGTGTGAAAAGTGTTTACTTACACTATTTACTGCAGTGTATAACAGTACAATCTTTCAGCAAGTGATCGGTTAGATTTACGCCAAACTAAAAAAAAGTTTTTCACAGGTCCATCAAAAGCATCCACACTGAACCGACTACAAGAACATGTATTTATACTGAAACACTATCAGACAAGTTTAGAACAAACTGCGTACCGAAAATCTACCAGTATTTCAACACCAAAGTTGGTCTTGTATTTCACCATAACTAAATGATAACTGAGTGTACATCTCGGAATTTTTACAGAAATTGGCTGCACTATGGACAGGTCAGCACCAAACTGAATTTGCTGCTAATTCACAGTTTAAGAAAATGACAGGTTTCTGACTCCAGTTTGGGTCCCCACTTAAGGTGCTAGTAAACGCAGAATTACTGTCATGGGGGATGACATATACAATTTTCTTGTCTTGACAGGTAATCTAACTCTCAGGCTAACTTTCCCCTCAAGTCAGTTCATCTCAATACCACGTACTAGATCAGCTGTCAATCTCTGACAAGGAAAAGAAAAGTATGTCTCCATAATACCACAGTGCAATGAACCATATTGGGACCATTCACACAACAGGTTTACCCTTGTCCATTTATAGAAATCACCATAGTGTCCCAAAATACTCATTGCCATTTTAGTCTTATTCTATGTTTGCATATGTGTGACATCCTGTTTCCTGTAATGCTCCGAATAAAACATGTACACAGTAGGATTATAGTAGTGGAAGACCCCATTAATTCTGTTAATTACTGTTATTGGCATGCAAAAGCATCTTTTGGCCCCCCCCCATTGTTGATGGCTTATTGCCAGTTGAAATTGTAATACGACCAATACTAAAATTGACTTTACAACTTAAGACTTAAATAACTTTTAAAAGAGCTGATGGAAAAATACTATCCTTGGTGCACTTCGTCACATTAGCATAGTAGTACCATGGCTGAACGGCAGCCATTAGTGGTCGGTGAGCTGAAATCTACACATTCTCACATAGTTGCCATTTCTGTTGCACTAAATTTAAGTAGCTGTTTCTGGACCTTTTTATATATCAGCAACTTGCTTGAAAATACACAAATATTCAGTTATTCAAGGGTACATGTCAAAATTTAAAATGTGTATGTCCCAAAATCTTATTACTCACTCTCACACAAATTAAAAGTGGAATCTTCTCTTTCGAGCAAGAGCAGCATTTTCAATGGGAACTGTCAACTTTCCATGGTTGTATACAAAGTCATTGGGAATGGATATTTAAAGTTCCTTGTCAGATTGCACTGAAGAGATGCAAACCTTAATTTTTTTTAAAAAAAAGTTCCTTCTTTACAGCATAACTACATACATGCATCAGTGTTTTTGATGATGAGATAGTTGGCTGATCTCCTCATTCTCCAGATTTAAATCTGTGTATCTTCAGGAATGTTAAAAGATAAGGTGTATGCGAACAATCTCCATACAAGTGAAGGGTAAGTAAAGGCAAGCTTAATTTAGTCAGACTGCATAATTGTTTACGCTCTACTCGGGAAGCACTCACAACCATCTTGGCAGGAGATGCAGGAGGCAACAGCCATTTAATCTGCTGTGCCAGCTGTGGGTTTTTCCCAAGGTTTGTACACGAAGCACCCCTATTTACTTTAATAGATTGCGTGTATTGGTTCTTTAATCTTTCAGTCATAAGCACCTTTTACATTCACAGGGTGCCAGCAGTTACAAATGATTTGCATAAAGAAGCGATGTTGAATGCAGCTGCAGTTCTTTCTCTAAAAACCTTTTGTGCTAGGTTGACATTTTTGCTTGCCAATATTTGAAGAAAAAAGGGCCTTAGAGACAGCAAATAAAAATTTTACGGAGAGCTCTTTTCTTTCTTGTACACGAGTTCTAAATACTCAAAAGCTGCAGTAACTGTTTCAGCAACCCAGTTGTTACAAGCACATTTAAATACATGTTCAGTGTCAAAACTCAGGAATGAGTTTCTAGTACTGTCAACAGGGATACACAATATGTACAAGGCTGCAATACACCACTGTATGTAAGTAGCTCGTAAGCTTTTAAATTTACTGTACTATTATCCAATACTGAAGCTAATACAGTAAATCTGACTTCCTCTGCCTCATTAATTACAACCAATCTGCAGCACCAGAGTCCCAATTCAAGTTTTGGTCTGCCACAAAATTTCAATCTGCCAGGAAATTTCAGATCGGCATGCACCCTGCTGCAGAGTGAAAATTTCATTCTGGTGCCTTTCGTACCTCCTTGTGTCTTTGTACGTTTAGTCTTTCTTTTGCTTTACCTCTCCAGACTTTTTTCAACTTCACTTGTATTATTCCCACTACTAGGTTCTGGTCTGAATTTATATCTGCTCATGGATAAGCTTTGGCATTCTTCAAACTGCTCCTAAACCTTTGTTGTATCAGGATCTAGTCCAACTGATATCTTTCCCCTATTCAAATTTGATATCCATATGTAATGTCTCCTTTTGTGGTGTTCAAATAATGTGTTAACCACTGTTAATGAATTTTCTTTACAGAAACTAATTACACTACTGGCCATTAAAATTGCTACACCACGAAGATGACATGCCATGAGGGAAGTTTCCAACCGATTTCTCATACATAAACAGCAGTTGACCGGCATTGCATGGTGAAACATTGTTGTGATGCCTCGTGTAAGGAGGAGAAATGTGTACCATCACGTTTCCAACTTTGATAAAGGTCGGATTGTAGCCTGCTGCTCACGTTGGTCAAGATTCAATGACTGTTAGCAGAATAGGGAATCAGAGGGTTCAGGAGGGTAATATGGAACGCCGTGCTGGATCTCAACAGCCTCGTATCACTAGCAGTCGAGATGACAGGCACCTTATCTGCATGGCTGTAACGGATTGTGCAGCCACGTCTCAATCCCTGAGTCAACAGATGGGGACATTTGCAAGACGACAACCATCTGCACGAACAGTTCGACGACGTTTGCAGCAGCATGGACTATCAGCTCGGAGACCGTGGCTGCGGTTACCCTTGATGCTGCATCACAGACAGGAGCGCCTGCGATTGTGTACTCGTCGACGAACCTGGGTGCACAAATGGCAAAATGTCATTTTTTCGAGTGAATCCAGGTTCTGTTTACAGCATCACGATGGTCACATCCGTGTTTGGCGACATCGCGGCGAATGCAAATTGGAAGCATGTATTCGTCATCGCCATACTGGCGTATCACTCGGCATGATGGTATTTGGTGCCATTGGTTACACGTCTCGGTCACCTTTTGTTCGCATTGACGGCACTTTGAACAGTGGACGTTACATTTGAGATGTATTAAGACCCATGGCTCTACCCTTCATTCGATCCCTGCGAAACCCTACATTTCAGTAGGATATTGCACGACTGCATGTTGCAGGTCCTGTACGGGACTTCCTGTATTCAGAAAATGTTCGACTGCTGCCCTGGCCAGCACATTCTCCAGATCTCTCAGCAACTGAAAACGTCTGGTCAATGGTGGCCGAGCAACTGGCTTGTCGCAATACGCCAGTCACTACTCTTGATGAACTGTGGCATCGTGTTGAAGCTGCATGGGCAGCTGTACCTGTACACGCCATCCAAGCTCTGTTTGACTCAATGCCCAGGCGTATCAAGGCCGTTATTACGGCCAGAGGAGGTGGTTGCTTATCATCTGCATTTCTTGGTGTAGCAATTTTAATGGCCAGTAGTGTAGTTGTTCACCTCTCTCATTTCTTATTCCTATTCTAAATTTTCCTACTGTATCTTCATCTCTTCCTTCACCCACCACTGCTTTCCAGTCCCCCATGATGATAATGCAGGCATTTCTATTTTCCTTCTCGATGAGTTCTTGTATTTTCTTATAATATTCTTTAACTGCCTCATCTCTATGCTGGCTGGGTGGCATATATACTTGTATTAACACCAGATCTTTTGAACTACCCTTCAGTCATATCATCATTAGTCTTCCATCAATACATTGTACCTTCATTACCTTATTTTTGTTAACATCAGATATAAATTTAAATGTTCAGAAGTCTTTCATGAAGGCACTGGTGTAGAGTACAGCCTTGATGGAAGTGAAAATGGACAAAACAGTTGAGACAAAAAGAAAATAGCTTCTGAGATCTGGCGCTACAAAAGAATGCTCAAGATTAGATGGGTAGATTAAATAACTGGTGATGAGGTACTTAACCGAACTGGGGTAAACGAAATTTATGGTGCAACTTTACTAAAAGAATGGATAGACTGGTGGAACGCAGCGTGAGGTACCAAGAAATCATCAGTTTGCTAATGGAGGGACCGGTCACAAAAACACAACGGCAGGGAGAGCGGTGTGCTGACCAAGTGCACCTCCGAATCCACATCTAGTAACAACTAAGGGCTGACATTGAAACAGTGGCCTGTTGGGCCCTCAAGGACTGTTCAGATGGTGTGTTTTTTTGTTTTCTCCTAGTGGAGAGAGAGGTGGTTGGGGGCAAAATATTGTAGAGGATGACCAAGGCTTGACTATAGTAAGCAGCTTCAAATGAATGTAGCTTGGGATAGTTAGGCACAGATAAGAAGCTTGCACAGAATAGACTAGTGTGAAGAGTTGCATCAAACCAATGTTAACTGCCATTTCCCTTCTGCACCGGTGGCAGTCAACGTGTTACAACTGAAGATCACAAACTATTGTACAGGGTGTCTGAGCTAGATATACACAAAAACATTTATTTATATTTCAGTACCTATTAAGCTTTGTAAGCCTAACATTGTACACAGGAACTCAAACATTTTTATGCACAGTTGTACAATGGGCATCATTTGTAGCTCAACATATATCGAAACTGCACTCAACTCCTCCCCATATGTTCATGAGCATGACAGGTGTTATGGCCTGTATTGTGGTGTAGATCCGTTGTCTCAGATCTGAGAGATCTCAAATCCTTGTCCTGTAAACAGTGTCCTGGATAAGCCCCCAAGCACTGAAATCCAGCAGAGTCAGATTCAAAGACGGGGCCAGGCAATAGGACACCCCCCTCTGATCCATTGTTCAGGAAATGTGTCATGGAAAAATGTGTCAACATCCACGCAACTGAAAACGGGGCAGCATCGTACTAGAAAATGACGTCGGATGGCAACTGTGGAACGCCGAGGTAGGCGTGCCCCGTCGCTGGCTTGCGTGCGCCACATGTCTCAGTACTGTTTGTGAAACGGTGATGATCACAACTTGGAGACTGTATCTATTGATTTCATATTTTCATTTTGAGTACTTTTGTTATAAGGATTTGGTTGTGTATACCTCTAGCCCAGACACCATGTATGAGAAGTGTCTGTAACGAATGGTTTCAGTCATATCTATCAAAGGGCAGCTCGTAAAAATAACACCACATGATGGAAGAACAAGCTATTCAGATGTATTCAGAGTCCCACAGGGCTCAAGCTTAGGTCCCTTTCATCTTTCTTCTCTTTATTAATGACCTCTCAAGAATACCTACCCACAACAATACCTGTGTTAGTTGCCAGTGATACAAACCACCCCTCTTGTAACATTTCTCCACAGCAAATGTGAGCCAACTTAGTTGACAGCAGCAAGAGGCTTGGTTCTGTGTTAACAAACTAAACTCCATCCAAACAGGCCTCAGAAGGCCCAACAGTAGCGACACCGCTGTGTCGTACTCTGCTCTCCTGTCTGTTGTCAGTTTTTGTGACCGGAGCCGCTATTACTCGGTCAAGTAGCTCCTCGATTGGCCTCACAAGGGCTGCGTTCACCCCACCTTCTAACAGTGCTCGGCAGACCCGAACAGTCACCATCTAAGTCCGTCTATGTTAACAACCTCTTACTTAATACGCAAAAAGCAGCACACGTAATATTCTGCCCATCAAAGATCCATACAAGGCATACAAAACTGTTAGTCATAGACAAGAAAGTTATCAAACTGGTCAGTGATACTAAATTACTGTGACTCTGGATAGACAACACACTCCAGTGGAATATCCACAGAGACAGACTACTGTGTAAAATGAGTAGCCTCTTCTAAGCCTTCAGAGTTCTCAGTCAAAGGTGTGATGTGACTACCATTAAAACCGTGCACTTTGCACTAGTTAACTCAGTCATCTCATATGGCATTCCTTTCTGTGGGTCAATACATTAGAAAATATATGTTACACAAAAGCAAATTGTCAAGATCATGATTAAAGCATCACTACATACACCTACCAAGCCAATCTGTAAAGAACTGGGAATATTACCCGTCCCACGCATACATCCTAGAGACTGTTCCATTTGTAAATAAGAATGCCCATCTCTTTAAAAAAATAATGTACATGTTCTTCACACCTGTGGTGATAGTAACATTAATCTGAAAAATCAGACTGAGTAAATGCCATGAAAGTGTGAGGCACACAGGGAGCATACTGTGTAATAAATTATCTGGCTGTCAAAAATAACAACAACTCTTTCAGGAAGAATGTTACCAATATAATGCTCCAGCATTCCTTTTGTTCTGTTACTGAATTTACAGAGGTCATCTTATGTCCCATGTAACTGTAATTTTGTCCAAAATGTATTAACCATGAATGCGAAGGTTTATGCTTCTTCAACTATGTATTGCTATAACTTGTATTGCATACCATGAACATATAAACAGATAAAAATTGACAAATATGTGGGGAAAATATTAAGGATAAGATTCCATAAAAGTGATTGTTTGGATAAGGTTTTCAGACATCTCATCTCAAACTACTGCTGCTATGACATTACTGATTACGGACTGCTTGGGCCATATAGTATATTGTTACTGTACAACTTTTTCTTGAACCTTAACAAGAAATGGCTGTATCGTTACCATTCACATCAAATATTAATGTATGGAATCGTGCAGTAATTTTGTGTGCTCATATGTTTATATCCATTATACACTGTATATGCTATTGCATTTTTTTGTAATGTTACTAATTTAAATGTATGGCTTTTCTGCATAGTGCCATACAGTGTTTACTTACAGGTTGTACCAAAAGTTCCATTATCCCACACCTAACTGTGAACTAATTCCTGTTTCTTGTTGTGAGTGATATTGATTTGTGAGAAGAATGGCAGATGAATCCAATTACATCCTGGAACAGTGAATTGTCATGAGTACCTGGGTTCATTAATAATCTAACACTACAGAAATTCCTCCAATCCATATGTGGCATACAGAAAAACAGTGCTTAACAGTATTGGTTAAAAACAGTCTTGGTTGCAATTTTAGTTTTTTTATTTTTCAACTACGCGTTTCGCCTTATTTAGACATCTTCAGGTTGATCTTAATTTGGTATTTCTTAGAACAATCATTTATACAGTGTAGCCAAGACCCGCATAACGCGTTCCCATTCACAGGAGCGAGTAATAGAATAGGATGGGGCTCAGGTAGTGAGTTTAACGAAGGCGATGGCCTGATGTATTCAACAATGCCCTTTGGCTACACTGTATAAAGGACCGTTCTAAGAAATACCAAATTAAGATGCCTAAATAAGGCAAAACGTATAGTTGAAAAAAAATTGTAACCAAGACTGTTTTTAATCAATCTCACACTGGTGAAACACTGAGAGAGATTCAAAATGATTTCACGATTAGATTAAATATGGCTGCCCCACTGAAACAAACAATATTACGTTGGGAGAAGAAGCTAGTTCCGTAAAAGACAGACCACGTTCTGGAAGACCGAGAAAAAGAGCGGACAGATGTGCAGAAGTTGCAGGAATGGTGGAACATCCTCTACAAAAGTTACTTAGCAAATGATCACTAGAAATGAACATCCCATTAACGAATCTACAGCAGCATTTGCGAGCAGACTTAAACCTAAAACCGTTCAGACCCTCCTCAGGGAATAAATTGAGTGACAAAGACTTGGAGAATCAACGTAACACCTGTGCGTTGTTACCGGAGGCATTGGCACAATTCCCAAACATGGAAAAGTCATGTTCTCAGACAAATGTGCTGTGTGCCATAGAGCAAAAGATAGACATGTTTATTTCTGGAGTCGGGAGAACTCGTACTTCTTTGAGGTATTGGAAATGAACCTGCCTCATGTCATGATATGGGCTGCAATGTGTGCCACACATATGATTGGTCCATATTTCTTTGAAAATTCCGAAACTCATGCTGCCATGCCAGTGAATCAGGGAATGTATCTCTCCATGCTACATGACTGGTTTGTACCGGAATTGGAACATTTGGGATTTCTTTGTCATATCTGGTTCCAACAAGGTGGAGCATCGGTGCATTTTGTAATATATGTAAGGGAACACCTAACTGATGTATCCAGAGACAGATAGATTGGAAGAGGGTCACCAAGGGCGGGAAGTTGGCTGTGCCCTTTCAGAGGAACCATCCTGGCATTTGCCAGAAACGATTTAGGGAAATCACAGAAAACCTAAATCAGGATGGCCGGACATGGGTTTGAACTGTCGTCCTCCCGAATGGGGGTCCAGTGTGCTAACCACTGTGCCACCTCGCTTGGTGCATTTTCTTGTACCACACCAACAATACTGCAGCGAATTTCACATCGCACCTGGAGGCAAATAATTTTGTGCCATGAAAATGACAGATTGCACACAATAAATGGTGATGATCTGATGGTACACCCTCCTCTCCTCAGATCCATGCTGTTAGAAGAACATTTCACACCAATGTATGCATTGTAGAGGGAGTAATGAGACTTTTGGAACAGCCTGTCCTGTACACACTGACATATCCCTAAATTTTCATTGCACTCTGCATTCTTTATTGTATCTAACTGTGTGTTGTAAAAACATCCAAATGATATTGCATTATGTTGTTGTTGTGCTCTTCAGTCCTCAGACTGGTTTGATGCAGCTCTCCATGCTACTCTATCCTGTGCAAGCTTTTTCATCTCCCAGTACCTACTGCAACCTACATCCTTTTGAATCTGCTTAGTGTATTCATCTCTTGGTCTCCCTCTACGATTTTTACCCTCCACGCTGCCCTCCAATACTAAATTGGTGATCCCTTGATGCCTCAGAACATGTCCTACCAACCGATCCCTTCTTCTGGTCAAGTTGTGCCACAAACTTCTCTTCTCCCCAATTCTATTCAATACCTCCTCATTAGTTATGTGATCTACCCATCTAATCTTCAGCATTCTTCTGTAGCACCACATTTCAAAAGCTTCTATTCTCTTCTTGTCCAAACTAATTATCGTCCATGTTTCACTTCCATACATGGCTACACTCCATACAAATACTTTCAGAAACGACTTCCTGACACTTAAATCAATACTGGATGTTAACAAATTTCTCTTCTTCACAAACACTTTCCTTGCCATTGCCAGTCTACATTTTACATCCTCTCTACTTCGACCATCACCAGTTATTTTGCACCCCAAATAGCAAAACTCCTTTACTACTTTAAGTGTCTCATTTCCTGATCTAATTCCCACAGCATCACCCGATTTAATTCGACTGCAGTCCATTATCCTCATTTTGCTTTTGTTGATGTTCATTTTATATCCTCCTTTCAAGACACTATCCATCCCGTTCAACTGCTGTTCTAAGTCCTTTGCTGTTTCTGACAGAATTACAATGTCGTCTGCGAACCTCAAAGTTTTTTATTTCTTCTCCGTGGATTTTAATACCTACTCTGAACGTTTCTTTTGTTTCCTTTACTGCTTGCTCAATATACAGATTGAATAGCATCGGGGAGAGGCTACAACCCTGTCTCACTCCCTTCCCGACCACTGCTTTCCTTTTGTGTCCCTTGACTCTCTATAACTGCCATGTGGTTTCTGTACAAATTGTAAATAGCCTTTCGCTCCCTGTATTTCACCCCTGCCACCTTCAGAATTTGAAAGAGAGTAGTATTCCAGTCAACATTGTCAAAAGCTTTCTCTAAGTCTACAAATGCTAGAAATGTAGGTTTGCCTTTCCTTAATCTAGCTTCTAAGATAAGTCGTAGGGTCAGTATTGCCTCACGTGTTCCAATATTTCTACGAAATCCAAACTGATCTTCCCCGAGGTTAGCTTCTAAAGGTTTATCCATTCGTCCGTAAAGAATTCGTGTCAGTATTTTGCTGCTGTGACTTATTAAACTGATTGTTCGGTAATTTTCACATCTGTCAGCACTTGCTTTCTTTGGGTTTGGAATTATTATATTCTTCTTGAAGTCTGAGGGTATTTTGCCTGTCTCATACACCTTGCTCACCAGATGGTAGAGTTTCGTCAGGACTGGCTCTCCCAAGGCTGTCAATAGTTCTAATGGAATGTTGTCTACTCCGGGGGCCTTGTTTCGACTCAGGTCTTTCAGTGCTCTATCAAACTCTTCACGCAGTATGGTATCTCCCATTTCATCTTCATCTACATTCTCTTCCATTTCCAAAATATTGTCCTCAAGTACATCGCCCTCGTATAGACCCTCTATATACTCCTTCCACCTTTCTGCTTGGTGAATTGTCTTCAGAGACTTGCAGTTAAAAATTTTCTTAATTGGTGATCTTTAATAAAAAGATGCTTTCCTTTTTCTTCAATTCAGTGTCCCCTCGTTAATTACTCAATCTACCCATCTATTCAAATAATAATAATAATACTGTAGCACCACACTTCGAAAGCTTCTATTTCCCTCTTGTCTGTATGATTGACTGTCCACGTTCAACTTGAATGTATGGCTGCATTCCAGACAAGTCTTCCTAACACCTAAATTTATATTAGACTAGCTAGCTACCTAGTGTTGCCCAGGTATGTATTTACTCCAATTTTATTATTCCATCTCCTCCCCCCTCTCCTCTTCATGTCCATTTCCTCATTCTCCTTCTCTGCCTGTCCCTCTCTTCCACCCCCTGCTCTGTTTATGTTAATCAGCAGGAGGTTGTTCGCTCCTATCCCCACAACGTGTCTTTCCAGAGAAAGTAATATACCAGGAGATTATAATTAAAGGCAGGCAGTCACAGAAGTCCAGTGTGGACTGTAATTATCACACGTCAGTGAAACTTGATAAATATGCTAATGCATTACTGCAGAACTGATTTTCACAGGAAAAAAAATAATTCCAATTTTGGCCACCAGGTGCAAATATGGTGCTGTACAGCATCTTGTTGATGTCTGTGGTGCCCACACTGAACAAATTGTGTAAGCAGTGATTAATAATAAAATCCACATCACGCCTTTCTTGCTTGTTTGACCTTTTCCACCCACCATCCTATTCCTAGTCCATTACATATGGAAACATTTCCATAGGGTGTTCTTGCATTCACAGCACTAAATTTGCACCTGGTGGCCAAAATTTGAACTTATCACCCAATATTACAAAGTTAGATTTAAATCGATCTAGGGATTTAGAGGGTGCTTTTACCCATGGCTTTGCCCAAATAAGCACAACATATATATTTAACAAAATTTACATACAGAGTGTACCTAAAGTCCAGGAACACTTCCAATCATTTATTGCACAAGAACTGAACATTGTGCAGGTGTCATTCATATTGAATTCTGAAGAGAAACTCTGAACGCTTTTTTATAAAAATTCGATATGTGAACCACGAGTGACCCGGCAGACGTCAATACGGTAATCGAATTCTTGCCATACCCGTCCCAGCACAGCATCGTCGACTGTGGCAGTCGTTTTCCGTATTCTCTCCCGAAGCTCTGCTACATCACGTGGTAGAGGCGGTACATACACCAGATGTTTAATGTGTCCCCAGCGAAAAAAGTCACACGTAGTGAGATCTGGTGATGAAGGAGGTCATTTCATGAAACAGCTGTCCCCTTCTGTAGCACGGCTGGTCCATCGATGCGGCAGCTCCGTGTTCAGGTACCCATAAACTTCACGATGAAAATAGGGTGGAGCCCCATTGTGCTGCAAGATGAACAAAGATTCCGACTGCATTTGAGGCATCGGCCATTGCTGCAACATGTCTAAGTAGGAATATTTAGTCTCTCAGCGAAAACATATGGTACCAAAAACCATTTATCCTTCGGGAATCGCACTGAAATTCAATCCATTTGTGTGGATGCTTTGTGCCCCAGATTCGACAATTATGCCTGTTCCCTTTCACGTAAGTGTGTAAAGTGGCTTCGTCTCTGAAAATTAAGCTAACAACAATGCCATCCCCATCCTCATTCAATTGTTGCAACTGCAAACAAAACTCAAAACGCTTGTCTTCATCATCATCATTGAGCTTCTGCACTAGCTCCAATCTGAATGGTTTCATAGACAACTTCTGCCGCAGGACTTTCTACATTGTCATTGGGGCCATTTCGAGTTCAAAGGATGCACGATGCACCAAATGTCTGTCGTATGTGCTCCACATTCACTTCACTCACACTGGGATGTCCGCTTCTCTTTGCTGGGCACAAGCAACCCATCGTAACGAATTTGTTGTGCTAGTGGTAAACGGCCTTCCTTTTTGGTGGCTTCTCACCGTACTTGGTTCTAAATATCCTTTGAACAGTTGTAGCACACTTGTTTTTGTCGAACTCCAACACACAGAAAGCTCTCTCCACACCTGAACTCGCCACGTTTGCGACTAGCGCTGGTTATTGACAAATTACCAAACTACACTGTGGCGGCATACATGAAAAAAACTTTCTGGGTTTCTCTTCAAAATGGCTTATCTGTACAATGTTTGGTTCTTGTGCAATAAATAATTGAAAGTGTTCCTGGACTTTATGTACACCCTGTTTCTTTCACCTGCCCCTCTAACGAATTTTGCCCCTGCAGTTTCATTTTTCACACAGCTCATTGTTTATGATGTCATATCTCTTGAAATGTGTATTGTACAATGATATATTTTTCCATATACATTCAGCAATATATGCAATTACTGTCTGCAAAATGTGTTGTGAATGGATGTATTAGTAAAGGAATAATAAATTGAAAGATCATGTCTGATGTGGCACTTTTATTGCATGAACAGTGAAAATGCAGTAAGCGATAAACTTTTTCTTTCCTGTCATCATGGCATTGTAGCTGCAAAACAGTGAAATTACTGTCGTAACAAATTAATTACTACCTGAATTCAGCAAATATAAAATAACCATCAAAATACTGTTGCCAATGATGTTATATGTGTGTTGACCCATCTAGAGAATATGTATCACTCAATAATGGCAATTTAGCCAAGCCAAAACTGTTGTGAAAGGGAAAGAAATAAAAATATCACTCAGCAGCAAGTCTGGACACTAAATATGTCACTTGCTGACTTATACTACTCTGCAGGCCCTATGGAACATAAAAACTCACTCACTTCTATTAGTGTCTCATTCGTAATCTAATTCCCTCGGTGTTACCTGATTTAATTCCACTACACTCCATCACCCTCGTTCTACATTTGTTGAGGTTTATTTTATAACCTCTTCTCAAGACACTACCTGTTCCATTCAACAGCTCTTCCAAGTCTCTGACAGGCTTTCTGTGACTGGCAAACCTCATAGTTTTAATTTATTCTCACTGAACTTTCAATTCCTTTTCCAAATCTCCCCTTGGTTTACTTTACTACTGGTCATTGTACCCACATCTATACTCTGCAAACCACTGAAGTGCACAGAAGAGGGTATTTGCCACTGTGCCGGTAACTAGAGCTCCTCCCTGTTCCATTCACATACCGAGTGTGAAAAGTATGATTGCATAAGTGCCTCAGTATGTGCCGTAAATAGTTAAATCTTGTCTTTGTGCTGTATAGATTAAATAACACCAGTTATAAGCTACAACCCTGTTTCATTCCCTTCTCAAATTCTGCTTCACCTTCATGTCCTTCAGCTTGTAACTGCAATGTGGTTTTTGTACAAATTATAGATAACGTAACATTCCTACTATTTTATCCCTCCTAACTGCAGAATTCCAAAGAGTGTATTCAATCCAAAACTATCTAAAGCTTACAAAACTGATAACATGCAAATAATTCATAAAGTAAAACAAAAGAACAGGAACACAAATAGAAACTTACAACTAAGTTCACTGGTTTTGTGACACAGCTAAAATCTAAAACTTGTTACTTTGAAATTATGTGTTTGTGTTTCTTTGTATCATAACTATTTATATATTCATACATATTTTTAACACAGTCACTTACGATTTATCATTTATATACTTTGTAGCCACTGTCATATTGTTCTAATATGTACGTAGAATGTGTGTGTCGTATACATTTACTAGCTGCTTAACACTTTCCTGCCAGTGCCGAGAATCGTGTTTCTCGTGGTGGGCCAGCAATTATTGTGAAATGCTCTAGGATATTGTTTTAATATGCTGTTGTTGTTGTGGTCTTCAGTCCCAAGACTAGTTTGATGCAGCTCTCCATGCTACTCTATCCTGTGCAAGCTTCATCATCTCCCAGTACCTACTGCAGCCTACATCCTTCTGAATCTGCTTGGTGTATTCATCTCTTGGTCTCCCTCTATGATTTTTACCCTCCACGCTGCCCTCCAATACTAAATTGGTGATCCCTTGATGCCACAGAACATGCCCTACCAACCGATCCCTTCTTCTAGTCAAGTTGTGCCACAAACTCCTCTTCTCTCCAATTCTATTCAATACCTCCTAATTAGTTATGTGATCTACCCATCAAATCTTCAGCATTCTTCTGTAGCACCACATTTCAAAAGCTTCTATTCTCTTCTTGTCTAAACTATTTATCGTCCACGTTTCACTTCCATACAAGGCTACACTCCATACAGATACTTTCAGAAACGACTTCCTGACACTTAAATCTATACTCGATGTTAACAAATTTCTCTTCTTCAGAAACGCTTTCCTTGCCATTGCCAGTCTACATTTTATATCCTCTCTACATCGACCATCATCAGCTACTTTGCTCCCCAGATAGCAAAACTCATTTACTACTTTAAGGGTCTCATTTCCTAATCTAATTCCCTCAGCATCACCAGACTTAATTCGACTACATTCCATTATCCTCGTTTTGCTTTTGTTGATGTTCATCTTATATCCTCCTTTCAAGACACTGTCCATTCCGTTTAACTGCTCTTCCAAGTCCTTTGCTGTCTCTGACAGAATTACAATGACATCGGTGAACCTCAACATTTTTATTTCTTTTCCATGGATTTTAATTCCTACTCCGAATTTTTTTTGTTTCCTTCACTGCTTGCTCAATATACAGATTGAATAACATCGGGGATAGGCTACAACCCTGTCTCACTCCCTTCCTAACCACTGCTTCCCCTTAGTGCCCCTCGACTCTGATAACTGCCATCTGGTTTCTGTACAAATTGTAATTAGCCTTACGCTCCCTGTATTTTACCCCTGGCACCTTCAGAATTTGAAAGAGAGTATTCAAGTCAACATTGTCGAAAGCTTTCTCTAAGTCTACAAATGCTAGAAACATAGGTTTGCCTTTCCTTAATCTATTTTCTAAGATAAGTCGTAGGGTCAGTATTGCCTCACGTGTTTCAAAATTTCTAATTTTAATATATTGACCTTTTATTTTGAAAGAGGCATCAATAATTTTCCACTAAATTAATCACAAATTATGTGATATCTCATTTGTTCAAAAAGTTGTTTTGTTGAAGGGTCAAACAAAATTGTAATCACAGCGATTCATTGCACCCAGCCAACACGTAATACATCCTACATTAGTGCTGTGCTGGTAGCATAATTGGTAGAGTCAAACATGAGTCCCTGGTGGTACATATCGTGCAATGGGAGGGCTCTAGCGTCAGCCACCCAGCGTGGGTGTGTTAAGCCAGATGGTACTTTTCTTGTTTTGCAAAATACCTGTACTGTATACTACATATTTTTGTTGTTGCAAGTGCCACATGTATATTTAGTTTTACAGCCCCCTTTTTTTGAAAACACAAAATATGATTGCTGCATTTCAGTAAATCAATATATACAGGGTTATCAAAACAATGATGCCTAAAAACTGATGTGGCACATCGGGCATATAACAAGGATCGGTAATCACATAGGAACTGGGGTCACAAAGGTCATCCGAGGCTACTAAATGGCATTGCAGCTATTTAGTCACAGGCTACAAATGGATGCCCACTACACGAAATGCTCAAAGTTTTTTCCAGATGCATCAAGATACAGCTGATATCTGGACACAGCTGGATCGGAGGAAATCCTCTCTGGCTTCTGGCGTCTATCTGATTTGGTGAAGACTGCCAGTCTCGCTAGCGGGATGAAAGCAGAGCTCACCATCTGCAGCATCGTCGACAGGACTGACTGCAGACCTTTGGTACAAAGCCAAGTGGAGGGTCTGAATCAGGGGCTGAGACGGTTCTGCGACCATGTGGGCTGCAGATTCCTCGACTTGCGCCATAGGGTGGTTGGGTTTCGGGTTCCGCTGGATAGGTCAGGAGTCCACTACACGCAACAAGCGGCTACACGGGTAGCAGGGGTTGTGTGGCGTGGGCTGGCCGTTTTTTTAAGTTAGATGGCCTTGGGCAAGTACAGAAAGGGCAACAGCCTCAACAGGTGCGGGGCAAAGTCAGGACATGCGGGGACCAAGCAGCAATCGGTATTGTAATTGTCAACTGTAGAAGCTGTGTTGGTAAAGTACCGGAACTTCAAGCGCTGATAGAAAGCACCGAAGCTGAAATCGTTATAGGTACAGAAAGCTGGCTTAAGCCAGAGATAAATTCTGGCGAAATTTTTACAAAGGTACAGACGGAGTTTAGAAAGGATAGATTGCATGCAACCGGTGGTGGAGTGTTCGTCGCTGTTAGTAGTAGTTTATTCTGTAGTGAAGTAGAAGTGGATACTTCCTGTGAATTATTATGGTGGAGTTTACACTCAACAACCGAGATAGGTTAATAATTGGCTCCTTTTACCGACCTCCCGACTCAGTAGCATTAGTGGCAGAACAACTGAGAGAAAATTTGGAATACATTTCACATAAATTTTCTCAGCATGTTATAGTCTTAGGTGAAGATTTCAATTTACCAGATATAGACTGGGACACTCAGATGTTTAGGACGGGTGGTAGGGACAGAGCATCGAGTGACATTATACTGAGTGCACTATCCGAAAATTACCTCGAGCAATTAAACAGAGAACTGACTCGTGGAGATAACATCTTGGACCTACTGATAACAAACAGACCCGAACTTTTCAACTCTGTATGTGCAGAACAGGGAATCAGTGATCATAAGGCCGTTGCAGCATCCCTGAATATGGAAGTTAATAGGAATATAAAAAAAGGGAGGAAGGTTTATCTGTTTAGCAAGAGTAATAGAAGTCAGATTTCAGACTACCTAACAGATCAAAACGAAAATTTCTGTTCCGACACTGACAATGTTGAGTGTTTATGGAAAAAGTTCAAGGCAATCGTAAAATGCGTTTTAGACAGGTACGTGCTGAGTAAAACTGTGAGGGACGGGAAAAACCCACCGTGGTACAACAACAAAGTTAGGAAACTACTGTGAAAGCAAAGAGAGCTTCACTCTAAGTTTAAACGCAGCCAAAACCTCTCAGACAAACAGACGCTAAACAATGTCGAAGTTAGCGTAAGGAGGGCTATGCGTGAAGCGTTCAGTGAATTCGAAAGTAAAATTCTATGTACCGACGTGACAGAAAATCCTAAGAAGTTCTGGTCTTACGTTAAATCAGTAAGCAGCTCAAAACAGCATATCCAGACACTCCAGGATGATGATGGCATTGAAACAGAGGATGACACGCGTAAAGCTGAAATACTAAACACCTTTTTCCAAAGCTGTTTCACAGAAGAAGACCGCACTGCAGTTCCTTCTCTAAATCCTCGCACAAACGAAAAAATGGCTGACATCGAAATAAGTGTCCAAGGAATAGAAAAGCAACTGGAATCACTCAACAGAGGAAAGTCCACTGGACCTGACGGGATACCAATTCAATTCTACACAGAGTACGCGAAAGAACTTGCCCCCCTTCTAACAGCCGTGTACCGCAGGTCTCTAGAGGAACGGAGGGTTCCAAATGATTGGTAAAGAGCACAGGTAGTCCCAGTCTTCAAGAAGGGTCGTCGAGCAGATGCACAAAACTATAGACCTATATCTCTGATGTCGATCTGTTGTAGAATTTTATAACATGTTTTTTGCTCGAGTATCATGTCGTTTTTGGAAACCCAGAATCTACTATGTAGGAAGCAACATGGATTCCGGAAACAGCGATCGTGTGAGACCCAACTCGCTTTATTTGTTCATGAGACCCAGAAAATATTAGATACAGGCTCCCAGGTAGATGCTATTTTTCTTGACTTCCGGAAGGCGTTCGATACAGTTCCGCACTGTCGCCTGATAAACAAAGTAAGAGCCTATGGAATATCAGACCAGCTGTGTGGCTGGATTGAAGAGTTTTTAGCAAACAGAACACAGCATGTTGTTATCAATGGAGAGTCATCTACAGACGTTAAAGTAACCTCTGACGTGCCACAGGGGAGTGTTATGGGACCATTGCTTTTCACAATATATATAAATGACCTAGTAGACAGTGCCGGAAGTTCCATGCGGCTTTTCGTGGATGATGCTGTAGTATACAGAGAAGTTGCAGCATTAGAAAATTGTAGTGAAATGCAGGAAGATCTGCAGCGGATAGGCACTTGGTGCAGGGAGTGGCAACTGTCCCTTAACATAGACAAATGTAATGTATTGCGAATACATAGAAAGAAGGATCCTTTATTGCATGATTATATGATAGCGGAACAAACACTGGTAGCAGTTACTTCTGTAAAATATCTGGGAGCATGCGTGCAGAACGATTTGAAGTGGAATGATCATATAAAATTAATTGTTGGTAAGGCGGGTACCAGGTTGAGATTCATTGGGAGGGTCCTTAGAAAATGTAGTCCATCAACAAAGCAGGTGGCTTACAAAACACTCGTTCGACCTATACTTGAGTATCGCTCATCAGTGTGGGATCCGTACCAGATCGGGTTGACGGAGGAGATAGAGAAGATCCAAAGAAGAGCAGCGCGTTTCGTCACAGGGTTATTTGGTAAGCGTGATAGCGTTACGGAGATGTTTAATAAACTCAAGTGGCAGACTCTGCAAGAGAGGCGCTCTGCATCGCGGTGTAGCTTGCTCTCCAGGTTTCGAGAGGGTGCGTTTCTGGATGAGGTATCGAATATATTGCTTCCCCCTACTAATACCTCCCGAGGAGATCACGAATGTAAAATTAGAGAGATTAGAGCGCGCATGGAGGCTTTCAGACAGTCGTTCTTCCCGCGAACCATATGCGACTGGAACAGGAAAGGAAGGTAATGACAGGGGGACGTAAAGGGCCCTCCGCAACACACCGTTGGGTGGCTTGCGGAGTATAAATGTAGATGTAGATGTAGACACTGTATTGAACAAGTATCTTGAAGAGATCGTGTTGCTGCAACAATCCTGTCCTCTATGTCTTCCAGCAATGTAACAAGTGTTTCATACATGAGTCCCTTCAGATACCCCCACTGGAAAAAATCGATCGGGGACAGATCGGGTGATCACAGTGGCTATGCGACTAGTCCACCGTGACCAATCCAGTGGTTTGGATGAGTTGCCTGCAGATGTGCCCTCACCTTGCTGAAATAAGCAGGGATTCTGTCGTGCTGAAATCGAATGCAGCAACATATAGGCATGGGGACATCATTTGGCAGAACCTCTTGCAATAATTTCAAATACGTGCTACCATCAAGTCGGTCCGGGGGAATGTACAGCCAATTTGAACAGTGTCTAACGATGCCAGCCCACACGTTAAGGGCAAATTTGCGTTGTCAGGCATACGTATGTGTAGCACATCCACCCACATAGGCAGGTTGTGAGCGTTCACCACACCTTCGAGTGAGTATACAGTGTCAGCAGTGAAGATGACACTCACAGCTAAGCTTCGGTGGCATTTGTGATCCCCAATTCCTTTGTGATTACTGATCCTTATTGTATGCCTGATGTGCCATGTCAGTTTGTAAACATATTCCTGATCACCCAGTATATACACATCTCTTTAAGCCAGGTTCTTCAGGATATTTAAAACGAATATGAGGCAGTACTTTCCCTATGACTTAATGTAGAATATAGGTTAAAGAATAGCAAACCTACATTTGCAACATTTGTAGATCTAGAGAAAGCTTTTGGCAATGTTGACTGGCATACATTGTTTAAAAATTTGAAGATAGCAGGAACAAAACATAGCAAGCAAGAGATTATCTACAACTTATATAGAAACCGGATTGGAGTCAAAGGAGTCAGAGGACATGAAAGGGAAGTAGTGGTTGAGAAGAGAGTGAGACAGGGTTGTAACCTATCACCTACATTATTCAGTCTGCATACTGAGCAAGCTTTGAGAGAAACCAAGGAGAAATTTGGAAAGAAAATTAAAGCTCATGGAGAAAACTTTCAAGCTCTTTCAGGGTTTGCTGATAACTTTGTAATTCTATTTGGGACTGCAAAGGGTTTGGAAGTTTAATGGAATGGAATGGTTAGTGTCTTGGAAGGATGTTATAAGACGTGACAAAAGTAAAAATGGTAGTACAGTTAATTTTTGTGCAGCAAAATAATTGATAGTCAGAGTAGAACAGGATATATAGAATGCAGACTGGCTATAGCAAGAAAAGATTATCTGTTAAGGAATAAAAGGTTAATAGTGTGTATGAACTGAAGTGTTAGGAAGTCTTTTGTCTGGAGTGTAGCATTACATGTTTGTCACAGAGTTGTTTTTCCACATGCAGAACCTAATCCCATTTCAATTAGTTGAAATTGCTCTGCAGTTGTTTTGTTGCTACCAGTTATGACTAATGCTAATCTATTCATATTGAAAAGTATGGACTTTAATTTATGCACACATATATAAAGAGAAAACCAGTCATGTTGCTAAAAGCTGCAGTACCTCGTCCTATACTATTCAGCACCCGTTTTCTTATAATAAAGCACATATGTAACTTTACGTAGAACACTATCAGCCTGACAAAATCAGGATTTGTTTAATATTAACTACAGATTTATGCAGAATTTACATCATTGATTCAAAATCAATATAAGTATATCAAAATTTAGTGTTTGTGGGTGGTGCTGACGAAACCTCTAACCACTGAGTGCCAATCACTGGTTTTCAAGTATGGCAATACTCTAGAGTTCACTGTTGTGCACTCTGGTGGCTGCTTTTGTGGCTGTGGAGAACTGAGTGTTTGAAGTAGTCACCATCACATTGTGGTGATCGCTTGGACATCTTCTGTCTCTTTCGCATCAATACACTTTAAATGGAAAAAATTGAGATTGTTTCATAATGTTCTAAGAGCTTTTATAAATATTCTCAAACTTTGACAAATGTTTTCTAATGTTGTAGGATGTATCTAGGAAATGACACATACTGTACTTCTCTGCACTCTGACAAAATAACCATTACTGCTTAGTCACGAGATGTAGTAAAGAGAGAAGCAACCCATCAAGAAAGTGTTGCTGGTTATGGAGGGAAACTATGTAAACAAAGATTGGCAGAGTAAGTGAATAACTTTAGCAGCAAAAAATGATGTTGTTCAATAAACAAATCAGTAAATGCAGCATATGACACTGGGGGAAGAAAAAATATTTTAATCCATTGATAAAATGGTAAACTACGACAAAAGCAAAAACTTCCCTTCAGAATTCCTAAATTTGCTCAATGTTTCTGGTATGCCTTGGAAAAAAGCTTCTAAACAACATCATAGAAGTAAAAGTATAACTGGAAAAGAAAAAAAGGCAAGTCACTTTTCAGACCATGAGTTCCACTTATTTCAACTAACTAACTGTTTATCTGTAAGAAGCTCCAATTTTACATAAAATTAGCTTTTACTGTCTATAAGGCAAAAGCGACAAACATTCCAATGTTGCAAATTGAATTTAAAAGAGTCATGTTTTTTGCACACTAATACCAAATGTAGTTTACACTTATCTACTAAGAATAAATTAAATGCTATAGAAATGAGATGACTAATTGCAAAAATTTTTCCAGCTCAGAATGAAAATTTATCAGTCAAATAATGGATTATGTTTTATATCTGCATCTACATCTATATTCTACAAACCACCTTGAGGTACAAGGCAGAGGGTGCGTCCATTGTACCAGTTCTTAGGGTTTCTTCTCATCCCAATCATGTAAGGGGCATGGGAAGAATGAATGTTTGAATGCCTCTGTGTATGCAGCAATTATTCTAATCTTATCCTCACGATCCCTATGTGAGCGATTTGTAGGTGATTGTAATATATTCCTAGAGTCATCATTTAAAGCCAATTCTTGAAACTTGGTTAATAGACCTTGTCGGGATAGTTTACTTCTATCTTCAAGAGTCTCCCACTTCAATTCCTTCAGTATGTCTGTGGCACTCTACCATGAAACAAACAATCCTGTGGCCATTTTTGCTGCCCTTCTCTGCATACATTTAATATCTGCTTTTAATACTATTTGGTACAGGTCCCACACACTTGTGAAATATTCAACAATGGACCATAGGAGTGATCTGTAAGCAATCTTCTTTGTCGACTGATTGTGTTTCCCTAGTAGTCCACCAATAATCCGAAGTCTAGCACCCGCTTTATCCATGACTGACCCTATGTTGTCATTCCATTTCATGTCTCTACAAATGTATGAGATGACCAATTCCAGCATTGACTCACTGATATTACAGTCATAGGATACCATGTTTTTTCGTTTTGTGAAGTGCACAATTTTATGTTTCTGAACATTTAAAGCACTTGCCAATTGTTGCATCATTTTGAAATCTTGTCAAGATCTGACCTAATATTAATGCGGCTTCTTTCAGACAGTACTTCATCATAGATAACTAAATCATCTGCAAAAAGTCTGAGGTTACTATTAATATGGTCATTAACATACAGCACGAACATTGAGGGTCCCAACACACTGGCCAGGCGCACCTGAAGTTATTTCTACATCTGACGACGACTCTCCATACAAGATAACATGCTCCTCTCTATCAAAAAGTCCATAATATAGTCACAAATTTCACTTGATACTCCATATGGTCATACTTTTGACAATAAGCATAGGTGTGGCACTGAATCAAATTCTTTTTGGAAATCAAGAAATACTGCAGCTACCTGACTGCCTCGGTCCAAAGCTTTCAGTATATCACATGAGAAAAGTGCGAGTTGGGTATCACATGCTCTATGTTTTCAGAATTCGTGCTGGCTGGCATTCAGGAGGTTATTCTGTTCAAGATACCTCATTATGTTTGAGCTCAGGACACGTTCTAAGATTCTGCAACATATCGGTATTAAGGATATTGGACAGTAGTTTTGGGGATCACTTCTGCTATCATTCTTGTAGATGGGTGTGACCTGAGCTTTTTTTCCAAGAACTGGGCACAGTTTTTTGTTCGAGGGATCTATGTTAGATCATAGTTGGAAGTGGGGCTAACTCAGATGCAAATTCAGTATATAATCTGAAAGGGATTCCACTGGGCCCTGGAGCTATGTTCACTTTTAACGAATTCAGCTGTTTCTCAACACAACTGACACTAATACTTATTTCATTCATCTTTTCAGTGGTGCGTGGACTAAATTGGGGCAATTCTCCTGGGTTTTCTTTTATAAAAGAATATTTGGAAATGGAATTAAGCATTTCAGCCTTTTCTTTGCTACCCTCTGATATATCGGTAGCTAGATACCGGTGCGCAGGTCAGAAAAACAGGAGACCAAATGATGGTGATGCAAGGCAGGAAGACTGCCTGTGGATGGGACTCCAACCACGCCGGTGTCGAGCAACAGGGTGACTGATCAGCGGGCCTGACACAGCGAGAGCAAGTCAACGGCAACCTATGCAACAATGAAGAGCAGTGAACTTTCAACACAACACTGTCAACAAATCAAGTACGAGCCACAAACCACATCGAGATCTGGAGGAACACCCATACCAAAGCATGGTCATTGACAAGTGGTCAGTAGTATGTTGGAGACAGTAACAAATGCAAAATGGTGTTGCACTCACCCACACTGCCCTCTGTTGTCCGTCAAAGTCCACTTGCTCTGGATGGGCATTCAACTTCCGCACAGCCTGATACCGGGCCCTCAGTTTTAGTTCCTGTCTCATTCACTAGGGACAGGACACTAGCTTTGGTGCCACTAATATCCTTTACATACAACCAGAATTTCTTTGGGTTTTGTGAAAGACCATTTGACAATATTCTGCTATGACAGTCTTTGAAGGTATCACGCATGACACTCTTGACAGATAAGCGCGTCTCATTCAGCGTCTATCACCAGCCCTACACCTTATTCTCCACCCATTATGCAGTAACTCTGATTCTTTAGAAGTTTCTTTACAGTGAGTGTATACCACGGAGGTTCCCTCCGCTTATGAACTGTTCTACTGGATACATATCTCTCCAGTGCATGGTCAACTATTCTTTTAAACTTGAGCCATAGTTCCTCTACATGCTCCTTCCCTGTTCTGGAAGTTTCAGGTTCCTCATTGAGGTATGACACACTGATTTTTTATGTAGTTTACTGAAAATATGTACCTTTCTGCTTGTTTTAGTTGTCCTTTGTACTTTGGTAATCATTGTTGTCACAACCGCGTCAAGGTCACTGATACCAGTTCCGACGTGCACATTCTCAGAGGCCAGGTTGATTTGTTGCTGTTAGATCCACTATATTTTCATCATGACTGGGGTTCCTAACTATCTGTTCTACACAGGTTTCATATAAGGCATTTAGTAATGTATCACAGAATGTCTTACCACACCCACCACTTACAAAACTGTAATTTTCCCAGCTGACTGTTGGATGATTATAGTCTGCACCGACGATTACAGTATGATTGAACATGCAACCAAGTGAACTGAGATTTCCTCTAAAATTTTTGATTCCATCAGGAGATGAGTCTGGTGGCCAATAGAAAAATCCAATTATCATTTTATGTCCACATTTGATACTGAGTCTTGCCCAAATAACCTCACATGCAGCTCCAATTTCTATCTCCGTGAATTTGAGTTTTTTGTCGACTGCGACAAATACACCACCTCCATTTCCTCTTTGCCTGTCCTTTCGATATACATTTAAATTTTCCCCAAAAATATTACTGGTAACAACATCAGGTTTCAACCATCTTTCTGTACCTGGTATCATGTTTTGAGCTTCACTGCTTTTCAGGAGCACTTGAAACTCTTAACACTTTGTTGTGAATGCTTCGGTAGTTAACTACTAGAATTTTAATACTCTCACCTGTGGGAGGCACTTCTTTCGGTCCCACACTGATACTTCTAGGTGTCCTACAGTTATCATACAATCCTATATGATCATAATTTTGCTGATAAGTGTTGGCGTGATACTGATTCAAATTCTTTTTGGAAGTCAAGAAATACTGCTTCCATCTGACTGCTTTGATCCAGGGCTTACCTGATGTCACATGAGAAAAGGTCGAGTTGGGTTTTGTATGAGCAGTGTTTATGGAATCCATTCTGTTTGAGATACACCATTACATCTGAACTCGTATAATGTTCTGTGATCCTGCAACGGATGGATTTCGATTACATTGGACAGCAGTTTTATGTACCACTGGTATGACCTGTGCTTTCTTCGTACTACTCAGCACTGGTTTTTGTCTGATAAATCTGTTGTATATTAACGTTTACAAGAGGGACTAATTCAGGCACAAATTCTGTACAGAATTTGGCAGTGACTTCTTTGGACCCTGGGTCCTTGTTCAATTTTAGTACTTCAGCTGTTTCTTACCACCACTGACACTAATATCTAATGACTAATGTTTTCACTGGTTGCCGTAATCTAAGAATCTAATTGGATAACGCTATTTACAAAGTACAGTAAATGGCCGGATGTTCCTGACCATGTTACATGCCTCTGTCAACAAATTACCTGAGTATTTAGATTTAAGAATTGGAAAGTTTTTTTAACTACGCAGAAAGTGGCAGTGTTTGTTGTAATTCTGCATGACAAGAAGCAATGTATATTTATTGG
The DNA here is from genome assembly GCF_021461395.2 of Schistocerca americana. NCBI lineage: Eukaryota > Metazoa > Arthropoda > Insecta > Orthoptera > Acrididae > Schistocerca > Schistocerca americana. The sequence continues at coordinate 127,329,248 of NC_060129.1, read as the reverse complement.
AGCATTGCTCTTAGGAAACAGTGATCTACATCTACACAGATGCTCTGGAAGCTAACACACGGTACGTAGTGGAGGGTACACAGTACCGATACTAGTCATTTCCTTTCCTGTTCCACTCGCAAATAGGGTGAGGGAAAAATGATTGCCCGTATGCCTCCATATGAGCCCTAATTTCCTGTATCCTATCTTCGTGGTCTTTACACGCAATGCATATTGGCGGCAACAGAATCGTTCAGCGTCAGCTTCAGATGCCGTTTCTCTCAATTTTCCCAATAGTGTTTCTAGAAAACAATGTTGCCGTCCCTCCAGGGATTCTCAATTGAGTTCCCAAAGCATCTCCATAACATATATGCATTATTCAGACCTATCGGTATCAAATCTAGCAGCCCACCTCTGAACTGCCTCAGTGTCTTCCCTCAATTTGACCTGGTACAGATACCAAACACTCAAGCAGTGCTCAAGAACAGATCACACCAGCATAATAATAATAATAATAATAATAATAATAATGTTTGTTTGTCCATCTTAACTTTACAGTCTTGGACATCGTCATTTTTTGTACAATTATATCAATATCATGTCATTCCAAGAATGAATATATACATCAAGTAGCACATTGTATAATAATAATAATAATAATAATAATAATAATAATAATAAAGATTTTATTGTCTTTAGGCCATTACAGCAATTGACAACGCCAAATGAAGCTACAATTTATAATACAGTGTGATAAGGTATTGACTACTGAAATATTTTAGCTTATATTACAATAAATGTACAGTGGGTCATCTGTTGGATTACTGCATTTTACAGTTGAAGAATTCATTGCTATCATAGAATGTGTGGGCAATAAACCATTCATGCAGTCTTTCTTTGAATGTATGCTCAGGAAGATCCTGTATGGCATGTGGCAGCTTATTAAATAGTTTGTGCCCTGTGACTTCATAGCTATTTATTGAATTTGATAGTCTGTGGTAAGGCGTGTATATGTGTTTGATGCTTCTTGTGTTGTAACAATGTACATTTTCTCTACGTTTCACATCTTGTAGGTTCTTCTTCGTAAAGATTAAGACATTGTATATATAGAGGTTTATTACAGTCATAATTTTTTGTTTAGTAAATAAGGGTTTGCAGTGAGCCTTATGTGAAGAATTTGTAATTATCCTAATGGCTTTCTTCTGCAATAATAGGATGTCATGTATATGACTACAGTTACCCCACAAGATAATGCCATAGGATATTATACTTTGGAAAAATGCAAAATATGATGATCTGATGTATGTTTCAGGTACACAATTTCTGAATTGTCTTAATAAATAAATTACTCTAGATAGCTTACTACTAATATAGTTTACATGTTGGCCCCAGGATAACTTTTCGTCTAAATAAACTCCCAGGAATTAAACGAACTAGGGTCATCAGATAGTGGCTTGTCTCTTAGAGTGAAGATTATCTGCTGAGTTTTATTTTCATTTAGCAGGAAACCATTTGCTCTGAACCAATATGCTGCATGAGTGAGTGTATTTTCAGCACAGGTTTTAAGATCATTAAGATTGTTACTGCTATGAAGAAAAGTCGTATTGTCTGCATACAATACAGTGGTGGATCTAATAAATGAGGGGAGGTCATTGATCATTATCAGAAACAGGAAGGGCCCCAGTACAGATCCCTGAGGCACACCTACTTTAACATTTTCTATGTTTGACATTTCCTTACCAATACAAACTACCTGTTTGCGGTTGCTGAGATAAGCTTCTAATAGTCTGAGACTGTTTCCTTTGATGCCGTAGAATTCTAGTTCCTCTAGTAGTGGCGTGTGCTCGACACAGTCGAAGGCCTTGCTTAGGTCACAGAATGAGACCTGAGCAAAGCCTTTGTTCTCAAAAACTTTGAGGATGTAACTGACTACCGTGTCGATTGCATCAATGGTCGACAGATTCTTCCTAAACCCGTATTGTGTAGCATTAATTATTCCTAGATTCTCAAAGTGAGATGATAATTGTTGGTACATGATGCATTCTGTTACCTTTGAGAATGCGGGTACTATTGAAATAGGCCTGTAACTAGATGGAGAGTCTTTATCTCCCTTTTTGTATACTGGGATGATCCTAGACAGTTTTAACTCATCAGGAAAATATCGCTCAAGTAAGCACTTGTTTATACAATGGGTTAAAGGGTAGAGAATGCAATCACACACTTTTTTTAGCAGGTTGCATGATATGCCATATATATCTAAGCTATCAGATGTTTTCAGTTGTTTGTATATCATTCCATGCAATAACGTTATAAACACATTAGCATATTATATATCACTCCATACATATAATGATTATATACATCAATTAGCCAATTATAACAATACCACCACTAATATACTGCAGTATATAAAAGAATAAACTAACAGTACTGCAGCTCAGAATTCTTTTAATGAGTATAAATATCTTTCTATTAACAAATTTTTCAACTTGCCCTTGAAAAGATTGCCTTGGAGTGGCTTTATATTTTTTGGCAACTTACTATAGAATTGTCTCCCAGTTACATATGGACTGTGGTCGGTAGCTTTCTTGTTAGTCCTTACCCTATGATAGTCACTTTTGGCTCAAGTATTGTAATTATGGGTGTCACTGTTCTTTACACTATTTTCCCCATTCTCTTTTACAAACATTATGGTCTTAAATACATACAATGAGTAAACAGTCAGTAATTTATAATTTTTGAAATAGTCCCTACAGGACTGGTGTTTGCTTATATTAGCAATTATCCTAACTGCTCTCTTTTGAAGCATGAAAATGCGATCCATATTGACAGTGGGTGCCCCAACCCAGACCTCGATCCCATATTGCAGATGTGAGTGTATTAATCCATAATACACTTGTTTAAGGACAAGGGGAGCTACTATATTTGCAAGACGTTTTAGTACGTAAATATTACTAGAAACCTTTTTACAGGTGGAGCTGATATGGTCTTTCCAAGTGAGATGTTCATGAATCAATATGCCTAAAAACTTATGTTTGTCAGATGTTTCAACTGTAGAAAGGGATTGAGTATGAGTATTATTAAAATGTAGCAAGAACCTTATTACTATAGTCTTGTCCTTATTCAGTCAAAGCTTATTCACCGTTACATATTCTGTGATCATTTCAAAGTTCTCTTTGCTGATTTGGAATGCTGCCCGATCTGTACAGCCCCAGCTAATAAAAGATGTATCATCAGCATAGTTCACTATTTTTGAGTTTTGTGGCTGTGTTATATCATTAATATATACTATAAACAAGAATGGTCCAAATATACTTCCTTGGGGAACTCCACAATTGCAAGTTCTGTATGCTGACTTTACTGTTTGGATCTTACTTTCATTCTTACAATTTAGTTTTGTGCACTGTCTTCTATCACGGAGATACGAACTTAGTAATTTTAGAGCTACTCCTCTTATCCCGTAATTTTCTAATTTGGACAGCAGTACTGCATGATTCACAGAATTGAATGCTTTAGATAGATCTAGGAAAGTCCCTATAACTCCTATATGCAGTCTCTTCTACAGGTGAACCACTCTTTCCTAAAATTCTCTCAGCAAACTGAAGTCAACCATTCGGCTTCCCTACCACAGTTATCACATGCTCGTTCCAACACGCACCACTTTGCAGCATTACGCCCAGATATTTAAACAACTTGCCTGTGTCAAGCATGACACTAACAATACTGTATCCGAACATCACAGGTTTTATCTTCATACTCATCTGCACTAACTTACATTTTTCCACATTTAGGGCTAGCTGGCATTCATCACGCCAACTGGAAATTTTGTCCAAGTCACCTTGTATCTTGCTACAGTCACTCAACTTCGACACCTTACCGTACACCATGGCATCATCAGCAAACAACCGCAGATTGCTGCCCACCCTGTCTGCCAAATCATTTATGTATGTAGAGAACAACAGCGATCCTATCACACTCCCCTGGGGCACTCCTGACGATACCCTTGTCTCTGATGAACACTCGCCGTCGAGAACGACATACTGGACTCTATTATTTAAGAAGTCTTCGAGCCACTCGCATACCTGTGAACTTATTCCACAGCCTCGAACCGTCGTTCATAGCCTGCAATGGGGCACCGTCTCAAATGCTTCCCGGAAATCTAGAAATATGGACTCTGCCTGTTGCCCTTCATCCTTAGTACACACTATATCATGTGAGAACAGGGCAAGCTGAGTTTTGCAAGAGCGAAGCTTTCTAACATTGTGCTGATTCGTGGACACAAGCTTCTCAGTCTCAAGGAAGTTTATTATATTTGAACTGAGAATATGTTCATGGATTCTGCAGCAAACAGAAGTTAGAGATCTTGGTCTGCAATTTTGTGGGTCCATTCTTTTACCCTTCTTATATACTGGAGTCACTTGCGCCTTATTCCAGTCACTGAGACTTTGTGTTGGGCAAGAGACTCACAATACATTCAAGCTAGGTAAGGAGCCAATGCCGTAGAGTATTCTTTGTAAAATGGAACTGGCATTCTATCTGGACCTGGTGATTTATTTGCTTTCAAATCTTTCAGTTGTTTCTTTACATCGGGGATGCTTTTAGTATGTCATCTACCAGGAGTCTGTCCGATGGTAGAATGATGGTACATTTGTATGACTCTCCTATGTGAATGATTTCTTGAACGTTAAATTTAAAACTTCAACTTTCGTTTTGCTGTCTTCTACTGCCACACCAGACTATCAAGAAGGGACCGAATGGAAGCCTTAGCGATTTTACATAAGACCAGAATTTTCTCGGATTCTCTGCCAGATCTTTTGCACAGGTGTAATGGTGGCAGTTGTTGTATGCTTCATGCCTAGAACTTTTCACAAATGCACAAATCTCTACTAACCTTCGGTCTTCAACATTTGTGCGTTCCCTTTTGAACTGAGAGTGCAACAGCCACTGCATCCTCAGCATTCTCTGAATTTTGCTATTAAACCAATGTAGATCTTTTCCACCCTTTATCCACTTACTAGGCACGCAACTCTCTAGACCACAATTTACAATCTGCTTAAATTTTGCCCGTAATTGCTCTACATCCATCTTACTGGAACTAAGTGACACCAATTCACTGCCCGAGTGAGATACTAGTAACTTTTTACCTCCTCTATCTAACCGAAACACTCTCCTAGCCTTCTTGACTTCCGTATTCATAGTCGCTATAATGATATGATCACTAATCTCCATTTCTGTACTGATACTGTCTGTAAGGTCCGGCCAATTTGAAGCTACAAGATCTAAGATGTTTTCATTGTGTGTTGGCAATCTCAGGCGTATCAATAAAATTTGCTAAAATCAGTCTCAATTGCATAAATATTTTATTTAAACTGGTGACCAGTTTTGATCTACTGCACTTAGATCATCTACAGACCTAGTACTCCATGATAGTGACAGCAGCTGGGCTGGCTGACCCGGCTGCTCTAGAGAGCAGTCGATCACATCTCTCTAGAGCAACCTGCTCAGTCAGCCCAGCTGCCACCACTGTCATGGAGTACCAGGTCTGAAGATGATCTAAGTACTGTAGATCAAAACCGGTCACCTGTTTGAATAAAATATTTATGCGATCGAGACTGTTTCTACCAAATTTTATTGAGTAACAGTGTACTGTAGGCCCTAAATATGGCTCATATTTGCAGATGCAGATAACTATTCTCTCTAAAAAAATAAAAAAAATAAAATAAAAAATATTGTTGCAAGGAAGCAAGTTTCATGTACCAATAGCAGATAAATGGCTCTACCTAATCAAATTTTTTCAGAGCAGCAGCTTGCTTTCTAATTTATTTGGTTAAATTAACTGGCATAAACATGAACAGCACTAAGCAGTATTCATTAATGCAGTAAACAGATTACATTTTTTACAATTTTGTTGGTTTCTCTCATTGTATACCTAGGCCCATTTCGCATCCCTGATACTTCTCCTCCTCGATAGGCCTGCGGAACATGATGATTGAATCAACAGTTGAATCTGTCTTGCTAGCTACTCATACACTTTACAGGAATGTGGAATTTTTATCCAGCAATACTGCATCACCTCCATTCTCCAGATATGACACGGTTGTACAACTTTGGGGCCTGTAACGGATGTCATATATCATAGAAAACCTGCCTGCCATACTTGTTACAGGTATGGGAGTTAATCAAGACAGCATTTCGCTCCTTAACCTGTGCTACTTCGTAATACAAAAATCCAGCTTTTCACAACAGAGGAAATTATTATAAACATCTTTTGTTAATGACCTAGATTAAACATTTGTGATATTTGTTACAAACTGATAGAGTAGTAAAATTAATACAATAATGTGTTCGGACCCTTGCTGTTCATGTTGTATATTAATGACCTTTCATACAACATTGATAGTAAAATCAGGCTTTTTGCAGATGATGCAGTTATCTATAAACAGTACTATCTGAGAGAGGCTGCATAAATATTCGGTCCGATCTTGATAAGATTTCAAAATGGTGCAGAGATTGGCAACTTGTTCTAAATGTTCAGAAATGTAAAATTTTGCACTTCACAAAATGAAAAAACCTAGTACCCTATGACTGCAATATCAATGAGTCACTGCTGGAATCGGCCAACTCATACATATATCTGGTATATGAAATGGAATGATCACATAGGTTCAGTCATGGGTAAAGCAGGTGGTAGACTTTGGTTTATTGTAGAATCCTAGAGAAGTGCAATCAGTCTGCAAAAGAGACTGCTTACAAATCACTTGTGCAACCCATCCTAGAATACTGCACAATTGTGTGGGACCCATACCAGATAGGACCAACAGGGGATATTGAACGTATACAGAGAGGGGCATCACAAATGGTCACAGGTTTGTCTAATCTGTTGGAGTATGTCACAGAGATACTGAAGGAACTCAAATGAGAGACTCTTGAAAACAGATGTAAACTATCCCAAGAAAGTCTATTAGGAAAGTTTTAAAAATTGGCTTTAAATGATTACCTTAAGGATATAGTACAACCTGCATGTATCACTCACACAGGGATTGCGAGGATAAGATTAGAATAATTACTGCACACACAAAGGCATTCCAACAATCATTCTTCCTGCACTCCAAGTGTGACTGGAACAGAAACAAACCCTAATAACTGGTACAATGGGACATACCCTCTGCCATGCACCCCACGGCGATTTGCAGAGTATAGATATAGATGACTGATAGTGTTTATTTATAATACTTCCCCTTTGAATAAGGATCTGTATAATATACAGATTTACACAGTACCACACTGAAACAGATTTTCCCTCAGAATTTTTCACTCGTGCTTTATGAGATATCACTAGGATGAAGAAGATCATTTCTCTGCAGCTTTTCATACCAGTAATGCAAAATGACAAAAATGTGATTTACATGCCATCACATATTAAGAAGCAATTTGTTGCAATCACAAGAGAAACACTGCACAAGCAGTCTGCTCTTATCACTATGTCTTGCACATGATTCCAAAGAGGTACACACTAGGATGTATCAAGCAAGGAATCATCCTTCCCGCTTCCATTCTGTGAACGGAATCGGAAGGAACCTTAACAGCGGGTACAATGAAACATACTTTCTGCCTGATACTTTACAGTGATTCACAGAGCATATATGCAGATACTTAGCACTCCTCCTATATGAAGGCTCAACTCACAGATTAATGTAGTTTGTACAGCCATGTACAATAGCTATTATTCTCTGCTATTATACTCAAAGGTCAATCTAAACCCAAGAAGATTCACGTCCATGACAGATTTAGACATCACCACTTTCTGTGCATAATAAGATAACATTAAATACAAAAAAATGGAAGAGAAGATTATATTGGGAGATTGGAAACAATATTACAGAACAATGTCACAAACATTTACACAAAATCCAGATGACCAATACAAACTGAAGTGTCTATTTTCCCATTTAATGCAACAAAACACGAGTATGATGTGTAATCTGTAGAAAAGACATGTATGATGGGTCAGCTCGCAAGAACATTTGTGTTAATACATAATTTACCAAACAATAAAACCCAGGAAAAGTGTTTGGTACAAGATTATTTCAGCCTCCTCATAACCCAAAAATTTCCAAATTGGTTCTATGGCTTGTTGACATTTTTAAACGGGTGACAGGATATTTTAAAAAGGGATGAAAAATTGCTGCATATTTTTGAAACTTTATTCCGCTGAGTGTGTTGATATAGCAAAAATCTCTATATAAATTTCCATGCTATTTTACCAACACATTTTGCTACTATTTCTATAACACAGCTTGCAAATTCACGTTAACAACCAACCATATGGAAGCATACAGTGTTTACAGGCATACAAGGTATTTTAAAAAAAGGTGTAAAATATTTTGGGAGGTGGTTGTACCCATGAAAACAAGGGGAAAAACTCCAGTACTGGTCCAGAAACACATATTTCCTGAGATATGTACACTTGATTGTAGTGGCTGAAAACAAAAGTGTCCAATATTGTGATAGTACACGTCACATCATAAGAGAGAGAGGGAGGGAGAGAGGGGAAGAGGGAGAGAGAGGGGGGAGGGGGGGAGAGAGAGAGAGAGGGGGGGGGGGGGAGGGGACGTTACATATGGGTCTGGAAATGTATATTTCTGCAACCTGTACACTTATTCATTCATGACACTTGTTATAGAAAGTTGAAATACACCTGGTTGTTGCGAGTGGTTGCACTGAAGATGCAATCCTATAGTGTCTGGACATCTTGTCTGGGGTGGCATAGACTAATGCCTGCAAGTGTCTTCATAACCAGAAACCTAGGGATTGAAGTATGAGGAAGAGGGAAGCCAAGGTGTGGGGCCGACTCAACGAATCCAGTGGTCCTGAAATAGCAGGGTCAGGTGCTCACGCACAATGCAGAGGAAATACAATGGTGTGCCATCAAGCATAAACTATATCTGTAGTAAAGTTAAAAATCTTCTGTGTTGTTAGACCGCATCATATTTCCTTTGAAAATAATCGACATTTCAACCCCTTATGCTGAGATCTTCTTCAAATTGTTTCAGTGTCCACTATTGCTAGAATTACATGTATCTACAGTCTTTGTTGCCTAAAAAGTAGGCAATATGTTAACAGTAAATGATGATAACGAGCCCCACTTAATCTTTGTAGTAGGATATATAAACCTAGCAATTTATCACCAAGAACACCTGCCCATACAGTGATGGAGAAGTGAAGTTGGTACCCTCTTTTTGCAACTGTATAGGAATTTTCATCAGTCCACACACACACTGCTTATAAAAGTTGATAATTCCATCTCTCGTGAATGTCACTTCATCAGTAAACAAAACCTTTGATGAAAACAGTGAATCTGCAACACATTTCTGCAAAAGCTATTGACTGAATTGCAGTTTCCTAGAGTGGTCTTCTGCCGTTAGTGCCTGGATGCGCTGTAGATAGTAATGATTCAGCAATTGTTCATGTAGCAATGCCCAGACAAGAGAATGACTCACACCATCTGCTGCTGCAAATTGTCACATACTGGTTCCAGGTCTTTCGTCCAGCAAATGTTGCACATGCTCCTCCATCTGAGGTGTATCGATTGACCGAGGCCTTCCAACATTCAACTAGAGGAGCATGAGAAAACCTGTGCCCTTAAGATGCTGAAAAAGTTGGCTGAATAGCTTACGAGAGGGTACTCTGCGAGAGCATATTTCTCCGCACAGAGGGCGTTGGCTCGCAGGCCACTTCCATTTGCTAACCTGCGGCAGAAAATCATATCCGCCATCTCACATGTGAAGTAGTATGCTTCCATCACTAACATGTGAAGGAGAAAAGAAAGTGTACTGAACCATTCATGTACATGACCGTACAAATATCACAACAAACAGAACAATTAAGCCATTTTTGTAAGTAGATACTACACAATAACACATACCCAGAGTTGCAAGTAATTTACTGCACAATAACATACACTAACAGGAGTGAAATTACAGTACCTACAACACAACTGCATGTAGACTACCTAATACTAAGACTGATGTGTACACTAGAGTACTTTGACACTAAGCCACGTACAGTAGTGAACCCTGCTGATGGATCACCCAGACAATGACTGTGCCCACACAGTATTTGTTTCCTCAATGTTTACCTTTTGTGTCACCGAGAGAATATACCTATTCACAACCAAATGTCTTCAGAAGGGGTTGATCATTCTTAAGGGCCAGAAGGACGTAGGCCCAACGGGAACTTTGTGACATAATTTTGTCTGTGTCTTTTTTTCGGAAATACGGAAGCGTCCGATCCCACCCGTCTGCTTTGACCCATGACGTCACAAATATGGCGGAAACAAAAACAAACACACACACTTTCCACAAGAAGCCTAATGACACTAACGGGACAAGCGCAGGAAATGGGGTGTTTTGAGTGGGGGGCAAACTAAATATAAACAAATTTAGACGACTTGCGTAGCTACAACGTGTAAGTGAAGACAGCCATGCATGAATACCCACCCACCTCCCCAGGGGTCGTAACCCCTGCAACCCATAGAAGATAAAGATGCTTCAGTAGCTGATTAGTGTTTTTTGTCTTTAAAAAAAAGAAATTCACGGGATAGAACGAACAGATCAGAAAGATAAATATAATAAACTAAAACAGAAATTCGAGGAAACAGGTAATTAAAATAAGTAATAAGAGTTTTTAAATTTAAAAAAAAATCTCACGAGATAGAACGAACAGATCAGAAAAGTAAATAAAATAAGATAAAACAGAACTGGAGACAGACACACGCAAACCAAACTCCGTGCCGTCATGACGTCACACACGACAACACCCTTACGTCACGGGTCAAAGCCGACGCGTGGGATCGGACGCTTCTGTCGACCCCTTTTTTCAGTATTATAACAAACAGCTTGGTATGAAATGATTTTGGTGTAGTACTAGTAACAGAAATCAAAGGTAATCAGATCTGGCTTCCACTCCTCTGTTGCATAAACAACACCGTGTCACTCAGACCTGTCACGTCTTGCTGCTGCTCCTTCCTCATCCATCCTCTCAGCACATCCGTCCAGTGACAAATTCGTGTTCCTTTCCCATCAAATTCAGCCAATGCTGAGGGCCAGCGTTAGGTGGCCCGTACTCCATTAAAACCCTGGCTCCAAAAACAGTAGTCTTAGTGACGTGGCCAAACTGTTTTCCTTCTCCACCTTGTCATACCATCTCTTGTGGCTACCTCGAGCTGACCCAATGGATGAACCAGCTCAGATATACACCTCTTTCACCGCACCCCAACAAAAACTGTGGTATCTGTCACGTTACTCTCTCACACCTGTCTTAACCCCTGCACAATGTTTGGGGCCACCCAGCTTGAGCTCATAGAGCAAACTTTCACCTGCATCACTTAACACACCTACCTGTAGCCGCTGTCATGTGCCTTGCTCCAATCCTCCCCAATTGCCATTTGTCAATGGAAAATGTCGCAAAGAGCTCAAATGGCTCTGAGCACTATGGGACTTAACATCTGTGGTCATCAGTCGTCACAAAGAGCGAACGGGACAATCTCTCTGCAGTGTTTTGTATTCTGGAGCAAGCAAGTGTTCAGATCACAGGAAATGAGTGTTTCTGGACCAGGTGTATAGGAGTTTTTCCCTGTTTTTGTGAGTATGACCACCTCTCAAAATATTTGACACATTTTTTTAAATACCATGTATGCTGGTAAACACTGCAAGCTTCCATCCAATTGGTTGTTAATGTGAATTTGCAAGCTGTGTCAAAGAACCAAGTCATAGAAATAGTATCAAAATGTGTTGAGAAAATTGCATGGAAGTGTATAAAGAGATTTTTGTTATATCGACACACTCAGCAAAATATAGTTTCAAAAATATGCAGTAATCTTTCATCCCTTTTCAGAATATTGTCACCCGTTTAAAAATGTCAACAAACCACAGAACCAATTTGGAAATTTTTGGGTTATGAGGAGGTAGAAATAATCGTCTTGGTTCAAACTCAAGTGTTTCTATGACGATTTTAAATTAATAACGTATATTGTTTGCTAGAGGTGCCCTTTTATGGTTATCAAGTATGGAAGAGAAGCCAGGAATCAAGTGGTTTGACTCACGCCAATGAAAAGATGTATTGTGATTGGTAGCAGATTATTCTACACCCTTCTACACCCTATAAAGGAACATTCACAGAGTTCAACTGTATCCATTATGATAAAATAGATTTCTTAATGTCTCAACTGAATGAAAAGAACAGAACTTTCTCCAGTACATGGTTCTGCAAAAAGTCGTGGGTGAAGTGAAATGATAGTTATTCTGTTTCTAATGTGTGTTATTTGGTGGCAAATTATTGTGGACAACAATCGGCTGTAAGGATGTAAAGCATTTATTTGATCAAATTAAGACACATAAGGAAAGTGGGCTAAATTTAGAATATGCTTGTATATGGTACATGTTTGGCACTATTAACATTGCTGCTCTGATTGATTCTGAGTGTGAAATGTCAATTCAGAAACATTATCGATTAATTACAAAGCATAGACACATATTAAACAGAGTAGTGCAGTGCTTAAGGTTTTGTGTAAGTCGTGAGTTCGCACTACAGGCTTCCAACGAATTACGGGAGTCCGCTGACTGTGGCAATTTCTCAGATCTGCTCTCTACTACGAAATCTTGAGTGTGTTAGGTGGCTACTTAAAACAGACCTAGTACTTACATCTGTAAATACACGTCATACACTAGACAAAATCACTGTATGCATCAAGTTTACATTGAAGAACTGATTAAAGACATTAATGCTGCCACTTTTGTTTCTGTGGCTGATAGAAAACCAGTTATTACATGCGATACACATAAGAAACCTGTTGAGATTACTTCGCATTGACATAAATGAGATAATAAGAACAATTCCGGTTTACACTTTACTGACATTTTATCTACGTCCCACCAACGAAAATAAGCAAGAGCAGCCACTATGGACACGTGTAAACATCTTAGAAAGTATGCATTTCCAGATCCATGTTTATTGAATTTTTTTTCTTGTTTCGATGGCTACTACCACCTCTCAAATCTCAATATAGTCGACACTTTTAATACCCTGTATGTTTATTCCAAAGGATATTTACTGCTGGTGTCATTACACACCACAGTTGTTGATCGTAATTTTGAAACACAGTCTTTGGGTAACGTTTAGATATACGTAACTAATTCCGCAATATACCGGTCCTGAAACAATTGTAATTAGCCACAATTTAAACTGCTGGAGTTCGGCGGGATTATCGAAAGTGTGTGTACATTTCAAATAAAAATAAGTGTTCGTGGCCGTTATACGCCACGGAGTAAAATATGAATAGTTTGACCGGTGAAGCTAACTATTTATACATTTTCTATATACAGGAATATTAATCGTATCAACACAACCGATTTCGTATCAATTGCATAGTTGCACTTGCAACCAGTCAGCTCTTTGCTTTTGGCAGCGCGTTTCGCAAAATGGCGACGTGTACAAATGCGGGAAATTTAAACATTTGTAGATATTTGCGTTTGGGTCTTCGATGGATACTTTGACAGTTTTCATTTTGTGAAAGGAAGTACAAAATATTGATTGAAAGTTTACTTATTTTGTGCTCAACACTGGTACATAAAAAGCACGCATTTAGAAATGACTTAAGAAATTGAAGCAAAGCCGGTAAAAAAGCATCAATGCCACCATACTCGAAACATACCTACATTTATTGATTGATTGCCAACTTGTGAACATAGGAAATAAGCTCATTTGGCACTTACATTTAGTTCGTTACTGTAGGCTCCTATATTTCAAATGAGCAATAACACTGATATTAGCTGCAACAATTAATCACATTATTTGAAATTGTAATTTTCAGTACAGTCTATCTTGAAATCTGTTAAGTTTAAAAACATCCCATACCTCATTAATATAAGGTTGCAGTTTTACTGGAATAAAGTGATGAATAATTTTAATTTTTCCCATTGTGATTACTGGAGCATTGCTTTGTTGATATCGCAAATTGCCTGTGTGCTTTTCTTAGACTCAAAACGTATACTAAACATGTAAACAGTACCGGTTGACAGTGGTGTGATCTCATTTTGTAAAGGATATTACACCATAGGAATCCGCTGCCCATTGGAAAAAGGTGACTCACAAGCTTGTGCATAGAGGATTGATTTCTCCCCCACCCCCCTTTGCTCACTGTAATACACAGTTCCCCTTTGTATATACTCATGATGGATGCTTTTCTGCATCTCGACAGTTGATTCATGCAGATCTGAAAACAATGCTACCATAGAGTAGATATGACTGAACTATGTTTTTTTTTTTAATTATGCCATAGGACCTATACACTTCTTCAGTATAACCACGGAAAATGTTTCAAAGACCAGAATGTCATTGTCTGAGACTCTTTCAGATATGACAATGAAGTGAATTTCTCACAAAAAATTAGCACCAAGACCAGTGTACCTATATCATGTACAGTGGCAGTAGTGACATGGTTGGTGAGAAAGATTAAAAATGTTGTTTGTCATCTCTTGGAAAGAGAAACACTATTTTTTGACTCTTCCAGCTTCCAAAGAGATCTTTTTTGTTCATCCACATACTGTAATTTGTAAATACTATCATAAAGCAGAGTCTTCAGAGATGCGGAATGAGTCAGGTTATACATTAACAGGCAGACGGAACCACTGCTGGCTATTTCTGTAAAGTACCAACAACAATCTATGAGCAGTGCTAATCTACTTACTACTTATGTTGATAATTACTGGAATTATTTTCAGATTACTCTCTAATTTGAAAAATAGAAAAGAAAAGCCACAGATGCTGTACTTATCTTCTCCTTCGTACAGAACATTATTGAAATTTTATTGATTTCAGAGCTCACTGTAATCTTACTGCCAGTTATAAAAGCGAAAAACGTATGTAATATAATCTGGAAATTACATCCCAAAGCAAATGTCAATAAATTTTGCTACTTTATTTTTGAGTAGGGTGAAGGCTCTAGTTTTGGCCACTACCCCACTTATGGCCACCTTGATGTCAAAGGTTAATTTTTAAGCTTCTCTGGAATACCAGCCAGTTCTACTATAGATTATTATAAACTTTGTGAAAGGCTCTCTTCATTTGTCTACATAATAATTATTTTGTCTGTTTTTGTTTGGAGACACCATTTTGTGAAATGATCAGTGTTGCAGAAGCTGGGTTTTGCAGAAGTTTTCTTTAAGCAACACATGATCAGTTTTTTTTGTATTTTACATGTTTAAATAAAACATCAGAAGAAACTTAATCTGTTCAGAGGTAAGATAAGACATTATATTTTCATTTCTTTTTTAAGTTTTATATCGCTCAGCCTAAAAACATGTTATCAAAAGTATGTGGCCATTAACAGATCCATATTTAGCCCTGGTTCCGTGTTATGGCCACGCATGTGGCCATAAGTGGAGACATATGTATCCTGTTTTGGCCACTTCTAAAAACTGATACAAAAACATCAATATTAGTGTTCTGTCCTACATTACACTAGGCTAATTTTATTTAAATAGGCTTATTAAAATATTTTTGGTATTTTTATATCAATATATACCTCATTGTTAGTATTGTCTTGGCATATCATACTAATTTACCTATGCTTGTAAGATACAAAATATGCAATAGGCACTATTCAAATATGCAACATTCTTTAACTAAATCTTTGTGCATTATTTATAGGAAAAATGAGTCAACCAAAGAATAAGAAGTTTCAGTATTCTCCCAGCAAAGTTAAAGATGCTCTAAAGGCTATTGATGAGGGAATGAAGGTTGCTACTGCAAGCAAGTTGTACAAAGTTCCAAGGACAACATTAAGAAACAAAATTTCTGGTGTATCTCCAAAAGAATCTACAGGGCACTGTGGTCCACATTCTGTCTTAGGAGAACAAATTGAAAAAAAATTGGTGGACTGGGTTTTGGACTGTTCTAGCATGGGATTTCCAGTTACTAAAGAAAATCTCTGTGCATCTGTGCACAAACTTATTGAGAATGCAGATATGGAAAGTTGTAAGGCTACCTTTACTAACAATCGACCTAGAAAAAAGTGGTATTATGGATTTCTTAAGAGGCACAAGGTTCTGTCACAAAAACATGCAGAATATGTCAATAGGTCTAGAGGTTCTGTTACAGAAGAGAAAATAAGAAACTGGTTTCACGAAGTATCCATCACTTTAAATGATATGGATGTGTTAAATGACCCAAATAGAATTTTTAATATGGATGAAACTTCTTTTTTTCTGGCTCCTAAAGGGGAATTAATCATAGGTCGTCATGGCCATTATGTTTTTGAAGAGTCGTGTAACTCTGACAAAGATAACGTTACTACATTGTTTGCAGTGAATGCTGCTGGAAAATTTGCTCCTCCCTTAACACTGTTCAAATATGCAAGGATTCCAGCATCATTGGTGAAAGCAGCTCCTCCAAACTGGGGCATTGGAAAAACAGAAAATGGGTGGATGACAGGTGAAAGTTTTTTTGAGTATATAACAAATGTATTTGATCCGTTCTTGAAAGAAGCTGAAATTCCCCGGCCTGTAGTAATATTTTTAGATGGGCACTGCTCTCATTTGACACTTCATTTGAGCCGATATTGTAGGGAAAATCAGATCATTCTAGTTGCTCCCCATCCCAATTCTACACACATCTTGCAACCATTAGATGTAGCTGTCTTTGGACCTATGAAAAAAATGTGGAAGAAGATTGTTCAGAAATGGCGTTTTGAAAATAATGGCACTGAAATTTCAAAATCTGATGTACCTTCTGTTCTGTCACAAATTATTACAGAACCTAAAATGGTGGCAAATATTCGTGCTGGTTTCAGGGCCACTGGTCTGTTTCCATTTAATGTGAACAATGTAGATTACAGCAAGATAGTTGTTCGTAGTATACCAGCCTCAACCACAGTTCAGACAAATGAGGAACTTCAGAGACATTTCTCATACATAGAAAAGCAAATTGATCCTGTCCTTCTAGATGAGTTCAGAGTAACCAAGAGAAGCAATCATGAGTGGGAAGGAAATCAAGAAGCATTATTACTTTTCAAGTTCTGGAGAAAAATAGCTGATGAGGTTGAAATGCATGGTGCTAGTGGTAACACTGATGACATTCTGACAGATAGCATAGCGCCTCCCTCTGAAGATAATCAAACAGAGAATGTTTCGCAAAACGCAGACAGACTTAATCAAAATGTTGATAATATTGACATATTTTCAACACGCAATTCAGATATTCCTTCAACACCCACCAACAGTCTTATTCCTGCAGATATATCAACAACCCCCAACAGTATTTCACATAATTCAGTTACTCCAATATCCAACCATAGTCCATCTTCAGTGTGTATCCAAGTGACACCACCAAAATCATTAGCAACAGTTTTTGAAAGTGTCATCACTTGGCCAGAACCTAAACAACGAGGCACAAAGAGAAAGAAAGAACATACACCCACTGTTGTGACTAGTGACAAGTGGGTGGAATATCATGAACTGAAGGAAAAAGAGAAGCAGGAGAAGGAGCAGGAAAAAAGGAAGAGAAAAGCTATGAAGGAATTAAAGTCCAAAGAGCAGCACTTGGCATTCTCACACGTAAAAAAGGGGAAAACAAGAAACAGACAAGAGTTAAGTGATAGGCCAACAAGTTCTTCCGAGGAACGAGAATGGACGGACAATGGAAGCAGTTTCGATGACTATGTAGAAGGAGATGAAGATGAAATACCAGAAAATGTGAAACTATCTTCGAGTGAGAATTTGAAAGTAGGTGACTTTATTTTGGTAAAATTTAGTTTAACAGGAAATAGAAGAACAAGACCTGCAATTTTTAAGTATGTATCTGTAATTTTGAAAGTGCTTTCTGACTCTGAATATGAAATTCAGTGCCTAAAAAGTTCTAATGTTCAGAAAACTTGTTTCGAATACATTGCAAATGATGTTTTGACTATAACGGGTGAAGATATTATAGGGAAACTGCCAGATCCAGTCTTGATGCAAGAAGAACGTTCATTAAAAACAAAGTTCCCTGGTTCCATTGATACTCGTGAGAAATAAACTTGTGTGGAAATTGATTTAAGTAATTACTGGGACAATTCTTTGCCTAACGAATTTTTTTTCTGTTCATTCAGTTTCTGTACCTTTTACCTATTTGATGTATGTTTGTTGTCTGTTGTCTTATATACTTGTATAAAGCAGAAATTACTTTCTGGCACATGGATTGACAATTATTTTAGCCACAGTTTTATTATAATATGAAGTGGCCATAAGTGGGGAAACAACTGGCCATAGGTGGGGTTAACATGGCCAAAACTGGGGAAATGCGCCATTTATTTTTCAATATTTTTTTCTGCTTTTGTTAAATAACTTAGAATATTTGTTTTTACATGGTTGTAATGTGTAGACTTTGAAGCAATAGATACAATTTTTTTAAGTAATTCGCATACTTTCTTCCTATACTAAAAATGTGGTGTATCTCGAATTGCCCTTAATGTGGCCATAACTGGGGCCTCGACCCTATATGGGAATTTCAGGTTTCCTGTCTAATGTCTAATGGTAACATGTTAAAGACTTTTGCACCAGAACACAAAACTCAATTCTGAACTCTGTACATGGAGGCATAGTCTATAACAAAATTATTTTATGTCCACCATTGCGGTTATGAATTACCGTGTTCAGCCTAAATTCACCATTGTTATATTATTAATGACAAATACCATCAGGCAGTATGTGTCGTGGCATGTAACTGTAAAATTCCCCAGGTCACTGACAAGGTTTCCACAAGTTGTTTCATTATCAACTTTGCAAAATATCCTTACTGAACAGTTCTGAAGAATGAATATTTTCTTCGGTTTAGCTGCTTTGCCCCATATGCCATACGACAGAACTGAGCGGATGTGTGTAAAATAAGATAGGTCAACACATACAGACAGATTTCTGAGAGCAAAGCAGGCAGAAATGAGTTTTTTGGTTAACTTATCCACAAGTTGGTGCCACCTCAGTTTATCATCCATCTGGATATCCAGTAACTTCACACATGGAGCCTCATCCAGATTATGCGAACTGATACCTACTTCTGTCACCTAAAAGTCAATTTTATTTGTTTGGTGTTGCGTAACATGCAAGATTAAGTGTTAATCTGTTGGCTGTGAACCAGCTGTAAGCCTGTCCCATTATTCTTCTGGGTGAGTGAACACATCAATTCCAACCAGAGTACAGGATTTTATCTTTTAATGGGTCTAAAAGGACACATAATGGTCAATCAATAATAAGTGCCTACGTCGTGTGTCTTAATGTGCATCTGAAATATGACTTGTATTCTGGGGAAATTCTCCAGCCTCTCTGGAGACCTTCAGTGTCCACAAGCGAGCAATTAGGTTTATTACAGAGAACAGCACTAGATAGTCATGTAAATCATTGTTCAAAACAATAAAAATGCTACCATTACCATGCTTTTCTGGACATGCACTACACAGGGTGAAGCAGACGTAGATGTAGTGCAGAGACGCTGGGCTACTCACCTTCTGGCACTTTACTTTGAGCACTGGCAGGCGGATGCGTAACTCCTGCAAACAGACAGAAAAAAATTGTCATTATTTGATACACTATTGGCCATTAAAATTGCTACACCAAGAAGAAATGCAGATGATAAATGGGTATTCATTGGACAAATATATTATACTAGAACTGACATGTGATTACATTTTCACGCAATTTGGCTGCATAGATCCCGAGAAATCGATACCCAGAACAACCAACTCTGGCCGTAAAAACGGCCTTGATACACCTGTGCATTGAGTCAAACAGAGCTTGGATGGCGTGTACAGGTACAGCTGCCCATGCGGCTTCAACACGATACCACAGTTCATCAAGAGTAGTGACTGGCGTATTGTGACGAGGCAGTTGCTTGGGCACCATTGACCAGACATTTTCAATTGGTGAGAGATCTGGGGAATGTGCTGGCAAGGGCAGCAGTCAAACATTTTCTGTATCCAGAAAGGCCCGTACAGGCGGTCATGCATTATCCTGCTTAAATGTAGGGTTTTGCAGGGATCGAATGAAGGGTAGAGCCACGGGTCGCAACACATCTCAAATGTAACGTCCACTGTTCAAAGTGCCATCAATGCAAACAAGAAGTGACCTAGACGTGTAACTAATGGCACCCCATACCATCATGCCAGGTGATACGCCAGTATGGCGATGACAAATACACGCTTCCAAACATGGATGCGACCATCATGATGTTGTAAACAGAACCTCGATTCATCCGAAAAAATGACGTTTTGCCATTCGTGCACCCAGGTTCATCGTCGAGTACGCCACTGCATGTGCTCCTGTCTGTGATGCAGCGTCAAGGGTAACCGCAGCTGTGGTCTCCAAGCTGATAGTCCATGCTGCTGCAAACATTGTCAAACTGTTCGTGCAGATGGTTGTTGTCTTGCAAATGTCCCCATCTGTTGACTCGGGGATCGAGATGTAGCTGCATGGTCCGTTACAGCCATATGGATAAGATGCCTGTCACATCGACTGCTAGTGGTACGAGGCCGTTGGGATCCAGCACGGTGTTCCATATTACCCTCCTGAACCCACCGATTCCATATTCTGCTAACAGTCATTGGATCTCGACCAACTCGAGCAGCAATGTCGCGATACGATAAACCGCAATCGCGATATGCTACGGTCCGACCTTTATGAAAGCCGGAAACGTGATGGTACGCATTTCTCCTCCTTACACGAGGCATCACAACAACGTTTCACCAGGCAATGCCGGTTAACTGCTGTTTGTGTAAGAGAAATCGGTTGGAAACTTTCCTCATGTCAGCACGTTGTAGGTGTCGCCACCGGTGCCAACCTTGAGTGAATCCTCCGAAAAGCTAATATTTACATATCACAGCATCTTCTTCCTGTCAGTTAAATTTCGCGTCTGTAGCACGTCATATTCGTGGTGTAGCAATTTTAATGGCCAGTAGTGTATACATTAAAAAATATTTTTGGCAGTGATACTAGAGAGAGAAAAAATTGTGACATAAATAATCGCAATCATCATCATCATCATCAGCGCAATCACCATTTCTGAGCCTTGGCCTTCTGTGGTAGATTATTTCATTCTTCATTGTTTAGTACCGAACTCCCCCAATTTTGAATTCCAATTTTCATTATGTTCTCCCTAACACCTTCCTCCCACCTTAGCCTAGTTATTTCAATGCCAGCCCCAATCCCAACCCCTTTCCACAAGGATCACAATCTAGTCAGCCCAATCAACCAACTCAGCACTTTCTATTCCAGTCTTGTTACAGGTTTATCCTACCCCATCAGGGGCCGAGCAACCTGTGAAAGCAGCCATGTCATTTACCAGCTCTGCTGCAATCACTGCACAGCTTTTTATATTGGTGTGTCTACCGACTAGGATGAACAGCCACTACCAAACTGTGCCCAAGAGCAATGTAGACCACCCTGTGGCACAACATGCAGATGAGCGTAACACACTCGATTTCAGTGGCTGCTTCACTATCCGGGCCATCTGGATCCTTACCTTACCTCCACCACCAGCTTTTCTGAACTACACAGATGGGAGTTATCCTCACAACACATTCTCCGCTGCCATAACTATCCTGGCCTCAAACTATGGTAACATACTGTCCCCACACCCTTCACCCAACAGTTTCCACCCTCTCTGTCCTATCATCTCCTCCCCATTCTCATCTCCCACCCTGTTTATTTGCAGCCCTCTGCCAATGCATCCACCCATGTTTTGCCGCTCCTCTCCTTTTTTGTTCCATTTTTCACCACCTCCCTGCCCCACAACTTCCTGACGCTGCACCTGTTGGCATTCTAGTCCCTGCACACTCCAGCAGCATCTCTGTCCCCACCCATACACTATTATCCATTCCCCTTTCCCACCCCATCCAGATTGCTGACTGCATCCCACATGATGTTGCATTTTGTTCCGAGATGCTAGAGTTGGCAGTCATGTGTGCATGAGTAATGCTTTTGTGTGTGTGTGTGTGTGTGTGTGTGTGTGTGTGTGTGTGTGTGTGTGTGTGTGTGTGTGGAGGGGGGGGGGAGGGGGGGGGGGGTCTTTTACTGATGAAGGCTGTGGCCAAAAGCTACATGTGAGTGTCTTTTAATTGTGCCTGTCTGCAAGTTGACATGTCTTCTTTACGGCAAGTAGCTATCCGTCTCTCCTACATTGTTGATACTCCTACCTGGAGTTTCCATTGTGTGATTATACAATTCTTAGTTGAATCTCCTCCTCCAGACACCATTTTCTTCCACTGGCCTAAGAATTTGTCAGAATATCTTTCTTCCAAATATGCCCAGTTTCCAGTTATCAAATTTTGTTAATATCCATGTTTCAGCCCCATGTGTTAGCACCAGCCTTACTAAAACATCATTCAATATAACTTTAGTTTTCCTGAAGAGCATCTTAGACTTTGAATGTTTTCTGAGGCCATGGTAGCACTTGTTGGTAGACAATATTCGTTTTTGGACTTCAGAGCTGACATTGTTCTTACTGTTTACTTCTAATCCAAGGCAAGTGAAAGTACACACAACATCAAATTTACATGAACCAATTTCCATGGATGGGGGTTCATTTGGGTAATCTTTCCTAGTTGCAGGTGTACACTTAGTTTTCCCTTCATTTATCTGCAGGTTCATCTTTCCAGCAGCTCTGTCAAGGCTTGTAAAGGCTTCTTTCATTGCTCTTGGTCCTCTTGCAATTATATCAATATCATTTGCATATGGCAGCACCTGAACTGATTTATACAGTACAGTGCCTATTACCTACAGAATGTAAAATATTCTCCAACATCCATTTTAATAGGCTTATACTCCTTGTGAAAATGCTGTTGGTGACTATCAATGTGAGTTTCATCAGAGAAAATGTACTGACAATCAGATCTTCACAATATGGAAAACACTAGAAAAACACAAAGAATTCATTATAAGATAGGAGTATGGGAATAACTATTATGGATGCTATGATAATAGTAAAATAGCCACAGGTATTTTTGTGGCGAGTCTTTAGCAACAACACTTCACATTTGTTCTTAACATATTGCGCACATGTTGCCTGGTTTTAAATTTTATTGCAGCATACTTAGATGTTACCTTATTGGCAAGGCATTCCCTGTTGGAGTTAATTTTCAACTCATTCATTCATTCATTCATTCATTCATTGGTCAATTTGATTCATTACATACTTAAACAGTGCATTGAATATAGGACACGTCAAAATTGTGAAAGGAGCAGAAAAAAAACACACACACACACACACAGAGAGAGAGAGAGAGAGAGAGAGAGAGAGAGAGAGAGAGAGAGAGAGAGAGAGAGCATGACAAAATTAATTACAGATAACAATCATAAATTACAAGTGACAAATATAGCAATTTGAATTTAACCATTATTACATAATCATTGTTTACAAGGCTATTTTTTGTAATTTAAAAATTCTTTTACAGAGTAAAAACATTTTTCCACTAGAAATGACTTTAGATTATGTTTAAAAAAAATTTTATGTTGCTGCGATTTTAAATCACTGGGTAGGCTGTTATATAGCTGCACTGTTATCTCTGATACACTTTCTTGGTACAGTGCTGTTCTACACTGTGACATGTGGATATTATTTGTGTTTTTTGTGTTGTGTCTGTGTATATGCTTATTTTGTTGAAGCTGTCCAGTTTGGTTTAAAAGATACTCATTTGCGAACAGGATACACTCATATATGTAAAGGCTCGGTAGGCTCATTATTTTCATCTGGATGAAATGTGGTCAACATGTTTCCAGTTTTCTTAGGTTGCGGATAGCCCTGATTGCTCTTTTCTGCATCCTACAGATCTTTATGCTGGTGGCTGAATTTCCCCAAAAGATTAGCCCATATCGAAGTAGTGCATGGAAGTATGCATAATACGCCTGAATAACTGTTGACTTGCTTGCACTTTTATTTAACACACACAGAGCATAACAAGCTTTTGAAAGTATTTTCTCGAGTTCTTTTATATGACAGTCCCATTTTAAATTATCTTGTACCCATAGGCCTAGTACCTTAGTGTCAGTAACCGAGTTCAGTAACATATTTTCAAGGTATGGTACTGTAACAAAGTTTTGCACATGTGGAGAAGAGTGGAAATTCATAAAGACAGTTTTTTCTTTATTTATTATTATTTTATTTTTTTGAAATCAGCTAGTAATTTGGGACATTACAGTATCTATTGCTACTTCCAATGAGATTTTGTCAGCAGCTGTTATTAATATGCTGGTGTCATCAGCAAATAAGATTAGTTTTCCCAATTTAATAAAGTCATTTATATCATCAATATAAAGGAGGAACAGTAGAGGTCCTAGGACAGAACCTTGTGGCACTCCGTACTTTATTGTTGATTTACTGGAGACATGTGTTGTTGTGATAATATTTCCTTGTACTGAAATGTCATCATGCCTGAAAACCACCACTTGTTGCTGTTTTCTAGGTAAGATATTATCCACTGATTTGGGATTCCTCGGACACCTTTTTGATCTAATTTGTGAATGAGGAAGTCATTGTCAATTATGTCGAAAGCTTTGAAAGGTCCAGAAAGATACCAGTAGCATCTTTTCTGTCATCCAGTGCTTTAAGCACAGCTTCTGTGTACTAATGCATTGCTGTTGTTGTAGACTTTGATTTACTGAATCCATGTTGATTTGCTGAGAGTAATGAATTTTTTGTAATGTAGCTTAGTAGTCTATTGTAGAAAATTTTCTCAAATATTTTGGAGAAAACACTGAGTTGGGATACTGGAGATAATTATTTACATTTTCAGAGTCCCCCTTTTTTGAACTGTGGAGTTACTTTAGCTGTTTTTAGGCTAAATCTCCACTGAGCTCCTTTTGGCCAGATAAAACTGCTTAGCTTCCTGTGTGGTCCAGCTAGGCACAAAATACATATGTATGGCTGCTTGTGTCTGTATATGTGTGTGTGTGTGTGTGTGTGTGTGTGTGTGTGTGTGTGTGCGCGCGTGCGTGTGTGCGCGTGTGCGAGTGTATACCTGTCCCTTTTTCCCCCTAAGGTAAGTCTTTCCGCTCCCCAGATTGGAATGACTCCTTACCCTCTCCCTTAAAACCCACATCCTTTCGTCTTTCCCTCTCCTGCCCTCTTTCCTGATGAAGCAACCTTTGGTTGCAAAAGCTTGATATTTGTGTGTGTGTTTGTGTATTTTTTATTGTTTCTATCTACCAGCGCATTCCCATTTGGTAAGTCACAGCTTCTTTATTGAACTGGGGACCTAGAAACGACAGAGGGGCTTCGTCCCTGCCATAGCCCTCAGTGGTACACAACCGCACAATGGGCTACAGCAGTCCACTCACCCCACCACCGCCCCACACCGAACCCAGGGTTACTGTGCGGTGTGGCCCCCAGTGGACCCCCCTGGGAAAGTATCATTCCAGACGAGTATAACCGCAAAGTTGACATGGTAGAGTAATTATGTTGTATGTGTATGTTGAGACAGTGTTTGCAGAGCAATCGCCGACATAGTGTAACTGAGGTGGAATAAGGAGAACCAGCCCACATTTGCCGAGGCAGATGGAAAACTGCCTTAAAAACATCCACAGGCTGGCCAGCACACCGGACCTCTACACTAATCTGCCGGGCGGATTCGTTCCGGGGACCGGCATGCCTTCCCGCTAGGGAAGCAGTGTGTTAGACCACATGGCTACTCGGGCGGGCTTTAGGCACAACAAGTTGCATTCACAGTGTAAAATCGCAAAAGAGATGTGCGTCCATGTTAATACTAGATAGAAGTATGGGAGTATCTATTATGAGCGCACATCTCATTCGTACTTTTACATCACAAATGCAAATTTGGGATTGATAGATATCACTTCTTTATGGACTTCAGATCAGTCTATGATAATATTGACAGAAGGGAGCTGTATACGGCAATGGAAGAGTTAGACATCTCTAATAAACTGACTGCCTTGGTGAAAGCGACTATGGAAAACACCACTCGAGTCAAGCCAAACTACAGATATGTTATCAGGCTGTGTGTTCACAAAAAATGGAGTATGGCAGGGAGATGTATTATCCTGCCTTCTGTTTAATATAGCCTTCGAAGAGATTATAAGAGATGCGAGCATCAATACAAGAGGTACTGTCCTGTATAAATATTTGCAATACTTTATTAAAAGGAAACTTGCATGAAATCACAGCTAATACTAGATTGTATCAGAAAGGTACAGTCTACAGGGTGTGTAAAAAAAGTTTTTTTATAAAATTCATTTTAACTGTCAGCTGTTTATTTGTCCCGTCAGTCACCTATGAATTTCAGTTACTAAATCAAAGGAATATGGGATGCTTTTAACTAATCTGTTGTATCCTATATCCTGGATGATAGTTAATAACTGAAACCGGTAGATGACTAATGGGACAAATAAACAACTGATGGTTAAAATTCAATTTATAACATACTTTACAGCTGTTGAACCTCACCTTATGTAAAAGAAAGGTGTCACATATTCTTCTATAAAGTAGTGTTGGTCAAAACTCAAAGTAAACAGTCTATAATTATATGTCTGCAAACCAATAAAAGTTGAGAAATGGACTGTCTTACTTGTGACAGGTAATGGGTAGTATTAAGCATAGTAGGCAGTGGTGGCACAGTAAGTTAGTGCACTACACACATGTGGGAAAGTGCAAAACCTCAAGCAATAGAGGAGGTGTGGCATCAAGGTCACTTCAGTATCAATGTATGGGCAAGAATGGTTGGTGAAAAACTTGTAGGGCTACGCGTCTTATAAACGAATTAATAACTGCTGTGTAGCACCGACTACTGCACAATGAATTACCAGTGCTATTGGAGAATATTACCATTGCAGAAAGTGTGGTGTCACCGCCAGACACCACACTTGCTAGGTGGTAGTTTTACATCAGCCGCGGTCCATTAGTACATGTCGGACCCGTGTGTCGCCACTGTGTGATCGCAGACCGAGCGCCACCACAAGGCAGGTCTCGAGATACGGACTAGCACTCGCCCCAGTTGTACGGACGATTTTGCTAGCGACTACATGGACGAAGCATTGCTCATTAGCCGAGCAGATAGTTAGAATAGCCTTCAGCTAAGTCAATGGCTACAACCTAGCAAGGCACCATTAGTAACATTGCATGTATCTAAAGAGTCTCACTTGTATCGCCACACTCTCCAGATGTACCAAAAGGATGGATTAAAGTTAAGTATTCCAGAAGCTACGTACTTTTCTTTATAGCATTCATTACGTATCCTGTTACAGACCTCTCTCTTGCCTGCGTAAACTAAACGCGTGCCTTTCGGCTTCCTCGCATTGTGTGTACGCTGTCTTGCCTAGACACAACAGAAAGAACTTTTTGAACGCCTTTTGTACAATAGGCATACAATCGTCGGTCAACTACTGTCGGCCAATACACATAATTATCACAATTAACAAATCCTTACACACAAGCTAAATGGTCATTTCCTATAAGAAAAGGGAGATAATATACTGGTCTCAGTCCCTTCTCAATTGCTGCTTCACATTCATGTTCTTTGACTCATAACTGCAGTCTGCTTTCCATACATGTTATAAATGATCTTCCGCTCAGTGTATGTTATTGCTGCAGTCATTGAAATTTCAGGGTAAGTCAGAAACAAGCAGCACATTGATGCATTTGAGCTTTGGTACCAGCACAGGATGCTGCACTAAGATGGACCAAACGAAGAACTAATATGTCCGTTACTGAACAACTCAGTATCTGCAGGTACCTTTATTTTTACTGTAAGTCGACCAAAACTTCTCCAGTTCTTTGGACATGTTGTGAGACGAGATAGGGAGAGAATTTAGAGAAAATAATTCTGAAAGATCGAGGGCATGAGGGAGAGAGCAGTGAGGTGGAGGATTGATCAAATTGAGATGACCTCTATTTCTTCAGCAGGCTCTGAGAGAAGCCGGTAACCATCAAGGGTGGAGACACTTGGTTCACGAGAACCCAGTGTTCATCAATGAGTGCAAAAGCTCAGGATGAAGCCAGTCAACAGTGTAAATAGCTTTGTCTAAATCTACAAGTGATATAAAAGTAGGTTTGCAATTCTTCAACCTATCTCCTAACAAGGGAAACTCCCCATTGTACTCGTTCAGATTTAGTTGTAAGATGGCTCAGTTGATGCTGCCAGGAACTGAACACAAATCAAGCATGAAAACAGGAAGAAGTTGTCCTCAACTGTGAAAAAGAGCAAAATAGAATTCCAATACAGAGCAGCATAAAACAGCTACAGCACTGGGGTTAAGTGGTCACTGTATTGGACTGCCATGCATGTGAGCTGTCTACAGATCTCTCTCATACCATTTATTTTTATTATTTTTTTTTTCACAACATTATGAACTGTCCGCCTGGTCATTGAAATGTTAGTTCCCCTCCTGTAGTCTTGGCAGTTGTCATACTATACACTAGTTACAGAATATAAGTCATGTGGTAAGAATACATTACTGTCACAAGTAAACATTATGAACAGTGAGAGCAGGTAAGATACCACATAGCTGTCCCACAGAAATGAAAACAACAAATAGATGGGTGTGAACTATGTTTTAACAAAGGAATCAAGAGTCAAAACTGCAGAAATGGTACGCAACTTCAGAAACATTAAAACCATATGTTTGAACAGAGACAGAGAAACTGAGTCATTGTGAGACTGTTACATTCATTGGTTGCAACTTATGTGAGAAACTATTATGTTTTCATCATTTCCTTGTGAGTGATCACATTAAGATACATATTAACACTTAAACTGGACAAGGAGACATATCTCACTCACTTACCCAGCGTACAAATTAGGTGCATCGGTAAGAGATTCCTATCATATGACACATATACTGTCACTAATGTTGTGTATGACATACCAGACATGTTCTCCAGTGAATGATTCAATTGACCTGTTGCTTTGTCTTCAAATGTTTGCAGTTCCCATTCAAAAGCCACTTCCTTTCGGCTGCTAATAGAGTAGTTGTGCAGAATCAACGGTCATTATACGTCTTTTCCTTACAGCTTGCTACACTGGACTCGCATTCAGGAGGACGATGGTTCAGTCCCGTCTCCAGCCATCCTGATTTAGGTTTTCCGTGATTTCCCTAAATCGTTTCAGGCAAATGCCGGGGTGGTTCCTTTGAAAGGGCACGGCCGATTTCCTTCCCCATCCTTCCCTCACCCGAGCTTGCGCTCCATCTCTAATGACCTCATTGTCGACGGGACATTAAACACTAACCACCACCACCACCTTATAGCTTGCTGTTGCAAATGGATGTTATAGTGCGACACAGACACAAGTTTGAATACAGCGAAAAAGAAAAAATTAGCACAAGGAAAGTTTGAACATTTTTTTTTTTTTTTGTAACCATTGTTGTTGTGGTCTTCAGTCCTGAGACTGGTTTGATGCAGCTCTCCATGCTACTCTATCCTGTGCAAGCTTTTTCATCTCCCAGTACCTACTGCAACCTACATCCTTCTGAATCTGCTTAGTGTATTCATCTCTTGGTCTCCCTCTACGATTTTTACCCTCCACGCTGCCCTCCAATACTAAATTGGTGATCCCTTGATGCCTACCAACCGATCCCTTCTTCTGGTCGTAAGGTCAGTATTACCTCACGTGTTCCAGTGTTTCTACGGAATCCAAACTGATCTTCCCCGAGGTCGGCTTCTACTAGTTTTTCCATTCGTCTGTAAAGAATTCGTGGTAGTATTTTGCAGCTGTGACTTATTAAACTGGTAGTTCGGTAATTTTCACATATGTCAACACCTGCTTTCTTTGGGATTGGAATTATTATATTCTTCTTGAAGTCTGAGGGTATTTCACCTGTTTCATACATCTTGCTCACCAGATGGTAGAGTTTTGTCAGGACTGGCTCTCCTAAGGCCGTCAGTAGTTCCAATGGAATGTTGTCTACTCCGGGGGCCTTGTTTCGACTCAGGTCTTTCAGTGCTCTGTCAAACTCTTCACGCAGTATCATATTTCCCATTTCATCTTCATCCTCTTCCATTTCCATAATATTGTCCTCAAGTACATCGCCCTTGTATAGACCCTCTATATACTCCTTCCACCTTTCTGCTTTCCCTTCTTTGCTTAAAACTGGGTTGCCATCTGAGCTCTTGATAATCATGAAAGTCGTTCTCTTATCTCCAAAGGTCTCTCTAATTTTCCTGTAGGCAGTATCTATCTTACCCCTAGTGAGATAGGCCTCTACATCCTTACATTTGTCCTCTAGCCATCCCTGCTTTGCCATTTTGCACTTCCTGTCGATCTCATTTTTGAGACGTTTGTATTCCTTTTTGCCTGCTTCATTTACTGCATTTTTATATTTTCTCCTTTCATCAATTAAATTCAATATTTCTTCTGTTACCCAAGGATTTCTACTAGCCCTCGTCTTTTTACCTACTTGATCCTCTGCTGCCTTCGCTACTTCATCCCTCAAAGCTACCCATTCTTCTTCTACTGTATTTCTTTCCCCCATTCCTGTCAGATGTTCCCTTATGCTCTCCCTGACACTCTGTACAACCTCTGGTTCTTTCAGTTTATCCAGGTCCCATCTCCTCAAATTCCCACCTTTTTGCAGTTTCTTCAGTTTTAATCTACAGGTCATAACCAATAGATTGTGGTCAGAGTCCACATCTGCCCCTGGAAATGTCTTACAATTTAAAACCTGGTTCCTAAATCTCTGTCTTACCATTATATAATCTATCTGATACCTTTTAGTATCTCCAGGGTTCTTCCATGTATACAACTTTCTTTCATGATTCTTAAACCAAGTGTTAGCTATGATTAAGTTGTGCTCTGTGCAAAATTCTACCAGGCGGCTTCCTCTTTCATTTCTTAGCCCCAGTCCATATTCACCTGCTATGTTTCCTTCTCTCCCTTTTCCTACACTCGAATTCCAGTCACCCATGACTATTAAATTTTCGTCTCCCTTCACTATCTGGATAATTTCTTTTATGTCATCATACATTTCTTCGTCATCTGCAGAGCTAGTTGGCATATAAACTTGTACTACTGTAGTAGGTGTGGGCTTCGTATTTATCTTGGCCACAATAAAGCATTCACTATGCTGTTTGTAGTAGCTTACCCGCATTCCTATTTTCCTATTCATTATTAAACCTACTCCTGCATTACCCCTATTTGACTTTGTGTTTATAACCCTGTAGTCACCTGACCAGAAGTCTTGTTCCTCCTGCCACCGAACTTCACTAATTCCCACTATATCTAACTTTAACCTATCCATTTCCCTTTTTAAATTTTCTAATCTACCTGCCCGATTAAGGGATCTGACATTCCACGCTCCGGTCCGTAGAACACCAGTTTTCTTTCTCCTGATAATGACGTCCTCTTGAGTAGTCCCCGCCCGGAGATCCGAATGGGGGACTATTTTACCTCCGGAATATTTTACCCAAGAGGATGCCATCATCATTTAATCATACAGTAAAGCTGCATGCCCTCAGGAAAAATTACGGCTGTAGTTTCCCCTTGCTTTCAGCCGTTCGCAGTACCAGCACAGCAAGGGCATTTTGGTTATTGTTACAAGGCCAGATCAGTCAATCATCCAGACTGTTGCCCTTGCAACTACTGAAAAGGCTGCTGCCCCTCTTCAGGAACCACACGTTTGTCTGGCCTCTCAACAGATACCCCTCCGTTGTGGTTGCACCTACAGTACGGCTATCTGTATGGCTGAGGCACGCAAGCCTCCCCACCAACGGCAAGGTCCATGCTTCATGGGGGGGGGTTTGTAACCATATGTATTTATTTAAATATATTAACAATGATACATTTTAAAAAATTCATTCTATTAACTTATTATATTCCTAGAGTTGGTTAACATTACTGTCATTTTATAGGTTTTCGTTCGTATATTCCTTTCTTCTTCGTTTTTCTCTTATTGTTGTTCCTCGAACCCTTTTACATGGCCATTTGTCATCTTTTTTTTTGGGTAGACATTGCAGGACAGGCATAATAATTTATATGTAGCATCGACACATTGATTTTGAGTTCAAATTTCTGTATGTGATGCACTTGTGATGCCACAGGCACATTGTGCATTCTGGTTTGACCTCTTCCTCTAGTTTGCACTGTTAGGTGGGACAGTATGAGGGAAACATCACCATGATAGATGGAGCAGAAGTGGAAGAAAACTTTTTACATATACCACAGATTATACATAAATTGAAAAAGAAAGAAAAATTATGTCATATTATATAAGAGAAGCAGAGAGGAAAGTGTAAGTAAATAATATATTTTATAGGGCACATAGTAAAGGAAACCATGCAAAAAAAAAGGGTTGGTGACACTTTCCACTAAGTAATGCTTGTATCCTAGACAATATAGCACAAATAATGAAAAAAATCACTGTTAGTACTACTGGGCATACTTTTGACACTGATTTGGCTGCGAGCGTGACAGACGATTGGTGAGAAGCACTTTGTATCACTGATTTCACTAAGAAGAAACATTTTAGACTAATATACAACACTATTTGAGGCGAGAGGAGAAAGCACTTTATCTTTTCTGTTGCACTCGTTCACTATCACTGCACACGTTATTCTTGTGGTGAGTGTGGTGAGGTGGCTGGTGGCGGTGCTGAGGGTCACAGGCTGGGGAGGACTCTGGCGGTCGCTGTCTGCAGTCGAATCTGCAGGAAGTTTCTGAAGTTCTCGCGGTAGCGCCTTTGCTGCTGGGCCATCTCGTTCTCCTCCCAGAGGTCGATCAGGAAGGCCAGCCGGTCGGTCTGCCTCCTCGCTACGATGAGGTGTGCTGTCACAGCGAGGGTCCAGAGAGTCGCCAGTCACTTGGGTAGTGGAAACGGGTTGCAGTTTGGGGCGGTGATTGCCTCCACTGTGATGCTTCCCAGCGCCGTTCTGTCGATGTGGGCCACTGTCTGCTGGCACGCTTCCCATATGTTGGTGGCATTCACGCAGGTTAATCAGTGCTCGAGTGTGTCGGTCACGGCACATATGTCGCACTTGTCACTTGTGACGAGTTTTATCTCCGCCAGTCTTTGGTTGACTGGTACTGTTCTGTTGACTATGGGTCGCCTGCATGGCAGTCCAACACCGTGACAACTAAACCACAACGTCATTGCTGTTTTACACTGCTCTTATTGCACTTTTTGTCCTTTGATATATATATAACTTACCAAACGAAAGCGTTGGTATGTTGATAGAGACACTAACAAACACAAACACACACACACAATTCAAGCTTTCGCAACCCACAGTTGCTTCATCAGGAAAGAAGGAAGGAGAGGGAGACACTAAAGGATGTGGGTTTTAAGGGAGAGGGTAAGGAGTCATTCCAATCCAGGAAGCGGAAAGACTTACCTTAGGGGGAAAAAGGGACAAGTATATACTCGCGTGCACGCGCGCCCACACACACACACACACACACACACACACAGAGGCAGATATATGTGAAGGCAAAGAGTTTGGGCAGAGATGTCAGTCGAGGCGGAAGTACAGAGGCAAAGATGTTATTGAATGACAGGTGAGGTAGGTGCGGCGGCAACTTGAAATTAGCGTAGGTTGAGGCCTGGTGGGTAACGGGAAGAGAGGATATATTGAAGGGCGAGTTCCCAGTTCTGATAAGTTGGTGTCAGTGGGAAGTATCCAGATGACCCGGATGGTGTAACACTGTGCCAAGATGTGCTGGCCGTGCACTGAGGCATGTTTAGCCACAGGGTGATCCTCATTACCAACAAACACTGTCTGCCTGTGTCCATTCATGTGAATGGACTGTTTGTTGCTGGTCATTCCCACATAGAAGGCTTCACAGGGTAGGCAGGTCAGTTGGTAAATCATGTGGGTGCTTTCACACGTGGCTCTGCCTTTGATCGTGTACACCTCCCGGGTTACAGGACTGGAGGAGGTGGTGGTGGGAGGGTGCATGGGACGGGTTTTACACCAGCGGTGGATACAAGGGTAGGAGCTGATATATGAATATAATAGAGGGAAACATTCCACGTGGGAAAAATATATCTAAAAACAAAGATGATGGAACTTACAAAATGAAAGCGTTGGTATGTTGATAGAGACACTAACAAACACAAACACACACACACAATTCAAGCTTTCGCAACCCACGGTTGCTTCATCAGGAAAGAGGGAAGGAGAGGGGAAGACAAAAGGATGTGGGTTTTAAGGGAGAGGGTAAGGAGTCATTCCAATCCCGGGAGTGGAAAGACTTACCTTAGGGGGAAAAAGAGACAGGTATACACTCTTACACACACACATATCCATCCACACAACCATGGGTTGCGAAAGCTTGAATTTTGTGTGTGTGTTTGTGTTTGTTAGTGTCTCTATCAACATACCAACACTTTCGTTTGGTAAGTTACATCATCTTTGTTTTATATATATACTATTCAGTACACCTTCTTTCTGTTTTCATGCTTGATGTGTGTTCAGTTTTCGATAGGATGTCCCCTGAGCCATCTTACCACTAAATCTGAATGGGTACATTGGGAAGTTTCCCCTGTAAGATAGATTGTAGGGTCAGTATTACCTCGCATGTTCTTACATTTCTCTAGAACCCGACCAGGTCTTCCCTGAGGTTGGTCTCTAACAGTCTTTCCATTCTTCTTGCATGAAACTTTTAAGAATATATGTTGAGCAAGACTTAAATTGGAAAGACCATGTAACTACTCTCTCCCAGGAAGTTAGTTCCGCATGTTTTGCTGTGAGAATTATTTCTCAAGTTTGCTTCTCACATGGTGCTAGGGTGGCTCATTTTGTTTACTACCAGTCCCTTGTAACTTGTAGAATAGTTTTCCGGTGTAAAATTAATAATCAATTAAATGAAATTTGTACAATACAGAAAAGTGCTGTTCAAATCTTGTCACATAGCTAGGCTAGTACTCACAGCTAGTCCATATTTAAAAAGTTGTGTTTGCTTTCTGTACCCTCCTTGTGGATATACAAATTTGTGTTGATGACAAGAATTTCACCTGGTGACCTATAAGCCAACTCTGATTAGCACAGTTATAATATTTGCAACTGTGGATCCTTCTGTGTAGAACAAGTTAGAACAATCCATACTCAAAGATAAGTGAGCCACTTTGTTACCGTTCTTTATAATACACTGCCAACATGCATAAGGAGTTACAGACTGAAACAATTTTCAGATCAAAGTTAAAATTCTTCTTGTTAAGAAGTATTTCTACAATGTAAATGACTATGTTACCTTATAGTATTACCTCATTCATTCTTGGGTCCTTCTGATTCTGTTAACTGATGTACCATTGGTGTTGTGTTTGTCTTTGGAAACAATGTTTTGCTCTTGGTTTTCTTTCTCTTCTGTTTCAGATGTAGTGTGATACACCTCTGCTGAGAAGGGATCTGGTGCCATCCTAATTGTGTTTATTGTAGTGTTGTCAGGCTTTCGTGTGCTCGTGCTTTATGCTTTTTAGCAGTGCTACATAATGTGCTTGTGTGTTTTATTTTTTGAGGCGTGTTTTAAATCGGTTTCATGATTTACGTAAATCACTGATGGACCTACTGTGCATTTTGTATTTTTCCACAGTGTTATGTAATTTGTTCATGTGTTTTTTGTTTCAGTTGTGTTTTTGTTTTCAAAATTTCTTTTTCATTTATATACTGAAAAGCATGTTGCACTCACAATGTAGATGTGTATTTTACAAGTCACCTTCGAACCATCTAATGAGTGAGGTGGTTACTCCATTCTTAATGTACTGGACTCGCATTCGGGAGGACTACACCCATCCTGACTTGGATTTTCCACGATTTCCCCTTGTCAATAAGGTGAATGCTGGGTTGGTTCCTTTGATTAAACTGATCAGACGTCCTGGTTTTGCCGGGACAGTCCCAGTTTTCACATAAATGTCCTGGTGTCCTGAGAAAATCATTCAGGACACATAATTGTCCCAGTTTTTAATTGAGAAATGAAATATGTGCAATAATATTTCTCATTTAATTATTTTTTCGTTTCCAAGAAGTAGAATGATATAGAACTATATATTTTCATAATACCTCCTTTAAGCATATTGCCTTCCCCCCAAGAACCATGGACCTTGCCGTTGGTGGGGAGGCTTGCGTGCCTCAGCGATACAGACAGCCGTACCGTAGGTGCAACTACAACGGAGGGGTATCTGTTGAGCGGCCAGACAAACATGTGGTTCCTGAAGAGGGGCAGCAGCCTTTTCAGTAGTTGCAGGGGCAACAGGCTGGATGATTGACTGATCTGGCCTTGTAACACTAACCAAAACAGCCTTGCTGTGGTGGTACTGCGAACGGCTGAAAGCAAGGGGAAATTACAGCCGTAATTTTTCCCGAGGGCATGCCGCTTTACTGTATGATTAAATGATGATGGCGTCCTCTTGGGTAAAATATTCCGGAGGTAAAATAGTCCCCTATTTGGATCTCCGGGTGGGGACTATTCAAGAGGACTTTGTTATCAGGAGAAAGAAAACTGGCGTTCTATGGATCGGAGCGTGGAATGTCAGATCCCTTAATCGGGCAGGTAGGTTAGAAAATTTAAAAAGGGAAATGGATAGGTTAAAGTTAGATATAGAGGGAATTAGTGAAGTTCGGTGGCAGGAGGAACAAGACTTTTGGTCAGGTGAATACAGGGTTATAAATACAAAATCAAATAGGGGTAATGCAGGAGTCAGTTTAATAATGAATAAAAAAAATAGGAGTGCGGGTAAGCTACTACAAACAGCATAGTGAACGCATAATTGTGGCCAAGATAGACACAAAGCCCATGCCTACAACAGTAGTACAAGTTTATATGCCAACTAGCTCAGCAGATTACGAATAAATTGAAGAAATGTATGATGAAATAAAAGAAATTATTCAGATAGTGAAGGGAGACGAAAATTTAATAGTCATGGGTGACTGGAATTCGGTAGTAGGAAAAGGGAGAGAAGGAAACGTAGTAGGTGAATATGGATTGGGACTAAGAAATGAAAGAGGAAGCCGCCTGATAGAATTTTACACTGAGCACAACTTAATCATAGCTAACACTTGGTTCAAGAATCATAAAAGAAGGTTGTTTACATGGAAGAAGCCTGGAGATACTGGCAGGTTTCAGATATATTACATAATGGTAAAACAGAGATTTAGGAACTAGGTTTTAAATTGTAAGACATTTCCAGGGGCAGATGTGGACTCTGATCACAATCTATTGGTTATGAACTGTACATTAAAACTGAAGAAACTGCAAAAAGGTGGGAATTTAAGAAGATGGGACCTGGATAAACTGAAAGAACCAGAGGTTGTACAGAGTGTCAGGGAGAGCATAAGGGAACATCTGACAGGAATGGGGGAAAGAAATACAGTAGAAGAAGAATGGGTAGCTTTGAGGGATGAAGTAGCGAAGGCAGCAGAGGATCAAGTAGGTAAAAAGATGAGGGCTAGTAGAAATCCTTGGGTAACAGAAGAAATATTGAATTTAATTGATGAAAGGAGAAAATATAAAAATGCAGTAAATGAAGCAGGCAAAAAGGAATACAAACGTCTCAAAAATGAGATCGACAGGAAGTGCAAAATGGCAAAGCAGGGATGGCTAGAGGACAAATGTAAGGATGTAGAGGCCTATCTCACTAGGGGTAAGATAGATACTGCCTACAGGAAAATTAGAGAGACCTTTGGAGATAAGAGAACGACTTTCATGATTATCAAGAGCTCAGATGGCAACCCAGTTTTAAGCAAAGAAGGGAAAGCAGAAAGGTGGAAGGAGTATATAGAGGGTCTATACAAGGGCGATGTACTTGAGGACAATATTATGGAAATGGAAGAGGATGAAGATGAAATGGGAAATATGATACTGCGTGAAGAGTTTGACAGAGCACTGAAAGACCTGAGTCGAAACAAGGCCCCGGGAGTTGACAACATTCCATTAGAACTACTGACGGCCTTGGGAGAGCCAGTCCTGACAAAACTCTACCCTCTGGTGAGCAAGATGTATGAGACAGGCGAAATACCCTCAGACTTCAAGAGGAATATAATAATTCCAATCCCAAAGAAATCAGGTGTTGACAGATGTGAAAATTACCGAACTATCAGTTTAATAAGTCACGGATGCAAAATACTAACGCGTATTCTCTACAGACAAATGGAAAAACTGGTAGAAGCTGACCTCGGGGAAGATCTGTTTGGATTCCGTAGAAATATTGGAACACGTGAGGCAATACTGACCCTATGACTTATCTTAGAAGCTAGATTAAGGAGAGGCAAACCTACGTTTCTAGCATTTGTAGACTTAGAGAAAGCTTTTGACGATGTTGACTGGAATACTCTCTTTCAAATTCTGAAGGTGGCAGGGGTAAAATACAGGGAGTGAAAGGCTATTTACAATTTGTACAGAAACCAGATGGCAGTTATAAGAGTCGAGGGGCACGAAAGGGAAGCAGTGGTTGGGAAGGGAGTGAGATAGGGTTGTAGCCTATCCCTGAAGTTATTCAATCTGTATATTGAGCAAACAGTAAAGGAAACAAAAGAAAAATTCGGAGTAGGTATTAAAATCCATGGAGAAGAAATAAAAACTTTGAGGTTCGCCGATGACATTGTAATTCTGTCAGAGACAGCAAAGGACTTGGAAAAGCAGTTGAACGGAATGGACAGTGTCATGAAAGGAGGGTATAAGATGAACATCAACAAAAGCAAAATAAGGATAATGGAACATAGTCGAATTAAGTCGGGTGATGCTGAGGGAATTAGATTAGGAAATGAGACACCTAAAGTAGTAAAGGAGTTTTGCTATTTGGGGAGCAAAATAACTGATGATGGTCGAAGTAGAGAGGATATCAAATGTAGACTGGCAATGGCAAGGAAAGTGTTTCTGAAGAAGAGAAATTTGTTAACATCCAGTATTGATTTAAGTGTCAGGAAGTCGTTTCTGAAAGTACTTGTATGGAGCATAGCCATGTATGGAAGTGAAACATGGACGATAACTAGTTTAGACAAGAAGAGAATAGAAGCTTTCGAAATGTGGTGCTACAGAAGAATGCTGAAGATTAGATGGGTAGATCACATGACTAATGAGGAGGTATTGAATAGCATTGGGGAGAAGAGGAGTTTGTGGCATAAATTGACCAGAAGAAGGGATCGGTTGGTAGGACATGTTCTGAGGCATCAAGGGATGACCAATTTAGTATTGGAGGGCAGCGTGGAGGGTAAAAATTGTAGAGGGAGACCAAGAGATGAATACGCTAAACAGATTCAGAAGGATGTAGGTTGCAATAGGTACTGGGAGATGAAGAAGCTTGCACAGGATAGAGTAGCATGGAGAGCTGCATCAAACCAGTCTCAGGACTGAAGACCACAACCACAACAACAACAACAACAACAAGCATATTGCATTTTATTTAAATTGCCTTATGCCTGCAAAAAGAGTAAGAGATATGTTGAAAACAAAACCAGGTACAATTTTACCTACACCCTCCTCTAACTTGCTGACGTTCCACTTCATGGCCCTTCAGACAAGTAAAACCAAAATCAAAGGAGGTATAAAGGAACAACACTAAACCATTTCTCCTAATGGGACTATAACCATAAGGAAGTTAATTTTGCAAAGGATCTGAGTGATGGTTGCCATAACAGTCTGCAGTCAAATGAAATCTTAAATTTTAGTATGAAATGTATAATTTGTATCTGATTACTGATTAGTAACATTACACAAGTTTTAAGATAGACAAAATTGTACCTAAGCAGCTAGTAACTGAACATGCATCAAATATATCGAGGCTATTAAAGTAAAAATGTATAGATCAGTCTTTTTATTTCTGGAGAAAAGAATTTTACTTAAGTGTAATGTACCTACATGTTCCTTTCCAATCCACAAAATCAATATACATTCTAGGCATGTGGTTTTCAGCTGCTGCATGACAAGAAAGGTAAGTGTAAGTGTAATAACACGTTAGGTATAAACACAAGTGTCCCCATTTTTCTCTTTGAAATCTGACCAGCCTACCTTTGTTTACACCATGGCTCATTTCCTACCCTACACTCACCTTATCCTATCCTATTTTGTTAATGTTTTATACGTATATATTGTTTCTGTAATATTTCTGATACTATTGTACTAAATGGTCTCTGGATGAATAAATAACAATATCTGACAATATTTTGCAACCATGACTCACATACAGATGGTTCAGTAGTATTCACACTTGTCAGCACCTGCCTTCTTTGGAATCTGGATTATTGCATTTTTCTTGAAATCTGAGGGTGTTTCTCCTGTCTCATATAGTTTTTGCACACCAGCTGGAACAGTTTTGTCGTGCCTGGCTCCCCCAGTGAACTCAATAATTCTGCGGAAATGTTGTCTACTCAGGGGACTTGTTTCTACTTAGGCCTATTAGTGCTCTGCCAAATTCTTCTCACAGTATTGCTCTTCTCTTTCCTTTATATACTCCTCCCACCTTTCCCTTTTTTGCTTAGTATAGGCTTACTATCTGAGCTCTTCATATTCATGTAGCTCCTTCCCATTTCTCCTGAAGTCTCTTTAATTTTCCTATAAGTAACCAACCTCTATCTTTTCCTTGTTCCTGCATGTTGCTATAGCCTCACATTTGTCCTATAGCCATTCCTGCTTAACCATTTTCTACCACCCTCATTTTTCAAACATCTATATTCCCTTTCACCTGCTTCATTTACTTCCCTCATTGATTTAATTCAATATCTTCTGTGTTATCCAAGGCCTTGTCTTCTTACCTGGTTGTCATATTGTAAGCCCTTCCCTGTTGTGATGTCTTTCCTCTATTACAGCTTTTTCTTGGATTATTTCTCCCAAAATTTGATTTTTTGACCAACATCCTTTAATAAAATTTTGGAAAACATTTTATATTTGTAATAAATTTTGTTTTTCTTATGAAAATTCTTAAGCTAATTTTATTACCTTGCTCTAGATCAATTTGCATCTTCACTTTTGTTAGATTGTCTGAAAGTATGGCAAAATCATCAATGAATTTCACACAGATTGCTTGAACGCCTCTGTTCTTTCTCCTCAGGATTATTGGTGAACTTACAGGTTTCAACAATTTTTCATTCCAGACTCTTACAGTTTTTGCCAGAACACAGTTGAAAATAATCGGAGATAAACCATCGCCTCCAGTCACTCTTGACTTTATTTTGAAGGGTTTTGATGCTTCACCCATAAGTCTTACTTTTGAATATACACAGATCTGTAGTTAAGCTGGTTAGGTCACATGAAAAGTCATACAACAGGTGAAGAATGATTTTATTGATCACAATTTATGCAGGATTTGTTTCCGATTTATTTCCATCTTCAGAAATCCAAGTGCAAAAGTAGCACAAGAGCATTACTAGCTGTGTATGTTACATGAGGTGACAGACTATTTTTGATATTGTACTTGTAATAAGTTCCCATATTAGGCATTAGGTTTGTTAGTTTAGTTCTTAGATTACTTTATCTGTAGGTTCCCTGCCATCAGAGGGGAAAACCTTTTTAAAATCAGCTATGTCCATGGAGATCTGTGGCACATTATGGACTTTAAATTAAATAAGCATTTCACGCAAGACGTTACCTTTCTAAATCTATGTTGAGATTCACTTAAATGACTGTGAATTGTTGAGTCTTCCCCGTTCAGCAAAATTTCTGGGAAAAACCTTGAAAGCAATTCACAGAAGGGGTACACATCTAGAGTTAATGATACCTTGATTGTCACCTTTTTATGCAAGGAGGGAATTAATGCCACTATCCATTCCCTTTTTTTTTATTTAGCCCATTGATTATATGTGTCCGCCCCGATAGCTGAATGGTCAGCGCTGCGGTCTGCTATGCCAAGTGGCCCAGGTTCGATTCCTGGCTGGGTCGGAGATTTTCTCCGCTCAGGGACTGGGTATTGTGTTGTCGTCATTATCATTTCATCATCAGTGGAAGGCAACGTGAAACCACCACTGGAATCACTTCCCTAGACACTCATGCGGTGGACCTCTCTGATGAGGCTTCCCCCATGACAAGACCTGCCATAAGGCAGAACAAATAGTAGTAGAAGATCATATTTTATACAAAGTACAAGACGGTACTGGACTTAAGTTAATTTACAAAGAGAAATAATCAAGATTATATGTAGGCCTAAATATATCAAATCACATATACATTAAAGTTCATGTATTTACTTATTAAATAGAAGCAGTGGTGCTACAGATATTCTATAATAGATCTTTTGAACACATTTATATTTAGCATAGACTTTAAATCATATGGCAACATGTCGAAAAGTTTTATTGCCATGTAGTATGTACCATAACTAAATGCGGTGGGCAGGAATTACTAAATCACATCTTTAGATATAAAAAACATATTTTCTAAATGTTTAGCATGTAGCCATATTTAAAAATTAATTTGTGAATTTAATTTTTCAATTGTGCTGTGTTATGTTTTATTCATTTCAAGAGGTACATTTGCAATCCATTTGGTTTGCGTACAGGAGACATGTCAAAAATTTATAAAACAATTACAATGATTTTTACATTAATAAATAATAGCACTATAATACATAACAACACTGTAAGGATAATACATTTTACCCAGCTCAAATTTCCAGTTTGTCCCACATGAATTCATCCACTGAGTAATAACACTTCAGTGTCAGTACCTCCTATAGCTTTCTTTTAGGTGATGTGCATTTAAATGACTCATTCCATATCATTATGATTTATCATGCAAATGATGCATGGACATGAAACTGATTAACCAACCTTTGTAAGTGGGTAAATATTAGCAGATAAACAGCAGCTACACAGGCAGCAGCATTTTCTGTTTTTGTCTGTTGTCCTCCAATATAGTAGCTTTCTTTCAGATACACTCATTTAAACTTACCTATGTACACCTCAGCAGCTGTGCAGTGGACTGCTAAGCGAAGGGGTGAACGTCAGTTTCCCAGCTGTGTCTGTGTTTTTCTTCACTCAGGGACTGGATGTTGTGTTGTCCTTACCTTTGTATCGTCATTAGCAGGGGGGAGGTGGAGGAGGAGGAGGAGGAGGAGGAGGAGGAGCAGGGGGGGGGGGGGGGGGGGGACCTGGGGAGAACAAGCAACATCCAAGCTGTACCTATTCCAACAGGCACTTCCTACACAATTCTCAGTACTGATACCAAAATTAATGTCCTCAAATCTGTAGCCTTAATTTTGGTATACTACTACCTGTCCTACAGCTTCACTGCATTCTCTCTCCTCCCCCCCCCCCCCCCCCCCCCCCCCCCCTACATGATGTGTTCACAGTATTTCCTACATAGAGAGTACATTAAATCATTTCCAATGTGAACATCATAAGACTCATTTATTTTATTTGCCACCCGCCATTTGAGTGGTCAGTACAGCAGAATACCACACTAGGGGCCCAGGTTCGATTCCCGACTGCATTGGATGTTTTCTCTGCTCGGGAACTGGGTGTTGTGTTGTTGTCATCATCATTTCATCCCCACTGACATGCAAGTCGTCGAAGTAGGTCAACTAAAAAAAACTTGCACCAGGCAGCTGAGCTCCCCCATAGATACATCTCCTGCCCTAGCCACACAGATTATTTATTTGCCATCATGTGTAAGGTTTACTGTGTTGTGACTATGGCAAACCATGCTGACTCCTACATAGAAGACAAATACATAATACAGCAGCTGTTGTTCTGTAAATTGCAGCATAATATATTACTGATCTCCTTCAAGATATGTTTATAAGCTGTTTACATGAAATGAATTTAAACCTACATTTAATTTCTAATTACACTTCTTGTCTCTAATCAGAGGTGTATTTCCACAGCAGACACAGTTGAATTGCTCCAGTAGACCACTTTGTCCATCAATGCTTCCCTGACAGCAAAAAATCCTACTCTAGATTATCTAATAAAACTAATCTCTAATAATCTAATGTTGTTATTATACCCAGTTTTAAAATGTAGTTACATTTTCTGGTAAGCCAAGACTACACATAAAATTTAAGTTTCATTCTCCATTTGCACCTTTCTATCCATAAATTTTCTTCAATATTTCTTCTTTGATTTAACATCTGAACTGCTTATATCTATGTGGTCACTGCTCTCCTCCTTTTTGTACGTCCACACAAAACAAGTTACTTTTCTTTGACAAAATCAACAATTGAGACATTCAATTTCTCCCTCTGATTTTATTTCCAACTCTTTTCTGCCTGGATTGCCCTGCAGAATGTCTCCAAAAGGGCGTCTCAGTTGCCATTGATCTTTTCATTAATTGGATTTTAACTGCCCATACTTCTGGCCCATATGTCATAATGCTTTCAGTAATTGTTTTGAAGATATTTTCTTTCATTCCCTTTCTAATGTTGAACCCATGAAATACCATTTAATGTTCCACTTGTGAACTTCCCAGCATTTATTCTTGGCAACTTAGTGAGTTGGGTATCACTTCGCGACAATCACGTGTTTTTTGTTCTTGATACTATAGTTTAGGTCAACATTCAATATACAGCTACAGAGGTACAAAGAAGGCGACTGTAAAGAAACCATCAGTAACAGATGAAATACTTCAGCTGATCAATGAAAGAAGGAAGTACAAAAATGTCCACGGAAATTCATTAATACAGAAATACAAGTCACTTAAGAATGAAATAAATAGGAAGT
Source organism: Schistocerca americana (assembly GCF_021461395.2). Classification (NCBI taxonomy): domain Eukaryota; kingdom Metazoa; phylum Arthropoda; class Insecta; order Orthoptera; family Acrididae; genus Schistocerca; species Schistocerca americana. The sequence goes on along the minus strand of NC_060129.1, from coordinate 127,284,662 downwards.
GCAGGGAAGCTAAGGCAAAATGGCTGTTTGAAAAACGTGAAGAAATTGAAAAAGAAACGATTGTCAGAAACACTGACTCAGCATATAGGAAAATCAAAAGGACCTTTGGTGAAATTAAAAGCAAAGCGCAATACGAGTTCCACTGTTAAATGCAGAGGAGAGAGCGAATAGGTGGAAAGAGTACACTGATGGCCTCTGTGAAAGGGAAGACTCGTCTGACATGACAGAACAAGAAACAGGGGTCAATATAGAAGAGATAGGTGATCCAGTATTAGAATCAGAATTTAAACGAGCTTCGGAAGACTTAAGATTGGATAAGGCAGAATGAATGGATAACATTCCATCAGAATTTCTAAAATCTTAGGGGAAGTGGCAACAAAATGTTTATTTACATTGCTGTGTAGAAAGTACGAGCCTGGCAATATACCATCTGACTTTCAGAAAAACATCGTCTACACAATTCCAAAGATTGCAGCAGCTAATAAGTGTGAGAATTACTGAACAATCCGTTTAACAATTCAGGAATCCAAATAGCTGACATGAATTACTTACAGAAGAATAGAAAAGAAAATCGAGGAAGTTTAGATGAAGATCAGTTTGGCTTCAGGATTGGTAAAGGCACCAGAGAGGAATTTCTGGTATTGCTGTTGATAATAGAATCAAGACTAAAGAAAAATCAAGATATTTTCATAGAATTTATTGACCTGGAAAAAGCATTTGACAGTCAGATGGTGCAAGATGTTCAAAAATCTGAGAAAAATTGGGAAAGACAGGTAATATATAACATGTACAAGAGCCAAAGGGAACAATAAGAGCAGAAGATCAAGAATGTAGTGCTCAAATTAAAATGGGTGTAAGACAGTTCAATCTATACATCAAAGAACCAGTGATAGAAACAAAACAAAACAAAATATTCAAGAGTGTAATTAAAATTTAAGGTGAAAGTGTATAAATAATAAGATTCACTTATGTTACTGCTATCCTCGGTGAAAGTGAAGACGAATTACAGGATCTGCTGAATGGAATGAACAGTCTGCTGAGTACAGGATATGGATTGAGAGTACATCGAAGAAAGACAAAAGTACTGAGAAGTAGCAGAAATGAGAACAGAGATAACTTAACATCAGGATTGGTGATCATGAAGTAGATGAAGTTAAGAAATTCTTCTACCTAGACAGCAAAATAGCCCATGATGGACACAGTGGCAAAAAGGACATTCCTCGCCAACAGAAGTCCATTGGTGTCAAACGTAGGCCTTAATTTGAGGAAGAAATTTCTGAGAATGTATGTTTGGAGTACAGCATTTGAGATGCGGTGCTTCAGAAAAATCTTTAAAATTAGGTGGCATGATAAGGTACGGAATGAGCAGGTTCTCTGGAGAATCGTTGAAGAAAGGAATACATGGAAAACACTGATAAGTAGAAGGGACAGGATGGTAGGACATCTGTTAAGACATCAGGGAATGAGTTCCATGCTCCTAGAGGGAACTGTAGAGGGTAAAAACTGGAATACATCCAGTGAATATTTGTGGACAGAGATTGCAATTGCTACTCTGAGATGAAGAGATTAGCACAGGAGAGGAATTTGTGGCAGGCCACATCAAACCAGTCAGAAGACTGATGACTCAAAAACAAAAAAAAAATTGTCTGCTGCAATATGTTCTTGCATAGTGTTGCCATTATTAATGGAAGCTACAAGTACGTGCATGACACTTGAGCTGGTCAGAATGCCCCCCCCCCCCCCACCCCAACCCACCAGGTCGAAAAACGTGTTTGCGGGTAGGGGGAACACATTAACAGGCTATGTAATTTGTGTCAAGTAAGTAAAGATACAGCATGATAGTTTTTTTAACAAAGAGGATGGTTTGCAACATTAGTAGTTTATTTAAAAATGGCAGTTTTTTTAGTTGGATCATGTGACTTCTGTCTTTCTGTACAGCATTAGCAAAGTAGATTAGATTAGATTGCATCTGCTCTTCATTCCATGGATCCATAGTGGTGAGATCCCCAAGGATGTCCAAAGTGCCAGAAAACCAAAAATACATTGTTTAGTTACATTTTTTGCTTGCTTCATGAATCGTATTTGTAACAACTTGCTATGATGTGGAACATGTCAGTAGGTTCACAGATAAGATATTTTTTCTCTGTAAAATCATGGATACATGCTGCCCATTTACAGACTGGACTATTTTTTCTTTTTTTTATCTTGATCTACAACAAAATTTGGTAAATGTGATGTAACCATTTACATATTGTCTACACAAAAATATGTCAATAGAGTAGAAAGAGTTGTCAAATATTCACATGGTCAAATACTTTTATGGCTGCAGATTTTGTTTATAGTGGGAGGCTATGTTTGTTCCTAGTGTTGTATCTATGAATGCTACTATTATTTTGAAATTGTACCCAACTGTTAATAACAAACTTCTACGAGAGTAAATGCATTGTAAAGCTGTTGTTAATACACTCAGTTGTTAAACACTTCCCGGTATGAAGTTAAAAAGTTATGAACAGAATGAACTCCTCCATGCCAACCAGCATGGATTCAAAAAACATCTGTCATATGGAACCCAACTCACTTATCATCAAAAGTATGAGGTATCATGTGAGACTGGTTTCTATGAATAATTTAGGAGTAAAGGAGACCACCCACTGAAAAGCATACACACACACACACACACACACACACACACACACACACACGGCCCTACATTGAGTCAGCAGGGTGACGGGGCACAGATTGTACACGCCTGCACATGTGTGTACTCTACCTCATCAAAAGTTTTTTTTCTGGCAGCTAGCAAGTTCTCATTCTCTTTCATGTGTGCCTGCTATTCAGTAATCGGTCTCCTTTATTCGTGCTTTATTTGCATTCCTTTACAGATTTGCCACTGGATTGAGCATTTCTTGGTAGGAACAATGCAGCCTGTTTGCTTGATGGAGAGTCATCAAGAGATGTAAGGTAACTTAATACTTGCCACAAAGAAATGTGTTTCGACCCTTGCTATTCATGTTGTACCTTAGTAACCTTCCAGACAATATTAATAGTAATCTCAAACGTTTTTGCTAATCATGTCATTATCTGTAATGAAATACTGTCTGAAAAAAATAAACTATATAAATATACAATGGGATCTTGATAAGATTTCAAAGTGGTGCAGATATTGACAACCTGATTTAAATGTTCAAAATTTGAAACTTTGCACTTTGCCAAAAATAAAAGGCACCTTAATATCCTATGACTACAGTATCAGTCACATCTTGAATTGGTCATCTCATACAAAGAAGCAGGTGTAACAATTTGTAGGGATATGAAATGGAACAATAACATACTGCTGTAGGTGAAGCAGGTAGCACACTTTGATTAATTGTCAGGATACTAGGGAACTGTGGTCAGCCTACAAAGGAGATTTGTTGCAAAACACTTGCACCACTCTAGAATATTGCTGATGTGTGTGGGATGCGTACCAAATAGAAATAACAGTGAGTATTGGGTGACACAAAGAAAAGCATCACATTTGTTTGACCCATAGTAGAGTGCCACAAAGATGGTGAAAGAACTGCACTGGCAGAGGGACAGACACAAACTATTGCATGAAATTGTACTTTGAAGTCTCAAAAATCACTTTTAAGTAAGGAATTCGGGAACATACTGCAGCGCCCTGTGTATCGCTCTTGTATGGACTGTGAAGACTAATTAAAGCACTCGCAAAGGCACGTAATCAGTCATTCTTTCCACACTCCATGTGGAAATGGAACAGGTCGAAGCACAAGTAATTGCTGCAATACAAAGTACCCTCTGCTATGCACTTCACAGTAGTTTGTAGAGTATAGATGTAAATGGACATAAAAAGGTTAGCCTTACAGCACATATATGAAATTTTGTATTCTTTACCTTCTGTATTTGATGGTAATAAAGGTTTTATGCGTAACAAGACATTTGGAATATGGAATATTGTAACAATGTAACCCCCCCCCCTCGCCCAAAGCTCAGGACTACATTGTAACATTAAGTCTAAGACAGGGAAATTAGAGTTAAATTCACTGTCAGAAAGATGTGCTGGCCTAGTGTTTCTTTGTGGCATACAGCTGTAACTTTGTTACAGTTTTATGTTTTGATTTATCAATCCATAGAAAAACATTTGTTACAGAGTTTGTCACTCGTTCCACATCATTACAATCTATTGTGCAAAATGATCTGTGGAACATGTAACTAACCAACTAATTAATTTTTGTGAGATTTATTTTTCTAATTTTCTAAATCCAAATAATTATAAGCCTATCGTCATTGAACCACAGTAAGAATGAAAAAAAAAACCTAAGTGAATTAAGCAAGGTAATTAAACAAAGCTTTTACACATCCGTTCAGTGGGACTATGTGAGGATGGCAACTTTTACATATAACAAACACATTATACTCTAAACAAAGTCATCAGTTCAAACTGTTATACACCTACAAGTTCTGTGTATGAGAAAAAAACAAAGTCGCAGCACATACAATGAAAGTCTGAGCAACTGTGTGTTTAATTTAGAAACAAAGTTATTATGCAAAATAAAACTTTGTCTCTTTTTTTAAAATTACACTTGTTTTCTACAATTCGATTGTCTCTGGAGGTATGTGTACTGCCACAAAGTTACCCCTATAATCTAGGACAGTGTTTTTCAACCTTTTTGAATATGTGACCCCTTTCCAAGTAAAAATATTCTGGCAACCCCCAGAACCTTAAAAAAAAGTATGTCAGCGATTTCAAAGGCAACATATTTAATTTTCTTTCTACCGATACTATACTGATCGAGAAATCGAGTGCAATGTGAAAAGAGGATGAGTGCTCTGCGGGCAAAGATATAATTATATTCCTCATTGCGGTAGAGGCATGGGGATGAGAAGAGATCAGCGGGGGCATAGTCACACGTTTTCAGTCACTACAATCAGTTGTCCGAATATGCCAGCAAGTACGGACGTAATTATTGTCTTCACGCTTTGCTCTGAGCAAGCATAAAATGGACAAGTTTCTTAAAAGAACTACTTTCTCCTGTGACTGTGACCCCTAAGCAAGGCTTTGTGATCCACCAGGGGGGCATGACCCTCAAGTTGAAAAGCACTGATCTAGAGTAATAACATTTATCAATAAAACTATAGTGTTCCAGAGACCTTTTCAAGTCTCAAACTTTTATTGATGCATATGTGCAGTCTACACCTATGCTTGGGTGTCAGGCAGGATCCCCCATTTTGTTCAATGCTGACGTGCTATTCTGATACAGCTGGAGAGCCTCTGCAATGCCGTTTTGAGTTTAGGGGGAATACCATTGGGCTGAGGCGTGAATGAGAATTTGCATTGAGGAGGGTAGTCTGCAGTTTTGCAAAGCCATAGTGCTGCAATGGCTAGCGAATCTGTCAACCGAGCAGGGGCCCAGATTCGCATCCCAGCCTTGCTACAAATCTTCATTCGTAGCTTTTCAGTGGCTGAAGAAAATTTTTGTTGAATGTAGGTCGTATAAAGATATGCACATATAACTTATTTGTATCAACTTAACTTCAGTTCTTCAAATTTATCTCCAGTAGCAGAAAGTTTCCAAGAAATTTACAAACACGTTTTTCGACCTGGGGGGTGGGGGTGGGAGAAAAAAAGGGGGGGGGGGGCACTCTGACAAGCTCAAGTGTGAGTTGGGTTCCATATGACTGATGTTTTTTGAATCCATGCTGGTTGGCATGGAGGAGTTCATTCTGTTCATAACTTTTTAACTTCATACCGGGAAGTGTTTAACAACTGAGCGTATTAACAACAGCTTTACAATGCATTTACTCTTGTAGAAGTTTGTTATTAACAGTTGGGTACAATTTCAAAATAATAGTAGCCTTCATAGATACAACACTAGGAACAAATATAGCCTCCCACTATAAACAAAATCTGCAGCCATAAAAGTATTTGACCATGTGAATATTTGACAACTCTTTCTACTCTATTGATATATTTTTGTGTAGACAATATGTAAATGGTTACATCACATTTACCAAATTTTGTTGTAGATCAAGATAAAAAAAAAAGAAAAAATAGTCCAGTCTGTAAATGGGCAGCATGTATCCATGATTTTACAGAGAAAAAATATCTTATCTGTGAACCTACTGACATGTTCCACATCATAGCAAGTTGTTACAAATACGATTCATGAAGCAAGCAAAAAATGTAACTAAACAATGTATTTTTGGTTTTCTGGCACTTTGGACATCCTTGGGGATCTCACCACTATGGATCCATGGAATGAAGAGCAGATGCAATCTAATCTAATCTACTTTGCTAATGCTGTACAGAAAGACAGAAGTCACATGATCCAAATAAAGAAACTGCCATTTTTAAATAAACTACCAATGTTGCAAACCATCCTCTTTGTTAAAAAACTATCATGCTGTATCTTTACTTACTTGACACAAATTACATAGCCTGTTAATGTGTTCCCCCTACCCGCAAAAAAAAAAAAAAAAAAAAAAGGTATATGTATATATTCCCGCCACCCCCATAACAATAAAATATTAACAGCGTATTAATATGATAATTTGTTTGCAACTCAGCCCTACCATACATAGCTCAGATAACAGCAGAACAGAGCTACAAGTTTTCTTTAATGAACACACTGCCATTTGACTGTATTGTTGTTTATTTAATTATGACACAGCTCACAATTAAATAAACAACAATACAGTAAAAAGGCGGTGTATTCATTTAAAAATTATTGTATGACTGTTGCTAAGCAACATCAAAAACTGTTTAGATTTACAAGTGGTTCACAGCTAGCAGTTTGTCTTAGTCTCACACAAACTCACGTAATTTCAAACAAGTAATAATGAGCTTTTAGCACCAGAACCAGACATTAATGGCCATACACTGAATTAAACACAGTGCGTAAAATTCCGGTCCAGATGGATAACAGGTTAAACTGGAGTCAGCACATGGATAAACTAATCAAGAAGCTCAGTTCAGTGTTTTATACCATTAGGAGCCTCTCTCTCGTTGTGTTGACCTAAAGAGACCGCAAGTCTCTAGAGGAACGGAGGGTTCCAAATGATTGGAAAAGAGCACAGGTAGTCCCAGTCTTCAAGAACGGTCGTCGAGCTGATGCGCAAAACTATAGACCTATATCTCTGACGTCGATCTGTTGTAGAATTTTAGAACATGTTTTTTGCTCGAGTATCATGTCGTTTTTGGAAACCCAGAATCTACTATGTAGGAATCAACATGGATTCCGGAAACAGCGATCGTGTGAGACCCAACTCGCTTTATTTGTTCATGAGAACCAGAAAATATTAGATACAGGCTCCCAGGTAGATGCTATTTTTCTTGACTTCCGGAAGGCGTTCGATACAGTTCCGCACTGTCGCCTGATAGATAAAGTAAGAGCCTGCGGAATATCAGACCAGCTGTGTGGCTGGATTGAAGAGTTTTTAGCAAACAGAACACAGCATGTTGTTATCAATGGAGAGACATCTACAGACGTTAAAGTAACCTCTGGCGTGCCACAGGGGAGTGTTATGGGACCATTGCTTTTCACAATATATATAAATGACCTAGTAGATAGTGTCGGAAGTTCCATGCGGCTTTTCGCGGATGATGCTGTAGTATACAGAGAAGTTGCAGCATTAGAAAATTGTAGCGAAATGCAGGAAGATCTGCAGCAGATAGGCACTTGGTGCAGGGAGTGGCAACTGTCCCTTAACATAGACAAATGTAATGTATTGCGAATACATAGAAAGAAGGATCCTTTATTGTATGATTATATGATAGCGGAACAAACACTGGTAGCAGTTACTTCTGTAAAATATCTGGGAGTATGCGTGCAGAACAATTTGAAGTGGAATGATCATATAAAATTAATTGTTGGTAAGGCGGGTACCAGGTTGAGATTCATTGGGAGAGTGCTTAGAAAATGTAGTCCATCAACAAAGGAGGTGGCTTACAAAACACTCGTTCGACCTATACTCGAGTATTGCTCATCAGTGTGGGATCCGTACCAGATCGGTTTGACGGAGGAGATAGAGAAGATCCAAAGAAGAGCGGCGCGTTTCGTCACAGGGTTATTTGGTAACCGTGATAGCGTTACGGAGATGTTTAATAAACTCAAGTGGCAGACTCTGCAAGAGAGGCGCTCTGCATTGCGGTGTAGCTTGCTTGCCAGGTTTCGATAGGGTGCGTTTCTGGATGAGGTATCGAATATATTGCTTCCCCCTACTTATACCTCCCGAGGAGATCACGAATGTAAAATTAGAGAGATTAGAGCGCGCACGGAGGCTTTCAGACAGTCGTTCTTCCCGCGAACCATATGCGACTGGAACAGGAAAGGGAGGTAATGACAGTGGCATGTTAAGTGCCCTCCGCCACACACCGTTGGGTGGCTTGCGGAGTATAAATGTAGATGTAGATGTAGAAAGACAAGAATGTCAGTGTGCGTATTTTCACTCCCTCCTATCTTATGAGATTATTTTCAGGGGCAGTGTACCTAAGGTAAACATAGTGTTTGTTCAGCAGAAACAAGTAGTAAAGTAGATAACTGCACACCTAGCAGAAGCCTTTTGAAGGATCTTAAAATTGTTACACTCGCATCCCTATACATTTACTTCTTAATGTCGTGGTTTTGTCTCTCTCTCTCTCTCTCTCTCTCTCTTTTTTTTTTTTTTTTTTTTAAATAAAAATCAGTTTCAATTAAACTGTGATGTACACTGTCACAATACAAGGCACTATAATAATTTTTATGTAGACTTTGCCTACTTGTCCACTTTCAGTACAGAGTTATGACCTCTGGTGGTAAAATAGTAAACAAGCTCCCTTCTAATGTAAAGTCAGAACTGTGAATCCCTACCATGTGAAAAGAAAATTAAACACATGCCTCATTAGCTACAGTTTCTACAAGTTGCCTGAATATCTAGATTTAGAAACAGAGAAGTTCTGTTAGCTGTATGGCAAGTAGCTGTGTCTGTTATAAAGATGTACACGAACTAATCCATGTCATTTTCACGCAAAAGCTACTCTGACTGTTGTGTTTTCACGCCTAAACTGCTGAACCAATTTTGATGAAATTTGGTATGAAGATAGCTTGAGCCATGAGGAAGAACATAGGCTACTTGAGAAGGTTTAAAAAATTCCTCTAAGAGGGTAAAGTTTGGATCTGAATTTTTGTACATCCGTTAACATAAATGATGTTAAAAAAATTTATTAAATTTGAAGCATAACGTATAGCTACTTCAATAGCACGCTCCATAAATGTGCACTCCTGCCCACACGCCTCCACATGCACTATGCATGCTGCCGTGCCCTCAAATGGGGGGAGGGGGTGGGGGGTGGGGCGCATATCACAAACAAGCAGACATGCGAGGACAGCTGATGTTATTGCACGTACAGTAGCTTGCTTACTCACTATTACCTATCAGAACAAAACTACTGATATGCGAGTGCAGCCATGGGCAACAGCTATATATACTATAAATAGGACTCAGTATTTATAGACATAAAAAATAACATCTTAATTAAATAAATATTAAGCCACTAATAACGGATAAAGAGCAGCTATGTAGTAGAACTGAAGGGCAACAGCTTTTTTCAGAATATCTGCTTCTTTACCGATTAACTCGATTAAATTTCTATGGAATATGCATGAGTAGCACATTAAGAAGTATAGTGATAGTTTATTGTTAATACAGTATATAGACTAAGTTTCTATGGTGCCTTTGTCCTATGTTAATGCATAGCTTGTCTTGTTCCACATCCCCGAAAATTCTCCTTTTTGATGAGATCTAAGAAACACAACGAATGAATGAATAAACATTAGCATTTAGCACAATGTTTTAATGTAACTTCCAAGAAACTGCAATTCAAAGAAATACGGTGTCTGAAAAGCTTTCATCCAAAAAATTTTAGTAGTATAACTGTAATGCAACTGGTTTAAAAACAACAACAGTAGCAAAATCTGATAACTATGATAAGGTAATATAATTTTTTTTTTTTCAGGATACGTTTCAGTCATCAGTTGCAACTAAATTTTTATTATCTTCATCAGTTTTGACAAATTAATTTGTCATCTTCAGAAGCTTAGTTTAGCACACAGTAAATATCTTCTTCATAAAAGGGTAATGCCATGGTATGTTGAAATTTACATATTGTATGTGATTATTTTAAATACTGTTTAACAATATGTCAAAACTGGTAAAGATAATAAAAATTTATTTGCAATTGATGACTGAAATTTATCCTGAAAGCTTTGATGAATGCTCTCAGGTAGATGCAATATTTCTTAATTTCCGAAAAGCGTGTGACTCAGTACAACACCTATGCTTATAGTCAAAAGTACAGTCATATGGGCTATTAAGTGAAATTTGTGATTGGATTGAGGACTATTTGGTTGGGAGGATGCAGCGCGTTATCTTGGATGGAGAGTCATTGTCAGATGTAGAAGTAACTTCAGGTGTGCCCAGGCAAGTGTGTTGGGGCACTTGCTGTTCATGTTGTATATTAATGACTTTGCAGATGATATTAATAGCAACCTCAGGCTTTTTGCAGATCATGCAGTTACCTATAATGAAGTACTGTCTGAAAAAAGCTGCATAAATATTCATTCAGAACTTGATAAGATTTCAAAGTGGTCTAATGGTTGGCAATTTGCTGTAAATGTTCAGAAATGTAAATTGTGCACTTCACAAAATGAAAAAAAAACATAGTATCCTAAGATGATAATATCAATGAGCCACAAATGTAATTGGCCAACTCATATAAATACCTGTGTGTAACACTTTGTGGGGATATGAAATGGAATCATCACACAGGCTGTCATGGGTAACACAAGTGGTAAACTTTGATTTATTAGTAGAATACTAGAGAAGTGTAGTCTACAAAGGAAATTGCTTACAAATGACTCATGCGACCAGTTCTAGAATATTGCTCAAGTGGGTGGGACCTGGACCAATATAAGGACGAACATGGAATACTGAACATACACAGAGAAGGGCAGCACGAATGGTCACAGGTTTGTTTGATCCTTGGGAGGGTGCCACAGAGATACTGAAGGACCTGAAACCATCCTGAGAAAGTCTGTTAACAAAATTTCAAGAACCAACGTTAAATGATGACTCTAGAAGTACGCTACAATTCTCTATGTAATGCTCACATAGGGGTCGTGAGGACATTATTAGAATAATTGGTGCATGTGAATGGAACAGGAAGAAATCCTAATAACTGGTACAATGGGACATACCCTCCGCCATGCACCTCACTGTAGTTTTCAGAGTATGGGTGTACATGTAATTAGAAGTGTCCACTTATCATTATCATGTATTTCACTCAGCTGTGTGAGTGTGAATGCAGTTCTGCAGACTACAGCTAGGCAAGCATGTAACTAAAGGGAACGTTGTTTCTCTCTGTCATTTCCGCTTATGTTTGGCCAAATCACTCTTTTGGCAAGAATTTCCCTTAGTGGAGGGCTTTCTTTTCTGCCTTGCCTTACTCTGTAGCATGCCAGTTCTACCTGCAGACACTCTACTCATGTCAGATCTGTAGTTGGCAGCAGATGCAATCTGCACGTCAATAGTTAGAATGTCTTCTGAAGCTGTCAGGCCACAAGTCCTTACTTGGCAAAAGAAGACAATCAGCTGAAAAGTAACCTGTGGCAAATAGACAGGGTGGTACAATGAAAGTAGCCCTTGGGAGTATAAAGGAAGTGCAGTGGAATTACAGAAATGAAGAGCTGAAAGGGACTTACCATTTAATTACAGTAAAAAATTCATTTATAGAAGATGCTGAAAGTAACCACTGCAACATCAATAAACAGCTGTGCATATCTAAGCATATTCTCATACACTCGACATAAAATTTCAATACTGATGGCGGCAAGTTCTTCATGTCTGATGATGATCTTCAGTTCCTGTGTTGCGCATGAATTTGTTTCGCAGACCTTGCTCTTCAAGTGTCCCCATGAGAAAAAAATCACAAGTTGTTAGATTCGGCAAATGTGGTTGCCGTAAATGTTTGCTGAGAGTTTGTTCCTCATTCCAGGGATATCTTAGATGTGCGTCCTGCTCCCCCTTCTTGCTGGAAGAACCAGTACTGTGTTTCATATTCAATGAGTTGAGTACAAAACATATAAAAAATTATCATATCTGCAACTGTGTAGAGGGTTGTGTCAAAAAATATTGGTCCAATGATGCGCATTCCCGTTATATTTCACCAAACACCAATTTTTTTATTTTGGAGTCCTTGTTGGCACAAAATGTTAGGGTTCTCCGTTACCCAGTACCTCATGTCCTGTGGATTCACGTGACTGGAAAGATGAAACCGTGTTTTATCGCTCATGATGTAATGGGAAAGGGTCTAAAGAACAACTGTTATATTATTCAAAAGCCACGTGCAATAATCTACATGCTTCTGGGTGTCATCATCCCATAATTATTGCACAACTGTCCAAAAATAGGTGTTCAAATAAAGACTTTTCAGTTTCTGCTGGAAACTCCTCCTATTTACATCTGCCTGTTGCACCAAATTGTGTGAAGACTTCTTTGGGCTCTGAGTAATTCTTTGGTGAATGTCTGCAATAATTTGCGGTGTGCGAACTGAAGGAATTGTTAGTTGTTCTAAATTTCCCACAGATCTGTATGTGCACCGATTTTTATATAGACTCCATATTGCTCTCTCTGCTGGTAGTCCTGGATACTTGGCCCCAAATATTTTGTCAGTTTCCTTATTGAACCTGTTTTCACATGTGCTTCCACAATTTCAATTCCTTCCTCAATCGAGAAAGTAATTTTACAGGTCGCAAGGAGAAATGACTAACTTCACTGATGAAATAAACTGAAATACTGACAGAAGAATGCTAACAATCAATTATTGCGTTAAACTGTCCATTGTTGTAGCTGTTTATTTCAGAAGTTGAAATACTGTGTTTGCATTCAAAGGGGAGGTGTGGGATCTATCTTGATTCATAATTAACATGGAGAAGTGATACCGATTGTATTAAGTTAGCACGTGTTACATATTTGTTAGGTAAACTAATGTCTTGTTTAGTGATAAGCTACTGCTCAATGCATAACATGTCTTTTTTTATGCCCACTTGACATATGCTATTTTGTTATGGAGGAGCCCCCTGGGAAAAAAAAAAAAAAAAAAAAAAAGAGTCCTCACTTGGCAAAAGAAGACAATCGGATTCATCTGTGCAGTCAGAAATAATAAGTCTTGTAGACCACATTTCAAAAAAATTAGAAATACCAAAGAAGTCCCTCTTTATATTAAGTGTAATACATACAAAAGAAAATCAACAGAGTCACAAACTACGACAATCTCTCCATCAACATACAACATGTTTAAAGCTGCAGATCAATATCACAGTTGAAAAAACTCAAGATGGTTACAGATACATGGAGATAAAACTATTTAACACGTTTCCAGAATAGGCACACAATGTATCACTGTCTGGTGACAACACCTCACAGAAATGGCTCAGAGAAAAGGCATTTTATACAATAAAAAGAGTTCAAAATGTACCCTAAACATGATCTTAGGTGGTAGCATAGTTTCATTTGTATTAAACTTTTATTTGTGAATATAACACATGCAATATGATGGAGAATTTTGTACCTTGATAGGCAATAATGATCTAAAATTCCTTTTATATCAAGTGTATCATTTATGTAACTCTATATGTAAGCGTGTACGAACACAAAAGATGACATCTGTTGCATTTTTAATGCTTAAAGATGGATAGTAAATAAATAGAAAGTAAATCAAGGATAATGGAATGTTGTCAAATTAAATCAGATTATGTTTTTGTAGATTAGAAAATGAGATACTACAGTAGTTGATGTGGTTTACTATTTGGGCAGCAAAATCATTTACAGGTGCCAAAGCATAGAGGCTATAAAATGCAGACTAGCAATAGCAAGAACAGCATTTCTGAAAAAAAGACAAATTTGTTAACACTGACTATAAAGGCAGAGTTGTACAAAAGTGAAGCATGGATGATGGGCAGTTCAGACAAGAACAGAATAGAAGCTTTTGAAATGTGCAGCTACCGAGAATGCTGAAGAACGGATGGGTAGATCAATGAGAAAGTACTGAATTGTATTGAGAAAAAAGAAATTTCTGGTGCAGCTTAACAAAAAGAAGGGCTCAGTTGACAGGGCAGAGTCCAAGTTTCGAAGAACTGTCAATTTGGTAACGGACTCAGAGGTGAAGTGACTTGCACAGTATAAACTAGCATGGAAACCTACAATAAACCAGTCTTCACTTTGAAGTCCACATCTTCCATTTAATTTTTGTTCAGCTGCTTTTTATTTGCTACCGCATTCTAACTTTATGTGCAACTCCACTGATTTCAGTACAGCTGAAATCAAAAATGTACTTATTTTACATAAGCAAGTTGGTTGGTTGTTTCGGGGAAGGAGACCAGACAGCGAGGTCATCGGTCTCATCGGATTAGGGAAGGACGGGGAAGGAAGTCGGCCGTGCCCTTTGAAAGGAACCATCCCGGCATTTGCCTGGAGCGATTTAGTGAAATCACGGAAAACCTAAATCAGGATGGCCGGACGCGGGATTGAACCGTCGTCCTCCCGAATGCGAGTCCAGTGTCTAACCACTGCGCCACCTCGCTCGGTACATGAGCAAGCAGTAAGAACACTTTGTACAGTTGATAACCTAACATCTTGCAGGATCATCATCTGGGAAACTTACACTTAAATGCCAGTACATGTACTCCACAAATGTGTTTGTGATTTATAACAAGAGTGAGTATAAGGTGAGTTCTAAAATTCACATCCATACTACTAGAAGAAAAAATAAAAAATAATTTACATACAGATTACCCATAACTGTCTGGCATTCAGAAATGAGTTTTATACTATGGTGCAAAAAGTCTATAGCAGGCTGCTGTTAGACAACACACAAGGCGTAAGAAGTTCCCCAGATATCCAAATCTCAAGTAGCAGAGTAACTTATGGGCCACTATTCCTACAGTGTATCGGGATGTTTAGATTCAGGGAAGTACAGTCCAGTTAACGTTAATGGTCACATTAAAAAGGCTTTATCTTTGCTAGAATACAAACAGATGATAGCTTTTCGTGTAAGCATTCGGTGTGCTGGGCCTTTTCTTGTCCCTAACAACGATTAGTGACCTACCTTCATTTATTACATCAAGTAATAACACTATATGCTGGTGACACAACTTTTCTTTCTTCAAAGTGGTGATGATCTCAGTGGCCTTAAAGCCTGTGATGAAGAGACAATCAGTCTAGCATCTTACTGGTCAAGAGCAAATAGATCCTTGCTGAATAAAAACAAAACTCAGCCATACTCTAAAAGACAAGCTTCCCTCAGATGATACATGTTATGTGGGGTATATTCAGAAGACAACTTATCTTAGAATTAACATGTAAAATATATTTGCTGTAAGTTGTCTAGAGTAATTTATTTGTTACGGTAACTTTTAAATTTTGTACCTGAAACGTATGTTAGAGCATCCTATATCTCATATATGTCGTATTATATTATTTTATGAGCAAACTGTAGTTCTCTGCATGACATTGTATTACTGCAGACCAAAGCTATTAGGGTAATTATTGGTACTTGATATAAAACACTCTATACACTTTTGTTTTGTAAACAAAGAATGAAATTGGTAATACAATTACATAAATTATGTTTTAATTTACACAAAGAAGTTGCCAGAACCAAAAAGCAGAGAGAATGTACACTGTCGAAACACAAGATGCTACAGGTACACTTACACTTCATACTGCACACCTGAAGTCAGTTAACAGTTATGAACTCGTGGCACAAATTATGTATGTAATAAGCTTTCACAAATGGTAAAAGATCTACGTGAAAAAGCATTCAAACAAACACTGCATGGCCATTCAGCAAAATAAACAAATTTATTAACTGTAATATAAAACTCTAATGTTAATAACTAACCTACTGCACTTCTGAATAATCTGTTGTATTGTTCTCTGTATGTGATGTCTACAGGTGTAATGGCTATTATTATCATTGTCATGATCAAAAAATGGCTCTGAGCACTATGGGACTTAACTGCTGAGGTCATCAGTTCCCTAGAACTTAGAACTACTTAAACCTAACTAACCTAAGGACATCACTCACATCCATGCCCGAGACAGGATTCGAACCTGCGACCGTAGCGGTCGCGCAGTTCCAGACTGTAGCGCCTAGAACCGCTCGGCCACCCCGGCTGGCTCATTGTCATTATCATTATTATCATTGTTATTATTATTATGATAAATTATTCAAACAGCATAGAATGTTTCACCTTTGGAGATGTAATTGGTATAGTCACATACAGTATGTATATAACCAGAAATTAAATCATACATCCCTAAATAGCATTCAACTCATTGTATGTTCCTAAAGTCATTTCTTCACGATGAGATATAAAGCACAATGCATGAATGAAAGAAACAACTAGCACACTGCCAAGATGGGATGTTCAGATGTCAATAGCGTGTGATGGATTAATTACATGCATATTACTTGTATGTTTAAGTTTATGTGAATTCTTTTAAACAATATTTAGGTAAACCACCTCTATAATCAATGGATTCAAGCATTTCAATGTGTGGGCATTCCCACATATGATGATACACATCTACCCCAAGCTTATTTTTGCTGGAGTCAGTGTCAAGATTCGGAACACCTAAATCCATTGCTGCAATCCACTACAAAGTGTGACAGATGGTACAGAGGATTTTAGTATATTCCTATATTCCAGACTGGTCGTTAAAACTAGGTAGGTAAGATTTCACAGGATAGCTGCCATCTATCTTAAAGTGTCTGTCAATCCACATTTTCAACATATCCATGACACTCTCCTGTGCATCAAACAGACCGTCACCATTTGAGATGCTCTTCATTGTATACAATTATAACTTTTGGTATGGGTTTTAGACACTTCAATATTATTGTTGGCTACATAAAAAATGCCAAATTAAATTCTCTTAGGTTAGGATTGTTTCTTAGACTTAAAATTCGGGTGTAATGGTAAATCTACCTCCAGGTTTGGTGGTGTATCAGTGTTAGCTATGTGTTCAAGAAATGGTGGATAAAAAGTTACAGTAATATCTGAACACTCTTATTACTAACAGAGCCGACATCACTTAAGATACCTATCTGTTAGCACTTACTTTTGAATCAAATTTATTTACTTTAAAACATCACGGGTATAATACTTGCTTTGGAATAGTTTCGTCAGTTATAAATAGTATCAGTGTTAAAAAGTATGAAAAAACAACGAATCTACAGTTCAGTTCCTCTTACACATGATTTAACAGCCGCAAACAAACTGACAATACAAGTATGTATATTTATGTCGCTGTAATGATTTTTTGATAATGATACTGGTGTTGCAATATTCCCTTTGTTTCCCCTTCTATCCGTTGCTATTTAAAGTTGTTTAAGTTCTTCGCCTCAAAAGGATCTCAAATAGAAAATCCGTTAATACTCACTTCCTATATCATCAATAGTAAATGTCAAATTTCTATACCAGTCTCCAACATCCGATAGGGCAAAGAAATAAAATGCCTGTGCACCTCATTTCCGCCACAAATGTTTAAAAATTGTTTGCAGACCATAGATCTACATTTTAAACGGTTAATGGATTGAGTAAAACATGTCAGTACAGCATTTGGTAGCTACACTTGTAAATTACATTCGAATGACCAGTTAACTAAATTGCAAACAAAATTATTCACAAGTTACCAATTAACGACGAAAGCAGGCAGATTTATGAAAAATTCATTGATTTTTAACATCAGTACGAAGACGAAACGATTACTGTTTTTAACGGAGCAACTGAGCCGTGGTTCCCTAATTCGCTTAAACACAATTTTATTAGAAACAAAATATCATAACTGATACAAGTACATTGATTTCTCATTGCAATTGACGCTGTTTCGAAGGTTTGAACTGGTTAATGCGTCACAACTTTAATGACACATTTACGGGTAAATACAGCACACTCCGTAAGTAGCACTTCAATAACGAATATATGTCGGTATTAATCGACTTCGATGAACATCCTATCTTCTGAAATTAAATTGCATACAAATTATGCAATCGTCAATGGTTGCGTCAATACTTTTTTTGTTTTCTAGTATGACTGTCTCCATTGACAGATGGCAGCACCATTCGTTTTTGGCGCCAACTGGAGCGAGCGCGTAAGTAGCGGTGAATTTGAGCTGCGACCAACGATTTGGTTAGTCTTCCTCACTACAAAATGTAAATATCCGTACCTGCTGCGAAATGGGGAAAGTTTAAAATGACGGATGGCACGCTACAAATTTCACGATGCATCCTATTTGACGATGCGGATGCAAGTGTTCCATACAAGCTGGCTCCCATCAGAGAAATGTTTGAAATTAAAATTTAAAGACGCTTATGTTCCTGACAGTAACGTAACAACTGACGACTATCTCGTGACATTTCGTAGTTGATGTCTGTTTCGGCAATATAGACCCGTTCCTTGAAGACCAGGAAAATACGGTTATAGGCTGTTAGTGTGTCATCCCACTTTCTCAATCTGCAAGTTCACAATGGTCAACAAGAAAGTGAATCTCGCGAAGTTGGTCAAGACAAGAGATTTTCTCTAGAAATGGTGAAAGACACAAAACCGTGGCAGAAATGTAACAGCTGACCATTTTTTTTCACAAACCTTGGCTTGGTGAGAGTACTTCTGAAAATCGACCGCACACTTTTAGGAACAATTAGAAGAAATAAAGGAAAACTGCCAGAAGCTTTCACTCAGGCTAAAGGTCAAGCCAAATCTTCATTCATGTTTGGGTCCCAAGTGCACGTATAAATTGTTTCGTATTGTCCAGAAAAGGGTGAAGTTTAACTGGTTTTCATGGCCGTGAGGTTCTAGGCGCTACAGTCTGGAGCCGAGCAACCGCTACGGTCGCTGGTTCGAATCCTGCTTCGGGCATGGATGTGTGTGATGTCCTTAGGTTAGTTAGGTTTAATTAATTCAAAGTTCTAGGCGACTGATGGCCTCAGAAGTTAAGTCGCATAGTGCTCAGAGCCATTTGAACCATTTAACTGGCATTCAAGGAAGGCAGTGGAAGATCATGAAGAATCCAAGCCAATAATGATTCTGGATTATGATAGAAGAAAGTCAGGAGCAGATACAGTGGACAAGCTGGTTAGAAAGTACACTTCAAAGAGGATGAACAGGTGGCCAATGATATTATGTTACAATACGAATGAATTTATAATATTGGTTGCATCTTACACCAGACAGGCCAGCAAGGACTAACTACAAGAAACGGGCATTTCCTCACAGAACAAGAAAGGCAACTTATTGGTAGTAAACTGGACAATATTAATTTCCCAGTATTTCTACACCAAAGACTAAAAATTGAAGATGGTGTGCATTTTGTGTAATATCTGTGGACAGAAAATACACTGATACAGGTTTAAAATGATGATGTTATGTGTGTAGAAACCACTCGGCAATTTCTTGCCTTAAAATCAATGCCGCATAACCGTCGCTTTGGAATCTAATCACAAGTATTTGTAGTTCCATCAGAATCGTTTGTACCTTTTACTGAAATAAATGACTGAAAATAATTTTGTATTTTCATTTATGTTCATGCCACTATCATGAAGTTTTAGAACGCAGAAAAATATAAGAAGGTGATTATATGCAACACTTATTAAAATTTTTCTTAGTAAAAATTAGATTCTAGTGCGGTCACTAGAGCCCTGACAGTACTCAGGTATTTGGTATTAGGAGGGTTAAAACAAGATGCCAAACTTTTCACTTCTTTGAAATCGTGTCAAGACTTGCCAGGATATTCGTGCACGTTTTGTAGAGATTATATTATTATAGATAACAGCATCATCTGCAGAAATCCGAGGTTACTATAAATATTGTCTGCCATGTTATTAATATGCATACTTTACGAACAAGAAGGGTCCCAACAAATTTCCCCGGGCCACGCCTGAAGTCATACACCTGTCATTAGTCCCTATCGAAGGTGAAAGGTTGCGTCCACCCAACCTCATCATCAGTTTACTACTATAATAGCAAGTCCCCTACGTCTCCATTTTTTGCGCTGCATGCTTCCCTCTTAATATTGTTATATGTGCTCCTATCTATCCAGGACCGTCTCTGCCATTAGGCAAGACTAGGCGGCCGCCTAGAGCGGCAAAATTTTAGGGGCGGAAAAAATTAATTTCAAATCAACCAACGAAAAAATTGGCCAAATCATTAAATTATAATTTACATTAAGATTTTAACTATTATCTATTTTAAAATAAGATTATCAGAGCATGTAGGACTTCTTTGTTGCGTATATCAGGAGCCCTATCTGCATACCTTTTTTGAACAATTAGAATTTTAAAATCCTTTGAAACATAAGAAACCATAGTTGAAATTTTTAAAAAAATGTCGTCTTCGGCTGCCCAGGGTGGCAATAGCTGCTTCCGGCCCCCTTGCACGATTTGTACTTTTCGCAGGGCCTTTGCACCCATTCCAACGCTGATAGTTACCATTAACGTTACTGGCTTCTTACATCACCAGGTAATACTCTTATTACAATTTTCTAATCTAATATACAGAACTATTTTATACAATATTCAGAACTGTTATTGCCCCTTAGAGAAACGCAACGTCCATGCCTCACTAGGATTGGAACACAGACCCATCTCGGACGAATGATCAGAAGCCAGTCACTTAGACCACTGCGCCACTGGGGCGGCTAATGAAAGTTGTAGGACACTCCATTGAAAATGCAAACAAGAGGTGATTTATTAACTTAATCGCAGTGAAATGGATGCTGAAAAAGATTAGATTTATTCTTCGTCCCAAAATTAATTAAGTGAAAACAGAAACGAAATCACACCATGATTATCCAGATAATGCTTCGGCAAGCCTCCCATCAGTATAGCGTTCAAGAAAAATTTCGTTGGCACCAGAGAATAGTCCCATACTTTTATTAGTCCATTTTCTTGAAATTAAATAAACTAAGCAGTTTATGCCCAATTTAGTTGCACTGATATATTCAGCTGAGTTCTAGTTTTAAATGTTCTGCACATTCTTCCTGTTTGAACTAATTTGTGAAATTTCAAAAGTTCGGGACAAAAAAATAAGAAATTGAGGACATTTGATGCCATCAATCAGTCTTAAAGGAACTAAGGACAAAGCACGAAAATGAGTTCTGTCCCCAGAAAATGAGGACAATTGATCACCTTAGTTTCATAATTAACCACAGGAGATTTGCATTGTTATACCGTTAGATGTTGGTGGTGGTGTAGTGTGGGAAAGGGGATACTGGGAAGACTGATGATAGTAAAAAATGAGGGGTGTTATTTTTCAGTACTCGCCTAGGGCGGCAATGCACCTAGCAACGACACTGCATCCACCATATCATCCATGATCTGAAATCATCCCCGCCGCATCTTCTGTTCCACGTACCCCTCTGAAGCTGCCCCTCGGTTTTCTTAATATATGTCTAATTCAGCTGTAAATAGGCTGTTTAGGTTTTTATATTGGTAACGCCACGTAGCGCTCTGTATGAAAATCACTGGCTGTGCTGTGTGCAGTCTGTGGCTGGTTGGCATTGTTGTAATATTCACTATTGTAGTGTTGGGCAGTTGGATGTGAACAGCGCGTTGCGTTGCGCAGTTGGTGAGCAACCAGCAGAGGAGGATGTGGGGAGAGAGATGGCGGAGTTTTCAGAGCGGATGATCTGGACGTGTGTCCATCAGAGAGAGTAAATTTGAAAGTATCCGAACACCCCCAAAAACATACGTTTTTCATATTAGGTGCATTGTGCTGCCACCTACTGCCAGGTACTCCATACCAGCGACCTCAGTAGTCAATAGACATCGTCAGAGAGCAGAATGGGGCGCTCCCCACAACTCACGGGCTTCGAACGTGGTCAGGTGATTGGGTGTCACTTGTGTCATACGTCTGTATGCGAAATTTCCACATTCCCACACATCCCTAGATCCACTGTTTCCGATGTGATAGTGAAGTGGAGACGTGAAGGGACACGTACAGCACGAATGCGTACAGGCCGACCTCGTCTGTTGACTGACAGAGACCGCCGACAGTTGAGGAGGGTCGTACTGTGTAATAGGCAGACATCTATCCAGATCACACAGGAATTCCAAACTGCATCAGGATCCACTGCAAGTACTATGACAGTTAGGAGGGAGGTGAGAGAACTTGGATATCATGGTCCAGCAGCTACTCATAAGCCACACATCACGCCGGTAAATGCCAAACGACGCCTCGCTCGGTGTAAGGAGCGTAAACAATGGACGATGGAACAGTGGAAAACCACTGTGTGGAGTGACGAATCACGGTAGACAATGTGGCGATCCGATGACAGGGTGTGGGTATGGCGAATGCCCCGTGAACGTCATGCACCAGCGTGTTTAGTGCCAACAGTAAAATTTGGAGGCGGTGGTGTTATGGTGTGGTCGTGTTTTTCATGGAGGAGGCTTGCACCCCCTGTTGTTTTGCGAGGCACTATCACAGCATAGGCCTATATCGATGTTTTAAGCACATTCTTGCTTCCCACTTTTGAAGAGCAATTCGGGGATTGCGATTGCATCTTTCAACACGATCTAGCACCTGTGCATAATGCACGGCCTGTGGCGGAGTGGTTACACAACATTAAAAATGGTTCAAATGGCTCTGGGCACTATGGGACTTAACTTCTGAGGTCATCAGTCCCCTAGAACTACTTAAACCTAACTAACCTAAGGACATCACACACATCCATGCCCGAGGCAGGATTCGAAACTGCGACCGTAGCGGTCTCGCGGTTCCAGACTGTAGCGCCTAGAACCGCTCGGCCACTTCGGCCGGCCACATAACAATTGTGGTGTCACCGCCAGACACCACACTTGCTAGCCTTTAAATCGGCCGCGGTCCGTTAGTATACGTCGGACCCGCGTGTCGCCACTATCAGTGATTGCAGACCGAGCGCCGCCACACGGCAGGTCTAGAGAGACTTCCTAGCACTCGCCCCAGTGGTACAACCGACTTTGCTGGCGATGGTTCACTGACAAATTACGCTCTCATTTGCCGAGACGATACTTAGCATAGCCTTCAGCTACGTCATTTGCTACGACCTAGCAAGGCGCCATACTGTAAAACATGTACCGTCATGAGCGACGTTCACCATTTGCGGATTCAAGTTAAGTATTCCAACAGCTACGTCCTTTTTTGCTACAGTCTAATTTCCTTGTCCTGTTCCAGACCTCACGCCAGCCTGCGTGAGCTAAAACGCGTGCCTTTCGGCTTCCTCTCATACCGGTGTTGGCTCTCCTGCCAACCCACAACAACAATAACATCCCTGTAATGGACTGGCCCGCACAGAGTCCTGACCTGAATCCTACAGAACACCTTCGGGACGTTTTGGAACGCCGACTTTGTGCCAGGCGTCACTGACCGACATCGATACCTCTCCTCAGTGCAGCACTCCGTGAAGAATGGGCTGCCATTCCCCAAGAAACCTTCCAGCATCTGATTGAACGTATGCCTGCGAGAGTGGAAGCTGTCATCAAGGCTAAGGGTGGGCCAACACCGTATTGAATTCCAGCATTACCGATGATGATGATGATGTTTGGTTTGTGGGGTGCTCAACTGCGCGGTCATTAGCGCCTGTACAAAGTCCCAATTTTTTTACACAGTCCAATCTAGCCATTTTCACGAATGATGATGATGAAATGATAAGGACAACACAAACACCCAGTCTCCGGGCAGAGAAAATCCCCAACCCGGCCGGGAGCATTACTCATGGAGGGCGCCACGAACTTGTCAGTCATTTTCTGTCAGGTGTCCGGATACTTGTGATCATGTAGTGTAGTTGCCCGTATTACTGCAGAAAATTATCCTTCATATAAAATATGCCTCTTTCACGTTTGGTATTGTACTTTTTATTTCTGTTCTACTCCTGAAAAAGGTATCTATCCTGATTCCGAGGTATTTAAAACACATGTCTAGTATTATCTTAACTAGAATTCATCAGTCCAGTCTCAAACTTCGTTTAATACTCAATATGATCGTACTTTCTAGAGTACGTGTAGCTGTGGTAATGAGTCAAATACTCTTCTTGAGCCAAAAAATACTGCATATACCCTACTGTCTTGATCCAAGCCGGCCGGTGTGTCCGAGCGGCTCTAGGTGCTGCGGGACTTTTGCGAGTTCATGTACCCGGATAAATGAAACCACGCCTCATCAGTGGAAAACGTTTCATTAAGAATAAACTTTCCATTCTGTTGAACGAAATTTTTGAACCATTGACAATAATGCAGTCTGTTGCCATGATCAGTATTTTTCAGTTCTTGCACGACTGTCACTTTGCATGGAAGAAGTTCTAATTCTTTCCTTACAGCTGTGTGGACCGTTCCGACACTAACATCGATTTCGTGGGCGAGTTTTCTTACTGACCTGTTCGGTCTCGTGGACATTTTATCGGAAATATCGAGAAGTTTATCCTCAGAGAAAACGCTAGGACGATCAATTCTCGGTGCATCTGTCACTGAACACGTACTTCGAAATTTGTTAATGAAATCTCGCACAGTATAGCGATGTGGGTGTGTTGTCTCTGGGAAAACTGAATTAAATGTTTGACGAACTGAAACTGTGTATTTACCGCCAGCTTTGAACTCTTGTTCGACTAAAAACACACGTTATTCAATGGTTAGCATTGTAACAGCGACAAGAACGAAACAAAGGAACTAAACTTAAACGCTCACGTCAACACGTAACGAAACACACCAACGATACTACTGAGGCAGGCTGAGATAAACGAAACAGTGGAATGTTGGGAGAGTCCACTTGAAGGGAAGTAACCCAGGCAGGCAAACAGCCATATGACACTGCAGAGAGACTTTCTGAACATCCCGTATATTCAGCAAACTAGATAATATAACGGTACTGTCTTATCTCAATGAGGAACTCGAATGTTTTAGCTTTGGGAAGGAACATGCAGTGTTCTATGGGTGAAGTTCAAAAAGATAGTTGACCATGCACAGGATAGATAAATACCCAGTAGAACAGTTCATGATTGAAGGGACGCTTCATGGTACACAGTCTCTATAAAGAAACTCCTAAGGAAACAGATACTGTTGCATTATAGGTCTAAAACAAAGTATAGGACTTTTTGGTAGGAAAGATGCAGCATATTATCTTGGCTGGCGAGCGACTGTCAGATATAGAAGTAACGTCAGATGTTTCTCAGGGAACTGTCTTGGGGTCTTTGCTGTTCATGTTGTATATTACTGACCTTGCAGACAATATTAATAATCACCTCAAACTTTTTGTAAACGATGTAGTTATCTATGATGAAGTACTGCCTAAAAGAAGCTGCATAAATGTTCAGTCAGATCTTGATAGGATTTCAAAGTGGGGCAAAGATTGGTAACTTGCTTTGAATGTTCAAAAATGTAAAATTGTGCAATTCTTCAAACGGAAAAACGTAGTATCTTATGACTGAAAAAAGAGGCAACGGCCTTGCCACAGTGGAAACACCAGTTCCCGGCCGGCCAGAGTGGCCGAGCGGTTCTAGGCGCTTCACTCTGGAACCGCGCGACCGCTACGGTCGCAGGTTCGAATCCTGCCTCGGGCATGGATGTGTGTGATGTCCTTAGGTTAGTTAGGTTTAAGTAGTATCTAAGTCTGCGGACTGATGACCTCAGCAGTTAAGTCCCACAGTGCTCAGTGCCATTTCAACCATTTTGAACCAGTTCCCGTCAGATCACCTAAGTTAACTGCTGTCGGGCGTGGCCGGCACTTGGATGAGTGACCGTCTGGGCAGCCATGCGCTGTTGCCACTGTTTTCGGGGTGCACTCCTCCTCGTGATGCCAATTGAGGAGCTACTCGACCGAATAGTAGCGGCTTCGGTCAAAGAAAACAATCATAATGACCAGGAGAGCGGTGTGCTGTCCACACGCCCCTCCTATCCGCATCCTCCACTGACGATGACACGGCGGTCGGATGGTCCCGATGGGCCACTTATGGCCTGAAGATGGAGTGCTTTTTTATCACTGTAATATCGATGAGACGCTGTTGAAATCGGCCAAAGCATAGAAATACCTTAATGTAACACTTTGTGGCGATATGAAACTGAATGATCACATAAGCTCCAGCCGTCGGTAAAGCAGGTGATAGACTTCGGTTTATTGGTAGAATACCAGGGATGTGCAATCAGTCTACAAAGGAAATTGCTTACAAATCAATTGTGCGATCACTTCCCGAATATTGCTCAAGTGTATGGGACGTACCAAAATGGAGTAACGGGCGACATTGAACATATACAGAGAAGGGCAGCACGAATGATCACAGGTTTGTTTGATCCGTGGGAGAGTGTCACAGAGATTAAAATTATTTCAATGAGACAGTTTTGATCGCATGTACACTCCTGGAAATGGAAAAAAGAACACATTGACACCGGTGTGTCAGACCCACCATACTTGCTCCGGACACTGCGAGAGGGCTGTACAAGCAATGATCACACGCACGGCACAGCGGACACACCAGGAACCGCGGTGTTGGCCGTCGAATGGCGCTAGCTGCGCAGCATTTGTGCACCGCCGCCGTCAGTGTCAGCCAGTTTGCCGTGGCATACGGAGCTCCATCGCAGTCTTTAACACTGGTAGCATGCCGCGACAGCGTGGACGTGAACCGTATGTGCAGTTGACGGACTTTGAGCGAGGGCGTATAGTGGGCATGCAGGAGGCCGGGTGGACGTACCGCCGAATTGCTCAACACGTGGGGCGTGAGGTCTCCACAGTACATCGATGTTGTCGCCAGTGGTCGGCGGAAGGTGCACGTGCCCGTCGACCTGGGACCGGACCGCAGCGACGCACGGATGCACGCCAAGACCGTAGGATCCTACGCAGTGCCGTAGGGGACCGCACCGCCACTTCCCAGCAAATTAGGGACACTGTTGCTCCTGGAGTATCGGCGAGGACCATTCGCAACCGTCTCCATGAAGCTGGGCTACGGTCCCGCACACCGTTAGGCCGTCTTCCGCTCACGCCCCAACATCGTGCAGCCCGCCTCCAGTGGTGTCGCGACAGGCGTGAATGGAGGGACGAATGGAGACGTGTCGTCTTCAGCGATGAGAGTCGCTTCTGCCTTGGTGCCAATGATGGTCGTATGCGTGTTTGGCGCCGTGCAGGTGAGCGCCACAATCAGGACTGCATACGACCGAGGCACACAGGGCCAACACCCGGCATCATGGTGTGGGGAGCGATCTCCTACACTGGCCGTACACCACTGGTGATCGTCGAGGGGACACTGAATAGTGCACGGTACATCCAAACCGTCATCGAACCCATCGTTCTACCATTCCTAGACCGGCAAGGGAACTTGCTGTTCCAACAGGACAATGCACGTCCGCATGTATCCCGTGCCACCCAACGTGCTCTAGAAGGCGTAAGTCAACTACCCTGGCCAGCAAGATCTCCGGATCTGTCCCCCATTGAGCATGTTTGGGACTGGATGAAGCGTCGTCTCACGCGGTCTGCACGTCCAGCACGAACGCTGGTCCAACTGAGGCGCCAGGTGGAAATGGCATGGCAAGCCGTTCCACAGGACTACATCCAGCATCTCTACGATCGTCTCCATGGGAGAATAGCAGCCTGCATTGCTGCGAAAGGTGGATATACACTGTACTAGTGCCGACATTGTGCATGCTCTGTTGCCTGTGTCTATGTGCCTGTGGTTCTGTCAGTGTGATCATGTGATGTATCTGACCCCAGGAATGTGTCAATAAAGTTTCCCTTCCTGGGACAATGAATTCACGGTGTTCTTATTTCAATTTCCAGGAGTGTATTTTGTATGTTTCGTTTGGTGATCGGTCTTGGTCCATCATCAGACTATTTTTCACTCCTTGGAGACAGCAAGAGCCGTATGTGAGGAAGCAGGCTACTCTGGAGACGTGTGGAACACGCCAGTGTCCCATGCCAAGACGCCTTCGGCTGCCATCCGCGGCAGCCTTACGCCGTCGGCGCACGGACCGTGCATCCGAACGTTCACGTTGAGCGTGCCGAGTTCAACGTGCAACGATCACAAATGATGCGACTTGTGCACACGGTACGTGGGCCCCGACGTCGTACACGCGATCGCATCGCACTCTAGCGGCAGTTGAGGAATGTTTCTAGTTCGTAAATCACACTGTTTACTCAACGGGCCCGCGTAAAATTCCCATGTTAGCTCTATTAAAACGCACATTTCCCCCATCGTCCACAAAAGGGAAAGTACCGTGTCCAATCAATAAGGACACAAGCTTATAAAAGTTCCATTACAAACAGTGCGGTACAAATTTGGAACACTTCTCCGTATAAGATAAACATTATTTCATCACTCCCACATTTTAGTAAAACAGCAAGATCAGTCTTACTTAATTACTGTTCCTACCCAGTAGCAGAATCTTTGCAACATGTGAATTGCGAAGCGTAAAAGAAAAAGGAGCAAAATATCTTTTTTACACGTAGCGCAAGCTGTCCTGCAGATAAAGCCAATTGAACAAAGTCACCCCTTAAAAAAAGCTAAACTTGTATTTACATAACATCAAATATTATAGTACATTCTTATATTAAACCAATAATAAAGTATCAGAACCTAATAAAAACGCCAATATCAGGAAATTAAATTTATCACCACCGCCACAACTAACAACCCAAAACAAAAAAATTGTTCAAATGGCTCTGAGCACTATGGGACTTAACATCTGAGGTCATCAGTCCCCTAGAACTTAGAACTACTTAAACCTAACTAACCTAAGGACAGCACACACATCCATGCCCGAGGCAGGATTCGAACCTGCGGGACGGAGCGGTCGCGCGGTTCCAGACTGTAGCGCCCAGAACCGCTCGGCCACCTCGGCCGGCAACCTAAAACAAGACAGCGATGCTACTCATTACGCCAAACCAACAACACATTTTTAATTAATCATAGTATGTTACCCATTGCAGAAAACCTTGTCGTAGATATGTTACTAATTGAAATTTAGTTATAACAAATTGTACCAAGAACAATGCGTTTCGGGTGGATCTTCAGTGTGTCGTTGCCTTCAAGTAGCCTACTCTCATAATACGCAAGTTACAATGATTCTTTTGCCACAAATATGATGTTTCGTTATTGGAACGAATCGCACAACTAACAACGGGTTTTCCAGTGATTCTCAATTTGCTGGTGCTTAGTAACGGCATATATACATATAGGCTTGAAATGAATACCAATATGGCGCCTCATAACTCTGTACTGACGGCAGACGGCGTGCGTGTGACGTAGTTGGCGTTCTGCCGTCTCATTGGTCAACGCTCAAACGCACGATTAGAATATCTGATATGCCGCTTATTGCTTTGCACGTTCGGAAAGACTCCCGAACGTGCTATTCCACGTTGTTGTTGTTGTGGTCTTCAGTCCTGAGACTGGTTTGATGTAGCTCTCCATGCTACTCTATCCTGAGTAAGCTTCTTCATCTCCCAGTACCTACTGCAGCCTACATCTTCCTGAATCTGCTTAGTGTATGCATCTCTTCGTCTCCCTTTACGATTTTTACCCTCCAAGCTGCCCTCCAATACTAAATTGGTGATCCCTCGATGCCTCAACACATGTCCTACCAACCGATCCCTTCTTCTAGTCAAGTTGTGCCACAAACTCCTCTTCTCCCCAATTCTATTCAGTACCTCCTCATTAGTTATGTGATCTACCCATCTAATCTTCAGCATTCTTCTGCAGCACCACATTTGGAAAGCTTCTATTCTCTTCTTGTCCAAACTATTTATCGTCCATGTTTCACTTCCATACATGGCTACAGTCCATACAAATACTTTCAGAAACGACTTACTGACACTTAAATCAATACTCGATATTAAATAATTCCTCTTCTTCAGAAATGCTTTCCTTGCCATTGCCAGTCTACATTTTATATCCTCTCGACTTCGACCATCATCAGTTATTTTGCTCCCCAAATAGCAAAATTCCTTTACTTCTTTAAGTGTCTCATTTCCTAATCTAATTCCCTCAGCATCACCTGATTTAATTCGACTACATTCCATTATCCTCGTTTTGCTTTTGTTGATGTTCATCTTATACCCTCCTTTCAAGACACTATCCATTCCATTCAAATGCTGTTCCAAGCCCTTTGCTGTCTCTGACAGAATTACAATGTCATCGGCGGACCTCAAAGTTATTTTTTCTTCTCCATGGATTTTAATACCTACTCCGCATTTTTCTTTTGTTTTCTTCACTGCTTACTCAATATACAGATTTAATAGCTTCGGGGAGAGACTACAACCCTGTCTCACTCCCCTCCCAACCACTGCTTCCCTTTCATGTCCTTCGACTCTTATAACTGCCATCTGGTTTCTGTACAAATTGTAAATAGCCTTTCGCTCCCTGTATTTTACCCCTACCACCTTCAGGATTTAAAAGAGCGTATTCCAGTCAACATTGTCAAAAGCTTTCTCTAAGTCTACAAATGCTAGAAACGTAGGTTTGTGTTTCCTTAATCTATTTTCTAAGATAAGTCGTAGGGTCAGCATTACCTCACGTGTTCCAACATTTCTACGGAATCCAAACCGATCTTCCCCGAGGTCGGCTTCTACTAGTTTTTCCATTCGTCTGTAAAAAATCCGCGTTAATATTTTGCAGGCGTGACTTATTAAACTGATAGTTCGGTAATTTTCACATTTGTCAACACCTGCTTTCTTTGGGATTGGATTTATTATATTCTTCTTGAAGTCTGAGGGTATTTCGCCTGTCTCATACATCTTGCTCACCAGATGGTAGAGTTTCGTCAGGACTGGCTCTCCCAATGCTGTCAGTAGTCCTAATGGAATGTTGTCTACTCCCGGGGCCTTGTTTCGACTCAGGTCCGATCAGTGCTCTGTCAAACTCTTCACGCAGTATTATATCTCCCATTTCATCTTCATCTACATCCTCTTCCATTTCCATAATATTGTCCTCAAGTACATCGCCCTTGTGTAGACCCTCTATATACCCCTTCCACATTTCTGCTTTCCCTTTGCTTAGAACTGGGTTTCCATCTGAGCTTTTGATATTCATACAAGTGATTCTCTTTTCTCTGATGGTCTCTTCAATTTTCCTGTAAGCTGCATCTATCTTACCCCTAGTGAGATAAGCCTCTACATCCTTACATTTGTCCTCTAGCCATGTCTGCTTAGCCATTTTGCACTTACTGTCGATCTCATTTTTGAGACGTTTGTATTTCTTTTTGCCTGCTTCGTTTACTGCTTTTTTATATTTTCACCTTTCATCAATTAAATTCAGTTTGTCTTCTGTTACCCAAGGATTTCTACTAGCCCTCGTCTTTTTACCTACTTGATCCTCTGATGCCTTCACTACTTCATCCCTCAAAGCTACCCATTCTTCTTCTACTGTATTTCTTTCCCCTATTCCTGTCAATTGTTCCCTTATGCTCTCCCTGAAACTCTGTACAACCTCTGGTTTAGTCAGTTTATACAGGTCCCATCTCTTTAAATTCCCGCCTTTTTGCAGTTTCTTCAGTTTTAATCTACAGGTCATAACCAATAGATTGTGGTCAGAGTCCACATCTGCCCCTGGAAATGTCTTACAATTTAAAATCTGGTTCCTAAATCTCTGTCTTACCATTATATAATCTATCTGAAACCTGTCAGTATCTCCAGGCTTCTTCCATGTATACAACCTTCTTTCATGATTCTTAAACCAAGTGTTAGCTATGATTAAGGTGTGCTCTGTGCAAAATTCTACCAGGTGGCTTCCTCTGTCATTTCTTACCCCCAATCCATATTCACCTACTACGTTTGCTTCTCTCCCTTTCCCTACTGCCGAATTCCAGTCACCCATGACTATTAAATTTTCGTTTCCCTTCACAATCTGAATAATTTCTTTTATTTCAACATAAATTTCTTCAATTTCTTCGTCATCTGCAGCGCTAGTTGGCATATAAACTTGTACTACTGTAGTAGGCGTGGGCTTCGTATCTATCTTGGCCACAATAATGCGTTCACTATGCTGTTTGTAGTAGCTTACCCGCATTCCTATTTTCCTATTCATTATTAAACCTACTCCTGCATTACCCCTATTTGATTTTGTGTTAATAACCCTGTAATCACCTGACCAGAAGTCTTGTTCCTCCTTCCACCTAACTTCACTAATTCCCACTATGTCTAACTTTAACCTATCCATTTCCCTTTTTAAATTTTCTAACCTACCTGCCCGATTAAGGGATCTGACATT
The DNA here is from genome assembly GCF_021461395.2 of Schistocerca americana. NCBI lineage: Eukaryota > Metazoa > Arthropoda > Insecta > Orthoptera > Acrididae > Schistocerca > Schistocerca americana. The sequence continues at coordinate 127,252,415 of NC_060129.1, read as the reverse complement.
CCACGCTCCGATCCGTAGAACGCCAGTTTCCTTTCTCCTGATAACGACATCCTCTTGAGTAGTCCCCGCCCGGAGATCCGAATGGGGGACTATTTTACCTCCGGAATATTTTAACCAAAAGGATGCCATCATCACTTAATCATACAGTAAAGCTGCATGCCCTCGGAAAAAATTACGGCCATAGTTTCCTCTTGCTTTCAGCCGTTCGCAGTACCAGCACAACAAGGCCATTTTGGTTAGTGTTACAAGGCCAGATCAGTCAATCATCCAGACTGTTGCCCCTGCAACTACTGAAAAGGCTGCTGCCCCTCTTCAGGAATCACACGTTTGTCTGGCCTCTCAACAGATACCCCTCCGTTGTGGTTGCACCTACGGTACGGCCATCTGTATCGCTGAGGCACGCAAGCCTCCCCACCAACGGCAAGGTCCATGGTTCATGTGGGACGTTATGACGTGAGAAACTCGGCACGCTCAACGCTCAACGTTCGGATGCACGGTCCGTGTGCCGACGGCTTAACGTTGAGCGAGCGAAGTTCTACGTGCTGCTGGACGCTCAGGAACGATGCGACTTGTGCACACGGTACGTGGGCCACAACGTGGTATACGCGATCGCGACGCACTCCAGCGGCAGTTGTGGGATGTTTCCAGTTCGTAAATCACACTGTTTACTCAACAAGCGCGCGTAAAATCCCCACGTCAGCTCTACTGAAACGCACATTTCCTCCATTGTTCATATCCTAGTCACGTCGTTCTATATGTAACATACACAAATAAAAACTTCAATATCGATGTACATATTTTAAGACAAAAAGGAAAGTACCATATCCAATCAATAAGGACACAGGCTCATAAAAGTTCATTACAAACAGTGCGACACAAATTTGCAGTATTTCTCCACATAAGATAAACACTATTTTATCTTTCCCACATTTTAGTAAGACCCTAAGGTAATTCTTTCTTGATCACTGTTCCGGCGCAGTAGCAAAATCTTTGTTGTTGTTGTTGTGGTCTTCAGTCCTGAGACTGGTTTCATGCAGCTCTCCATGCTACTCTATCCTGTGCAAGCTTCTTCATCTCCCACTACTTACTGCATCCTACATACTTCCGAATCTGCTTAGTGTATTCATGTAACATGTCAATTACGAAACTCAAAAGAAAAAGGAACAAAATATCTTTATACAATTAGCGCAAGCTCTCCTGTAGGTAAGGTGAACTTATATTTACATAACATGAAATATTGTAGTATATACTTACAGTAAACTAATAATAAAGTATCAGAACCTAATACATACACGAATGGAGGAAAAAATATTTAAATTTGGCGAGACGCGAACTAAGTATATACCACATATCTAGTTATGGATCATTCATGCTATTCAAAAAAATGGTTCAAATGGCTCTGAGCACTATGGGACTCAACTGCTGAGGTCATTAGTCCCCTAGAACTTAGAACTAGTTAAACCTAACTAACCTAAGGACATCACAAACATCCATGCCCGAGGCAGGATTCGAACCTGCGACCGTAGCGGTCTTGCGGTTCCAGACTGCAGCGCCTTTAACCGCACGGCCACTTCGGCCGGCATGCTATTCACTATGCTAATGTGACAATGATTTAGAAATCACCATCTTAGATGTTGCCGCTTGCTATATGCTTTAATCGTAGTTATGTTACTAACTGAAATTTAATTATAACAAGTTGTACCGAGAACAATGTGTTTTTGGTGGATCCTCAATGTTTCGCTATCTGCAAATGACGTATTCCCATAATACGCAAGTTACAGTAATCCTTTTGCCACGAACATGATGTTTCTCATTATTTTATTGCAACAAATCACGCAGTTAACGACGGGTTTTCGACTGATTCTCAATTTGCTGGTGCTCAGAAACGACATACACTCCTGGAAATGGAAAAACGAACACATTGACACCGGTGTGTCAGACCCGCCATACTTGCTCCGGACACTGCGAGAGGGCTGTACAAGCAATGATCACACGCACGGCACAGCGGACACACCAGGAACCGCGGTGTTGGCCGTCGAATGGCGCTAGCTGCGCAGCATTTGTGCACCGCCGCCGTCAGTGTCAGCCAGTTTGCTGTGGCATACGGAGCTCCATCGCAGTCTTTAACACTGGTAGCATGCCGCGACAGCGTGGACGTGAACCGTATGTGCAGTTGACGGACTTTGAGCGAGGGCGTATAGTGGGCATGCGGGAGGCCGGGTGGACGTACCGCCGAATTGCTCAACACGTGGGGCGTGAGGTCTCCACAGTACATCGATGTTGTCGCCAGTGGTCGGCGGAAGGTGCACGTGCCCGTCGACCTGGGACCGGACCGCAGCGACGCACGGACGCACGCCAAGACCGTAGGATCCTACGCAGTGCCGTAGGGGATCGCACCGCCACTTCCCAGCAAATTAGGGACACTGTTGCTCCTGGGGTATCGGCGAGGACCATTCGCAACCGTCTCCATGAAGCTGGGCTACGGTCCCGCACACCGTTAGGCCGTCTTCCGCTCACGCCCCAACATCGTGCAGCCCGCCTCCAGTGGTGTCGCGACAGGCGTGAATGGAGGGACGAATGGAGACGTGTCGTCTTCAGCGATGAGAGTCGCTTCTGCCTTGGTGCCAATGATGGTCGTATGCGTGTTTGGCGCCGTGCAGGTGAGCGCCACAATCAGGACTGCATACGACCGAGGCACACAGGGCCAACACCCGGCATCATGGTGTGGGGAGCGATCTCCTACACTGGCCGTACACCACTGGTGATCGTCGAGGGGACACTGAATAGTGCACGGTACATCCAAACCGTCATCGAACCCATCGTTCTACCATTCCTAGACCGGCAAGGGAACTTGCTGTTCCAACAGGACAATGCACGTCCGCATGTACCCCGTGCCACCCAACGTGCTCTAGAAGGTGTAAGTCAACTACCCTGGCCAGCAAGATCTCCGGATCTGTCCCCCATTGAGCATGTTTGGGACTGGATGAAGCGTCGTCTCACGCGGTCTGCACGTCCAGCACGACCGCTGGTCCAACTGAGGTGCCAGGTGGAAATGGCATGGCAAGCCGTTCCACAGGACTACATCCAGCATCTCTACGATCGTCTCCATGGGAGAATAGCAGCCTGCATTGCTGCGAAAGGTGGATATACACTGTACTAGTGCCGACATTGTGCATGCTCTGTTGCCTGTGTCTATGTGCCTGTGGTTCTGTCAGTGTGATCATGTGATGTATCTGACCCCAGGAATGTGTCAATAAAGTTTCCCCTTCCTGGGACAATGAATTCACGGTGTTCTTATTTCAATTTCCAGGAGTGTATAAACTACAACCTAAACGTAAATGAATGATTCAGGTAACTAATACTACTAAATGATAAACGTTGTTCGCCTTATATATTTATTGTAGATTAAAAAACCTTTATATTACAAAGTTTACATTTCCTAAGTACAATAACTAATCAATTGCCCAACTCTGCCCCTTATTATGACCGTGCGATCTAATATCAATAACGCGAAATGACTGACATCATCTATGTACGAAACACTAGAAGACACTACTTTCAAAGATGATCTACAATGGTGTGGAACCTCAGTGGAAATAAACGAACGTGATCACAGCTGTTTAGCTTTTATAGCCCTAATAAGCCGAAGCAATTTGCGATATCACCGTACGTACTGCGTCCGCTGCGTCGAAATGATGGTTCCCGTACTCGTCTACGACGATGGAAGAACTCCAGCCACAAAATAAACTCTTTCAAACACTACGATGGTAGAAGGCGGTCCTCTGCCTAATAAATTTCTTCTCTCTGTGCTCTACAGACAAGAAACGCGAACTCCCAGCCACAAGGGCGGAGTTCAGATAACGTCCAAATGTAAGTATAGGCAGAGGAAGTGCTCTCAATTACTGAACACTGCATACTCAATGACGACTTCCAATTCGGAGGTGAAGCCCAGAATCGTATAGCTTCGCAACAGTACAGTGCCTAATTGTTCTAACTATAAACGCTCCTGAGAGCAAAGACAGCAAGTCCGTCTGTACCAAGAAACCTGGTTCCGGCGCAGGTTCGAGTCCACCCTCGGGGATGTGTGTGTGTGTTTGTCCTTAGGATAATTTAGGTTAAGTAGTGTGTAAGCTCAGGGATTGATGACCTTAGCAGTTAAGTCCCATAAGATTTCACACACATTTGAACACCAACAAAGCTGACATCGAGCGACCGTCACACACGGGCGCTCACAACGGAAGACCTCGCCTCTCCACCGCTGGCCTCCCAGCAAGGCTCGGCTCCCCACCATCGTAATTCCGAAACCATCATATTCCCGAAACCAGGGAATATCCTCCCTCTCTACAGAGTCTTCCTAACGCTGACCAACCATATTTTAGTCTTTTGTCGTCCAGCGCGGAAAGTTTGTGAGGAAAAACCTATACTTGTACAATGGTACGCTTCTGAGTAAAAATGCTTGGGAATAACCTCTCTTACGTGCGCCCAAGATCAGCAAAGTTCGGAAGTATTATCTGTTTACCTTTCCGGCCGCGACTCTATTGTGCCCCAGCGCTCAGGTGTCCCAACATCTGTCTTGCTACTTCCTGTGTTTAAGCAGCCCCAACACACCTGTGTGGGCCTTCCAGCCAGGGCTTGAGTTCCGCCTGCCGTTTCATTTCCACTGTCGTTCGAATCTCTACTAGTATGATAATAAAGACACTCCATCACCTTTCATGCAATAAGCGTTAACAATTATTTACAAGACGTACGTGACAATGTCAGTCTCCTTTATATTTTCGTTTACAGGGTGAGTCACCTAACGTTACCGCTGGATATATTTCGTAAACCACATCAAATACTGACGAACCGATTCCACAGACCGAACGTGAGGAGAGGGGCTAGTGTAATTGTTTAATACAAACCATACAAAAATGCACGGAAGTATGTTTTTTAACACAAACCTACGTTTTTTTTTAATGGAACCTCGTTAGTTTTGTTAGCACATCTGAACATATAAACAAATACGTAATCAGTGCCGTTTGTTGCATTGTAAAATGTTAATTACATCCGGAGATATTGTAACCTAAAGTTGACGCTTGAAACCTCCGACGTTCAGTTGCGTGTTGTAACAAACACGGGCCACGGTCGGCGAACAGCATCCCTTTCTGTGGGGTACGTCAGAGGAGAATGTGTACCGTGATGTGCCTACAACCCCAGAGGATACGAAACAACGTATTGTGGCAGCCTGCGGCGACATTACACCAGATGTACTGCGGCGTGTACGACATTCATTACGCCAGAGATTGCGATTGTGTGCAGCAAATGATGGGCACCACGTTGAACATCTATTGGCCTGACATGTCGGGACACACTCTATTCCACTCCGTAATTGAAAACGGAAAGCACGTTTGTATGTGTACCTCACCCCTCATGGTAATGTGCATGTGCGTCAGTGAAAAAGACCAATAAAATGGTGTTAGCATGTGGACGTAATGTGCTGTTCCAGTCTCTTCTGTACCTAAGGTCCATCACCGTTCCCTTTGTATCCCTACGTAATTCGGTGCTCTCCGATACACGCGATCGAACAGCGGAGGAGTGGTACTCAAGCGTCAACTTTGGGTTACAATATCTCCGGATGTAATTAACATTTTACAATGCAACAAACGGCACTGATTACGTATTTGTTTATACGTTCAGATGTGCTAAGAAAAGTAACGGGGTTCCATTTAAAAAAACGTAGATTTAAGTTAAAAAACATACTTCCGTGCATTTTTTTATGGCTTGTATTAACCAATTACACTAGCCCCATTCCTCACGTTCGGTCTGTGGAATCGATTCGTCAGTATTTGATGTGGTTTACGAAATATATCCAGCGGTAATGTTAGGTGAATCACCCCGTATACGATGTACAACCTATCACATGATACCTAATTAAGTTTGTAGATCACAGCAAAGTATGTGGATGGGTGCTTGTAAGATGCGAAATTACAGCCACATTACAAGTTCGTCCACCGTTCGTTGCTTCTCTCAAAAAGTGGTAAGTGGTTGAATCCTACAAAAATCACCAATGTTCTCCTATTGATTTTATTATTTCGAAACTGTGCTCAAAAATTATGTTGCAATTGGGGATTGAATCACTAGCTGGTCATTACGTATAAATTGAACTAAACTCCGTCCGAAGAATGAAGTTGCTCCTCCGTTTGGCTCACAAGGGCTGAGTACACCCCGGCTCATTACATACAGTGAATGCTAAAAGGGTGAAGACTGAGATTGAAGAATTCTATTTTCGTGTTAATTTGTCCGTTTCCAAGGACTGCAAGCACATGAAGGTATATTATGTAGAAACAGGCAGTAGATCAGTAACTTTCTATTTTTATCGTTTACTATAAATGAATTGTTTTGGCTCTGAGCACTATGGGACTCAACATCTGAGGTCATCAGTCCCCTAGAACTTAGAACTACTTAAACCTAACTAACCGAAGAACAGCACACACATCCATGCCCGAGGCAGGATTCGAACCTGCGACCGTAGCGGTCACGCGGTTCCAGACTGAAGCGCCTACAGCCGCTCGGCCACACCGGCCGGCAATGAACTGTTTTTAATTTATTAGGGTTACCATAATTTCCTTCCTCTGTTATTATTTCACAGAAATGGCTGACTTATCTTTTAAAGCAAATGAAGAATTGTATTTCATTTTACAGCACTTCCTAAAAATTTTTTGCAGGCTGGGATTGGTGCCATTTTCCGCAATACAACGCACGTCCGGCGACGACAGCGAGAAATGGCCAGGTTAAAATAGCACTGCCTACGTCTCTCACTATCTGTAATAAATCAATAATTCACACCAACGCAAATTTTGCGAATAAACATTACTCCTCGCTTTTTTTTAAGAAACGGTTTATTTAAAAACGAAAAATTGTAGCACCGGTGCTATGGCTAATGGACCTTTCGGGTCTTTTACTCGGTTATCAACAAAAAATTTAAAAAACGCCTGTTATAACTGAGACCAAACAAATACCGAAAAATACTGGTTAGTCAGTAGTAAAATACCAGTTCCGTTTTTAACCGGTCGGTTTTTCACAGCCCTACGTTACGCACAGTGGGAACTCGAGACGACAGTTAGGTTTTTTCATTTTTAGTACGGATGGGATAAATCGACCGGTTAAAACAGATGCCGGTATTTTAGTTCTTAATAAACAAGTAAAAGACCGAAATATTAATTAGCCATAGCAGCTGTGCTAAAATTTCTAGTTTTTAAATATACCTATTTTGAAGGACGAGTAATTTTTGTTCGTAAAATCTGCATTGCTCTGAAATATTGTGCTATAAAACGGGAAAAGCGATCAGTGCTATTTTTGCAACAATGCCGACGGAAAGAATTTGTACAGCATTGCAGAGACAATGATACACTTGTTACCATGTGGCGTGGCCTATTAGATTGTACGTGTATACATGCAGTGTACAAGGTTTGCGCCATCTGTCCTGCATGGTAGTTTCTCACTGTCGTTGTCGAACAGGAGTTGTATTACACAAACGCCACCAATCCTAGTATGAAAGTAATATACGAAATACGATATCAATGAAATACAATGCTGCTTTTGCTTTAAAAGATTTAAAAACGAGAGGAACCACAACTAGCTTGTGACATAACGTAAGGAAAAAACTCTTTATCACCGACTATTCGTAATGTCCAAACAGTGGTATGAACTGCGGTTTCAACATGGTTTTGCAGCAGAGCGTGAAAATTAGAATCAATGGGAAAATACTGGTGATATTTTTGTAGTAGTCAACCACTTCTCACTTTTCCAGAAAAGCAACGAACGATGGACAGATTAAGTTTTCTTTTATTTGACTATTTAATTTAATATTTTGATTCTAGATAGCTGTCTTGAAACTGGCGGAGTCAAAATCTTTCAATCTTTGTTCGATTTCTACGTTTATTAGAGGAAACAATAGGAATGAAAAACCAAAAATCGGTTATTTCAAAAACCGGTTTTTGGGCGTATTTAATAGTCCGGTTAAAGCGGCATAAAAAAAAGACGTTACAACCGAAAGCCGGTTGTTTCATCCACAACCTTCTTCCCTAATTTACAGCTAAAGTCAAGCACTGACTTCAACTGTTCAACAACTTGTTGTATTACTGTTGCACTAGCGGATAACGTTGTAAGTTCTATGAGGCTGTTCACGGGTAATGGTTTTGTACAGTCTGGACCTTAGATCGTAGCACATTTCAGAAAGATCCACTTACTACAAAGGGTCGATACACAGATTAGCGGTTGATCCTCAGCACAAACAAATGTAACGTATTGTACAAAAACAGGCAGAGGAAAGTGTTGCTGCATGATCACAAGACTGTCCAACAATCACTAACGCAGTCGCATACGTTAAATATCCGTGAGCATGTGAACAGACGGACTGCAACACGAATGCAGTCGTAGGAACGGCAGAAGAATTACTTACGCAGTAATAAGATTTGAGGCTTAGCGTTCGACATCAATCTTATAACGTAGTAGTACGCATTTCTGAAATGAAAACTCAAAATTCTCACCTCAGAATGTTAGAAGACGTCATAGTTAAGTGCAAAACATCTGATGCAACGCTACGCATCCTCGGTAGTATAGTGGTCAGTATCCCCGCCTGTCACGCGGGAGACCGGGGTTCGATTCCCCGCCGGGGAGATGCGATTTTTATATCGCAAAAATCGCACGAATCATCCTGATATAGCGCAAATGAACATTAACTTCCTAATCCAGGAATGCAGTTGCTACACAATGTTAAAAATTTTTCCTTCTACCAAAGTGACTTTCGAATTAACAAAGTTCGGCCACCTTGATTTATGTTTTTTGTCGTTTCTCGAAATTACTTCGGGTAAATACAGGGAGGATTCCTAATTTAACGCCACGGCCGACTATTTGTCCCACCCTTGTTAAACTACACGTGTATGTAAGTGCCTAAATGTATGAATTATACTACTATACCTGTTCTTGGAAGAAAACTGTTACTACTACTACTGCTTTTATTAACTCTCAAACAGAATTATGAGGTCCTTTTCGTCACCAGTGAAACTTTTATTTGCTCTGTTGGTCATTGTATTGTTGGCGATTCCTCATAGCTCGCCGGCAATCGATAACCGACCTGCAGACAAAGTACAAATATTGTTGGGTGGTCTTCTTTCTCAAGTACACGGATGTAAAGTTTAGATGGCGCCATAATTGAACCGCTTACTGTTATTCTGTTTTCTAATGATCAGAATTTGCTTGCCAACTAAACATCATTTTGTTTTTAGGGTTAATGAGTGCTTTCAGTTATTTTCAGTGTTACTATGGCTTGTAGCCCTCATTCACACAGGTCAGTGTATGGTCCAGTTTTTCCGCATTTTCTGAGGAAAACGTTAGAAGAAGATGAAAGCGATTGAAACGATAACGAAGATGAAAATTACCATTTTACACTTACATTAGTGAACATCAAACTGCTGTCCCCTCATGTCAGCGAGAAAATGACCGATTGGTATTGTGCCTTCTGCAGACGTCCAGTTTGCCAAACCCATAGTTCAGTGGTGTGTAAAGAGTGTGGAGAGGGAAACTTGAGTAAATAACGAACATTTGTGAATAATTTTGTATTATTTCCTATATGAAGTTCATTACATACTGCTAATTTTTCACACCCTATACGAGACGTTCGGAAATTCCTGTCACAAACTTCTAGGGCTTGTAGAGGGGAGTGAGTACATACTATTTTGAATAGGAACCAAGTTCGGAAGCTTCCTGTTCCTGTTCTACTGCCATCCACTTCTGGTTGAGGAACTGACCTAAGCGTGACGCAGTAGAATTATTACGTAACAATTCGAAAGGAAACATTACGAAACACTCATTTATCATATAGTCGCATTTGTTTATATTAACACTTGAACATTACATTCCGTAAGTACAGTATGCTGGTTTCTTTTTTGTTTTGGAATAATGAAACATAATGTTTAAGTGTTAACACAAATTTGTTTAGGTGATAAATGCATGTTTCGCTACGTTTCCTTTCGAACTGTTATCTAATAATTGTACTGTGTCACGCCTAATTCAATTCCTCAAGCAAAAGTGGATCAGTTACACATTTTAACATCCGTCATAGAACGGAAACAGTACGTTTCCGCACATGGGTTCCCTTTTCAGAATATTAAGTACTCACTCCCCTCTACAAATCTAGAAGTTTGTAACAGGAATTTCCGAACACCTTGTATAATCAGCTCACACACAGTTGCCATAAATATTGGTACTAAAATCGGGACAAAATCCGCAGAAATGCAGTCGTAAGTGATGAGGGGCTTCAGACGTCGGGAAAAATTAACCTATGTGTCACTAATGAGCATCATGCTAAAATATACTTCAAAAGACCAAAGTGTAGCATAAGTAACTTTACATATTTTCCTTGAGTGCTTCCTCTGTGCTTCTGAGAGTCAATATGATGACTTAAGTCACTTCCCACCAGACTCAACTGAAAAATAACAGGGACAAAATTTGCTGAATGCTTTCCCATCTGTGTAGCCTCTTTTTATGAAAGGCTATATTTCGGTGTATATGTTACTGAAAGATCACTTACGTTTCGCTTTTGGCATCACAAAACAATGAGCGCTCACACACTATAGTAATAATAGTACACAGAGCCACTGCAACGTTGAACGAATTTATTGCAACTCATGTTACTCAACAATATGAACAAGTGAATAATGGTTATCGTACAGTGTTGCCAACTGCAATCAAATACATTAGACAACAGCTGGCGGTTGCTTATATGTTATATATTAATATATCTAATATAAGTCTACGGATTAAGTACTGAACCAATAGAATATAAATCTTCGATTCTCTTACTTGAAAATCGAGACATTTAGCGTCCGAACTGAACGTTTTTGGGACACCAGGACATTTCCGATTAATCGGGACGTATAGCAACCCTGACTTACAGCAATCTATCACTGATGCATATTATTTCTAATACAATAAATTAGTTTGAATTTTTATGTTTCATTTCACTTCACTATTCTGCAGGGCTACGTAGCCCATTTTTCCTTTCGTGATTAATTTTGGGTTTTTTGTATTAAACTGATTTTTTGCATTCAAATATATCCAGATATGAAATTTAGGAATAAACATCTGTGATGAAAGTAAAATAAATTACTTTTCATGGACAGAACAAAGTGGTATCCTTTTCGAGCGCGGAACACCTTTTATGATACAAAGAAGTCACAACTCCATCTGAGAATTAACGTTCCGTGTATTTCGGCGGAGAAGACGACCTTCACATAAGAGGAGGTATATATTTTCGTCAAAGATATGTAGTTTTACCGGCTTCTCGTCCTATAAGGCCATCCCTAAACCAGCAACAACCTGTAAATGTAGCATCTCGATAATAATACGCTCAGTGATTCGGGTAATGACCTTGAGGACTTCTAAAACCGTCGTGTTGGCTATTCGGTTTTGCGGGCATCCCCCTCTGTACTACTAAACAATTGGCACGGTTGCACACGCCATGAAGTAAAAGCAAAGACCTTGTAAAAAATAACTAGACTCACTGATGGCGCTGCAGTCGCGGAATAATTTGAACCTTCGGCTGGACGCCATTATAGTGGTTGTAGTCTGATGTGTTGTGTAGTACTGTTGTTTATGAAGACCCTGATTCAACGTTGTATATTTGTTGGGACGTACATACAGTATTTGTTACTCGTAATTCTACTGTCTGGACGTTCCAATCAAAAGAAGTACAACGTGAAGGGTCGTGCAGCGATTAATTTTTTTTTTTTTCACTATGGGACTTAACTGCTGTGGTCATCAGTCTCCTAGAACTTAGAACTAACTAACCTAAGGACATCACACACATCCATGCCCGAGGCAGGATTCGAACCTGCGACCGTAGCGGTCGCGCGGCTCCAGACTGTAGCGCCTAGAACCGCTCGGCCACAACGGCCGGCGCAGCGATTGATTGTACAAGTAAATTCGAGAAAGGAACGAATATTACATTTCACAGGTAAGTGAATATTTTAAGTTGTTTTGTATGTCAGTGCACTTGCTTATTAAATGTTTTTGTAACACGGTATTAGCATAATGTCTGTGCATCTATTTGCAGGTTTCCTTTCTCAAAACCACAGCTGTTACAAAAATGGTTACACGCTGTCAGTAGGCAACATTTCCGACCGACAGAAAACCATTTTATATGTTCTGATGATTTTGAAGAAAGTTGGCTGATCGGTAGTGTTTTCATGGTCTAGGTTAGGTTGAAACTTGATAATTTGGTCGTGAGTTGTCAAAGCACTATGCCATATATAACGCACTTCTCGTCATAAAATCTAAAGCAAGGTAGAGTCAGAAAATATGTATTAATATAGTGGGCAAACCTTCGAGTATTTTGATGCATTTTGCGTACATCTATCGTAAATGAACTACGAAAAATGCTAGGGGTCCAGAACATGACTTTTAGCTACGGCAGATTCCATGTAGTACGTAAGATAAATTCATAAACAGTGACTATTTGCTGTTTGTTCATAAATTAAAAAGTATATTGTAGTAACGTATTTAAATGAGGCATTATGTTTGTGACCTAACTCAAGGGATGGCATTTTATAACCAAAAGCGATGTATAAACATTCGAACTCCGCGCGTCAGTTTACCACTCCAATGGCCGCCGCCCAGCTATTCAATTTGTCCGCTCTTCACAGTCGACCACTCGTGCGGTTGTGGGGGCCTGAGTAAAAGCCTTCTTCAGCATGGTTGCGATTTTACCTGTAAAAGCACGCACCAAATAACGAACTCATATGAACACCTAACAGGTATTGTTGTAGCTTGTGTTTTATGTTCAGACAATTAGTACGAGGGACACTCCAAAAGAAATGCACACTATTTTTGTAAAAATACAGTTTTCGTTCTGCATGTGTTTCGTTCCCGTGAGTGGCGCCGTCACAGCATGTCTTCAAGCGGCTATGTTCGTCAGAAGCAACGTGCTGCATTGAATTCCCGTGCTGAGAAAACGAGACGGTGGGAAACATCCACAAGAGGTTGAAAAAGGTGTACGGAGATGCTGCTGTCGATCGCAGTACAGTTAGTCGGTGTGCAAGAGGGTTACGTGATGAAAGCGGGCACGGCAATATTCAGGATTGTCCTCGCAGCGGTAGGCCTCGTACTGCACACACTCCAGACAATGTGCAGAGAGTTAACGAATTGGTGGCTGCTGACAGATGCATCACAGAAAACGAATTGTCACGCTACGTTGGGATAGGGGAAGGAAGTGTTTACAGAATACTGAAAGTGCTGGCGTTAAAAAAGGTTTGTACCAGGTGGGTTCCCAGGATGCTGACAGTGGCTCACAAAGAAACAAGAAAAACGGTATGCAGCGAACTTTTGGAACAGTACGAGAATGGTGGAGATGAATTTCTTGGAACAATTGTGACATGGCTCCATCATTTTTCACCAGAGACGAAGTGGCAATCAATGTAGTGGCATCATTCAAATTCACCCGAGAAAAAAAAAGTTCAAAACCACACCTTCTGCTGGAAAAGTTATGGCTACGGTGTTTTTCGATTCCGAAGAACTTTTGCTTGTGGACATCGTGCCAAGTGGAACCACTGAGTCGTGTTCGACCATATCGGCAAAAGCAGGAAGTTCAGCTGTTGCACGACAATGCACGGCCACGTGTCAGTCAAAAAACCATGGAAGCGATCACAAAACTCGGATGGACAACACTGAAACACCCGCCTTACAGTCCTGACCTGGCTCCGTGTGACTATCATCTCTTTGGGAAACTGAAAGACTCTCTTCGTGGAACAAGGTTTGAAGATGATGACTCCCTTGTGCGCGCTGCCAAACAGTGGCTCCAACAGGTCGGTCCAGAATTTTACCGTGCGGGTATACAGGCGCTGGTTCCAAGATGGCGTAGGGCAGTTGAGAGGGATGGAAATTACTTGGAGAAATGAAAATATTGTTACCAAAGGATGTACCTACACACTATTAAACTTTTAAACATGTAGAATCAAAGAAGGATTTTAAAAAATAGTATGCATTTCTTTTGGAGTGACGCTCGTACTATTGTGTCTCCATGCTCCTTGTCAAGTATGTGGAGTTTCGGAATCCTACGTACTCGCTTCGATAGACAAACAATTCAATCAAATGGTATTGGTGAGTTTTACTACAAAATGAAAAAGAGACAATACTTAACTTAGCAATTACACAGATGTGTCGCAAGCAAAGGTCGACATACAAAATAAGCAACCTCTTCAGTATCATAATACCCAAGTCTGTTACATAGGGTGTACAAGCGAAGTAACGAGCATTGACGCTTCTATCCAAGTCGACAGTCTTGAAGGTATTATTCAGTCGCCAGTAGACTTGGCCACTGTTTCTATGTTTCGATTCAGTGTATCGATACGTGCAACTGTTTCATTGTATCGGAACGGCTGTGGTTCACTGTTTCGAAACAATGGTGTTTCATTCCGTCCCTGTCTCGGATTCGATCTCGAGCGAGACACAGAAACTGTATCGTTGTTTCAAAATAAGGCTGTTTCAGTCCACCTGTGCTTGGAACGGACTAATTGTATCGAAACAGTGATGTTTCATTCCGCTCTGTGTCGGACGAGATTCGGGCTCGGCACAGATACTGAAACACAACATACCACTTCATGAAACACTTTCAATGAGTGTCGAAATCTTTTTGACAGGCAATAGCATGAAGCTTAAGATATCCGAAAATAAAGCTTCGTTTCTAGCTGACTGTCCTATTCCGAAATGGCGTAACATCTGCTTTATAAACACTAACCAAACAATAAAACAACGCATACTATTCACATTCAAAATAATACGTATGTGAAAATCATTCAAATAAATTACACTTTTTTTATAACATACGCCCCTCCGTTCATGTACAGTAATCGTATTAAGAAACGCAAGTAAGCCTACAACATTTTGAATAAAAAAAAGGCGTAGAGTGACAGTTATTAGACATATACATAAATTTGATGTAGGTGTAATTGCAAGCAATCTGTTTGACAAATCACTGATAGTGTAATGGTGAACGGGAAGGGCTGGGAAGCATGGTGAATTTATAGTAACGGTTCGAAACACCTTGAAAGACAAAATTTTTTTCTGTTGTATTTTGTTATTTATTCGAATTATTTGTCGTTATTTGTGAGTCTATAGTCACTGTGCCTATTATCCACAATGATTCCCTTTGTGTGCATGGAAATTAGCAGGATGGGTGTATTACCCATACTAACAGAATATGGGAATCCTAGTAGCATATCCGCTGTTTCTGCAGTTTGCTCCCACCTCCAGTTCCGTTCGTGGTGGTTCTTCTGTCTTCAGCTATGGCTGTCCTCAGCCAATTGAAAAGTCTGAAAGTCACGCGACACGAAAGCAGCGCATTTGCTGCATGAAATACGAAACTGCCAAGACGCCTAAGTAATAGTTTCATACTTTCTGCGATATGATTAGCGCTCTCGCACCTCATTCGTGTTTATATGGACATACTTATACAGTAGACATTCAAGATGATAAAATTTGTAGGTTTATTAAATTACAAAACACAAACTGTTTCACTGTTTCGAAACAGCGTATCGAAACATTGCATTGTACTGTTTCATTTGTTTCGAAACAGTTAAGTGTCTCAGTTTGCCCATCTCTAGTCGCCAGTTAATCGCGGCGCTTATGTCCTCTTCACATAGGGGTCTCTGCTGTCGCGTTGTCGTCCTGGATAGGGGTCGTTCCGAGTGCGCTTGGCTGCCGTCTTTGCACAGAAATCTCTTCTCTGTCATTCCCGACTGGCGTGCCGGCGTTTGACTTTAGCCGTTAACAATTACTGTAAGTGTAGTCATCGTAAAATTTGTAAAGTGTTGCCTTATGATTAGGGCCATTATGATTAGGGCCATTAAAATTGCTACACCAAGTAGAAATGCAAATGATAAACGGGTATTCATTGGACAAATATATTATACTAGAACTCACATGTGATTACATTCTCACGCAATTTGGGTGCATAGATCCTGGGAAATCAGTACCCAGAACAACCACCTCTGGCGGTAATAACGGCCTTGATACGCCTGGGCATTGAGTCAGACAGAGCTTGGGTGGCATGTACAGGTACAGCTGCCCGTGCAGCTTGAACACGGTACCACAGTTCATCGAGAGTAGTGACTGGCGTATTGTGACGAGCCAGTTGCTCGGCCGCCATTGACCAGACGTTTTCAATTGGTGAGAGATATGGAGAATGTGCTGGCCAGGGCAGCAGTCGAACATTTTCTGTATCCAAAAAGGCCCGTACAGGACCTACAACATGCGGTCGTGCATTATCCTGCTGAAATGTAGGGTTTCGCAGGGATCGAATGGAAGCTGGAGCCACGGGTCGTAACACATCTGAAATGTAACGTCCACTGTTCAAAGTGCCGTCAATGCGAACAAGAGATGACCGAGACGTGTAACCAATGGCACCCCATACCATCACGCCGGGTGATACGCAAGTATGGCGATGTCGAGTACACGCTTCCAATGTGCGTTCACCGCGATGTCGCCAAACACGGATGCGACCATCGTGATGCTGTAAACAGAACCTGGATTCATCCGAAAAAATGACGTTTTGCCATTCGTGCACTCAGGTTCGTCGTTGAGTACACCATCTCAGACGCTCCTGTCTGTGATGAAGCGTCATAGGTAACCGCAGCCACAGTCTCCGAGCTGATAGTCGATGCTGCTGCAAACGTCGTCGAACTGTTCGTGCAGATGGTTATTGTCTTGTAAACGTCCCCATCTGCTGACTCAGGGATCGAGACGTGGCTGCACGATCGGTTACAGCCGTGCGGGTAAGTTGCCCGTCATCTCGACTGTTAGTGATACGAGGCCGTTGGGATCCAGCACGGCGTTCCGTATTACCCTCCTGAACCCACCGATTCCATATTCTGCTAACAGTCAATGGATCTCGACCAACGCGAGCAGCAATGTCGCGATACGATGAACCGCAATCGCGATAGGCTACAATCCGACCTTTATCAAAGTCGGAAACGTGATAGTACGCATTCCTCTTCCTTACACGAGGCATCACAACAACGTTTCACCAGACAACACCGGTCAACTGCTGTTTGTGTATGAGAAATCGGTTGGAAACTTTCCTCATGTCAGCACGTCGTAGGTGTTGCCACCGGCACCAACCTTGTGTGAATGCTCTGAAAAGCTAATCATTTGCATATCACAGCATCTTCTTCCTGTCGGTTAAATTTCGCGTCTGCAGCACGTCATCTTCATGGTGTAGCACTTTTAATGGCCAGTAGTGTAGTTGGGACCTCGTCGGAAGATGTAAAAATGAAATAAAAATTTATTGAATATAGTTACTTTTTGTATAGAACACAATTACATGGAGCTTGTTGTGGCAGAAGTAGTTGGTGTACCATATTTCTCGGAAGATTTCACCTTTTTCAGCAAGTCTTTTTTCCCTTTTGCGTATTTACAAAAACTCGATGCAAGTCAGCTTGTAGTTAAACTGGTTCTCCATCTCTCAGGCGACCTTGTCTATATAAACTTGCTGACAGAAATAAAACTAGTTCAGGCTGCATTTACATATTGCGCTAACAGATGCCGTTACTTCAGTACTTGAGCCAGGCTCGTAACGGTATTTTGCAAAATCGGGACAAAATTGGGTCATGTCAAGAAGACCCATAACAGTGACGGTTCCGATATATCGGCAATTATGGCAACCGTACTAATGAGGGAACCAACAAAAAGAGGGAAATACGAAGCAAGATTCAAGTTTAAGGTCATAAAACAGGCTAAGGAATCGAACAATGATCTGCAGTAAGGGCTATCGACATCCATTGAAAACGTGTTCTATGAGGAGAGAAATAGCTTGTTGGTCATACTTAGAAAAAAGCCTTGCAGAATGGGTACAAGAACAGAGGCAGAATTGTTATGTTGTTGCAAGGGATATGATTACAGCTTATGCACTGAAGTGAACAAGAGCCAGTTCACAGCACGGCAAAGTATTTTAAGCAATTTGGTGCAAATCGTTTCATGAACAGAAAAAAATGTGGTAATATAATACGACAGAGAACAATTTCAAAAGTTTGTTATCCGTATGCGGTAAAAATACAACTTTCCACCATTTTGGAAATATGGATGACCGATGAACTGCGAATTGATAACCAGCAGAATTGTGGAAACAAAAGGCGTAATAACTGTTCAGATCAGAAGTATAGGCCATCTAAAGTTCAGGTTTACAGTAGTAGTAACATGCATGGCAGATGAAACAAAGTTAAAGCCTATGTTCATTTCCAAGCGGAAAACCATTCCTAAAATAAAACTTCCACCAGGCCTTTTTGTACGTTTTCACGAAAAGGGGACGAGGACGGTGTAAAATTGTGCACGGAAAATGTGTGGAGAGGGTACCAAGTGCTCTACGAAACCTACAAAGTTTGTTGGCGAGGGATATTTCGCAGTCACTTAACTGAGAATACCAAAAATTACATAGCACGAATCAATACAAAGATTGCACTTATACTGGGTGGTTTGAATTCGATGCTACGATCTTTTTTTTTTTAGATGTTTCTCTGAGTAAACAATTTAAAGATCACATGCCTGAACAACGGAACAATGGGACGGTGAGTTGCGAAAAGCCGTAACGAAACGTACAGCTATGCGGGCAGCATCATTTGATGTTTTGTGTGATTTCGTGATCACATTACGAGAAAAAGTGAAAGTGGAAATAGTGGTAAGTCTTTTAAGAAGTGTAGGATTTCCAATGCTATGGATGGCGCTGAGGACGATTTGTTATGGAATACCGATGACGAAGCGGAAATCGATTCACAATGTGCAGAATGAGACCCATATGACGAGCTTCTCAACAACGAAAGTGAGAACAAAACTGAAGAGCTGCCTTCCTTAGATGAAGAGTGTGAGAATTTTGCAGCGTTTTAACCCTTCGCTTCCCAGGTCATTTTTTGTCACACTCTGTCCCAGGTGCGGTGTGACAGACCGCTATGTTCAAATAGCCATAAAAATTGTATTCAGTAGTTTCAGTGAAACAGTTCAATTTTTCATGTAAAAGATTACCACACAAAACTATATTCAACTAAATTTTAAAGTTTATTTTTACGAAAAAGACGCTTTTAAACAAAAAAAACTGCACATAATGAACATATTACGTGATAATATTAATGCTATGTAAACTCAAATACTCTGCACTCTAAAATTTTCCTTTTTGCTGTATTTTTATTGTTTACTATACGCGTTATAATAGAAACATTAAAACCTTCCATAAAAATTCAAAAAATGAAAATTTCAGTAATAATTTTCAGGTTTTCAGTTTCCATCTCAGAGGCTTTCTTTGCACTCAGTGGAAACTTTTGTAGAGAAATCTAGAGTGGCTTCTTGCAACAATGACAAATATAAGACGTCTTTCTCTTCTTTTTTGGGTTTCAGTTAGAACATGTTTTGCGTTATTCCAGTCGTTCTGCGACTTCCACTCCTGGTTGTGGTGTACCCAAAACACCGTAAATGGATGCACGAAGTTCAAGGGCTATGTGATAGCTGTTGACTCGCCTTTTATCTGTGGCGTCACCAACGTGTTTGCAAGCTTCGTCAGAAAGTTAAAGCGGCTCACCTGATTATCGTCTTTGTAGGAATTGTGGAGGGCAAACGCATTCACCCTAACATACGGAAAAATAATGCCATTCGCCATCGCTGGAAGACACTTCGACGACCAGCGATATTTGTTTCAACTAGATAAAAAATTGGCTCTGAGCACTATGGGACTTAACTGTTGTGGTCATCAGTCCCCTAGAACTTAGAACTACTTAAACCTAACCAACCTAAGGACATCACACACATCCATGCCCGAGGCAGGATTCGAACCTGCGGTCGTAGCGGTCGCGCGGTTTCAGACTGTAGCGCCTAGAACCGCTCGACCACTCCGGCCGGCCTCAACTAGATATGTTTCTAGCAGAATCATTAGCTAAAGATTCAGTCTCTGCAGTTCTGCCTTGATCACTTTGATCACTTATTTCATTCAAGGATTTCACAAGTGGCAAAATAAATACGCCTTCACTTAACGCGCTGTTCCTATTTCGGTTCTGTTCACTTGCTATTTCGTTGTCACTATTTCATCGAACATCACTTCCTAAATTGTCCTCAAACCATTTTAAAACAGTATCTTCAAAGTCAGAATCTATAATACGGATAGCAGATGAAGACTTGGCTACTGAATCCATAACACAAAGTTCCAGCTAGCACGAAAGAAGCAGTAACAGGTTAACTTCACTTCACATTGAAGTGGCTACTGACAAAGGAAATCATTCCATCTTCGGGAAAGAACGACTACATAGCGCTGTAATCTCCTACCCCATCCCTAGCAACAGAGTAACAAGCTAGCCGTCTGTGATAACGCGCCTGGAAATTTAAGAATTAAATGCACTGGTGAGTGATTTATTTTATTTTACAATTATTTTAATTTATATAACTCTCAATCTATCTTTTTCATCTATCATGTAAGACGAGCCCGATTTTGGGTGTCTTTTTCTTTAGGCTTCAAGTATCGTCATATATATATATATATATATATATATATATATATATATATATATATATATATATATATATATGTTCTCTTTACGGATGAGGCTTCATTCCAACGTGATCAAATTGTAAATTTGATCAATCAACATGTGTGGGCTGACGAGAATCCGCGCGCAATTGTGCAATCACGTCATCAACAAAGATTTTCTGTGAACGTTTGGGCACGCATTGCTGGTGATGTCTCGATTGGACCTCATGTTCTTCCACCTACGCTCATGATTTCACACGGGATACTCTACCTGTGCTGCTAGAACATGTGCATTTACAAGTACGACAGAACATGTGGTTCATGCACGATGGAGCTCCTGCACATTTCAGTCGAAGTGTTCGCACGCTTCTCAACAACAGATTCGGTGACCGATGGATTGGTAGAGGCGGACTAATTCCGTGGCCTCCACGCTCTCCTGACCTCAACCCTCTTGACTTTCATTTATGGGGGCATTTGAAAGCTCTTGTCTTCGCAACCCCGGTACCAAATGTAGAGACTCTTCGTGCTCGTATTGTGGACGGCTGTGATACAATGCGCCATTCTCCAGGGCTGCATCAGCGCATCAGGGATTCCCTGCGACGGAGGGTGGAAGCGTGTATCCTCGCTAACGGAGGACATTTTGAACATTTCCTGTAACAAAGTGTTTGAAGTCACGCTGGTACGTTCTGTTGCTGTGTGTTTCCATTCCATTATTAAGGTCATTTGAAGAGAAGTAATAAAATGAGCTCTAACATGGAAAGTAAGCATTTCCGGACACATGTCCACATAACATATTTTCTTTCTTTGTGTGTGAGGAATGTTTCCTGAAAGTTTGGCCGTATATATGTATATATATCCCATCAATAACTGACACCCATACCTCCTAGATGTCAGACACCCAGGTCTGTATCAAACGTTGTATGTCGATAGAGTATCAACCAAAACTCCGATTTAGTTCGTACTATGTGCTCTCGTCCGGCAAAACGAGCGTAAACGAAGTAACACCAGAGCTAAGGCGTACATGAAAAGTATAATTGGGAGTGAGCAACATGAGTGACAAGCGTGGGTTAACTGGCAGAACGTTAGATCGTCGTACCAAAGGTAGTATTCGCTTCGGCGGTACATATGCTAAAATTGGAACGATACGGAGAAGATTACCATGACCCGTGCGCAAGGATGAGACGAAAAATCGCGGCTGGCACGGTAGCTCAGCTTGTTCGGTCAGAGGGCTAGCTGCCACCTGTAATAAAAAAACTGAGTTAATGTATCAACGTCATGGGACGTCCGCCCCGAACAAACAGAAGAAACAACAACGAACAAAATGAGGTCAACCAATGAAAAAGTCCCAGGTTGAAACCTGTTAGTGACAGCCTTTTTTATCTTAATTTTATGTTAATGGACTGTTTGGAGTTCACAACATCCTCGTGGCAGTCTGCTTTCGCTTTGTTTCTTTGAAAGTAGTAAATCTGTAGAATTCAATTGTAATTTCACAGAATATACAATCACAACGGAAAAGTAAACAATTGCTCACACATGCGGAAGTAAGAGTAGTAATAATAATAATAATGAAAAAACTAATAGTACTAATAATAAACAAAATATTAATGAGATTAATAATAAGTACATGACGTCGACTCTAGTCCATTCACTTGGTCACAAACGAAGGATTGTCAACTAACGAAGCGAAAGCAGACTTCCAAAGAACATTTCTACAGCACGTTTTGTTCAGTAAAAACAGTACTAACCGACAAAAGAAACAATGTATAAATTATTCTTGACATTATTAACTATATGTAGTACCGGTATGTCAAAAGAAACAAAAGAGTGTTGCAGCTTGATGACTTGAGCTTAGGGATTTGTTTCTAAGATAAGTACACAATTCTGCAAGAAGAAAATGGGGTTAAGAAATTTAACAGCCCTGAAAAAAAGAGTATGTAGGTTTGCATATGTAAGGAGGCAAATGAAAATTAACTGCTGTAGGGAAAAAGTTATATAATATGGAAGTTTAACTGTAACAAATTCTTATGAATGTAATTTTTCTTAAACTCCGAAAAGTCTTTTTATATGTTAGGAAAATGCTCTCCCTTATAACAGTTTCGCGAGTAAACAGTTAAAAAATTTTGCTATAGGGAGCTTTGAACCTTTTTTTGTAACCGTTTATTTAAATTGTTAACAACGATATATTTTTAAACATTTCTTTCTATTAAGCTATTATATTCCTACGGTTGGTTAACATTACTGTTTTCGTTTGTATATTGTTTTCTTTTGAATTTTTCTCTTATCGTTGTCCTCGAATTCTTTTGCATGGCCATTTGTCGTCTTTTTTGTGGATAAACCAGAACCCGGGACCCTCTGTACGACAGTATCACGGTCTACCAACTCACTCACATAACCCAGACTAAGGCCGGTATTAACGCTATCAAATTTCTTTGTCAAAGATTTGATCAAAGATGTGATCAAATATTCGTCAAATATATTTGACAAAAATGATTGACGTGGCGCTAAAAAGGGGTATTACACTGTCATCATATTTTTCGTCAAAATTGGCTGACAACAACCTCTTGTTATTAACCACAGCAGTTGCATGTACCAGAATTGCTCTGTGTGCACATGCGGAAGAGAAGCGGGGGAAAAAAAGGAAACGTACCAGGGTGAAGCCGTGCGTTTCACGACGAGACGACACAAGGGTTCAACAAAACTTGTTACGTGAGCTTGTACTGGAGGACGTCAAGTCGTACATCTGTTACTTAAGAATTGATAAGCATACATTTCTGAATGTGCTGGGTGAAGTGTATCCTCATATCATAGAGCACAATACTCACTTAAGAACTGCTACATCTGCAGAAGACAGGCTCACTGTAACACTCATATTACTTGCCACAGGAGAAAGTTAGGTCAGGTCTCCAATCTTCTTAATCTATTTTTGCATTCAGGGTGTCTCATGTTGCAAACGCCTCATCAGCTACATACATCTCTATTAATTTTGTAGTTGTCGGTACACACCAATTACATTTTACCGGCAACGTCAAAGACCTTGTAAAAAATAACTAGACTCACTGATGGCGCTGCAGTCGCGGGATAATTTGAACCTTCGGCTGGACGCCATTATAGTGGTTGTAATCTGATGTGTTGTGTAGTACTGTTGTTTATGAAGACCCTGATTCAACGTTGTATATTTGTTGGGACGTACATACAGTATTTGTTACTCGTAATTCTACTGTCTGTGCGTGCCAATCAAAAGAAGTACAATGTGAAGAGTCGTGCAGCGATTAATTTTTTTTTTTTTTTTCACTATGGGACTTAACTGCTGTGGTCATCAGTCCCCTAGAACTTAGAACTAACTAAGGACATCACACACATCCGTGCCCGAGGCAGGATTCGAATCTGCGACTGTAGCGGTCGCGCGGCTCCAGACTGTAGCGCCTAGAACCGCTCGGCCACAACGGCCGGCGCAGCGATTGATTGTACAAATAAATTCGAGAAAGGAACGAATATTACATTTCACAGGTAAGTGAATATTTTAAGTTGTTTTGTATGTCAATGCACTTGCTTAATAAATGTTTTTGTAACACGGTATTAGCATAATGTCTGTGCATCTATTTGCAGGTTTCCTTTCTCAAAACCACAGCTGTTACAAAAATGGTTACACGCTGTCAGTAGGCAACATTTCCGACCGACAGAAAACCATTTTATATGTTCTGATGATTTTGAAGAAAGTTGGCTGATCGGTAGTGTTTTCATGGTCTAGGTTAGGTTGAAACTTGATAATTTGGTCGTGAGTTGCCAAAGCACTATGCCATATATAACGCACTTCTCGTCATAAAATCCAAAGCAAGGTAGAGTCAGAAAATATATATTAATATAGTGGGCAAATCTTCGAGTATTTTGATGCATTTTGCGTACATCTATCGTAAATGAACTACGAAAAATGCTAGGGGTCCAGAACATAACTTTTAGCTACGGCAGATTCCATGTAGTACGTTAAGATAAATTCATAAACAGTGATTATTTGCTGTTTGTTCATAAATTAAAAAGTATATTGTAGTAACGTATTTAAATGAGGCATTATGTTTTTGACCTAACTCAAGGGATGGCATTTTATAACCAAAAGCGATGTATAAACATTCGAACTCCGCGCGTCAGTTTACCACTCTAATGGCTGCCGGCCAGCTATTCAATTTGTCCGCTCTTCCCAGTCGACCACTCGTGCGGTTGTGGGGACCTGGGCAACGTTATTAAAAACACTACAAATGACAGAACGCTGCAGCGATGCTAGCGCTCCACGTGGTAGCATGTCACATTGCACTGAACAGAAGACTAGCGGCTTCTTTGATCAAATCTACAGTGAGGCCCTAGATTTGATCAAATATTTGATGACATTTGACAAAGTTACCTATTACACCATCAAATTTCTTTGAGAAAGATATTGGACAAAGAAATTTTAGAGTTTAATACCGGCCTTGTCCTCCAGTATTTCTGCCTTAACGATAGCACATAGTGCGAACTAAATCTGAGTTTTGGTTGATACTCTATCGACTCACAACGTTTGGTATCGATCTGAGTGTCTGACATCTGAAGGTCTGTGCGTGTGACTGGTCGAATTGGGCCGCGAGGCGACAGAGCAGGGAACAACGCCCTCTTAAGTGACGTCACGCAAGTGCTGGTTCTAGTTCGTAGATGTTGGCGGTTGAGCGCGGCGGGGGAGGGGGGAATGGTGACACCGAACGCAGCTGCCGTAAACGCCTGCGGCAGGAGGGAAGAGACTGCTGGCCATGGCAGATGTGCCAGCACAAAGGGCACGCGTGTGTGCGCGTGCTTGTGCGTGAGCGGCAGGGAGGGGAAACAGGAACTGCGGGCGTGTTGTTGAGCCGCGCGTGCTTGGCGCGTCGGCAGAGAAACCGCTTCCACACACACACACACACACACGTTAACTACAGAGTATTTCCTGCTGTACGCACAATTCGATGACTCCGAAAGTGCGCTCCTGTGCGTGGGTTGGTGACGGGTGTTACCTCTAAGTGCCCTTTCCTTTGAAAGGCACGTTTACACGGAAAACAGAAATTTGACAATATAGCCCGACAACGTTGCTGGTACACTGAATGCAGCTGCAATTCGGCAACATGGCTGGCCAGTGTTGCCCAGCAATGTACGCTGCAATACATTTCGAGGCCAGATGCATGTTCAAGAGCCACCGCATTGCCGAGAAATAGAGAGTGACAATTTTTGAACTATATGAAATAAAATCGTCGTAACTTCTGAGTGGTTTGCGTTACGACGTTCAAACTGCACGGTTGGCCGCGGGGCATGATGGGAATCAGTATGCGCTCTAGCGACGAAGCCCACTTTCATTTAGATGTGTTCGTCAATAAGCAAAATTGACGCATTTGGGGGACTGAGAATCAGCATTTCACGATCGAGAAGTTTCTTCACCCTCAACGGGTGACCGTGTGGTGTGCAATGTCCTGTCACCGAATAATCGGTGCGAAATTCCTCGATGGCACGGTCACTACCGAACAGTATGTAAAGGTTCTGCAAGATGATTTCAAAAATGGTTCAAATGGCTCTGAGCACTATGGGACTTAACTTCTGAGGTCATTAGTCCCCTAGAACTTAGAATTACCAAAACCTAACTAAGGACATCACACACATCCATGCCCGAGGCAGGATTCGAACCTGCGACCGTAGCGAGATGATCTCAACCCCATTATGCAGAGAGACCCTGATTTCGACGAGATGTGGTTCATGCAAGGCGGAGCTCGTCCCCATCAGAGCAGGAGAGTGTTTGATGTCCTGGAGGAGCACTTTGGGGACCGCATTCTGCCTCAGGGGAACTACGAGGGCAGTTCAATAAGTAATGCAACACATTTTTTTTCTCGGCCAATTTTGGTTGAAAAAACCGGAAATTTCTTGTGGAATATTTTCAAACATTCCCGCTTCGTCTCGTATAGTTTCATTGACTTCCGACAGGTGGCAGCGCTGTACGGAGCTGTTAAAATGGCGTCTGTAACGGATGTGCGTTGCAAACAACGGGCAGTGATCGAGTTTCTTTTGGCGGAAAACCAGGGCATCTCAGATATTCATAGGCGCTTGCAGAATGTCTACGGTGATCTGGCAGTGGACAAAAGCACGGTGAGTCGTTGGGCAAAGCGTGTGTCATCATCGCCGCAAGGTCAAGCAAGACTGTCTGATCTCCCGCGTGCGGGCCGGCCGTGCACAGCTGTGACTCCTGCAATGGCGGAGCGTGCGAACACACTCGTTCGAGATGATCGGGCGGATCACCATCAAACAACTCAGTGCTCAACTTGACATCTCTGTTGGTAGTGCTGTCACAATTGTTCACCAGTTGGGATATTCAAAGGTTTGTTCCCGCTGGGTCCCTCGTTGTCTAACCGAACACCATAAAGAGCAAAGGAGAACCATCTGTGCGGAATTGCTTGCTCGTCATGTGGCTGTGGGTGACAATTTCTTGTCAAAGATTGTTACAGGCGATGAAACATGGGTTCATCACTTCGAACCTGAAACAAAACGGCAATCAATGGAGTGGCGCCACACCCACTCCCCTACCAAGAAAAAGTTTAAAGCCGTACCCTCAGCCGGTAAAGTCATGGTTACAGTGTTCTGGGACGCTGAAGGGGTTATTCTGTTCGATGTCCTTCCCCACGGTCAAACGATCAACTCTGAAGTGTATTGTGCTACTCTTCAGAAATTGAAGAAACGACTTCAGCATGTTCGTAGGCACAAAAATCTGAACGAACTTCTTCTTCATGACAACGCAAGACCTCACACAAGTCTTCGCACCCGAGAGGATCTCACAAAACTTCAGTGGACTGTTCTTCCTCATGCACTCTACAGCCTCGATCTCGCACCGTCGGATTTCCATATGTTTGGCCCAATGAAGGACGCAATCCGTGGGAGGCACTACGCGGATGATGAAGTTATTGATGCAGTACGACGTTGGCTCCGACATCGACCAGTGGAATGGTACCGTGCAGGCATACAGGCCCTCATTTCAAGGTGGCGTAAGGCCGTAGCATTGAATGGAGATTACGTTGAAAAATAGTGTTGTGTAGCTAAAAGATTGGGGAATAACCTGGTTTATTTCAATGCTGAATAAAACAACCCCTGTTTCAGAAAAAAAATCTGTTGCATTACTTATTGAACTGCCCTCGTATATTCTGCGGTTCTGAACACATGCGAGTCCTTTTTGTGGGGCTATATTACAGACAAGGTGTACAGCAATAACCCAAAAACCAATGCTGAGCTGAAAACAGCCATTCAGGAGGTCATCGATGTTAAGACCCTTCAGAGCGTCATGCACAATCTCGCTATTTGCCTGTGTCACATCATCGACAGTGATGGCAGGCATATCGAACATGTCATAACCTAAATCCGAATATCTGTAGAGTTGTTTTCACCCTGAATAAAGTGAGTGTGCATGCTGCAGTTTGTAACCAATTTACGTCTTTTTCATGTAAGTCAATAATTTTCACCTGTAGTTGAAAGCGAGCTACTGGATGTAAGCTCAGCCCCCATGCATTTCCACTCCACACGCAATTTTAGCAACATAAAAATAAATCTGGCCTTGTGGATTCGTTCTTTTAGGATTCCGTGTCTCGGTCTATATAAAGAGAAGCTTTATAGGATCACTTTCTTTCCGTCTGTCTTTTCAGCTGTTAAGAAACCTTTTTTCTTAGGAATGGATAGATTTGTCAAGTTGAAATTTATGTTATGGCTGTTTAAAACCTTGAAGCTTCTAAGACAAAGCAATCAAAAGCTACGGTCATTTATGTCACATATTTTGAAACTGGGAAACTCACCCATCAAAATCTACATCTACATCTACATTTATACTCCGCAAGCCACCCAACGGTGTGTGGCGGAGGGCACTTTACGTGCCACTGTCATTACCTCCCTTTCCTGTTCCAGTCGCGTATGGTTCGCGGGAAGAACGACTGTCTGAAAGCCTCCGTGCGCGCTCTAATCTCTCTCATTTTACATTCGTGATCTCCTCGGGAGGTATAAGTAGGGGGAAGCAATATATTCGATACCTCATCCAGAAACGCACCCTCTCGAAACCTGGCGAGCAAGCTACACCGCGATGCAGAGCGCCTCTCTTGCAGAGTCTGCCACTTGAGTTTATTAAACATCTCTGTAACGCTATCACAGTTACCAAATAACCCTGTGACGAAACGCGCCGCTCTTCTTTGGATCTTCTCTATCTCCTCCGTCAGACCGATCTGGTACGGATCCCACACTGATGAGCAATACTCAAGTATAGGTCGAACGAGTGTTTTGTAAGCCACCTCCTTTGTTGATGGACTACATTTTCTAAGCACTCTCCCAATGAATCTCAACCTGGTACCCGCCTTACCAACAATTAATTTTATATGATCATTCCACTTCAAATCGTTCCGCACGCATACTCCCAGATATTTTACAGAAGTAACTGCTTCCAGTGTTTGTTCCGTTATCATATAATCATACAATAAAGGATCCTTCTTTCTATGTATTCGCAATACATTACATTTGTCTATGTTAAGGGTCAGTTGCCACTCCCTGCACCAAGTGCCTATCCGCTGCAGATCTTCCTGCATTTCGCTACAATTTTCTAATGCTGCAACTTCTCTGTATACTACAGCATCATCCGCGAAAAGCCGCATGGAACTTCCGACACTATCTACTAGGTCATTTATATATATTGTGAAAAGCAATGGTCCCATAACACTCCTCTGTGGCACGCCAGAGGTTACTTTAACGTCTGTAGACGTCTCTCCATTGAGAACAACATGCTGTGTTCTGTTTGCTAAAAACTCTTCAATCCAGCCACACAGCTGGTCTGATATTCCGTAGGCTCTTACTTTGTTTATCAGGCGACAGTGCGGAACTGTATCGAACGCCTTCCGGAAGTCAAGAAAAATATGCAGCAATGGTAGGTAATGGAAACCTCGTCATTCCATTTTCTTAAATTTTACAGGAGAAGCAAACTCGATTTCTTAAAAAATAATATAAAGTGGGGCCAACGGCCTTGCCGCAGTGGTAACACCGGTTCCCGTCAGATCACCGAGGTTAAGCGCTGTCGGGCTGGGCTAGCACTTGGATGGATGACCATCCGGTCTGCCGAGCGCTGTTGGCAAGCGGGCTGCACTCAGCCCTTGTGAGGCAAACTGAGCACCTGCGTGATTGAGGAGTAGCGGCTCCGGTCTCGGAAACTGACATACTGTCGGGAGAGCGGTGTGCTGATCACATACCCCTCCATATCCGCACCCAGTGACTCCTGTGGGGTGAGGATGACACGGCGGCCGGTCGGTACCTTTGGGCCATCATGGCCTGTGCTGGAGTGATATAGAAAGCTGCTACATGTGTAACTGAATAGCAGAAGTCTAGTTACTGACAGATCAGAGAAATCCATGCACTTTCAAATCTCTTTTTGATAGGGGAGTTGTTGGTTTTTGTAATCAGGAGGTTTCCATTGCCCACCATTTCTGTTGACGAACATGAAATATGGCGAAAAGCAAGGTTTCACAGCAAAACTAAAGGAAAAAAATCCGAAAACTGTTATTTTGTAACTAAACCACACGAAAAAAAATTTTTTTTGCCATTTGTTATCTGGTTGCCTTTCTGTTCGTCCGTCTGTCAACTTTCTTTATCTCAGGAACGAGTAGACATATGAAGTTGAAATTTATTTCTCACACTAAGGTCTATAGTCCCCTGATGAAGTAATAAATGTACGCTTCTAAGTCAGTGCCAGTCAAAAGATACGACCATTTATGTCACGTATTTTGATACTCGCAAACTCACTCACCAAAACGGAAAAATCCGAGAATTGTGGATTTGTATTTATATTACATGAAAAATATTTTTTTTGAAGTTTGTTATCAGACTTCAAAGTTAAATTTAAAACGTTCTGGGAAGTCTTGGAAGGCCTGTAACCGAGAGATAATTAAGTTTGAAAGCAACGCTCAGAGTGAACCACCTTCACAATTCTCTATTATTTCAATCTCGTATAGCGCGGAAAGAATGAACACCTATAACTTTCCGTATGAGCTCTGATTGCCCTTATTTTGTCTTGACGATCTTTCCTCCCTATGTAGGTCGGTGTCAACAAAATATTTTCGCACTCGGAGGAGAAAGTTGGTGATTAGAATTTCGTGAGAAGATTCCGTCGCAATGATTCAAATGGCTCTGAGCACTATGGGACTTAACATCTGTGGTCATCAGTCCCCTACAACTGAGAACTACTTAAACCTAACTAACCTAAGGGCATCACACACATCCATGCCCGAGGCAGGATTCGAACCTGCGACCGTAGCAGTCGCCCGTCGCAATGAAAAACGCCTTTCTTTTAATGATTTCCAAGCCAAATCCTGTATCATTTCTGTGACACTCTCTCCCATATTTCGCGATAATACAAAATGTGCTGTCCTTCTTTGAACTTTTTCGATGTACACCGCGCAGCAGTATTCTAAAAGAGGACGGACAACCGTAGTGTAGGCAGTCTCCTTAGTAGGTCTGTTACATTTTCTAATATCTAGGTATTTAGTAGAATTTACGGCTTTTAGATTAGCCTGCTTAATCGTGTAACCGAAGTTTAACAAGTTCCTTTTTGCACTCATGTGGATGACCTCACACTTTTCGTTATTTAGGGTCAACTGCCAATTTTCTAAATTGTTTTGTAGTTTGTTTTGGTTTTCTGATACCTTTATTAGTCGATAAACGACAGCGTCATGTGCAAACAACCGAAGACGGCTGCTCAGATTGTCTCCAAAATCGTTAATATAGATAATGAACAGCAAAGGGCTTATAACACTACCTTGGGAACGCCAGAAATCACTTCTGTTTTACTCTATGATTTTGCGCCAATTACTACGAACTGACAGGAAATCACAAACCCAGTCACATAACTGAGACGATATTCCATAAGCACACAACTTCACTACGAGCCGCTTGTGTGGTACAGTGTCAAAAGCCTTCCGGAAATCCAGAAATACGGTATCGATCTGAAATCCCTTGTCAATAGCACTCAACACTTAATGTGGATAAAGAGCTAGTTGTGTTTCACAGGAACGATGTTTTCTAAAGCCATGTTGACTGTACGTCAATAGACCGTTTTTTTGTTTTTTTTAGGGAATTCATAATGTTCGAACACAATACATAATATATGTTCTAAAATCCTGCTGCATATCGGCGTTAACGATATGGGCGTGTAATTTAGTGGATTACTCCGGCAACCTTTCTTGAATATTGGTGTGACCTGTGCAACTTTCCAGTCTATGGGTACGGGTCTTCCGTCGAGCGAACGGTTGTATATGATTGTTAAGTATGGAGCTAATGCATCAGCATACTCCGAAAGGAACCTAACTGGTATACAGTGTGGACGAGAAGACTTGCTTTTACTAAGTGATTAAAGTTGCTTCACGACTCCGAGGATATTTACTTCTACGTTACTCATGTTGGCAGCTGTTCTCGATTCGAATTCTGGAATATTTACTTCGTCTTCTATTGTGAAGGCTTTTCGGAAGGCTGTGTTTAGTAACTCTGCTTTGGCAGCACTGTCTTCGATAGTATCTCCATTGCTATCGTTCAGAGAAGGTATTCATTGTTTCTTGCGCTAACACACTTCACATACAACCAGAGTCTCTTTGCATTTTCTACAAGGTTTCGAGACAAAGTTTCGTTGTGGAAAGTGTTATAGGCATCTCGCGTTGAAGTCCGCGCTAAATTTCGACCTTCTGTAAAAAATCGCCAATCTTGAGGATTTTACATCTGTTTAAATTTGGCATGTTTGTTTCGTTGTTTCTGCAACAGTGTTCTAACTTGTTTTGTGTACCACGGAGGATCAGCTCCGTCGTTTGTTAATTTATTTGTTATAAATCTCTCAATTGCTGCCGATACTATTTCTTTGATTGTAAGCCACATCTGGTCTACACTTATATTATTAATTCGGAATGAGTGGAGATTGTCTCTCAGGAAGCGTCAAGTGAATTATTATATGCTTTTTTGAATAGGTATATGTTGGACACACATTTCTTCCAGAATACTGAAACACGATCCAAAAACTGGTAAGACCAAAACCAATTTCTGCCGATACTATTTCTTTGAATTTAAGCCACATCTGGTCTACACTTATATTATTAATTCGGAATGAGTGGAGATTGTCTCTCAGGAAGCGTCAAGTGAATTATTATATGCTTTTTTGAATAGGTATATGTTGGACACACATTTCTTCCAGAATACTGAAACACGATCCAAAAACTGGTAAGACCATAACCAACACGAAAGACAGTATAGCAGTTTACAACGTTTAACTTCCTTGCAGATTAAAACTGTGTACCGGGCCGAAACTCGAACTCGGGACTTTTGCTTTTCGCGGGCAAGTGTTCTACAGTTTTTTTTTTTTTTCGTAGCGGACGTCACCTGACATCCGTTCATCCGTTAAAGTTCCTTGTTGATCCCTTCACTCAGTTCTTTTATTACAGAGAGCAGCCAGGTGTCTGACCGAAAACGCTGAGCTACCGTGCCGGCGCCGTCTTTGCTACACAAGCACGACTCACGCCCCGTCCACACAGCTTTACTTCCGCCAGTACCTCGACTCCTACCTTCCAAACTTTACAGAAGCTCTCCTGCGAACCTTGAAGGTAGGAGACGAGGTACTGGTGGAAGTAAAGCTGCGAGGACGGCGTGCTTGGGTAGCTCAGACGGTAGATCCCTTGCCCACAAAATGGAAAGGTCCCGAGTTCGAGTCTCACACAGCTTTTATCTGCCAGGATGTTTCATATTGAGAGGCACCCACATGCCTTGCTCATACTGTGACATCAAGCAGTCAGGCCTGCAAGATGAGTGGTCTGCCAAGCGAGTGGATTCATTCTTATTTATCGAGTAACATGAACTCTAGTACTCACAATTAAGTTACAAATTATTCTTCTGTATGAATATTACGCAACGGAAACGCACGTCCGACTATTAGTAATTTACACAACACTGACTGTTCACTACGCACTGGCAATACCACATTTTCTTTCTTATTCAACGGCTTTGATCAACACGTGGCCATCACACTGCATATTATAAATTCTGGGTATCATGGCAACACACTATTCGAAGGAAAAGGCCACCAATCTTTTTCTTTTCACTATCTTATTTATTCCGATAAATTCTATAACCTAAACACACAAATTCTATAACCTACAACAATAACACATGAGAAATTCCTCCCAGTGAGCATGGCTTTACATTGGTGATTCTCTATCTTATGGTCTCGTAATTATTTAACGCTACAGTGCACTTTCTGGATAGGATGGTGGATCTTTTGCTATATCCCACACTTCGACTCTCACAACCATCATCACGAAACTTTCCTCCAGACCGAGCGGTACAAAAGGAACATGCATATCCCACTGCCTCTGAAACTATCTTGTTACTCTCCCATGCAAACCACACATACTTAAATTACATGACATACACCACACTGCAACATGGAATACAACACAAGGAACAGTTACAACATTATCACTTTCAGCTTTCCCACTGCAATTAGTATTTATCCCAGTTTCACACGACACAGCCCCACTTCGTAACTTTTCTTTCCTTCTATGAACTCTGAAGGATATATTCACGTCTTCCTGTGCAATGCAAGCCAAGTGGCGTTGCTGGATAGACGGCTGACTCATCTTGCTTCTCTGTCAGAGTATTATAGTTTGAATCAAGCGTCACACGGAAACATAACACGCAAAGTAATATTAAGAACATATTCATCACACACGCGAGTCCTCAACTGATACCATGGACGAGTGCTTCTCTTTATCCTTTGTCTCATACACAGATTGAGACTCACACAGTACTCACCACGTGGAAGTACTCGTCTCTAATTTCAAGTCCTGCACACGCCATTTCTTAAATATTTCCAACTTATAGTACACGCGCTAGTAATTCAGCTTAACTTAAGCACTCGGAAGTATTTCAACTTATTGCTACACGTGGTTTCATTGTGACCGTTGGTCACTTCCGAAGATTACTACGATCCGATTAATATTACCTGCCTGACATTTAATTCTCACCACAAAAGTTCCTGAAATAGAGAAATTGTTATTTCAAGCTACTCTTAAATATTCCACATGCATACCATGTCTCCACTCTTTTGTCTTTACGGAGCACACCCGAAACAGGTCTTGACAGCACGAGATCCAGCGGCAGAGTGCTGAAACATGGCCGTTCTTCAGGTCCTCTCGCACCTCTGTCGAGGTGGGGGAAGACCATGCTACCGTATTGGTCAGCCACATTTCAGGCGCTCAAAGCTCAGGTAAATTTCATCTCTTTGGTCCCACCAAAGGTGGGCAAAGGATCGACTCAAAGATGATCATATATTCACATTCACTATCTGCGGTTAGCAGACGACCATAAATTCATTCATTTCACAGATCTCACCAAACTGGATGTAGGGATTTATTTTGTGGGAGTGCACATGTGATCAATTAAATAAATACATTGTCATTCTTTCCCACACTGGTATCCGGCTTCGCTGTATTAATTGCAATTGAGTTATTTTTACAAAAATATGTTGTTCTGACAAGAATAATGAAGTATGTTGTACCTATTTTCAATGTCGGCCGCTACTATACCCTTTCAAT
Organism: Schistocerca americana; assembly: GCF_021461395.2. Taxonomy (NCBI): domain Eukaryota; kingdom Metazoa; phylum Arthropoda; class Insecta; order Orthoptera; family Acrididae; genus Schistocerca; species Schistocerca americana. Next base: position 127,217,255 of record NC_060129.1, on the reverse strand, counting down.
ATCAGCGCACACTCCGCTGCTGAGTGAAAATCTCATTCCGGAGTTTACAACGTGACTGGCTGTCGCTTTTTGGTTTCTTCTGCTGGTGACACATACACAAATCCTGATGTATCTCTTTAAAGTGTCATTTCACCAGGAAAGTTCTTGTTACCAGACTTTCGAGAAAGGACTCAAGGAACCAAAAAAGATGTTCAAATGTGTGTGAAATCTTATGGGACTTAACTGCTAAGATCATCAGTCCCTATGCTTACACACTACTTAACCCAAATTATCCTAAGGACAAACACACACACCCATGCCCGAGGGAGGACTCGAACCTCCGCCGGGACCAGCCGCTCAGTCCATGACTGCAGCCCCTTAGACCGCTCGGCTAATCAAATGTTCACGTTGAGATGTTATTGTTGGTCACCTTCTAGTGAGAGAACTACGAATTTCGTAAATGCGATACACCAATGACAGCTGTTGTGGGACGTGAAAAGTAATGTCTACAAAAAAAGTTACCAAAAGAAGGACATTTTGCAAGTTGCCCATGAACGTGAAACACATATGACAAAGCTTAAAAAACTTAAGTGGATGTTATCATACGTAAAATAGAAATATTCGTACTATGATGGTACGAGGTGCATTCAAGTTCTAAGGTCTCCGATTTTTTTTCTCCGGACTGGAAAGTGATAGAAACATGCGCATTGTTTTAAAATGAGGCCGCGTTCATTGTCAATACGTCCCAGAGATGGCAGCACCGTACGGCAGATGGAATTTTACCGCCAGCGGCGAGAATTTGAACTGTTTTAAATACTTAAAATGGCGACGTTTTCCTTAGTTGAACAGCGTGCAATCATTCGTTTTCTGAATTTGCGTGGTGTGAAACCAATTGAAATTCATCGACAGTTGAAGGAGACGTGTGGCGATGGAGTTATGGATGTGTCGAAAGTGCGTTCGTGGGTGCCACAGTTTAATGAAGGCAGAAAATCGTGTGACAAGAAACCGAAACAACCTCGGGCTCGCACACAGCGGTCTGACGACACGATCGAGAAAGTGGAGAGAATAGTTTTGGGGGATCGCCAAATGACTGTTGAACAGATCGCCTCCAGAGTTGGCATTTCTGTGGGTTCTGTGCACACAATCCTGCACGACGACCTGGAAATGCGAAAAGTGTCATCCAGGTGGGTGCCACGAATGCTGACGGACGATCACACGGCTGCCCGTGTGGCATGTTGCCAAGCAATGTTGACGCGCAACGACAGCACGAATGGGACTTTCTTTTTGTCGGTTGTGACAATGGAAGAGACGTGGATGCCATTTTTCAATCCAGAAGCAAAGCGCCAGTCAGCTCAATGGAAGCACACAGATTCACCGCCACCAAAAAAATTTCGGGTAACCGCCAGTGCTGAAAAAATGATGGTGTCCATGTTCTGGGACAGCGAGGGTGTAATCCTTACCCATTGTGTTCCAAAGGGCACTACGGTAACAGGTGCATCCTACGAAAATGTTTTGAAGAACAAATTCCTTCCTGCACTGCAACAAAAACGTCCGGGAAGGGCTGCACGTGTGCTGTTTCACCGAGACAACGCACCCGCACATCGAGCTAACGTTACGCAACAGTTTCTTCGTGATAACAACTTTGAAGTGATTCCTCATGCTCCCTACTCACCTGACCTGGCTCCTAGTGACTTTTTGGCTTTTTCCAACAATGAAAGACACTCTCCGTGGCCGCACATTCACCAGCCGTGGTGCTATTGCCTCAGCTATTTTCCAGTGGTCAAAACAGACTCCTAAAGAAGCCTTCGCCGCTGCCATGAAATCGTGGCGTCAGCGTTGTGAAAAATGTGTACGCCTGCAGGGCGATTATGTCGAGAAGTAACGCCAGTTTCATCGATTTCGGGTGAGTAGTTAATTAGAAAAAAAATCGGAGGCCTCAGAACTTGAATGCACCTCGTAGCAGCGAGAACGTTCCTTTTCAGATTAATTCCTGGGTTCCTATCTCCGGCAATAGATGTACGTATATAATTTATCTTCCCGTTTCTACAGCATTATTGTAGCATAGAAACAAATCGACTGTTTCTACTTATGTGTGCCGTCTTTCGAAATTAAGTTGTATGGAAATGAGCGTTTGGCGCCATTGGCCGGGAGGCCCCTTGCGGGGCAGGTCCGGCCGCCATGGCGCAGGTCTTACTGAATTCGACGCCACATTGGGCGACCTGCCTGCCGGATGGGGATGAAATGATGGATGAAAACAATACAACACCCAGTCCCTCAGCGGAGAAAATCCCCTTCCCAGCTGGGAATCGAACCCGGGCTCCTCAGGACGGCAGTCCGTCACACTGACCATTTTTTTTTTTTTTTTTGTTCGTTGCTGATCGATGGGTTTGGTCGTTGCGGACGTCACATGACAGCCAGTCAGGTTCGTTTGTTAATCCTTCCACTTAGTTTTTTTTTTTATTACAGAGGCCAACCGGCTCTCTGACCGAACACGCTGAGCTACCGTGCCGGCACCATTCAGCTATCTACATCTACATTTATACTCCGCAAGTCACCCAACGGTGTGTGGCGGAGGGCACTTTACGTGCCACTGTCATTACCTCCCTTTCCTGTTCCAGTCGCGTATGGTTCGCGGGAAGAACGACTGTCTGAAAGCCTCCGTGAGCGCTCTAATCTCTCTAATTTTACATTCGTGATCTCCTCGGGAGGTATAAGTAGGGGGAAGCAATGTATTCTATACCTCATCCAGAAACGCACCCTCTCGAAACCTGGCGAGCAAGCTACACCGCGATGCAGAGCGCCTCTCTTGCAGAGTCTGCCACTCGAGTTTATTAAACATCTCCATAACGCTATCACGGTTACCAAATAACCCTGTGACGAAACGCGCCGCTCTTCTTTGGATCTTCTCTATCTCCTCTGTCAAACCGATCTGGTACGGATCCCACACTGATGAGCAATACTCAAGTATAGGTCGAACGAGTGTTTTGTAAGCCACCTCCTTTGTTGATGGACTACATTTTCTAAGCACTCTCCCAATGAATCTCAACCTGGTACCCGCCTTACCAACAATTAATTTTATATGATCATTCCACTTCAAATCGTTCCGCACGCATACTCCCAGATATTTTACAGAAGTAACTGCTACCAGTGTTTGTTCCGCTATCATATAATCATACAATAAAGGATCCTTCTTTCTATGTATTCGCAATACATTACATTTGTCTATGTTAAGGGTCAGTTGCCACTCCCTGCACCAAGTGCCTATCCGCTGCAGATCTTCCTGCATTTCGCTACAATTTTCTAATGCTGCAACTTCTCTGTATACTACAGCATCATCCGCGAAAAGCCGCATGGAACTTCCGACACTATCTACTAGGTCATTTATATATATTGTGAAAAGCAATGGTCCCATAACACTCCCCTGTGGCACGCCAGAGTTTACTTTAACGTCTGTAGACGTCTCTCCATTGATAACAACATGCTGTGTTCTGTTTGCTAAAAACTCTTCAATACAGCCACACAGCTGGTCTGATATTCCGTAGGCTCTTACTTTGTTTATCAGGCGACAGTGCGGAACTGTATCGAACGCCTTCCGGAAGTCAAGAAAAATAGCATCTACCTGGGAGCCTGTATCTAATATTTTCTGGGTCTCATGAACAAATAAAGCGAGTTGGGTCTCACACGATCGCTGTTTCCGGAATCCATGTTGATTCCTACATAGTAGATTCTGGGTTTCCAAAAACGACATGATACTCGAGCAAAAAAGATGTTCTAAAATTCTACAACAGATCGAGGTCAGAGATATAGGTCTATAGTTTTGCGCATCTGCTTGACGACCCTTCTTGAAGACTGGGACTACCTGTGCTCTTTTCCAACCATTTGGAACCTTCCGTTCCTCTAGAGACTTGCGGTACACGGCTGTTAGAAGGGGGGCAAGTTCTTTCGCGTACTCTGTGTAGCATTAAGTTATATGGTATTGTTTCACTGCTCAGATTCCGTGACTAGCCACTGCACAGCTGTAGGCATGAGGAAAGAGGTTGTGATTGAGAGGGAAGAATTAAAGGCTCCCGTAAACGATGAGACATGTTAGACAAAATCGATCTTATCTAGCCACGGATTTGCCAAACATGCCCGTACACGTACGAACCATGTTTGTCAGTGTAGCTTCACTTTAGAGACAGACGCTCTTCGTGTTCGCTTTCTGACAGTACTGAGAATGGCCACAAATGCAGACGAAACAGTCATAACATTGACTTTGGTACCGTGTTTAAAGAAGAAGAAGAAGCAAACAAAACGCTGGTCCAGGAAATGCTTAAAATGAGAAATTCATCCACGAAAATCTGCTTAAGGAACGCTACTCTCAGAAACCGATGATTACAAAAAGTGGCTCTGAGCACTATGAGACTTAACTTCTGAGGTCATCAGTCCCCTAGAACTTAGAACTACTTAAACCTAACTAACCTAAGGACATCACACCCATCCATGCCCGAGGTAGGGTTCGAACCTGCGACCGTAGCAGCAGCGCAGTTCCAGACTGTAGCGCCTAGAAACGCTCGGCCACCTCGGACGGCCTGATGATTACACCTGCCTTCTACATCTACATTTACATCCATACTCTGCGAAGCACTATGAGGTGCATGTCAGAGGCTACGTCCCATTGTACCAGTTATTAGGCTTTCTTCCTGTTCCATCCACGTATGGAGTGCGGGAAGACTGATTGTGTGAATGTGCGTGCAGTAATTATTCTAATCTTATCCTCACGATTCCTGTGTGAGCGGTACGTAGGCCATTATAGTATGTCCCTAGAGTCATCATTTAAAGCGGGTTCTTGAAACTTTGTTAATAGAGTTTCTCTGGACAGTTTACGCCTATCTCAAGTCTTCCAGTTCAGTTCCTTTAGTGTCTCTGTGACACTCTCCCGTGGGTCAGCCAGACCTGTGACCATTCGTGCTGCCATTCTCTGTATACTATACATCTACGTGATAACTCTGCTATTCACATTAAAGTGCCTGGCAGAGGGTTCAATGAACCACCTTCAAGCTGTCTCTCTACCGTTCCACTCTCGAACGGCGCGCGGGAAAAATGAGCACTTAAATTTTTCTGTGCGAACCCCGATTTCTCTTATTTTATCGTCATGATCATTTCTCCCTATGTAGGTGGGTCCCAACAGAATGTTTCCGCAATCGGCGGACAAAACTGATGATTCAAATTTCATGAGAAGATCCCGTCGTAACGAAAAACGCCTTTGTTTTAATGATTGCCACTCCACGTACACTCCTGGAAATGGAAAAAAGAACACATTGACACCAGTGTGTCAGACCCACCATACTTGCTCCGGACACTGCGAGAGGGCTGTACAAGCAATGATCACACGCACGGCACAGCGGACACACCAGGAACCGCGGTGTTGGCCGTCGAATGGCGCTAGCTGCGCAGCATTTGTGCACCGCCGCCGTCAGTGTCAGCCACTTTGCCGTGGCATACGGAGCTCCATCGCAGTCTTTAACACTGGTAGCATGCCGCGACAGCGTGGACGTGAACCGTATGTGCAGTTGACGGACTTTGAGCGAGGGCGTATAGTGGGCATGCGGGAGGCCGGGTGGACGTACCGCCGAATTGCTCAACACGTGGGGCGTGAGGTCTCCACAGTACATCGATGTTGTCGCCAGTGGTCGGCGGAAGGTGCACGTGCCCGTCGACCTGGGACCGGACCGCAGCGACGCACGGATGCACGCCAAGACCGTAGGATCCTACGCAGTGCCGTAGGGGACCGCACCGCCACTTCCCAGCAAATTAGGGACACTGTTGCTCCTGGGGTATCGGCGAGGACCATTCGCAACCGTCTCCATGAAGCTGGGCTACGGTCCCGCACACCGTTAGGCCGTCTTCCGCTCACGCCCCAACATCGTGCAGCCCGCCTCCAGTGGTGTCGCGACAGGCGTGAATGGAGGGACGAATGGAGACGTGTCGTCTTCAGCGATGAGAGTCGCTTCTGCCTTGGTGCCAATGATGGTCGTATGCGTGTTTGGCGCCGTGCAGGTGAGCGCCACAATCAGGACTGCATACGACCGAGGCACACAGGGTCAACACCCGGCATCATGGTGTGGGGAGCGATCTCCTACACTGGCCGTACACCACTGGTGATCGTCGAGGGGACACTGAATAGTGCACGGTACATCCAAACCGTCATCGAACCCATCGTTCTACCATTCCTAGACCGGCAAGGGAACTTGCTGTTCCAACAGGACAATGCACGTCCGCATGTATCCCGTGCCACCCAACGTGCTCTAGAAGGTGTAAGTCAACTACCCTGGCCAGCAAGATCTCCGGATCTGTCCCCCATTGAGCATGTTTGGGACTGGATGAAGCGTCGTCTCACGCGGTCTGCACGACCAGCACGAACGCTGGTCCAACTGAGGCGCCAGGTGGAAATGGCATGGCAAGCCGTTCCACAGGACTACATCCAGCATCTCTACGATCGTCTCCATGGGAGAATAGCAGCCTGCATTGCTGCGGAAGGTGGATATACACTGTACTAGTGCCGACATTGTGCATGCTCTGTTGCCTGTGTCTATGTGCCTGTGGTTCTGTCAGTCTGATCATGTGATGTATCGGACCCCAGGAATGTGTCAATAAAGTTTCCCCTTCCTGGGACAATGAATTCACGGTGTTCTTATTTCAATTTCCAGGAGTGTATAATGTCTGTGGCACTATCTCCTCCGTTTCGCGATAATACAAAACGAGCCGCCCTTATTTGTACTTTTTCGATGTCATACGTGAGTCCCACCTGATGCGGATCCCACACCGCACAGCAGTACTCCAGAATGGGGCGGACAAGCGTGGTGTAAGCAGTCTCTTTAATAGATCTGTTGCACCTTCTACGTGTTCTGCCAATGAATCGCAGTCTTTCGTATGCTACACCCACACCATTATCTATGTGATCGTCCAATTTAGGTTATTCGTAATTGTAATCCCTAAGTATTTAGTTGAATTTACAGCCTGCAGATTTATGTCACTTATCGTGTAATCGAAATTTAACGGATTTCATTTAGTACTCATGTGAATATCTTCACACTTTTCTTTATTCAGGGTCAATTGCCACTTTTCTCACCATTGTTGTTGTTGTGGTCTTCAGTCCTGACACTGGTTTGATGCAGCTCTCCATGCTACTCTATCCTGTGCAAGCTTCTTCATCTCCCAGTACCTACTGCAATCTACATCCTTCTGAATCTGCTTAGTATATTCATCTCTTGGTCTCCCTCTACGATTTTTACCCTCCACGCTGCCCTCCAATACTAAATTGGTGATCCCTTGATGCCTCAGAACATGTCCTACCAACCGATCCCGTCTTCTGGTCAAGTTGTGCCACAAACTTCTCTTCTCCCCAATCCTACTCAATACTTCCTCATTAGTTATGTGATCTACCCATCTAATCTTCAGCATTCTTCTGTAGCACCACATTTCGAATGCCTCTATTCTCTTCTTGTCCAAACTACGAGGGCAGTTCAATAAGTAATGCAACACATTTTTTTCTCGGCCAATTTTGGTTGAAGAAACCGGAAATTTCTTGTGGAATATTTTCAAACATTCCCGCTTCGTCTCGTATAGTTTCAGTGACTTCCGACAGGTGGCAGCGCTGTACGGAGCTGTTAAAATGGCGTCTGTAACGGATGTGCGTTCCAAACAACGGGCAGTGATCGAGTTTCTTGTGGCGGAAAACCAGGGCATCTCAGATATTCATAGGCGCTTGCAGAATGTCTACGGTGATCTGGCAGTGGACAAAAGCACGGTGAGTCGTTGGGCAAAGCGTGTGTCATCATCGCCGCAAGGTCAAGCAAGACTGTCTGATCTCCCGCGTGCGGGCCGGCCGTGCACAGCTGTGACTCCTGCAATGGCGGAGCGTGCGAACACACTCGTTCGAGATGATCGACGGATCACCGTCAAACTACTCAGTGCTCAACTTGACATCTCTGTTGGTAGTGCTGTCACAATTGTTCACCAGTTGGGATATTCAAAGGTTTGTTCCCGCTGGGTCCCTCGTTGTCTAACCGAACACCATAAACAGCAAAGGAGAACCATCTGTGCGGAATTGCTTGCTCGTCATGTGGCTGAGGGTGACAATTTCTTGTCAAAGATTGTTACAGGCGATGAAACATGGGTTCATCACTTCGAACCTGAAACAAAACGGCAATCAATGGAGTGGCGCTACACCCACTCCCCTACCAAGAAAAAGTTTGAAGCCATACCCTCAGCCGGTAAAGTCATGGTTACAGTCTTCTAGGACGCTGAAGGGGTTATTCTGTTCGATGTCCTTCCCCATGGTCAAACGATCAACTCTGAAGTGTATTGTGCTACACTTCAGAAATTGAAGAAACGACTTCAGCGTGTTCGTAGGCACAAAAATCTGAACGAACTTCTCCTTCTTCATGGCAACGCAAGACCTCACACAAGTCTTCGCACCCGAGAGGAGCTCACAAAACTTCAGTGGACTGTTCTTCCTCATGCACCCTACAGCCCCGATCTCGCACCGTCGGATTTCCATATGTTTGGCCCAATGAAGGACGCAATCCGTGGGAGGCACTACGCGGATGATGAAGAAGTTATTGATGCAGTACGACGTTGGCTCCGACATCGACCAGTGGAATGGTACCGTGCAGGCATACAGGCCCTCATTTCAAGGTGGCCTAAGGCCGTAGCATTGAATGGAGATTACGTTGAAAAATAGTGTTGTGTAGCTAAAAGATTGGGGAATAATCTGGTGTATTTCAATGCTGAATAAAACAACCCCTGTTTCAGAAAAAAAATGTGTTGCATTACTTATTGAACTGCCCTCGTAATTAGCGTCAGGAATCGCTTAAAAATCACGCCGGTAGCTTCAATACTATATCGCTTTCTGCTTAAGGAATAGAGGATTTGCGTTTAACGTACATCTCAAAATGTGATGTTTCTGTTTGATTCCAGGGTAAAGACTTTAACGCTGCTTCCGCTAAAAAAAGCCGTCGGCACACGGCCCTGCTGTCGAATGTTAACGTTGAGCGTGGCGAGTTGTAGCAACACCGACTCAGAGGAAGGCCTCGGCGCTTGTTGGTGACGTCACGCCAGCCAGGCACGGCGAACGCCCGGTCTGTTGCAGGCAGAAACGCCTGGGCGTGCTTATCGCTATAAATCTCTTATTTTTGGACAAACTGTTTGGTATTGTTTTGGATTCTGCAGTTTTATTTAGATGAAAGATTTTCTTACTATGGTAAAGCTACAAATGAAGATCGTAGTTCCGTATTACTGAATCCTGTCGAAACAAACGTAGATCAATATGAGAAGATGCTTTGCCCCATTGCAAGCTTCGGAAATTTTACATTCGAGTAACTGTATTTACTTGATCCATTTTGCTATCGAAACTTACCCCAGCCCCCTTACAATTAACTCGTTTCTTTTATTTATTTTCGTTTGACATCGTCACTGGAAATGTGGACTAATTTACATGTGTAAATGTCCAACTGTTGCCAGTCATTAGATTACAGTCGTTTTCAACGAACTGAATTCTAAACAGGAAACAAAATAGCTTCATACATCGAAAATACTGCTGAGCTTAAACTTTTTTTAAGCATGCATATTAGAAAAGATAAATATTCCCTTCTTGCAACTAAAAGGAGAAAATTTATAAGATAAAAAAATTTTATTTGATAAAACAAGTATCTCTCTTTTGCATCTTCTTCTGGCCCCCATCCCCTCCCCCAACGTGTACAATCGCAAGATATTTCATTAACATTCAGTGCTCCTCACCCCGTAGTCAACCAAGATACCTAAAGAAGAGCACCAATATCTTCACAGTTTCTTGTAAAAGCAACCCAGTACAAACGTAACTTCCTCAGATTTACAAATAAGGCGAAGAAACACGAATTCTGTTGCTGCTGGACCATGAAGTTGTTTTTGTATGTCAATCCTTAAAACAGGTGGAAATTTAAGTTCAGGAGTACACTATTTGTTAAGAAGTGTAATGAATTGCACAATTAATTGATTGCAGAAATCTCTCAGAACAATGTGTTTTGGTCAACTACCGCCAAAAGTTTCACATTTTCCTGTGTCAGAGAGAGGGGGTCACCACCATTATGAGTATGCCTGCAACAGACCTGGCGTTCGCCGTGCGTAGCTGACGTGACGTCACCAACAAGCGCCGAGGCCTTCCTTTGAATCGGTGTTGGTTCAACACGCTGCTGAACGCTCAGAATCTATGCCACTGCCGTGGCCCGGTGTAATGTTAAGCTCCCTCTATACAGTTTAAGCGTTTTCGTGGATTTACTTGTTGAAGAATGCTGGTTCTGCTTTCTTGCAGCGCCGATGTCTTCTGCTAGCACCGGACGCTTCTCCGAAGATTTCACTGCTGGGCAGGGGAAATTTTCACTCTCTCGCTCTCTCTCTCCTCTTATTTAATAAATACGCTACTTTTGGAATATCATTCAATGCACCAGAACATATTTATTTCCACTTTGTACAAAAAAAAAAACTAAACTTTATGACGTAAGCCCACACATTACCGGGCACCCAGAATCAGTTAATCACACATTTTTGAACACAATTAATACATAAGCTTTCATCGTGGCTGACTATCCACGTCCAGTCCACGTAGAGGAAAGGTGCCTAATATGAGACACACTTTTGTAAACCCATTTGAAAGACCTAAAAGTAAGTGCAATTGTATTTTTTATGATGGTAATAAAATCTTACACTATTCAATTTTATCATACAATTATCGTATTTGCAATAATAAACAATCTTTCAGAGTAGTTATTAAATCTTCACAAACAAGGCATTTCATAGAAATGAGATCAAGGTTTCCTAATATGAGACAGTAATAATATTTTACTTTAATTATTTTATTACAGAATAATGACATATGAATATACAATTTTTACATGGTCATTCATTTCTGTTATCCTTCACTCATTTCACACTACTTAGGTTTATATTCACGACACCCGGGGCAAACAAAATTGTCTTCTGTGACACCGCAATCTTCATGACCCCAGCGATAACATTTCGTGCACTGTGCCCATTTCTCCCCGTGTTTGCCTTCAGAAAAGCGCCCAGTACAGAACAGACACTCTGCGTGATCATCACTGCTGTCTGAATCCCCACTGTCATCAAGATGGACATCGGATGCAGACTCACTAGACGATTCTTCTGCTTTAGGTCTACGACTTGAAGATTTTCCACTCTCCTCCCCAAACAACTTTCTGGCTGCTTTCTTAGCTTCAGCTCTTCCATTGCAAGGCAGTATTTCACTAGTTCATCTTCCAGTTGAGATGAGAGAACAGGCCTTCCGCCAAGATTAACACCAACCAGCTTCTCGGCTGTACGAGTTTTATCCTTCACATACCTTTCCAAACTACGTTTTGGTACAGTAAAAACTTATGAGGCTTTTAAGTACCCTATCTCGCCATAGCTCACACATGTAATGGCACGAACCATAGCGTCTTTATCCCACGTTTTCCTGTTAGGTGCCAAAGCCATCTACAAAGAATAAATACAATAATCAGACATACTTCTTAAAGGACTTCAACTTCTATGATTTTATTTGTAAGATTATTTTTTTGTAAGGAGCAATATTGATCAACTTCTGAGCAAAAAACTGCCTTGAAAGAAAGTTCCAGAAAACATTCCAATTTCTGATCATAAGACTAGTCAAAGCAATCCCTGTTTATGATAATTTAATCCAATTAAAATAAACGCAGTTGCCAAAATTTAATACAATAAATGATAAAATATTGTTATCTCATGATAGTATTGCGTAAATTCCATATAAAAAATCGTGAGACAACGAGCTACCCCAACATGCGATAGGTATCGTAATATGCGACACTGTCGTGTATTTGGATCCCCGTACTGTCGCATATTAGGAATTTCTTCAAAAATGGCTCTGAGCACTATGGGACTCAACTGCTGAGGTCATTAGTCCCCTAGAACTTAGAACTAGTTAAACCTAACTAACCTAAGGACATCACAAACATCCATGCCCGAGGCAGGATTCGAACCTGCGACCGTAGCGGTCTTGCGGTTCCAGGCTGCAGCGCCTTTAACCGCACGGCCACTTCGGCCGGCTAGGAATTTCTTCATCTTACACAAAGAATCACGCACTTGCTAACAACGTTCGTTGGAAAATCAACTTAATTGTCAATAATTATAGGCAATACCGTCACAAATAACAACAATAAAAGAGTACAGTAATATCCACTCACCTTTAAGCTGAAATATTGTCTCAACACCGATGTCGCAAAAACTCCAAACACAAGAAATTTTGTATCAACCTCTACTGTATCCGGCTCAACTATGGCTTCCTACTCGCTGTGTCGTCGCCCGGCACGCAATAGACGTGTTTAAGAAACTCTCCACCAGAGTGCAGCCCCTAACATGAGCACAGTTGGGGTGTCTCATATTAGGGAACTATCGCATAATAGGCACCTCTCCTCTACCCTCAACAGCAGTTCAGCGTCTACTAAAACAGTCACTATCTCGTGTCACTCCATTTGTTTTTCAACAATACAAAGCTACATTACTCTTTGCAGCCGGCCACGGAGCTTCCCAGTCTGGAACCACGCGGCTGCTACGGTCGCAGGTTCGAATCCTGCCTGGTTGTTGGTTGTTGTTGTTGTTGTTGGTTGTTTGTTTGGGGAAAGAGACCAAACAGCGAGGTTATCGGTCTCATAGGATTAGGGAAGGATGGGGAAGGAAGTCGGCCGTGCCCTTTCAAAGGAACCATCCCGGCATTTGCCTGGAGCGATTTAGGGAAATCACGGAAAACCTAAATCAGGATGGCCGGACGCGGGATTGAACCGTCGTCCTTCCGAATGCGAGTCCAGGATGCTAACCACTGCGCCACCTCGCTCGGTAATCCTGCCTCGGGCTTGGATGTGTGTGATGTCCTTAGGTTTAAGTAGTTCTAAGTTCTAGGGGACTGATGACCTCAGAAGTTAAGTCCCACAGTGCTCAGAGCCATTTGAACCATTTTGAACGGAGCTTCCGGGCCGTATGTGCTTATTCTTCGCAGGTCGCGCTGAACACTTGCAGCGCCGACGAACTATCTCCCTTCCAGTTTCGCCTGCACAAACAATAAATGGGTGCACTATCCCACGCTCATCCTTACGCCCCGCTTTAAAATAACGCGTGTTCGAAACGGCTGGAACACAATTGTCTCCAGACTTTCGTAAAATTCTGGGGGCACTGCACCATTTGTCCTTGTGCATACCGTACGGGGTTACCAACGTGTTACATGCGCTCCAGCGGCAGTTGGCTGTACCCAGTAGCGTAGGCTGAGAATTACGAATTTCGAAAAAAGAAAAAAAATCTTAAAACAGGTCTTGTAAAATAGAAACAACGCAAAAGTAATGCATTTACATGTTTCTACTAACACTGATAGTACTACAGACACTGTTATAAATAAATACACAAAAATATTAAACAGCTACACATTCACAAAAATATAGCACACAGAATTACGAATTTCGAAAAAAGAAAAAAAATCTTAAAACAGGTCTTGTAAAATAGAAACAATGCAAAAGTAATGCATTTACATATTTCTACTAACACTGATAGTACTACAGACACTGTTATAAATAAATACATAAAAATATTAAACAGCTACACATTCACAAAAATATAGCACATAGTAATACTCCGTTACATCTTATTATAAATTTGTTCTATCCTTCCGTCCTCTTTCTGGGCGTAAACATCGATGACACGAGATATGAAATCCTGCCGGTTGGCTGAAGATTTCACAGTTCCCTTCTCTGTAGCCAAAATCGCACAAGTTTGACATTCTGTCAATTGTCAGTGTGTTGCGAAAGTAAGCGTTTTAATGAACTCATGCTTCTTTTGCAAGACGCAGTGGTTGCTGGAGTTGCACGAACCAACGACAGTGATTTCGCAGATTTAGAGGACATCTTTTTTAATCCAGTGTTTATAACGGATTTAAGGAGGTCATGAGGCTGTAGACGTTTATCCTCACCGCTGTAAATAAACAGCCGGCCGCTGTGGCCGAGCGGTTCTAGGCGCTTCAGTCCAGAACCGCGTTGCTGCTACGGTCGCAGGTTCGAATCCCGCCTCGGGCATGGACGTGTGTGATGCCCTTAGGTTAGTTACGTTTAAGAAGTTCTAAGTTCTAGGGGACCGATGATCTCAGACGTCAAGTCCCACAGTGCTCAGAGCCATTTACTTTGTCGCTAGGTGTGTTTTTAACTATTGCGAACAGAAACCAGACTGTTACCGTGTTTTTTGAATTGTGCCTGTCTATTTACTGGGTGTTTTAATCAGCATCACCGACCCTTTGTTTTTATATTTTCTTCGCAACTTTTCGCCGTGTTCCAGTTTTAAACTGTCACCGTTTTATCGCCTGTTTTTATTGTTATGATATCTCCTAATTATACAGGGTGATTCAAAAAGAATACCACAACTTTAGGAATTTAAAACTCTGCAACGACAAAAGGCAGAGCTAAGCACTATCTGTCGGCGAATTAAGGGAGCTATAAAGTTTCATTTAGTTGTACATTTGTTCGCTTGAGGCGCTGTTGACTAGGCGTCAACGTCAGTTGATGCCAAGATGGCGACCGCTCAACAGAAAGCTTTTTGTGTTATTGAGTACGGCAGAAGTGAATCGACGACAGTTGTTCAGCGTGCATTTCGAACGAAGTATGGTGTTAAACCTATTGATAGGTGGTGTATTAAACGTTGGTATAAACAGTTTACAGAGAATGGGTGTTTGTGCAAAGGGAAAACTTCTGGACGGCCGAGAACGAGTGATGAAAATGCAGCACGCATCCAGCAAGCATTTGTTCGCAGCCCAGGAAAATCGACTCGCAGAGCTAGCAGAGAGCTGCAAATTCCACAATCAACTGTATGGAGAGTCCTACGAAAAAGGTTAGTTATGAAACCTGAATGTCAACTACCCGAGGCGATGGATCGGCCGCCAGGCAGCCCGTGACAGAGCACTTCATCACTGGCCTCCAAGAAGCCCTGATCTTACCCCCTGCGATTTTTTCTTATGGGGGTATGTTAAGGATATGGTGTTTCGGCCACCTCTCCCAGCCACCATTGATGATTTGAAACGAGAAATAACAGCAGCTATCCAAACTGTTACGCCTGATATGCTACAGAGAGTGTGGAACGAGTTGGAGTATCAGGTTGATATTGCTCGAGTGTCTGGAGGGGGCCATATTGAACATCTCTGAAATTGTTTTTGAGTGAAAAAAAACCTTTTTAAATACTCTTTGTAATGATGTATAACAGAAGGTTATATTATGTTTCTTTCATTAAATACACATTTTTAAAGTTGTGGTATTCTTTTTGAATCACCCTGTATTTTTAACTTTTCTATAGGCTGCAGAGCGGCATATTACGCTGCTGCCAGCCCCCCCCCCCCCCCCCCCCCCCCGTTCTCTGTGGAGGAATCGAAATCCAATAAAGGAAGAAAAAGTTCCTGTTCAAGCACGTCTAGTCCACTACATCAGTGTACCACGTAAGAGCCCTCGGCTCTTCTACTTGCCGGACAAGTTGTGGGAATCGGACAGGGGGGTCAGATAACCTTTGTTCGACCTTTGGAGCGCGCTAATTTCACTGTGCACATTTTATAGGTCAGCGGCCACGCATCTGGGCGCAACAATAAAAAGGCGACAGACAGGCAGTATAACAGCCACCTCATACGGAACACACAAAACGCGCATTTGTACGACGGAACTCATATGATGTTCGTACGAGGCGAATATCAAAGATTCATTTTACGACCCATCTTCACCTCTGTCTACACTGCAAAAGCCCCGTTTGTGTGCGTGAGGGAGGGTACTTTAGTGTACCAGTGTCGCCCCCCCCCCCCCCTTTCCCCCTCTTATTCCATTCGGAAATCGTTCGGTGGAAGAATGAGTGTTGGTGAGTCTCCGTGTGAACGCGATCTATCTAACGTCACCTTCATGGCCTTTTCGCGAGACACAGGTTGTCTCCGTAAAGTGTGCAAAAATGTAACAGGACATAGGGAATGCCCCGCTGAACAATTTGAGGTAAGGAACCTGGGGTCAGAGAAGCCAGCTTAAGGAGATATGGAAGTAAATTTGTCTACCGCTTTGTCTAGCATTACTATTTTCCAGCTTATTTAAAACTAACATGCCTACAAGTTTACATGTAGTGTGCTGTTTATTCACATGTACATTCTTTATTACCATGAAGTCATGATGTAGGTTTTGTTTACTATTCTTGTCCATAAGGTGGCTCTGTTGTATGTTATTTACATTGTCCCATGACAGAACGTGCTATGAATCAACGATAGGCTGTGATATATACATATACATACATACATATATATATATATATAAAATCGGTGCCTACAGTGTCACGTCTTTTAGTGTCACACAAATTTTTATTTTTAAAGGGGATCGCTTAAGACTATTTCCATGGGTTCGGCCCTCATATCACAAAATGGTCGTCTGATGTAGTACAAACTGAAAAAATTAATTCCTTTTAAAGCACAGTTTCGTATATAATTTATATTCAAAACCTTACACCTGTGTCACAGAACAAATCCAACATCGAGAATACTTTACACAAGTTTAAGGGAAGAAATGCTTCCGATAATTATTACAGTATTTAAAGAACATCAAAATATGAACAGGGTGAAATGAAAAAAGAGTAGATGAGGCTATGTTAATCAATTCGACTGTAAAAAGCTAAGCAGCATATTATTAGCAAAATGAGAAATATGCAAAAATAAAATGCCAAAATGAGCACTTCTCAATTGGGAGTAAATCAAAACAGTCAGAATGGCTGAAAGAGAGCACAATAACATGAGCCATAAACGAATAAGAGCTAAGCAACTAAGCAAGTAAGAGAATAGGCAAAAATGAGATGCCAGCAAAATGAGAGCTGGCCGAACTCCGTCGGCACTTACTACGCTTGCGCTCGTGGCGGCAACTCGCGGCCCGTACGCAACACGAGCGACTGCGATCGCAATGTACTCTTAATGTATGATGTTACATGTCCCATTCATCACTCAGTGCTATTCGGAGACGTACAGTACAATACGAGGTGCGGCTAGAAAAAAACCGGACTGATGCTGGAAAAAACATTTATTTACAATTATTTACAATTTCATGTTATCTCCTTCAATGTACTCTCCTCCTCGGTCTCTACACCGCTCCATACGAATTTTCCACTGTTCACAGCAATGCTGCAGATCATTTTCGGTAAGTCCATACATTACTTCCGTCGCTTTTTCTTTTACTGCTTCAACAGTCTCAAATCTAGTTCCTTTCAAAGCTGACTTGACTTTAGGGAAAAGAAAAAAGTCACAGGGGGCCAGATCAGGTGAGTAGGGTGGATGATCTAAGATGGGAATGTTGTGTTTTGCCAAAAACGTCTTCACTGACAACGCACTGTGAGCTGGGGCATTGTCTTGGTGAAGGATCCATGACTTTTTTCTCCACAAATCGTTCCGTTTTCTCCTTACTCGCTCACGTAGGGTAGCCAGGACGCTAATGTAGCAATGCTGATTCACTGTTTGTCCCTCTGGTACCCAATCAATGTGCACAATCCCTTTGATGTCAAAAAAAAACAATCATCATTGCCTTGAATTTCGATTTTGACATTCGTGCTTTTTTTTGTCGTGGAGAACCAGGAGTTTTCCAATGCATCGATTGGCGTTTAGTTTCGGGATCGTAAGTAAAAAACCACGATTCATCGCAAGTAATAACATTTTGTAAGAAGGTGGGATCACTTTCAATGTTTTCCAGGATGTCAGAACAAATCATTCTTCGGCGTTCCTTCTGTTCAATTGTGAGACACTTTGGAACCATTTTTGAACACACTTTGTTCATGTTGAAGCTTTCATGAAGAATCTGCCTAACACTTTCCTTGTCAACTCCTGTTAACTCAGACACTGCTCTGATTGTTAAACGGCGATCTTGTCGAACAAGTTTACCGATTTTTTCAATGTTTGCATCAGTTTTTGCTGACAATGGTCTGCCAGTGCGAGTGTCATTACTGGTGTCTTCGCGGCCATCTTTAAATCGTTTAAACCACTCAAACACTTGTGTTCGCGGTAAACAATCATCGCCGTACACTTGTTGTAACATTACAAACGTTTCACTTGCAGATTTTCCTAGTTTGAAACAAAATTTGATGTTAACACGCTGTTCTTTCTGTACACTCAGCATTTTCCGACGCACAGACAAAACGCCAACTACTTAAAACAGACGCCACGGGCAGACTGAGTGCAGGAGGCAGATGAAACTCGAGCAGTAGGCGGAGCGAGAGTCACGTGACAGGCCACGCGACTTTCAGCCTTATTGCATTCGTTTTATTGTTTCACCAGTACTAGTCCGGTTTTTTCCTAGCCACACCTCGTATGATGGAGCAGTACCGGTAAAGTTTCGCTGAACTCACTGACATCCACCTTGTGTATGGGGAAGTGCGCTGAGTGCTCTCAGTGGTGAAAGGCTGTACATGGAACGATTTGACAGCACGCAGACGACGAGTCTTCATTTTCCTTCATCGACGAATGCGGGGGACTGGTTCATTGGAAAAAAGAAACGAGGGACCTGGCGGCATGAGGACCACTCGCACGCCCGATTTTGAAGAGGAGGTGCTGGAAGGTGTTGCAGGAGACCCCACTACGAGTACTCGTCGTACTGCGCTTGTGTGACTTAGATATTGGCTTCAGCAAAATGACATCATTGCACAGCCTATGTTATTTGTGGTCTGGTACTGTGAATGGAATCCCGTCTTTTCGGCTTGCTTTCATGTTTCCTCATGAATGGCACGCTACAATATGTCCACTCCATTCGTCAGCAATTGTTTTAAAATATCTGCTTGCCAATGTTGAGCAATAATAAATTATCTGATGTACGAGGAAGTCGATTATTACAGAGTACCTCAATAGCTATTTTTTTTAAAAACATAACAGCAATATACCAGAATTTGATCACATTTCTGTTGCTTTTAAGTCAGCAGTGTTGCTGACAGCTAGGGCAGTCTCAACGGATGCTTATAGTACCAGCACAGATATTTATGACACAGCCAGTGTTCGTAAAAATTATAAATGAAAGCTAATCATTTAAAGAAATTATCGAGGCTCCCCAGAAAACATATGCTACCCATTCCACCTTGATAGGCACCCCACAGAAATTTTCGAATGTCGGCGCCCCTCCTCAACACACGCTTTCGTCGGAGTTGTAACTTACAAGGGAACCTCCCCATCGCACCCCCCTCAGATTTAGTTATAATTTGGCACAGTCGATAGGCTTTGAAAAACTGAACACAGATCAATCGAGAAAACAGGAAGATGTTGTGTGGAACTATGAAAAAATAAGGAAAATATACAAACTGAGTATTCCATGGGCAACATATGTAACATCAAGGACACTGTGAGCCAAGCACCGCCGTGGTTCCTTGGTTAGCGTGAACAGCTACGGACCTAGAGCTCCTTGGTTCAAGTCTTCCGTCCAGTAAAAAGTTTTAATTTTTATTTTCAGACAATTATCAGAGTTCAGGCACTCACACATAATCAATTTCGCTCTCCAAAATTCCAGGACGTGTTTAGATTTGCTTGGACATATGCAGGATTTGACGGTCTACACAGGGAAAAATTTGAAAACGTTAAAAACACATGTTTTGACAGAGCACAGAGAAAACTGTGCGACTGTGAAACTGTTGCATTCATTTGTTGCAGTTTATGTGACACACTCTTATGTTTTCATCACTTTTATGGGAGTGATTATCACATCCACAACAAAACCTAAATCGGGCAAGGTAGGAGAATCTTTTTACCCATTCACCAAGTGTGCAAGTTAGGTGGGTCGACAACATATTCCTGTCATGTGACGCACATGCCGCCGCCAGTGTTGTATAGAATATATCAGACGTGTTTTCCTGGATCAAATGTTTTCGGATCCCATTGGAGAGGCACGTCCTTTCGTCTACTAATCGCACGGTTTTGCGGTGCGGTCGCAAAACACAGGCCCTAAACTTATTACAGTGAATAGAGACGTCAATGAACGGACAGATCATAACTTGCAAAAACGAAGTAAGGACCTTTCACTCCGCAGCTGCTCACGCTAACCACGAGACCACGACCCTCCATTATCTACATATGCCTTGATGTTGCATATGGTGCCCATGGACTACTCAGTTTGTATATTTTGCTTATTTTTTCATAATTCCACACAACTTCTTCCTGTTTTCTCGACTGATCTGTGTACAGTTTTTCAAGGCCTATCCACTGTGCCAAATTATAACTAAATCTGAGGGGGGTGCGATGGGGAGGTTCCCTTGTTAGAAGACAATATTTTTCCGCTTTCCCCGTATGCGGTATAAAACTTCCATACAGTGCCTGTTGAAACGCTTAACATTTCAGTTACCTTGGTTACGGAACCACGCACCATACATGCACTAACGGTGTTCACTTAGTTCCCCGACCAGCCCCGGATATACGATATTTCTGAACCGGCGTAAAAACCTGATTCCCCCCCCCCCCCCCCTCGAGCGTTTGAAATTGTTGTTGTTGTTGTGGTCTTCAGTCCTGAGACTGATTTGAAGCAGCTCTCCATGCTACTCTATCCTGTGCAAGCTTCTTCATCTCCCAGTACCTACTGCAGCCTACATCCTTCTGAATCTGCTTAGTGTATTCATCTCTTGGTCTCCCTCTACGATATTTACCCTCCACGCTGCCCTCCAATACTAAATTGGTGATTCCTTGATACCTCAGAACATGTCCTACCAACCGATACCTTCTTCTAGTCAAGTTGTGCCACAAACTCCTCTTCTCCCCAATACTACTCAGTATCTCCTCATTAGATACGTCATCTACCCATCTAATCTTCAGCATCTCAAAAGCCCCTATTCTCTTCTTGTCTAAACTGTTTATCGTCCATGTTTCACTTCCATACATGGCTACACTCCATACAAATGCTTTCAGAAACGACTGCCTGACACTTGAATCTATACTCGATGTTAACAAATTTCTCTTCTTCAGAAACATTTTCCCCACCATCTCTGGTCTACATTTGGTATCTACTTCGTCAGCCCCTGGTAGCTGAATGGTCAGCACGACGGAAGGTCACGCCTAACGGCCCGGATTCGATTCCCGGCTGGGTCGGAGATTTTCTCCGCTCAGGGACCGGGTGTTGTGTTGTCATAATCATCATCATTTCATCCCCATCGACACGCAAGTCGCCGAAGTGGCGTCAACTCTAAAGACTTGCACCAGGCGAACGGTCTACCCGTCGGGAGGCCCTAGCCACAAGGCATTTACATTTTTTTATCCTCTACTCCGGTCATCATCAGTTATTTCGATTCCCAAATAGCAAAACTCCTTTACTACTTTAAGTCTCTCATTTCCTAATCTAATTACCTTATCATCACCTGATTTAATTCGACTACATTCCATTATCCTCGTTTTGCTTCTGTTTATGTTCATCTAATATCGTGCTTTCAACGCACTGTCCATTCCGTTTAACTGCTCTTCCAAGTCCATTGCTGTCTCTGATATAATTACAATGTTATCGGCAAACCTCGAAGTTTTTATTTTTTTCTGCATGAACTTTAATTCCTACTGCGAATTTTTCTTTTCTTCCCTTTACTGCATGCTCAACATGCAGATTGAATAAGATCGGGGATAGGCTACAATCCTGTCTCCACACCCTTCTCAATCACTGCTTCCCTTTCATGCCCCTCAGCTCTTATAACTGCCATCTGGTTTCTGTACAAATTGTAAACAGCCTTTCGCTCCCAGTATTTTACCCCTGCCACCTTTCGAAATTGAAAGAGAATAGTCCAATCAACATTCTCGAAAGCTTTCTCTAAGTCTACAAATGCTATTAACGTAGGTTTGATTTACCTTAACCTCTCATCTTTGAGAAGTTTGCCTCGCATGTTCCTACATTTCTCCGGAATCCAAACTGATGAGCCCCGAGGTGAGGTTCTACCAGTTTTTCCATTCTTCTGTGAAGTATTCGTTATGGTATTTTGCAGGCATATTAAACTGATAGCTAGGTAATTTTCACACATATCGGCACCTAGAAGTCATAGCTGGCTCACCCAAGGCTATCAGTAGCTCTAACAAAATGTTGTCTACTCCGGGAGCCTTGCTTCGATTTAAGGCTTTCAATGCTTTGTCAAATTCTTCACGCAGTATCATATCTCTCTTCTCATCTTCATCTACATTCTCTTCCATCTCGATAATATTGCCGTCAAGTACATCTCCCTTGTATAGGCCCTCTACATACTCCCTCCATTTTTCTGCTTTCCACTCTTTGCTTAGGTCTGGTTTTCCATCTGAGCTCTTGATATTCATACTAGTGATTCTCTTTTCTCCAAACGTCTCTTTAATTTTCTTGTATTCAGTATCTGTATTAGCACTAGGAATATATGAAGGGCTTATTTCAATAGTGGTACAAGTCCATTTTTGTTCATATTGAGATACAGAGTCCTAAAGTTAAATGAGCGCTGAAAAATCTGCAGTTGAGATTAATTGTTTGAAATGGCTCTGAGCACTATGGGACTTAACTTCTGAGGTCATCAGTCCCCTAGAACTTAGAACTACTTAAACCTAACTAACGTAAGGGCGTCACACACATCCATGCCCGAGGCTGGATTCGAACCTGCGACCGTAGCGGAGCCATTTGAACCATTTTTAGAGCCATTTGAACCATTTTCTTTTACGCGCCGTAACATGTTCTGTCTCACACACTCACATCGGTCAGGCTGCAATAGAATAGTGCCAAAGGCAGCATAAATACGCTGCTTCAGTGTCTACACATCTGGAATGGGCTCTTTTGAGATGGCCCCGTAACCAGAAATCGCACTGGTTGAAATCAGGTGAACGACCAGGCCATGCAACTGGACCGTCTCGTCCGATCCGTCAACCAGGGAAGACACGACTGAGATTCGTCCGGACGTCAACGGAGAAGTGGCCTGGAGCACCATCATGTAGCAGCCACACAACACTTCCAATCATCAATGGAACTTCTTCCAGCAGGAGAGGCATACACACCCGCAAGGAACGCCTATAGTTCCGGCAGAAAGAAGGCTGGTCCCAAAATACGGTCGCCAATTATCGCAGCCCACACATTTTGGCTGCAACGATTCTGATGACTAGCTGTCACCGTACCATAGTGGTTCTACATACTGTCTCACAGATGACTGTCACGAAAGTTGAAGATACCATTCTGCGTGCAGGTGGCCTCATCTGTGAATAGGATGGATGACACAAATCCTGGAATTGTGGTTGCCTGGTGGGGAAACCAGCGACAAAATTGCTCCCGATGTGGAAAGTCTGTCGCTAGGAAGCCAAGCACACGCTGTACAAGGGGCGCTTGAAAAGTCCCTGCAAAGTCCGAGAGATGGAATCATCAGCGCGTATCGAGGTCATGTTAGTAGCATCTTTGAAAAGAACACACACCAAGTTTCAGCAATATTGATCTATTTCTTTGTGTTGGGCATTCGTTTAAATCAAGGTAGTCAAGTGATTGCCAAAAAATGGACGAAGAAGAATTTCTACATCTACATCTACATCTACATCCATACTCCGCAAGCCACCTGACGGTGTGTGGCGGAGGGTACCTTGAGTACCTCTATCGGTTCTCCCTTCTATTCCAGTCTCGTATTCGTGTGGTGATTAAACATTATGAAATGCAAAACACCTCACGAGACTAAAGAGAAGCTTGATAAACATTACGGTGAATCTTCACCTTCAATTAGAACAGTTTATAAGTGGTTTCAAAATTTTAGCAGTGGTAATATGGGCACAGGTGATGCAGAACATTCTGGACCCCCTGTGGAGGTTACGACTCCAGAAATAATTGATAAAATCCCTGATTTGGTGATGGATGACTGAAGAGTTAAGGTCGTGAGATTGCTAGTGCTGTGGGCATCTGGAATGAACAGGTACATAATATTTTGCATAACCATTTGGATATGAGAAAGCTATCGGCAAGATGGGTTTCGCGATTGCTCACGCTTGACCAAACACGGAATCGTGTGAAGTGTTGCAAGAATGTTTGCAGCTGTTCAGGAAAAATCCACAGGACTTTAAGCGTCGTTTCGTCATTGTGGATGAAACATGGATACATAACTATACTCCTGAGTTAAAATTAAAATTAAAAGGAAGGTCAGCGTTGGCCATAATATTGATGTTTTATTGAGAGCAGAATCGATTTTCGATCACATAGTGATCATCTTCGATGCTGTACAAATTAAACTCAGACACTTGTATCAAGTTATCAATAACCAAAACTGAGAAGCGATTGCAATAACTCAATATTACGGCCAACGCTGACCTTCCTTTTAATTTAACATATATGGTCGTTGTGCACACAGCACTCCATGGAGTAGCCAATCAGTATACTCCTGAGTCTAAACAACAGTCTAAATAATGGGTTACCAAGGGAGAATCTGCACGAAAAAAGTCGAAGACCAGTCCTTTGGCCGGAAAGGTTATGGCGACTGTCTTTTGGGATTCGCAAGGGATAACCCGCATCCACTATCTGGAAAAGGGTAAAACTATGACAGGTGCATATTATTCATCGTTAATGGACTGAAAACCGAGCTGCAAGAAAAAGGCCGGAGATTGGAGCGCGAAAAAAGCCCTTTTCCATCACGACAATGCACCAGCACACACCTCAGCAGTTGTGGTCGCAAAATTAATGGAAACAGGATTCTAACTCGTTTCACATCCCCCCCCCTCCCCCCCCCCTATTCTCCAGACATTGCTTCCTCAGACTACTATTTGTTCCCCAATTTGAAGAAATGGCTGGCGGGACAAAGATTTTATTCAAACGAGGAGGCGATTGTAGCAACTAATAGCTATTTTGCAGACTTGGACAATTCCTATTATTCGGAAGGGCTCACCAAATTAGAACAGCGTTGGACGAAGTGTATAAGCCTAAAAGGAAACTACACTCCTGGAAATTGAAATAAGAACACCGTGAATTCATTGTCCCAGGAAGGGGAAACTTTATTGACACATTCCTGGGGTCAGATACATCACATGATCACACTGACAGAACCACAGGCACATAGACACAGGCAACAGAGCATGCACAATGTCGGCACTAGTACAGTGTATATCCACCTTTCGCAGCAATGCAGGCTGCTATTCTCCCATGGAGACGATCGTAGAGATGCTGGATGTAGTCCTGTGGAACGGCTTGCCATGCCATTTCCACCTGGCGCCTCAGTTGGACCAGCGTTCGTGCTGGACGTGCAGACCGCGTGAGACGACGCTTCATCCAGTCCCAAACATGCTCAATGGGGGACAGATCCGGAGACCTTGCTGGCCAGGGTAGTTGACTTACACCTTCTAGAGCACGTTGGGTGGCACGGGATACATGCGGACGTGCATTGTCCTGTTGGAACAGCAAGTTCCCTTGCCGGTCTAGGAATGGTAGAACGATGGGTTCGATGACGGTTTGGATGTACCGTGCACTATTCAGTGTCCCCTCGACGATCACCAGTGGTGTACGGCCAGTGTAGGAGATCGCTCCCCACACCATGATGCCGGGTGTTGGCCCTGTGTGCCTCGGTCATATGCAGTCCTGATTGTGGCGCTCACCTGCACGGCGCCAAACACGCATACGACCATCATTGGCACCAAGGCAGAAGCGACTCTCATCGCTGAAGACGACACGTCTCCATTCGTCCCTCCATTCACGCCTGTCGCGACACCACTGGAGGCGGGCTGCACGATGTTGGGGCGTGAGCGGAAGACGGCCTAACGGTGTGCGGGACCGTAGCCCAGCTTCATGGAGACGGTTGAGAATGGTCCTCGCCGATACCCCAGGAGCAACAGTGTCCCTAATTTGCTGGGAAGTGGCGGTGCGGTCCCCTACGGCACTGCGTAGGATCCTACGGTCTTGGCGTGCATCCGTGCGTCGCTGCGGTCCGGTCCCAGGTCGACGGGCACGTGCACCTTCCGCCGACCACTGGCGACAACATCGATGTACTGTGGAGACCTCACGCCCCACGTGTTGAGCAATTCGGCGGTACGTCCACCCGGCCTCCCGCATGCCCACTATATGCCCTCGCTCAAAGTCCGTCAACTGCACATACGGTTCACGTCCACGCTGTCGCGGCATGCTACCAGTGTTAAAAACTGCGATGGAGCTCCTTATGCCACGGCAGACTGGCTGACACTGACGGCGGCGGTGCACAAATGCTGCGCAGCTAGCGCCATTCGACGGCCAACACCGCGGTTCCTGGTGTGTCCGCTGTGCCGTGCGTGTGATCATTGCTTGTACAGCCCTCTCGCAGTGTCCGGAGCAAGTATGGTGGGTCTGACACACCGGTGTCAATGTGTTCTTTTTTCTATTTCCAGGAGTGTATGTCGAAAAATAAAAGAAGGTTTACCCCCAAAGACGTAAGTAGTTTTTATTTTTGCACGGACTTTTCAAAGTGATAGGCGTAGTAATTGGTGGTGTCCTTATATACAGGGTGTTTAAAAAATGACCGGTATATTTGAAACGGCAATAAAAACTAAACGAGCAGCGATAGAAATACACCGTTTGTTGCAATATGCTTGGGACAACAGTACATTTTCAGGCGGACAAACTTTCGAAATTACAGTAGTTACAATTTTCAACAACAGATGGCGCTGCAAGTGATGTGAAAGATATAGAAGACAACGCAGTCTGTGGGTGCGCCATTCTGTACGTCGTCTTTCTGCTGTAAGCGTGTGCTGTTCACAACGTGCAAGTGTGCTGTATACAAAATGGTTTATTCCTTAGAACAGAGGATTTGTCTGGTGTTGGAATTCCACCGCCTAGAACACAGTGTTGTTGCAACAAGACGAAGTCTTCAACGGAGGTTTAATGTAACCAAAGGACCAAAAAGCGATACAATAAAGGATCTGTTTGAAAAATTTCAATGGACTGGGAACGTGACGGATGAACGTGCTGGAAAGGTAGGGCGACCGCGTACGGCAACCACAGAGGGCAACGCGCAGCTAGTGCAGCAGGTGATCCGACAGCGGCCTTGGGTTTCCGTTCGCTGTGTTGCAGCTGCGGTCCAAATGACGCCAACGTCCACGTATCGTCTCATGCGCCAGAGTTTACACCTATATCCGTACAAAATTCAAACGCGGCAACCCCTCAGCGCCGCTACCATTGCTGCACGAGAGACATTCGCTAACGATATAGTGCTCAGGATTGATGACGGCGATATCCATGTGGGCAGCATTTGGTTTACTGACGAAGCTTATTTTTACCTGGACGGCTTCGTCAATAAACAGAACTGGCGCATATGGGGAACCGAAAAGCCCCATGTTGCAGTCCCATCGTCCCTGCATCCTCAAAAAGTACTGGTCTGGGCCGCCATTTCTTCCAAAGGAATCATTGGCCCATTTTTCAGATCCGAAACGATTATTGCATCACGCTATCTGGACATTCTTCGTGAATTTGTGGCGGTACAAACTGCCTTAGACGACACTGCAAACACCTCGTGGTTTATGCAAGATGGTGCCCGGCCACATCGCACGGCCGACGTCTTTAATTTCCTGAATGAATATTTCGATGATCGTGTGATTGCTTTGGGCTATCCGAAACATACAGGAGGCGGCGTGGATTGGCCTCCCTATTCGCCAGACATGAACCCCTGTGACTTCTTTCTGTGGGGACACTTGAAAGAGCAGGTGTACCGCCAGAATCCAGAAACAATTGAACAGCTGAAGCAGTACATCTCATCTGCATGTGAAGCCATTCCGCCAGACACGTTGTCAAAGGTTTCGGGTAATTTCATTCAGAGACTACGCCATATTATTGCTACGCATGGTGGATATGTGGAAAATATCGTACTATAGAGTTTCCCAGACCGCAGCGCCATCTGTTGTTGAAAATTGTAACTACTGTAATTTCGAAAGTTTGTCTGCCTGAAAATGTACTGTTGTCCCAAGCATATTGCAACAAACGGTGTATTTCTATCGCTGCTCGTTTAGTTTTTATTGCCATTTCAAATATACCGGTCATTTTTGAAACACCCTGTATTTTCCTCCAAGTTTGATGTCCGAACATTTTGTTTACGTCCTTCACGATTTTCTGCTTCCTGAAACGACCCTGTCTCAGACAAATGGCGAAACACTGTTGCGAAATTTGAATGCTGTGTTTGTTGGCAGGGATAGGTCTCCTGATACAACCTTGCTGCCCGTTGCCATTTGCCTTTCCGTAAGTAAACACCACGTCGGCAAGCTCTCGATTCGAATACGAAACCATGGAATACAACGCTGAATCACATCCACTACAAGGTGAGTCAGCAAGAGAAGTGAATCGGACACAACATTACCAGTTACTATGGCGGGAGAGTGGGCTAGGGAATGACGTATGAGGAAGAGCACGACCCTCTAGGGGGATACCTTGCGTACTGTAATTGTGGCTCCATGGACAACGCGCATATTAGACCTCAGTCTCTATAACGAAGTATGATCGAATAAATGGTCTCTAGCATGGAAACTACGCATTTCCGGACGTAAGTTCATTAGACCCTTTTTGTTCCATATCCTCTCATCGATCAATCTCTGTCCCCCGTAGCTGAGTGGTCAGCGCGAAAAAATGTTAATCCTAAGGGTCCGGGTTCGATTCCCGGCTGCGTCGGCGATTTTCTCCGGTCAGGGACTGGGTGTTGTGTTGTCTTGATCATCATCATTTCATCCCCATCGACGCGCAGGTCGCCGAATGGACCCGGCGAACGGTCTACCTGGCGGGAGGCCCTAGTTACACGACATTTTACATCGATCAGTCCCTAAGAGTTTGTACACGGTGGAAAAAATCATCCTAGTCGTAGACGTGAGTGATGGTAGCTGTCGCTTAGGAATGGTGGTTATCGCTGAAACAACAGGTTTACGGTTATATCGCTTTTTTTTTGCCCGGTTTAACCTGATGTTAAAACCGCTCAAAATAACCGGTTTCAGAAATAACTGATTTTCGATTTTTTTATTCTTATAATTATTTTCTGTAATAAACGTAGATGTCGAACAAAGATTGACAAATTTTGATTCAGTTTCAAGATACATAGATTCAAAGTATTAAATTAAATAGGCACTTTTCTCGAAAAGTGATAGCAGTCGAATACCACAAAAAAACACCAGTATTCTCCTACTGATTTTAATATTTTGAAACTCTGTCCAAAAATCATGTTGTAACCGGGCATCTCGCCAATATGGAAGGGTGAAAACTGAGTTTGAAGAACTCGTGTTAATTTGTCCGTTTTCAAGAGCGACAAGTAGATAAAGGCATGTTATATAGGTTGTTACAAAAAGGTAAGGCCAAACTTTCAGGAAACATTCCTCACACACAAAGAAAGAAAATATGTTATGTGGACATGTGTCCGGAAACGCTTACTTTCCATTTTAGAGCTCATTTTATTACTTCTCTTCAAATGACATTAATCATGGAATGGAAACACACAGCAACAGAACGTACCAGCGTGACTTCAAACACTTTGTTACAGGAAATGTTCAAAAGTCCTCCGTTAGCGAGGATACGTGCATCCACCCTCCGTCGCACGGAATCCCTGATGCGCTGATGCAGCCCTGGAGAATGGCGTATTGTATCACAGCCGTCCACAATACGAGCACGAAGAGTCTCTACATTTGGTACCGGGGTTGCGTAGACAAGAGCTTTCAAATGCCCCCATAAATGAAAGTCAAGAGGGTTGAGGTCAGGAGAGCGTGGAGGCCATGGAATTGGTCCGTCTCTACCAATCCACCAGTCACCGAATCTGTTGTTGAGAAGCGTACGAACACTTCGACTGAAATGTGCAGGAACTCCATCGTGCATGAATCACATGTTATGTCGTACTTGTAAAGGCACATGTTCTAGCAGCACAGGTAGAGTATCCCGTATGAAATCATGATAACGTGCTCCATTGAGCGTAGGTGGAAGAACATACTAACGAAACTAAAATGAGCTCTAACATGGAAATTAAGCGTTTCAGGACACATGTCCACATAACATCTTTTCTTTATTTGTGTGTGAGGAATGTTTTCTGAAAGTCTGGCCGTACCTTTTTGTAACACCCTGTATAGACACAGGCAGAATATCAGCTACTTCATATTTTTATTATAAACTATGAATGAATTCTTAAGATTTTAACTTTTACTGTTAATAGATTTCCCTTCTCTTTCACTATTTCATTGAAATGGCAGACAGATCCTTAATCTTTTCAAGCAAATGGAGCATTCTGTTTCGTTGCTGCTGCACATCGTAAAATTCTTCGAAACTTAGTACCATTCTGCAGGATGACAGATGTTCGTCAACAACAGCGAGAAACTAGCTTGTAGATCAGGTGGAGACAAGTTTGCACACTGCACATTGTAATATTAGTAATTTTCGCCTCACAAACATTAATATACGCTCAATACTAAACGCCTGATGGCCTAAAGTTATCGAACAATTGTAAGGTAAAAGAAATGAACCATCGCATAGCAGCGACAGAATCTATTATTCTTTATCTTTGCCGTTCTTGCGCGGTGCCAGTAAATCTCTATGTACATGTATCGATTAATGGTATAAAAAAGAATTCTTTCGTTTCAAGACTAATGTGGCGTTTGGCGCCTCACTTTTTACTGTTTATATTCTATGAAAGGCGGTCACGGACTTGCTGCGTTCCACAACTGTATTTTATGTTTTATGTGAAAATATTGAGTGAATATGCTAATCGTTATTTTTTTCCAATCAGAAAACATGTAGTTTCTTGTAACTGATATCGAACAGACAGCATCAAGAGGACATTTTGACTGTTATGTATAAAGTATTTAACCACAATGGTCATCTATTGTAATTTAATATGGAAAGGTACGTAGCATTAAAAAAAACGTGTGTTAAAGATAAGTGTGCTTATTTTTGTAAATTAACCTTGATGATTCCATCTCCTTATTTACTTGACTGTTAATTATTTTGTGTTACTTCATCATCAGAAATTGCGATCACGCTGATGGACCGAACGCAGCATGAGGCAGAAGGAACATTATCGTTTTCCTATTATTTCTGAACCAACTTTTTTTTAATTGTGTGGTGTTGCATTTCTTTTAAAGTCTATAAATCTTCTGGTCCCTTAGTGTTGATCCGGGTATGACTACATCGCGACTATAAAAATGCACGGAAATGATAATGTTTCTTCCGAGCGATCTCAAATATATACACTCCTGGAAATTGAAATAAGAACACCGTGAATTCATTGTCCCAGGAAGGGGAAACTTTATTGACACATTCCTGGGGTCAGATACATCACATGATCACACTGACAGAACCACAGGCACATAGACACAGGCAACAGAGCATGCACAATGTCGGCACTAGTACAGTGTATATCCACCTTTCGCAGCAATGCAGGCTGCTATTCTCCAATGGAGACGATCGTAGAGATGCTGGGTGTAGTCCTGTGGAACGGCTTGCCATGCCATTTCCACCTGGCGCCTCAGTTGGACCAGCGTTCGTGCTGGACGTGCAGACCGCGTGAGACGACGCTTCATCCAGTCCCAAACATGCTCAATGGGGGACAGATCCGGAGATCTTGCTGGCCAGGGTAGTTGACTTACACCTTCTAGAGCACGTTGGGTGGCAAGGGATACATGCGGACGTGCATTGTCCTGTTGGAACAGCAAGTTCCCTTGCCGGTCTAGGAATGGTAGAACGATGGGTTCGATGACGGTTTGGATGTACCGTGCACTATTCAGTGTCCCCTCGACGATCACCAGTGGTGTACGGCCAGTGTAGGAGATCGCTCCCCACACCATGATGCCGAGTGTTGGCCCTGTGTGCCTCGGTCGTATGCAGTCCTGATTGTGGCGCTCACCTGCACGGCGCCAAACACGCATACGACCATCATTGGCACCAAGGCAGAAGCGACTCTCATCGCTGAAGACGACACGTCTCCATTCGTCCCTCCATTCACGCCTGTCGCGACACCACTGGAGGCGGGCTGCACGATGTTGGGGCGTGAGCGGAAGACGGCCTAACGGTGCCCAGTCCAGCTTCATGGAGACGGTTGCGAATGGTCCTCGCCGATACCCCAGGAGCAACAGTGTCCCTAATTTGCTGGGAAGTGGCGGTGCGGTCCCCTACGGCACTGCGTAGGATCCTACGGTCTTGGCGTGCATCCGCGCGTCGCTGCGGTACGGTCCCAGGTCGACGGGCACGTGCACCTTCCGCCGACCACTGGCGACAACATCGATGTACTGTGGAGACCTCACGCCCCACGTGTTGAGCAATTCGGCGGTACGTCCACCCGGCCTCCCGCATGCCCACTATACGCCCTCGCTCAAAGTCCGTCAACTGCACATACGGTTCACGTCCACGCTGTCGCGGCATGCTACCAGTGTTAAAGACTGCGATGGAGCTCCGTATGCCACGGCAAACTGGCTGACACTGACGGCGGCGGTGCACAAATGCTGCGCAGCTAGCGCCATTCGACGGCCAACACCGCGGTTCCTGGTGTGTCCGCTGTGCCGTGCGTGTGATCATTGCTTGTACAGCCCTCTCGCAGTGTCCGGAGCAAGTATGGTGGGTCTGACACAACGGTGTCAATGTGTTCTTTTTTCCATTTCCAGGAGTGTATATCAATATGCTGCTCTTATTCAGTTATTTAATGGTCAACGTATGTTATTATAATAGCGTAATCAATCCCTGATTCTGTTGCCAAGTGGCCCACCAAAAATATTTACTTTTTCGACATTAAAAAAAAGTAACAATTCTTTTTATTTTCGTCCCCAAAGAGCAACGCTACAACATACAGTCGCATCGTGTAACAGGCTACGCGACACGGCAACGGTTATGTGTTTGTTACTCGTTTCTGCCTCCGTTGCTATTAAAACGGCACTGATCGCTTTTCCCATTTTCTATAATAAGCCAACATTTCACATGAATGGAAATTTTACGAATTAGCCTTACTCATCAAAAAAAGCTTTATTCGAAAACAAAGAGCTTTAGTACAGCTGCTGTGGAAGATTTGTACATTGATTTTTTTACATGGTTATTAGTAAGAAATTAAAAAAAACTGTTCAATCCGAGACCAAACAAATACCTAAAAATACCAGTTATTCAGACCTTGAATGCCGGTATCGGTTTTGGTTCAAATGGCTCTGAGCACTATGGGACTTAACAGCTATGGTCATCAGTCCCCTAGAACTTAGAACTACTTAAACCTAACTAACCTAAGGACAGCACACAACACCCAGCCATCACAGGTATCGGTTTTAAGTGGTCGGTTTTTCCGCATCTGTACGTAGACATACGCAATTTTTATGAAAGTCATCGTTCTCTCGTTTCTTTAAGTCTACATTTCGCCAGACAGCAAACAAATCGAGTTCACTACGCACACCCGCCAACATTCGAACTAAAGCGAAATAGTGGTTCATCGCTCAGATAACGTGATGACTTGACAACAGCTCGGCGATACGTCGGCAGCTATCTGCCACAGCTTGCTCTGTAGCGTCTGGCCATACGGAAATAGTGTCTCCCATTGCATTGCAGCAATGTTGAGGGCAACGCTATTGCGACCACACGTTGCCGTAAAATATGACTCGTGTGTATAGTAGTTCAAGTGCGGCACAGTCATGAGCACAATTATATAAGAAAACTCTTGAATACAGTAAAACTATATTTTCAAACACATTGTTGTCCAGTCTAAGCCATTTAAACGAAGAACTTTGTGTTTCGCTCACAGCGTTTTTCAATCTGTTGATTTCCCTATAATTTAAAATTAATTCTTTCAGTAATAATGCTTAGAAATTGCCGATTGCACCTTATTTGAACCGTGTTGCCGTCCATCACGCATAATAACCAGTGCGGATACAGGCCATCGGAGAACAACAAACTAGTACACAGCCCCTCCCTCCCCCTCTGCCCCATCTAACTTCCCGATTACACGCCGATGACCTTGCAACCGTTTAAATGACATCAGCGCGTCACTCGGACTGCGCATGCGCGGCATGATACAGGCTATAGTGGGGGAAGCTGCCAGACGAGGCGCTCAGTTCCAGCCTTGGCAAATAACGATCGTTCGCTGGGTGGTAGAGTGTGATATCTTTACGAGCGACGCAGGGGATACGACTGTTGCATTTCCCATCTCTCGCTTATCTTCGCTGACAGTTGAAATCGTAAACAGCGACGCTAGGATTGAAGCATGTTTCGTGAATTTCGTATTTCTATCGCTGCTGCATGCTTTAATCGGAACATGTGTTATCATTTTTTAGTGATTTTCGTATCACCCTGTTTTATGCCGTTTGTGAAATACGTGGTGTCTACGTATTTAAGCTGAAAAGCAGTATTTCGTTAAGTGCATGTTCGACTGGAAACGAGAGAAAATGAACGTGCATATAGTGTTCAGATGATACACCAGTTTATAAATAAATATTATCACTCGGAGGTATTCCTTTTTTGAACATACTCCTATTGAGTATTCCAGGATGAGTTCTCGCGTTACAACGGAAAGTGAAAGTACAACGAAGGGATGCAATCTGGCAAAAGGTGGGATAATACCAAGTATGAAATACATGTTCGTGGGTGGAAACTTTCCTCAGTTCTATAGCGAATGTATTTACACAGTTCAACATAAATTCAGTTTACATGGTTTTTTGCTAGTGTTATTTATTTTCGTGTTCGATTGTTTTAACATTTTTCTATTATCCGATGTAGATTAAAACTGGTCGAAGTGGAAGGTTGATTATTTCACGAAATGTGAACAAATACTGAAACCATTTTTTGTGTTGGTTTGTGTCGGATTCCTGCGAGTCTGTTTTCCTGCCTGCATTACTTTCGGTGAAATATAAAGAGTATAAAAATATAACAACAAAGCCGCAATGGGCTTAGAACACCGGTAACGTTACACGTTTCTTGTGGTGACTTTTTCGCATCGACTGTATGTAAATTGCAGTAGTTTACAAGGGAATTGCCTTTTGCTTACGGCACATCAACATTTTATTTTACTTTTGTGTAAGTAAAACAAATATTAATCTGCAGCATGTCGGAGCCGTTTTTCTTGTGAACTGCTGCTATTTAATTATTACGTTTTTATGTTGAAAAATTGCCATCTGTGGAACTATTGCTTGTTCCTCTCATATTCACAAAATACCGTACGCGATCGAAGGTAATATGGTCGACATATTTTCAGTTGCACTGAAAATGTACCATGGTGAGCTTCCTTCATAGTCGGAGGAAAAAAGGAGTCCACTTAAAAATGCGCTGTACACAAAAACAGAGCACTGAGAATGCTGTGACACGGTATCCAAATGGAAATTTCGTGCGCATCGAGTACGCCAATTGATACTTAAATGAAACAGCGAATTATGTTCCCACTTGAGTTCCAATTTCGTTTAGCTAGTCCATCACACGGCACGTTTCCATACAGTTACAGGAAAAAGTTTTAAGTCCTATACATTGAACAGTGCAATTGTTTTAAAAAATAAGCAATGCCTACGAGAGGTTACGCGTCTAAAAAGTTAGAAATTTTTAGAGATGTGGATATGCGGTATTTTTTAATTTCTTATGTAGGGCAAAAATATTTCATTGCGAATGTGAAGAGTGTTTATTGTAAAACACTACATCTTCCTGTGCTTTGGAAACCGAGGTCGAAAGTCTTTGCGAGAAGTGTGCTGTATCTTGTATTATAGAAGTTATGAAAACATTAACGAGTGTAGTTACAGCATGCGAATTCGCGTGTTGAAGATCGATTCAAAAGCGAGAATATTAATTGTAACGATAGTGAAGAAATTGCCCGCATCTCGAGTATTTCGTTGAAAGGTAGGGACTGAATATTGCGTTAAGTTTTCGCCTGTGGCAGTTTATTTTTGTTTCTAGAGCACCTTGTGCGCATGACAAGTTGGCGCATATGTCTGTTACCTGGGGTCAATCCATCATGACAGGTATATCCAGCCGCGCTGAATAATCAATGAATTCCGTTAATTATCGAGTGCGTTTTATAGTTCGCTGCAAAATGCAAGGTGAGTATCGTTAGTCCTGTAGACGGTGGAGTTGTTTTTACAGTTAGCTAAAGTAATTATTGCTCACACAGAGTATGCTTGCCAAAGAGCACAATAAAGGCACGACAGGTTAATAACTAACAGCTACGCCATATGCAACACGCCTTTGTTCTGTGAATGTTGCCTAAGAAAAATTCAACCCAAAATAATTTTAGCTGAAGAAACAAATTTAAATAAAGCAAAACTGAAACTAAAGCCCATAGTTGAATATTTGCGTTCATAATAGATTTTACACATGACTAAAGCAGAAGTTATTTGTTTTAGTTATCGGGTTCTAAGATTCCTATTCAACGTCATATAAACTCAGAACATGAAGGTAACTGATCATCTGTTACGAATATTCTGCAACTTCGTCGTGTATACTTCGAACCGGGATGTCTGTTCTTTTTCATATTTTCGTTACGGATCAATACCGGGTGATAATATCTGATTTCGTACTCTCACACCCGTTGTAATTAAAGCTTGATATTCCTGCCACGCAATTTTCTCGAACTATATTTTTGTCAGAAGATATTCTTGTGTTTTCCAGTTCAGATTTCTCACAATTTCTGCAAGACATCTCAAGGTGGCCGAAATGACGCAACATAGTTATCCTTCTACGGCTGGAATACCACACCCAGACGGTGTTAGAAATTTGGATCCAAATTATTGGTAAAACGAAACAAATCTTAACGACTTGATGGTATCCATAATATAGAAATGTATCCAAGAGAGAGAAAACATTCTAAAATCACAATTTTGTGTATAATTGGTTTTGCAAGTTTGAGACGTATAGTGCCCCAAAAGCTATATTTGACACAAATTGCACAAAACCTCTTGTATCTGAAACGACTGACCGGTATTCACTCAGTGTTTGTAGATAGATTACACAATGAAGGTAGATTACGATGGCACCAAAGTGGTAAGCATATTCATTATCACATATTTTTATAATGTTATAAGAATGCGAATGACATCATTTGAACGATTTGAAAGTACGTTTTTTTTATGATTACATTCAGGGTCTTGAACGAGCTTTTCATAAGAAATGTTTTACTGTACAAAAAGTTATTAGGTTTTCAATGAAAATAAAAATATAGATAGGAAAAAATCAGAATGACAAAAAATCTTGTTGAACAGCAACAAAATCAATCAAAAAATATGCCAAATTAATGCTGCTCATAGTGAAGAAACAAACTTTTTAAAAATCCACGGTATTTCCTACAGCGCTCAGCAATTCTACATCTGCGATTTATTATAATCACAAAGAGCTATTGCTAGAAATGGCCAAGAAATATGTAATACATATGAAGTCTACACCATCAGTTCCCACTCTTTCCCTCCTTCCCCCTTCCCTGGCAACCTACATTTGCGAATCCCTTTGTGTCTAGCTCACTCGTCGGAAGTTCTGCAATAGTAGCAACCAATACTTTTTACTGTACAGATCTCATTTCAGCTTCTTTGTTCTGTCTATAAATTGATCATTTTATTCTGTAAAGTATGCATCAAAATTAAACGAAAATATAACTGGAGCCATCAGAGTAGATGTAATAAAAAATATCGTCAAATAATTTTCAAGGTGATACAGATTATGCACCATCATTGAACAGGAAATTCCGCACGCGCTAATAATTTTGTTCACTAGGGTAAGCCGAAGATTTGTCAGCCATGCTGTCGATCCAAGGGAAGTGACGCATTCTACATCTGCATAAATACTCTGCAGGATACTGTGCCATGTATCTAGAGGATTACTGCTTAGCCTTGCTATCCATTCGCGAAAGGCGAGGGGTTGGGGGGGGGGGGGGGAGGGGGGAGGCTCGCTGGCGAGAGGGGAGTGGGAATTGTTGTCTTTGTGCCAGTGTACGTGCGTACATCTGCATCTACTTCCATACTCTGCAAACCACATTGAAGTACATGGCAGAGGGTACTTCCCTGTGAACCAGTAGCTGGGGCTTTTCCCCGTACCATTCATGTAAGGAGCGCAGGAAAAATGATTGCTTAAATGCCACTGTAATTAATCAAATCTTGTCTTCGCAAACCTTAAGGGGTCGAAACGTCCGGGGCTGTGGTAAATTCCTACACACTAAAGGCTGAATCTGTCTTCAAGCGTTTGTCAATTCAAGTCTTTCAGCAACATTATGATACTGTGCCATGTATGTCGACGAATTCCAACTGTGACTCATTGAGACTGTAATCATACGAGACTCCTTTTTTTACTTTGTTTTGTGAAATGGTCAGTTTTACATTTCTGAGAATTTGAAGCAAGTTGCCACATTTGCACCATTTTGAAATCTTATCCTGGATTGTCCTGCAACTTTTTTTTTTTTCAGACAGTACTACATTATAGATAACTGCATTATCTGTCAAATATGTGAGGTTACTATTAATATTGTGTGCAAGGTCATCAACACACGACGACAACAGCAAGGGTTCCAACACACTTCCCTGGAGCAACCTGAAGTTTCTTCTACTTACGTCGGTTACACTCAACGCAAGATAACATGCTGCGTCCTCCCCAGCAATAAATCCTCGGTCCAGTCAGAAATTTCGTTTGATACCGCATACGATCGTACTTGTGGTAAGGTAGTGGTAGTGATTCGAATGCTTTTTAGAAATCGAGAGATACTGCACCTAGCTGACTGAATTTCAAGATGTCATGTGAGAAAAGCATGAGTTGGGTTTTACATGACAGATTTTTATTTTTTTTTTTCTTCGAAATCCGTACTGGTTGGCATGGAGGAGGTCATTCTGTTAGAGAGCCCTCATTGTGTTTGTGCTGAGAATATGTGTTACAGGACTCTACAGAAACCAAATGTCAGTGTTATTGGACGGTAGTTCTGTGGATAACTTTTTGTTAGAGGGGTTTACAGTATTGCAGATTATGGTTAATAGGGGCTAACTCAGCCCCAAATTTGGTATAGAAACTGATAAGAGATTCCTTCGGGTCCTGGAGCTATGTTCTATTTTAACAATTTTAGTTGTTTCTCAATCCGACTTATACTATCTATTTCACTCATTTTAGCAGTGTAGGAAACTGAATCGGGGCAACACCCTTGTCATTTTCCTTTGTAAAGGAACACTTGAAAGCGGAAATAGTGTGTCTGTTTTTGCTGTGTCATTCACGAGTGTCTGACACTAACTTTGGCTTTTGAGAGAAACCTCATAATATTCTGCTACGATAGACGTTGAAGGCTTCACGTATTGTCCTCGTGACAGTCAAACTCATTTTATTCAGCATCATTGTATCTACGTTGTCTCCGGTTTTTTTTTTTTTTTTTTTTTTCTTTTGAGTTTCTTAACAGTGATTGCATATCTTGAGGAGGCTCTCCCATCATGAATGCAAAACATGTGATGTTGAAAGCATAATGGTCGCGCAGGGTTCTTAGAATACAGTTTCTCTGAATTTACCCAACAGTATTTCGCAAGAATCACGTGGCCTTTTTTCCAAAGATTGCCATATAAATTCCTGTTGGCAATACTGTACTGTTGCGATTCTGACAATACGTGTCTCAGTTCCTTCCATGTGGATCTCGTGCCCACGAGATAAGCACTTAAGCAATACTGTAGAATTGGTAGCAGAACCCTCTTGTATGCGATTTCCTTTACAGGTGTACTGCACATTAACAGAACACTTGATACGCATTTGCTTATGTTGATTTCATATGTTCGCCCTATTCCAGATCGCTTGTTAGTGTCGCATCTTAGTAGTAACATATCTCCTTCTACACACACAAACTGCAACCCACCATGTGGTGTATGGCGGAGGGTAACTTTTACCAGTGCTAATCATTCCGTCTCCTGTTCCACTCGCAAATGCGACTATCTAAATGCCTCCGTATGAGAATTGATTTTTCTCACCTTTTCTTTGTAGTCTTTACTCAAGACTGCTGGCAGTAGCATTTTTCTACAAATATCTTTTCTCTAAATTTTCCCAACAGTGTTTCGCAAAGGAACGGCGTCTTCCCCCCAGGAGTTCCTATTTGAGGGCATGGATAATTTTTGTAATAGTCGAGTATTGATTGATACTACCGGCAACAAATCTAGCAGCACGTTCCTGAGGAGCTTCGTAGTCATTCTACAGTTCGACCTGTCAGTGATCCCAAATACTCGAACAAAACCCAAGAATGGGTCACACAAGTTTCTTTACATCTACAACTACATAATTACTCTTCACCTCACAATTAAGGACCTACGAGAGGGTTCATTGAACTCTGCAGTTCACATTAAGTGCCTGGGAGAGGGTTCATCGAACCACCTTCAAGTTATTTCTCTACCGTTCCACTCTGAAACACTTAAATCTGTCCATGCGAGCTGTGATTTCTCTTATTGTGTTACCATGATCATTTGTACCTATGTACATGGGCGACAGCAAAATATTTTCATACTCTTTGAAGAAAGTTGGTGATGAAGTTTAATGAGAAGGTTCTGGCGCAACGAAAAACGCTATTGTTCTGATGATCGTCATCCCAATTCGTGTGACATATCTCTTCCCTATTTCGCGGAAATACAAGAAGAGTTGCCCTTTTTTGATATTTTTCGATCTCTTCCCTCAATCCTATCTGATGTGGATCCCACACAACACGATTGTTGTTGTGGTCTTCAGTTCAGAGACTGGTTTGATGCAGCTCTCCATGCTACTCTATCCTGTGCTAGTTTCTTCATCTCCCAGTGCTTACTGCAACGTACATCCTTCTGAATCTGTTTAGTGTATTCATCTCTTGGTCTCCCTCTACAATTTTTACCCTCCACGCTGCCCTCCAATACTAAATTGGTGATCCCTTGATGCCTCAGAACATGTCCTACCAACCGATACCTTCCTCTAGTCAAGTTGTGCCACAAATTTCTCTTCTCCCCAATCCCATCCAATACCTCCTCATTAGTTATGTGCTCTACCCATCTAATCTTCAGCATTCTTCTGTAGCACCACATTTCGAAAGGTTCTATTCTCTTCTTGTCCAAACTACTTATCGTCCATGTTTCACTTCCATTCTTGGCTACACTCCATACAAATACGACTGATGACCATAGATGTTGAGTCCCATAGTGCTCAGAGCCATCCATACAAATACTTTCAGACACGACTTCCAGACACTTAAATCTATACTCGATGTTAACAAATTTCTCTTCTTCAGAAACACTTTCCTTGCCATTGCCAGTCTACATTTTATATCCTCTCTACTTCGACCATCAGTTTTTTGTTCCCCAAATAGCAAAACTCCTTTACTACTTTAAGTGTCTCATTTCCTAATCTAATTCCCGCAGCATCGCCCGATTTAATTCGGCTTCATTCCATTATCCTCGTTTTGCTTTTGTTGATGTTCATCTTATACCCTCCTTTCAAGACACTGCCCATTCCGTTCAGCTGCTTTTCTAGGTCCTTTGCTGTCTCTGACAGAATTACAATGTCATTGGCGAACCTCAAATTTTCTATTTCTTCTCCATGGATTTTAATTCCTACTCCGAATTTTTCTTTTGCTTTACTGCTTGCTCAATATATAGATTGAATAACATCGGGGAGAGGCTACAACCCTGTCTCACTCCCTTCCCAACCACAGCTCCTCTTTCATGCCCCTCGACTCTAATAACTGCCATCTGGTTTCTGTACAAACTGTAAATAGCCTTTCGCTCCCTGTATTTTACCCCTGCCACCTTCAGAATTTGAGAGAGAGTATTCCAGTCAACATTGTCAAAAGCTTTCTCTACAAATGCGAGAAACGTAGGTTTGCCTTCCCTTAATCTATTTTCTAAGCTATCTACATCTACATCCATACTCCGCAAGCCACCTGGCGGTGTGTGGCGGAGGGTACTTTGAGTACCTCTATCGGTTCTCCCTTCTATTCCAGTCTCGTATTATTCGTGGAAAGAAAGAGTGTCGGTATGCCTCTGTGTGGGCTCTAATCTCACTGATTTTATCCTCACGGTCTCTTCGCGAGATATACGTTGGAGCGACCAATATACTGCTTGACTTCTCGGTGAAGGTATGTTCTCGAAACTTCAACAAAAGACCGTACCGAGCTATCGAGCGTCTCTCCTGCAGAGTCTTCCACTGGAGTTTATCTATCATCTCCGTAACGCTTTCGCGATTACTAAATGATCCTGTAACGAAGCGCACTGCTCTCCGTTGGATCTTCTCTATCTCTTCTATCAACCCTACCTGGTACGGATCCCACACTGGTGAGCAATATTCAAGCAGTGGACGAACAAGTGTACTGTAACCTACTTCCTTTGTTTTCGGATTGCATTTCCTTAGGACTCTTCCAATGAATCTCAGTCTGGCATCTGCTTTACCGACGATCAACTTTATATGATCATTCCATTTTAAATCACTCCTAATGCGTACTCCCAGATAATTTATGGAATTAACTGCTTCCAGTTG
This sequence comes from Schistocerca americana, assembly GCF_021461395.2. Classification (NCBI taxonomy): domain Eukaryota; kingdom Metazoa; phylum Arthropoda; class Insecta; order Orthoptera; family Acrididae; genus Schistocerca; species Schistocerca americana. Next base: position 127,174,923 of record NC_060129.1, on the reverse strand, counting down.
CTAACCTGCTATATTGTAGCTAAATGATAAAGGATCTTTCTTTCTATGTATTCGCAGTCGTAGGGTCAGTATTGCCTCACGTGTTCCAACATTTCTACGGAATCCTAACTGATCTTCCCCGAGGTCGGCTTCTACCAGTTCTTCCATTCGTCTGTAAAGAATCCGCGTTATTGTTTTGCAGCCGTGGCTTATTAAACTGATAGTTCGGTAATTTTCACATCTGTCAACACCTGCTTCCTTGGGACTGGAACAGTAACACTCCAGAAGAGGGCGGGCAAGCGTAGTGTAAACAGTCTCTTTAGTAGACCTATTACATTTTGTAAGTATTCTGGCATCAAATCGCGTTCTTCGGTTTACGTTCTCCGCAACTTTATCTATGTGATTATCAATTAAATTAATCGTAAGCGTTCATCTTTATAGATAAGCTAAGACTTTCCTGTAGTTCTCCCAATAAACCAAATTTGGTCATTCGCCTTCCCTACAACCGACCTTATGTTCCCCTTCCATTTCATACCGTCTTGCAACGTTAGAATTGTACACAGTATTAATTGTCGTGACAGTTTCAAGCAGCACACCATTAATACTGTATGCGAACAATTTGTGGTTGTTTCTCCTACTCATCTGCATTAACGTACATGTATTGACGTTTAGACCAAACTGTAATTCATTCAAATAAAACTTTTCTGCGTCAGTCTCTTACGGGGTTTGTTCAATTAGTCCGGAACTTTGTCCACAAATTTTTTCTACACTTACCTTTTACTTACTGTGCATGGTCTCCTTCGAAACACTCTGCTCCAGAATTGATACACCGCTCCCAACACCGTTTTCATTTCCGGAAGCAGTCTTGGAGACCTCTTCCTGGAATTTTCTTTTATCTCGCCTATCGTTGCAAATCTTCGTCCTTTCAAAGGGATTTTCAACTTTGGAAATAAAAAAACGTCCATAGGGGCCAGGTCTGGAGAGTACGGAAAATGAGACAACACGGTGATTTCGTTTTCTGTGCAACAGTCAGGGGTGAATGTGCGGGTGCGTTATCGTACTGCAAGACCGCATTTCAGGCCGTTTCCTTTTCATATTTTCACGCATGCGTTGCAACACCTCCCGATAATCCCTGTGGTACAAATTTATGATGAACCAATCCTTCAAAGTCAAATAAAACTATCAGCATAACTTTGAAGTCTGATCTAACCTGACGAGCTCTTTTTGGTCTCGGTGAATCTTTCCCGAACCACTTTGATGTTTTCATATCAGCGCACACTCCGCTGCAGAGTGAAAATCTCATTCTGGAAACATCCCCAAGGCTGTGGCTAAGCCATGTCTCCGCAATATCCTTTCTTTCAGGAGTGCTAGTTCTGCAAGGTTTGCAGGAGAGCTTCTGTAAAGTTTGGAAGGTAGGAGACGAGATACTGGCAGAAGTAAAGCTGTGAGTACCGGGCGTGAGTCGTGCTTGGGTAGCTGAGTTGGTAGAGCGCTTGCCCACGAAAGGCTTAAGTCCCGAGTTCGAGTCTCGGTCCGGCACACAGTTTTAATCTGCCAGGAAGTCTCATATCAGCGCACACTCCGCTGCAGAGTGAAAATCTCATTCTGGTCTTGAGCCAGTTTTTTAAAGTTCTGTGTACGACGGGTAGAGCAAATGCTAAGTATGTCTTCGAGGTGGGCTTCCATCAATCTTGACCGATATGTGTTCTTCGAAAAATTCATTTTCGAGAACGACGATTCGCATATATATGTCGAATCAAACATAGTGGCCAGATTGATAGCTACTTTCTTAGAATTTTCATATTTTTCTGAAACATGTTTACCCCAAAATTATTCAGTGGATACAGTTCTATACATTTGCAAAGAAATATCTTCTTGCAAGTCGATTATCTACACTTGAAGTGAAGACTTTGAAACGTGAACAACTTAGCAGACACATCAGTCCATTCTGCCGATGCATCAACTTCATAAGGAAATTTTTGGAATTGAGACAGCTTTCCAATTTCTGCAAAGTCTTGAAATCTTGTAGCAAATTCGTCCCTTAGATCGGACAGAAATCTTACAAACACTGCAATGTCTTCTTCAGAGTTCTCATTTTTATACTCAATAATTGTTGGGAAACGAATAAATTCGTGCCTTGCAATATCTTTTTCAAAAATATCTAGCTTACGACGAAAAGCAGACATGCTTTGTATCAGATCACATATTAATTTCTCATTCCCTTGTAACTCTATGTTGAGCGCATTTAAATATTTCAGAATATCCTTCAGAAATCCCATAGCTAGCATATTGCGCTCGTTTGTTATGAGCTCTAAGTGCTTCTTTGATCCCTGCGTATCCAAGATTTGCAAGCAGGCTGTTACTTCTTCCCTTATTAGCCAGAAACGTTCAACAACTTGACCTTTACTTAACCAACGAACATTGTTGTATTGCAATAAGTCAGAACACGCTGCATCACATTGCGAAAGAAACTTCTTGAACTTTCGGTGTTGAAGAGAAGAATGAGATCTCATAAAATTAGTCAACTGCACCAAGCTGTCCATTACTTCTTCCAGTGTAGCATTGAGTTTTTCACAAAGTGCAGTCTGATGAATTATACACTGATACGATATTGGACCTGGATTCTGATCCCTGATTTTCTTTACTACACCTTTTCTTTGATAATCATCGCTGGGGCACTGTCAGTTGAAAGCCACCCTATTTTATGATAACGAATGTTGGGATTATTAATAAATTCGTCAATAGTTTTGAATAAATTTTCTCCACGAGTGTTACCTGTCAAAGGCAATATTGCGAGCAATTCTTCCCTGAATATCTTATTTTCAAAGTAGAAAAATCTCACGAAAATAGATCATCAACAATGTCACATGATTCGTCAAGCGCAGTGGCGTAGCGTGGTGCCTTTTCCAAAAGTTCAAGCATAGTGCTTTTAATATCAGTAGCTAAAATTTCCGTTCTTCTTGTATTACTTCTTGCCGACATTGGAGTACTTTGAATTGTAGCGACATCATCATCTTTTTCTTCAAAAAGTGCAGAGGCTACTTTCAACATACATTCTTTCATTATTTCAGAATCTGAAAATGGTTTTTGGTGTTTACTAAGTGTCCAGCACACACGTAACGCTCTTTCTGCCGATTTTTCTTGCTCACTCATGCAGCGAACCAGCAATTTCGTGCTTTTTTCGTAAGAAGTGAGATATTTCTGTAATTTAAATTTAAATTTTATCGTGATAAGTTTACAATGCAGTTATACACTGCTGGCCATTAAAATTGCTACACCAAGAAGAAATGCAGATGATAAATGGGTATTCACTGGACAAATAAATTGTACTAGAACTGACATATGATTACATTTTCACACAATTTGGGTACATAGATCCTGAGAAATCAGTACCCAGAACAACTACCTTTGGCCGTAATAACGGCCTTGTTACGCCCGGGCGTTGAGTCAAACAGAAATCGGATGGAGTGTACAGGTACAGTTGCCCATGCAGCTTCAACACGATACCGAGTTCATCAAGAGTAGTGACTGACGTATTGTGACGAGCCAGTAGCTCGGCCACCGTTGACCAGATGTTTTCAGTTGGTGAGAGATCTGGAGAATGTGCTGGCCAGGGCAACAGTCGAAAATTTTCTGTATCCAGAAAGGCCCGTACAGGACCTGCAACATGAGGTTGTGCATTATCCTGCTGAAATGTAGGGTTTCGCAGGGATCGAATGTAGGGTAGAGCCACGGGTCGTAACACATCTGAAATGTAACGTCCACTGTTCAAAGTGCCGTCAGTGCGAACAAGAGTTGACCGAGATGTGTAACCAATGGCACTCCATACCATCACGCCAGTATAGCGATGAGGAATACACGCTTTCGATGTGCGTTCACCGCGATTTCTCCAAACACGGATGCGACCATCACGATGCTGTAAACAGAACCTGGATTCATCCGAAAAAATGACGTATTGCCGTTTGTCCTCCCAGGTTCGTCGTCGAGTACACCATCACAGGCGCTCCTGTCTGTGATGCAGCGTCAAGGGTAACCGCAGCCACGGTCTCCGAGCTGACAGTCCGTGCTGCTGCAAACGTCGTCGAACTGTTCGTGCAGATGGTTGTTGTCTTGCAAACGTCCCCATCTGTTAGGGGTCGAGACGTGGCTGCACGATCCGTTCCAGCCGTGCGGATAAGATGTCTGTCATCTCGACTGTTAGTGATACGAGGCCGTTGGGATCCAGCACGGCGTTCCGTATTATCCTCCTGAACCCACCGATTCCGTATTCTGCTAACAGTCATTGGATCTCGACCAACGCGAGCAGCAATGTCGCGATACGATAAACCCCAATCGCGATAGGCTACAATCCGACCTTTATCAAAGCCGGAAACGTGATGGTACGCATTTCTCCTCCTTACACGAGGCATCACAACAACGTTTCACCAGGCAACGCCGGTCAACTGCTGTTTGTGTATGAGAAATCGGTTGGAAACTTTCCTCATGTCAGCACGTTGTAGGTGTCGCCATTGTAGGTGTCGCAACCGGCGCCAACCTTGTGTGAATGCTCTGAAAAGCTAATCATTTGCATATCACAGCGTCTTCTTCGTGTCGATTGAATTTCGCGTCTGTAGCACGTCATCTTCGTGGTGTAGCAATTTTAATGACCAGTAATGTACATATCACATTTATACACTATCTAATAAAATTATATTACCTGTAGTTTTTCTTTACGAGCCTGGTTGCCAACAGGAAAGTTTTTGTGGGATTGCTGATGAGTTGTTTATTAGTGTCGCTTTAAATTGCCACTTTTAATAACAGCGACAGTTTTATTACATATTAAGCAAACTGGAACCGCTTGAGGCCTATCAGGCAGCGTAAAACAATATTGTTCAGTCCATTCAGTCAAAAATCTCCTATTTTCAGTGTCCACTTTTCGCTTTTTAGGACCTATCATTAATGTAGGTATGTATGTACGAAAAGGTTTTTCATACGACAAACTGCGTGCGATTGACGAAACGAAGTAAAGACCGACGGCGCACTAAAAAGACAGGTTCGGACTGGTTTAACAAAAGAACGAGTGAGCAGTGACCCGTGGTGGGAGGCGCTACTCGCCGAGGGAAATAGAATGAAGTGGATCGACTCGACTAAATGATTTGCTAATCTGCTCGAATAAATCTTTGTTTTTCAGACACGTTTAGTTACTAAATTACTCAGTACTCGACTAAATTACTAGCCTAGTGCGAACGAGGCGCCTGGATAATTAATTGAACGTCGGACTGTATTTAAGAATATTTGGCGGTCCGAGGTTCGACCTTCCGCGGTCCGCCTGTTGCCGATCTCTGTCCTAGATCATATCGCTGTGAAGTCGGATCATATTTGACTGGAGAAAATTCGCGGTTCAAAGTCAGGTTCAGCTCTAATCGTCAGGGACTTTCACCTGCCTCGAGATGACTGGCTGTTGTGTTGGCCTCATTATTTCATCATCGTTCATGGAAGTGACGAGATTGGACTGAGCAAAGGTTGGGACTTTGTATGGGCACTGATAAACACGCAGTTGAGCGCCCCACAAACCAAACATCATCATAATCATAGTCTAATCGTCAGTTTACAGCGTAGCGACACTACGATTCATCACCTTTATTTTTAGAAGATGCCAATAGAAGTAATAAAAAAAGTTTTTACGAACACAAAAAAGGCAAGTAAAATGTGACTGCGCCATTTCCACGCCGCTGATGCTCAAAATACTTTTTTTCGATATGCAAGGTTAGGTTAAGGAAATTACCGGCTACCGTGTATACTTAATTATCAGTTTAATAGCAGCTTTTGGGAGGCGACTCGTAGTTTACATGATCAGTTCAAAGGCATTTTACAGACACTTAACGGCAGAGTAAGGCAGGAAAATTCGAAATATTTACAGTGAACAACTAAGTATGTGGATTCCTGATAGCAGCCAATAACGATTCAACATCAATAATATAAGTTCTCTTTCGGCTCGAGTAACAGTAACTATGCAATTCGTATGACATTTTTAACCACCGAACAAGTCTTTAAACTGCCCTGAGAATTGCTCGTACGTTGATAAATAGAACATAAACAAGTATTTTGAAATAAACTCATTCCTAACTCTTCGGAGTGACGAAGCAGCTTAAATCACTTTACAAAGGCAAGGCCAGATTATATACCAGTCAGGTTCCTCTCATAGCTCCATATTTAGCAATCATATAGAACCCCTCGCTCACAAAAAGATCCGTACCTAAAGACTGGAAAATTGCTCAAGTCACACCAATACCCAAAAAGGGAAGTAGGGGTAACCCGCTGAAGTATAGGTCCGTATCACTAACTTCGATTTGCGGTAGGGCTTTGGAACATATACTGTGGTGGAACATTATGAAGTACCTCGAAGAAAACGATTTATTGACACATAGTCAGCACGGTTTCAGAAAATATCATTCTTGTGAAACACAACTAGCTCTTTATACTCATGAAGTAATAAGTGCTATCGACAGGGGATGTCAAATTGATTCCATATTTTTAGATTTCCAGAAGGCTTTTGACATCGTTCCTCACAAGCGTCTTCTAACCAAACTGCGTGCCTACGGAGTATCGCCTCAGTTGTGCGACTGGATTCGTGATTTCCTGTCAGAAAGGTCACAGTTCGTAGTAATAGACCGAAAGTCATCGATTAAAATAGAAGTAATATCCGGCGTTAATCAAGGAAATGTTATAGGCCCTCTATTGTTCCTGATCTATATTAACAACATAGCAGACAATCTGAGTAGCCGTCTCAGATTGTTTGCAGATGATACTGTCATTTACCGTCTTGTAAAGTCATCAGATGACCAAAATGAATTGCAAAATGATTTAGATAAGATATCTGTATGGTGCGAAAAGTGACAATTCACCCTGAATGAGGAAAAGTGAGAAGTTATTCAGCTAAATTTCGATTACGCGATGAGACACACAAATCGAAGGCTGTAAATTCAACTAAATACTTAGGGATTATAATTACAAGTAACCTAAATTGGAACGATCACATAGATAATGTTGTGGGCAGAGCAAACGAAAGACTGCGATTCATTGGCAGGACACTTAGAAGGTGCAACAGGTCTACAAAAGAGAGTGCTTACGCCACACTTGTCCGACCTATTCTGAAGTACTGCTGTGCGGGTTGGGATCCGCATCAGGTGGGACTGACAGATGACACCGAAAAAGTACAAAGAAGGGCAGCTCGTTTTGTATTATGGTGAAATAGGGGAGATAGTGCCACAGACATGATACGTGAATTGGAGAGTCAATCATTAAAACAAGGGCGTTTTTCGTTGCGACGGGATCTTCTCATGAAATTTCACTGTTGGCACCCACCTACATAGGGAGAAATGATAATCAGATAAAATAAGAGAAATCAAGGCTCGCTCAGAAAAATTTAAGTGCTCGTTTTTCCCGGGTGCCGTTCGAGAGTAGAACAGGTAGAGAGACAGCATGAAGGTGGTACATTGAACCCTCTGCCAGGAACTTTATTGTGAATAGCAGATGTAGACGTAGATGAAACAAACCACACGACCTTCTTCCGTTCATTTAGATGGCTCAGAGGTTTCGTTGTGGACTGCAGTGCAGAGTATGCTCCCATTCACGTCAATTCTTGAAATTTTGTTACTTTCTCTAGATTATTGGTCTAAAGATAATTATAACAACACTACGATGCCATTCCATATCCCTGGAAATGTAAATGCCGTATGGCGGGGGCCTCCCGTCGGGTAGACCGGCCGCTTGGTGCTAGTCTTTTGGGTTGACGTGGCGACTCGCGCGTCGATGGGGATGAGAGGGTGATGATGAACACCCAGTCCCTGAGCGGAGAAAATCTACAACCCAGCCGGGAATCGAACCCGGGCCCCATGGCATGATAGTCCATCACGCTGACCACTCAGCTTTCGGGGCGGACATTCCGTATCACTGACACCATACCATATTATCCGTTTTCCGAGTGTTCTGAGCCCAGTTGGGTAAAATAACTATAGGCGATGTGAATTACATTGTTTCCTTTCGTTTATTTTACAAATATTTGAGCATTTTGATGTGTCCGCAGAGGATGACGATGATGGGACCCAAAGGAGCTCCCCGCACGTTTTGAGAAAGAGTGAACCCACTCTTGGAGTTAAATAACAAGTCATTTAAGCTGTGGTTTCGTTTGGAGAAAAGCGCTGTAGAGCAGTTGCAACTAAGGCTCTGAGAAACCAAGCATTGAGTGCAATGTACATTTTGCTGTTAACTTTATAATATTTTGTGCCACAAGAATAGTTGAGATAGTGGTTTGTGATCTGTTTAAAGTGGACACAGCGCCGCCTACAGAGATGGCCATAATGTACAACAGCAACCTCCCTCCATACCTTTTACCTTGTTGGCCACAGTGATTGCTTTTTTTTTGCACTTAGTTATATCTTCATACTGGCCCAACACAATTTCCGACATAAAATCTTTCTCATATTGAAAGAAGTTTGATGATCTCTCATTTTTTCTGTTTAGCTCGCATGGTTGTACCAGGAACCCTTCGCTAATAAACATGGCGTATCAACTATGAACGATATCTGCGGTCGAAGCGCAATAATCTTTTCGATATCCGCATTTAGCCGTGTTGCCAAGCATGTTACGTGCTACCTAATATCAAATGTGAACCGGCTTCGGTGGATCCAAGTTTAGGGCTATACAATAAAGCTGAGTCCTGAACATAGTCCAGTTTCTGATCTAATGCCAATTTGATCTCCAGTCAGCGATGTTCATACATTCGGCCCTCAGTGTTCAGCGCCTCCACCGCTTAACGCCTTGGGGGCGAGGGGATCATTTGGGTAGCGTCTTGGATGTAACAGATTTTCCAAAAAGAGTTAACAGAAGAACGTTCCCACTACTTCTATAAAAAAAAATGGTTCAAATGGTTCTGAGCACTATGGGACTTAACATCTGTGGTCATCAGTCCCCTAGAACTTAGAACTACTTAAACCTAACTAACCTAAGGACATCACACACATCCATGCCCGAGGCAGGATTCGAACCTGCGACCGTAGCAGTCGCGCGGTTCCGGACTGAGCGCCTAGAACCGCTAGACCACCGCGGCCGGCCTACTTCTATCCCGTACAGCATTACTAGCATATGTTTCTAATAAATCATTCTAGGTTTACGTTTGAAGCTAATTAACTTAAGGGTGGAGGGAGGAATAAAAATGCGAATGCAAGCTAACGGCTACAGACTCAGTGATTACGCTGATTAAAATGCCGAGCATTTCGCAGACTACCGCTGGGAATCTGAAAAGAAAAGCGCAAGTTTGGGACATGAATGTTCACTTAATTCGCACTAGATGACCACTGACAATTTCAGCCGAATACTACATACATAACAGTTATGCCCGCGTCTTTTACCAATACGCGAGTTCTGCTCAGAAAAAAATGAAAATTTTGAATGACGCGTTAACGGAGATAATTTGGTGATATGCGGTTGGCAACACTGTCTTGCGCATTACCTCCTTTGTGATCATGTGTTCGAACAGTGTTCGTATCTCGTTTGCTCGTAGTTTTCGTCATATTGTTGTCTGTAGAGATGGGCAAACTGAAACACATAACTGTTTCGAAACAAATGAAACAATACAATGTAATGTTTCGAAACGCTGTTTCGAAACAGTGAAACAGTTTGTGTTTTGTAATTGTACTGGAGGCGGGAACAAACTACAGAAACAACGGATACGCTACTGGGATTCCCAAATTTCGTTAGTATGGATAATATATACCCGGCCTGCTAATATTCATGCACACATTGCGGAGAATAGGCACATTGACTATAAACTCATGAATAAAGCCACGTAATTCGAAAAAATAACGAAATATAAGAGAAAAAAAATTTTTGTCCCTCAGGGTGTTTCAAATCATTACTATAAATCCACCATGCTTCCCAGCCCTTCCCGTTCACCATTACATCATCAATGATCCGTCAATCACATTGCTTGAAAGTACATCCAATTTACGTATATGTCTAAAAACTGCCACTCTACGCCTTTTCTAATTCAAAATGTTGTAGGTTTACTTGAATTTTTTTAATGTGATTACTGTACATGAACGGAGAAGCATATTTTATAGGAGATGTGTAATTTAACTGAATGTTTTTCACACTTTTATTATTTTGAATGCGAATAGTGTGCTTTATTTTATTGTTTGTTACTGTTTATAAAGAGTATATTACACCATTTCGGAATAGAGCCGTCAATCAGAAACGAAACTTTATTTTCGGAAATCTTAAGCATAATGCTGTTGTGTGTCAAAAAGATTTCGACACTCTTGAAAGAGTTCGATGAAGTAGTATGTTAAACGTATTTCCGTATCTGTGCCGTGACCGAATCTCGTCCGAGACAAAGTGAAATGTTTCGATGCAGTTAGTCCGTCCAAGCACAGGTGGACTGAAACAGCGTTATTTTGAAACAACGATACAGTTTCTGTGGCTGGCTCGAGATCGAATCTGGTCCCGTTATCCGACACAATGCGGAATGAAACACCACTGTTTCGAAACAGACAACAATATGACGAAAACTACGAGCAAACGAGATACGAACACTGTTCGAACACATGATCACAAAGGAGGTAATGCGCAAGAAACAGTTCCACGTATCGATACACTGTATCGAAACATAGAAACAGTGGCTAAGTCTAGTTGTCTGAGTGCAAAGTCTTAAACTGTTAGTAGCGAATCTTGAATTGTGCATGAAAGCGGACAAAATCATTTACCGAAATGTTTCAACTTTTGAAACAAGTGTACGGAGATGATGCTCTCGGTCCTACGCAATGTTTCAAATGGTTTTCACAATTGCAGGCCGGAGTGGCCGAGCGATTCTAGGCGCTTCAGTCCGGAACCGCGCGACTACTACGGTCGCAGGTTCAAATCCTGCCTCGGGCATGGATGTGTGTGATGTTCTTAGGTTAGTTAGGTTTAAGTAGTTTTTCAAGTGCTAGGGGACTGATGACCTCATAGTGCTCAGAGCCATTTGAAAGAATTCCGGTGTGAAGAAATAGCACACTAGTTGCGTTAAGAAAAAAAAAAGAAAAAAAACGGAGCTGGTGTGCTATTCCTTAACACTGTAAATCTTGTTATTCTATTCACACCGCCACCCAGTTGGTCAGAATCCCAAAAAGCTGGTCAAAATATAAGGAGTTGTTGAATTTGTACCAAACTTAGTATATAAGGGTTAACGAAGTTTCTGATAGAATATTATATCAAAAAGCGAAAAAAACAAAATGGCGAATCGAAGGTAGCTGGCTCTATGTACACAATTGTCATTTTATTCATATAAAAGTAATTTTTAGGGAAATATGGAGGTTGCTGATGAAGACTGAGTACAAAAATTAAAAAAAAAAATGACGGTGGATCGAAGATGGTGGTCAAAAATTGATAAGTCTTTTTATATTTATTTACTTATTTATATTTATACAAAAGTCAGTATTTAGGGGTTGTTGTAGTTAATGGTTAAAAACATAAACAAAACAAAAACTGGAAAGCTCGAAGGAAGGACCAAATAGAGGAAAGAAGATGTAGTAAAATATTACAAAAAATTATTTAATTTCAATTACAATTTTATTGTAATTTTTTATAACTAAAATTACAAGTTTTCGTTTTCATCTTCATCATCTTCTTTTTCTGCTTCACCTGAACTGTCATCTTCAAACACTGTTTCCTCATCATCTGCATCTGTATCTTCATAATCTTCTGACACAGAAAGTAAGAGGGCAACGGCTTCTGGCGACAAAATCTTCAGTTTCTTTGGCGAAAATCTGCGTAAGGAAGAAATGTAGGGGTCTGCCGTTGCCAACAATCTCCTAAACACGACTTCCATAGTCTAAACTCTTGGAAACCTTCGAGAAAAAGTCCGGCGATATTTCTCTATCAACTTATTGGTTGATACCTGAGCATCCTCCAACAGTTCACCGATAGGTAAATGGCCGAACAAATAACGTCTGGACCGTGGATCAACAATAGATGGACTGCTGTTGACATGTTGTACTAGGGGTATTCTTTCACGTAGTGCCTCTCAGTTGCTAAGGCCAGTATTACACGATCAAATTTCTTTGTCCAATATCTTTGTCAAAGAAATTTGATGGTGTAGTAGAGAACTTGGTCAAATGTCGTCAAATATTTGATCAAATCTAGGGCCTCGCTGTAGATTTGATCAAAGAAGTCGCTTGTCTTCTGTTCACTGCAATGTGACGTGTTACCACGTGGAGTCCTAGCATCGCTGCAGCGTTCTGTCGTCTGTAGTGTTTTTATAAACATTGCCGGTAAATATAATTGGTGTGTGCCGACAACTACAAAATTAATAGAGATGTAGGAAACTGATGAGGCGCTTTTCAACTTGAGGCACGCTGAACACAAAAACAGATTACGAAGATTGGAGACCTGACCTGTCCTAACCTGACCTAACCTAACCCAACCCTCTCCTGTAGCAAGGAATCGGAGTGTTACAGTGAGCCTGTCTTCTGCAGACGTAGCAGTTCTTAAGTGAGTATTGTGCTTTGTGATATGAGGATACACTTCACTGAGCACAAACAGAAGTGAATGCTCATCCATTCGTAAGTAATTGATGTACGACGTGACGTCCTCTACTATAAGCTCACATAACAAGCTTTGTTGAACACTTCTATCGTGTCGTCGTAAAACCCACGGCTTCACCCAGGTACGTTTCCTTTTTCCCCCCCGCTTCTCTTCCGCATGTGCACACAGTACAATTGTGGTACATGCAACTGCTCTTGACAACAAGTTGTTGTTGTTGTCAGCCATCTTGAACTTTGACGAAAAATATGATGACAGTGTAATACCCCTTTTTAGCGCCACGTCAAAGATCTTTGTCAAATATATTTGACGAATATTTGATCACATCTTTGATCAAACCTTTGACAAAGAAATTTCATAGTGTAATACCGGCCTACGGCGTACGGTCGAAACTTTACAACGTCGATTTGATGTCCGTTCGAAATCGTCTGCAAAATTATATGAAAAAGGTGGATTAGTTCTTCGGAAACTCCAATTATCAGCGCTAATGTTGCAGTGTTTTCAAATAAACGTCGAGCAGTGTTTCCGTCGTTCGTACTACCAAACCCTTGTTTTGGCACGTCGATTAAAATTCCAAGCTACTGTTTTGAAAGCTTTTTGAATGTTGGCTCTCAGTATTGCTTTATCCTCCTTATCCTCTGCTTTACGTGGCTGCCACTTTTTTGTTTTCATTTCGTATGCCGAATGAATACCGCATTTTGATCATCGAATCGAGGCGTGAAAATCTGACAGTCCGTAATGCAGATAATCGGCACTAACTTGTCTTTTCAAAACATCGTCAATGTTACAAAATGACGTGGACGTGGCCTGGCAGAGAGAGCACCATTGCGCAGATTTTGTGTTGGTGATAGCATTGCACACTTTATCGTGAATGACTGTTTCGAATGCCTGGAGTTGTTCGATCTGTTTGTCGTAATACACTTTCTCGTTGAAAGACGTTTGCTCCGTTTCATTCATAATTTTAACTTGAGTGGTCTGCAAAAGAGGGTTGAAGACGACTTCAGATTAATCCATAAGATATTTTCTTTTTTCGTTTCTTTATTTACACCTGCAAGTTTCAGGGGAAGGAGCGAAGTGAAAAATAAACTTGCATCTGAAATACTCGAATCTGAAAACTTCATTTTATACATGCTTTGCCCGAAAGTTCCATCGCAGCCCCACATACAAATAAAAGCCATATTAGACATTTCTGAATCACTCATATGTACAATATTGTCTCGTTTCGGCAGTAGAACAGGTTGAACGGTGTGGTCTAACAGAGGTTGCAACCGACCACAGTTTTTGATTCGGTAAAAGTGAGGGTTTCGTCTGGAGGGCAGCAAGCTTTTTTTGCTGCCAAAACAGCTGATTGCGGTTGATAAAGTGTGTTTAAGCCTTTTCCTTTAGCCCCAATTCTCAAATGCTCTTAAGATTATTTTGGCAATTTCAAGTCTAAAAGAAGTTCAAGACCTTCATTTGCACCGTACGAGGATGGCGTTTATGTTGACTGCCTTGTATTTTTTCGCCGTGGATGGCCTTGAGAGTGTGACGTCTTTCACAATATTCGCAGCGTCTGGGTGCCCCGAAGATCGAAGACTCATTTGCGCAGCGAACGATAATTCGATAGGACTGAACTTCGTACGAATCTCCTCAGTTCTCCTTCTTTTGGACCTATCAGATAATGTTTCAAATTTTGTAGAAGGTCGGCCTGTGGTAATCACACTTCCAGGTTTCGCATCAATCGGAATATATACTATTGTATTTAACCAGCTTGCGTTCTTCTTGAAAAATTAATCTTGTCGCCGAGTTGCTTCCTTATATTTGCTTCAACTTTGTCAACAGAATCGAAATTTTAGGCCTCATATCATCGGGAATTGTAATTGTATGTCCACTCTTTTCTGTCAACGAATTTTCCAAATCTTCTATGAGCGCCTCCAAATCGTTTGGCACATATTCTTTTGTTATCAGAAAAATATCTTTTCTCGAATATCCGATTCTGGAATACGCTGGATTAGATGAAACTGAAATTTAAAAAAAATCTGTGTTACACTTTCTGTCATTTTTCTAATTATTTTATTCTTCACAATGCTTCTACACGTCGATTATAATTTAAATTGTTCAAATGCAGCTCATAATTATGTAATTCTGTTGTCATTTTTGACGATGTCTCAACAATGACATTTTGCAAGTGTCGTTTAAAACGTGGCACAAAGCCAGAGTAGCAACTACTAGCAGGATTTGAAGCTTAATTTACAAAGCTAATAATATATACTTGCGGACGCAGCGCAAAAGGAAGTGAAGAATCGTGAAATTCATAACTAATCACTATTTCGAGCGCATTTTAAAAATTTCTCGCCCATATTCCTGTAGTGCGATAATTAAAAAATAAACATGCATAATTAATGATTTAGTAGTGAAATTATTTGTTTTTTTTCATTAGTACATACTTCCTGGAATACCTTCCATATTGAAAGTATTGGCTTCACTTGCACAAATCGCAAATAACTGTCTTCAACAACAAGACTGTTTTTGTAGCGTGGCCAGCTGCACGCACGCTAACAATGAACTGCCGCATTTGACCTGAGACATAACCGAACAAATGAACATGTGGTCATTCAGTTGTCACAGCATTGCTGCAGCCAACCTGATAATGCAAAATTCCCATCTATAACCTTTTTTTTCCTTTTTGGCCACGTTTTCAAAATTCTGGCCCACTGGGCGCCAGCTCCCAGTGTAATTGGCTACTTCTTTGTGGCACCTCTACTTGCTTCACATAGTCAAAGAGAAAGGCTGGACATGATGAAAGCTCAAAAAGTAGTAAGATTCCTTCACACGGTGAAAGTACAATTATGTTCTAATACAATTTGAAAAGAACGATTTCAAATATTTACCGAAAATTGCGATAAAAATATAATACGAAATAAAAATAACTGCATTCGATATTGCATTTCCGGTATCTATATAACGGTGAAAAAGATATCGCTGATATATGTTGATACATTTTAGAAAAAAATATCGATCCATTAATATCTTATCAACAGTTATAGATTGTACTGCCGGTCTTCTTGCTTACCAAACACTACCTTGACCAGCAAGGTCGCCCCAGTCAAGTCAAGCCAAATAAAGTACTGGCCATTAAATTTGCTACACCAAGAAGAAATGCAGATGATAAACGGGTATTCACTGGACAAATAAATTATACTACAACTGACATGTGATTACATTTTCACGCAATTTGGGTGCATAGATCCTGACAAATCAGTACCCAGAACAACCACCTCTGGCCGTAATAACGGCCTCGATACGCCTGGGCATTGAGTCAAACAGAGCTTGGATGGCGTGTACAGGTACAGCTGCCCATGCAGCTTCAACACGATACCACAGTTCATCAAGAGTAGTGACTGGCGTATTGTGACGAGCCAGTTGCTCGGCCACCATCGACCAGACGCTTTCAATTAGTGAGAGATCTGGAGAATGTGCTGGCCAAAGCAGCAGTCGAACAGTTTCTGTATCCAGAAAGGCCCGTACAGGACATGAAACGTGGGGTCGTGCATTATCCTGCTGAAATGTAGGGTTTCGCAGGGATCGAATGAAGGGTAGAGCCACAGGTCGTAACACATCTGAAATGTAACGTCCACTGTTCAAAGTGCCGTCAATGCGAACAACAGGTGACCGAGACGTGTAACCGATGGCAACCCATAGCATCACGCCGGGTGATACGCCAGTATGGCGATGACGAGTACACGCTTCCAATGTGCGTTCACCGCGATGTCGCCAAACACGGATGCGACGATCTTGATGCTGTAAACAGAACCTGGATTCATCCGAAAAAATGACGTTTTGCCATTCGTGCACCTAGGTTCGCCGTCGAGTACACCATCGCAGGCGCTCCTGTCTGTGACGCAGCGTCAAGGGTAACCGCAGCCGTGATCTCCGAGCTGATAGTCCGTGCTGCTGCAAACGTCGTCGAACTGTTCGTGCGGATGGTTGTTGTCTTGCAAACGTCCCTACCTGTCGACTCAGGGATCGAGACGTGGCTGCACGATCCGTTACAGCCGTGCGGATAAGATACCTGCCATCTCGACTGCTAGTGATACGAGGCCGTTGGGATCCAGTACGGCGTTCCGTATTACCCTTCTGAACCCACCGATTCCATATTCTGCTAACAGTCATTGGATCTCGACCAACGCGAGCAGCAATGTCGCGTTACGATAAACCGCAATCGCTATAGGCTACAATCCGACCTTTATCTAAGTCGGAAACGTGATGGTACGCATTTCTCCTCCTTACACGAGGCATCACAACAACGTTTCACCAGGCAACGCCGGTCAACTGCTGTTTGTGTATGAGAAATCGGTTGGAAACTTTCCTCATGTTAGCACGTTGTAGGTGTCGCCACCGGCGCCAACCTTGTGTGAATGCTACTAAAGCTAATCATTTGCATATCACAGCATCTTCTTCCTGTCGGTTAAATTTCGCGTCTGCAGCATGTCATCTTCGTGGTGTAGCAATTTTAATGGCCAGTAGTGTAGCTGCTTGCATAGGGCCCAGATCTGGAGCAACGCTTTATTGACTTGCTCAACTTGTGAAGTTCTCTCTCTTCAATGAATCGTCACGTTTTTCTGAAGTTGTAATCATTTTTTCGTCCATTCATCACGTCTGTCGATTACCGTCCCATTCGGATTTGAAACGAAGTATCGTTGTGCATGCGTCAAGTTTCTGGAATGTATTAATTAAGGAGTCTGTCAAAATATATATGTCGGTGGGAGGTTTCAATTTGAGGAAGACTTGGGGACCGGCACAAAATTTGTTAAGATATCACCAGTAGTCAAATCCACCATAGCTGCGAAAAGCCGTGAAATATACATTTCAGAGAATATCAGTGTTGGCTCTGGAAGAGCAGAAGAGTGTCGAAAGGCGAGGAGGGTTCGGGAATCGAACTCAGCTATAAATAGCGGCGAGAGTGCAGGTGTAGTTCACACTCCGGTTGGAATCAAGGCGGCGGATACACATAACAGCAAATCTCGCAGAACCTGAAGAAGTCGGCGAAATATTGTCCTTGAAGTGGAAATAACAACTAGTCAGATCACCAGGAAGTAATGTTCCTTTGTCAAACAGCTATAGCTTTCGCTGAACTGAACTGATAATGCCGCTAGAAACTGCGTTACATCCTTTCTCAAACTCACTAGCGTGATGCGCGACACATCACAATGCAAGCCAACATGCGGATATGTAAAAAGGTTTATCTGTTTCACGTGATTTTGCTCTTGTAGACGTTGCCCTAATTTAATTCTCGTTCTATATATACCGGGTGATCAAAAAGTCAGTATAAATTTGCAAACTGAATAAATCACGGGATAATGTACATAGAGAGGAACAAATTGACACAGATGCTTGGAATGACATGGGGTTTTATTAGAACAAAAAAGAAAGTTCAAAAAATGTCCGACACATGGCGCTTCATCTGATCAAAATAGCAATAATTAGCATAACAAAGTAAGACAAAGCAAAGATGATGATCTTTACAGGAAATGCTCAATATGTCCACCATCGTTCCTCAACAATAGCTGTAGTCGAGGAATAATGTTGTGAGGAGCACTGTAAAGCATGTCCGCAGTTATGGTGAGGCATTGGCGTCGGATGTTGTCTTTCAGCATCCCTAGAGATGTCGGTCGATCACGACACACTTGCGACTTCAGGTAACCCCAAAGCCAATAATCGCACTGACTGAGGTCTGGGGACCTGGCAGGCCAAGCATGACGAAAGTGGCGGCTGAACACACGATCGTCAGCAAACGACGCGCACTAGAGAGCTTTCACGCGTCTAGCAATACTTTTTTTTTTGTTCTAATAGCACGCCACGACATTCCAAGCATGTGTGTCAATTTTTACCTCTCTATCTATATTATTCCGTGGTTTATTAAGTTTTCAAATTTATACTGACTTTTTGATCATCCGGTATATACCAAGTATAGAAGTTTGAAACTGGAATTTGGCTGCAATAATTACACGTCTGTTGTTTGAATAATTACACGTCTGTTGTTTGAAACTGATAAACAAATTTTATTCAAAATAATCTCCATTGCTATTTGTACATTTCTCCCGCCTCTCCGGCAGGCTATGAATGCCACGCCGAAAAAACAGTTCTTCTTCTGAAGCGAACCAGTCAGCGAGCCATTTTCGTACATTTTAATACGAATTGAAGCGTTGTTCAGCGAGAGCGTGTGCCAGTGATGCAAACAGACGATAATCGGACGGAGCCAAGTCTGGAGAATAGACCGCATGCCCCAGTATTTCCCATCTGAACATCTCGATCGTTTCCCTGACCCGTTTCGCTGTGTGATGGGGCGTTGTCGTGCAGCAATATGACTTTTCGTTGCCTTTTTCCATATTCCGGTCGTTTTTCATGTAATGCTCGATTTAAACATCATTTGTTGTTGGTAACGATCAGTATTAACGGTTACTCGAGGTTTTAGGATCTCATAATAGATGACACCCTGATCCCATCAAACACAGAGCATTGTCTTTGTTTTTGCAGTGGATGCCGATGATTTGCCTGGATTCACCCATGCTTTACGATGCTTAGGATTCTCAAAATATATCCACTTTTCGTCAGCTTCCACTATTCGATGGAGAAACGACTTTCTTTTGTATCTGGCGAGCAGAATGTCATAAATGGTCTTTGGATTTGCTTGCTGTCTTTCATTCAGTTCATGCGGAACCCATTTTCCCACTTTCTGCACCTTTCCCATAGCTTTCAACCAAAGAGAAACGGCTTTTTGCGTCGGACTCACGTGTTCCGCGAGTTCCTGTTGAGTTTGAGTATCATCTTCATCCAATAAGGCCTACAATTCGTCCTGGGAACTTTTTCGGAGGTTTCCCGCGGTCGTCGTTTGTCACGTCAAAATCACCACTTATGAATTTTTTTGAACCACACGAAACAAGAGCATGTTCGCCGAAAGCTTCGACAAGCGTTCATTGGAAGAATCGTAAGGAAATGCAATCCGAAAACAAAGGAAGTAGGTTACAGTACGCTTGTTCGCCCACTCCTTGAATACTGCTCAGCAGTGTGGGATCTGTACCAGATAGGGTTGATAGAAGAGATAGAGAAGATCCAACGGAGAGCACCGCGCTTCGTTACAGGATCATTTAGTAATCGCGAAAGCGTTACGGAGATGGAAGACCCTGCAGGAGAGACGCTCAGTAGCTCGGTACGGGCTTTTGTTGAAGTTTCGAGAACATACCTTCACCGAACAGTCAAGCAGTATATTGCTCCCTTCTAAGTATACCTCGCGAAGAGACCGTGAGGATAAAATCAGAGAGATTAGAGCCCACACAGAGGCATACCGACAATCTTTCTTTCCACGAACAATACGAGACTGGAATATAAGGGAGAACCAATAGAGGTACTCAAAGTACCCTCCGCCACACACCGCCAGGTGGCTTGCGGAGTATGGATGTAGATGCAGATGTAGACGCGATTCTGCAGCAGCTTTCTTCAGATGATAACCGAAAGCCAATGCTGTCCCCAAATCGTAGTTCGCAGGCACAAAACCCGATATGTTCGCAGGTTTGAAACAGATACCGGTGGATTACTGTGTGTTGACATTCGTCGTCGGCAAAATAAAGCAGGCAAAAGGGAATACACACGTCTCAAAAATGAGATCGACAGGAAGTGAAAAATGGCTAAGCAGGGATGGCTAGAAGACAAATGTAAGGATGTAGAGGCTTATCTCACTAAGGGTAAGATAGATCCTACAGGAAAATTAAAGATACCTTTGGAGAAAAGAGAGCCACTTGCATGAATCTCAAGAGCTCAGATGGAAACCCAGTTCTTAGCAAAGAAGGGAAAGCAGAAAGATGGAAGGAGTATATATAGGGTCTATACAAGGGCGGTGTACTTGAGGACAATATTATTTAAATGGAAGAGGATGTAGATGAAGATGTAATGGGAGATACGATACTACGTGAAGAGTTTGACAGAGCACTGAAAGACCTGCGTCGAAACAAGGCCCCGGGAGTAGACAACATTCCATTGGAACTACTGACGGCCTTGGGAGAGCCAGTCCTGACAAAACTCTACTATCTGGTGAGCAAGATGTATGAGACAGGCGAAATACCCTCAGACTTCAAGAAGAATATAATAATTGCAATCCCAAAGAAAGTAGGTGTTGACAGATGTGAAAATTACCGAACTCTCAGTTTAATAAGTCACAGCTGCAAAACAATAATGCGAATTCTTTACAGACGAATGGAAAAACTGGTAGAAGCCGACCTCGGCGAAGATCAGTTTGGATTCCACAGAGATGTTCGAACACGTGAGGCAATACTGACCCTACGACTTATCTTAGAAGCTAGATTAAGGAAAGGCAAAGCTACATTTCTAGCATTTGTAGACTTAGAGAAAGCTTTTGACAATGTTGACTGGAATACTCTCTTTCAAATTCTAAAGGTGGCAGGGATAAAATACAGGGAGCGAAAGGCTATTTACAATTTGTACAGAAACCAGATGGCAGTTATAAGAGTCGAGGGGCATGAAAGGGAAGCAGCGGTTGGGAAGGGAATGAGACAGGGTTGTAGCCTGCCCCCGATGTCATTCAATCTGAATCTTGAGCAAGCAGTAAAGGAAACAAAAGAAAAATTCGGAGTAGGTATTAAAGTCCATGGAGAAGAAATAAAAACGTTGAGGTTCGCCGATGACATTGTAATTCTGTCAGAGACAGCAAAGGACTTGGAAGAGCAGTTGAATGGAATGGATAGTGTCTTAAAAGGAGGATATTTGATGAACAACAACAAAAGCAAAACGAGGATAATGGAATGTAGTCGAATTAAGTCGGGTGATGCTGAGGGAATTAAATTAGGAAATGAGACACTTAAAGTAGTAAAGGAGTTTTGCTATTTGGGGAGCAAAATAACTGATGATGGTCGAAGTAGAGAGGATATAAAATGTAGACTGGCAATGGCAAGGAAAGCGTTTCTGAAGAAGAGAAATTTGTTAACATGGAGTATAGATTTAAGTGTCAGGAAGTCGTTTCTGAAAGTATTTGTATGGAGTGTAGCCATATATGAAAGTGAAACATGGACGATAAATAGTTTGGACAAGAAGAGAATAGAAGCTTTCGAAATGTGGTGCTACAGAAGAATGCTGAAGGTTAGATGGGTAGATCACATAACTAATGAGGAGGTATTCAATAGAATTGGAGAAGAGGAGTTTGTGGCGCATCGACTAGAAGAAGGGATCGGTTGGTAGGACATGTTCTGAGGCATCAAGGGATCACAAATTTAGTATTGGAGGGCAGCGTGGAAGGTAAAAATCGTAGAGGGAGACCAAGAGATGAATACACTAAGCAGATTCAGAAGGATGTAGGTTGCAGTAGGTACTGGGAGATGAAGGAGCTTGCACAGGATAGAGTAGCATGGAGAGCTGCATCAAACCAGTCTCAGGACTGAAGACCACAACAACAACAACGGTTACAGGAAGCAGATGGCGCTGCAGACGCAGTCTCTCGGGCCCAACACTGACGGCTAGCACCATCTATGGGGAAATTCCGCTCTCATACTTCTACACCTGGTGTGTGTGTGTCTGTGTAATGCAATATTTCATACAATATTTGCCGGCCGCTGTGGAGGAGCGGGTCTAGGCACTTCAGTCTGGAACCGCGCTGCTGCTGCGGTCGCAGGTTTGAATCCTGCCTCGGGCATGGATGTGTGTGATGTCCTTAGGTTAGTTGGGTTTAAGTAGTTCTAAGTCTGAAGGTCTGATGACCTCAGATGTTAACTCCCATAGTGCTTAGAGCCATTTGAACCATCCTACAATATTTAAAAATATAAATAAATTTTTCCCACATAAACAATATTTCAAAAGAAATTATAATCTTCATGGACGTCTTCAGCTGTGACTTCTTAACAAGGAATGTAATAACACTACGCCTAAAAGTATATATTGTCAACAAAATTTGTAATTATAAGAAGAAAAGGTTCCCTTGAGTGAATTTCTAATTGCCTCAATCGATAATAAAAAACAACACTTATATGATCGCTTTGATCTCCGTCTGTCCCGTCGGCCCGTCTTTTAAAAACCCGTTTTCTCAGGAACAGGTAGATGTATCAAGATGGAATTAATGTCACATACTAAGGTCTATGGTCCCTTGGCTGTATAAGAAATTGAAGCATCAAAGTCAGCGCAGTCAAAAGATACAGTCATTTATATCGCATATTTTGATACTAGAAAACTCCCTCATCAAAATCTGCATGGAGCTTCCCATTGATCTAGAACCACGCAATTTGGAAAGAAGCAGGATTTCAGCACACGAAGAAGTTTTTCTTTGGCATTTGTTTTCTATCTGTCCATCTGTCTATTAAGATTCCTTTTTTTCTTCAGGAACTTGTCGACGTATAAAGTGGCAATTTATGTCGACAATAAGCTACATAGTACCTTGCTGTTGCAATAAATGCAAGCCTCAAAGTTAATGCTGTCAAACGATATGGCTACTTATGTCACACATTTTGATACTCGCAAACTCATTCATCAAAACCAGCAGGGTACATACCGTTGGCCTAGAATCACGACATTTGGCAAGAACAAAGGGTGCATAGCACAAGAGAAACGGAAAAAACCGAAATGGTTAATTTACAATTATATCATGTTGTTGTGGTCTTCAGTCAAAAGACTGGTTTGATGCCACTCTCCATGCTACTCTATTCTGAGCAAGCCTCTTCATCTCCCAGTACTTACTGCAACCTACGTCCTTCTGAATCTGTTTAGTGTATTCATCTCTTGGGCTCCCTCTACGATTTTTACCCTCCACGCTGCCCTCCAATACTAAATTTGTTATCCCTTGATGCCTCAGAACATGTCCTACCAACCGTTCCCTTCTTATAGTCAAGTTGTGCCACATTGTACTCCTCCCCAATTCTATTCAGTACCTCCTCATGAGTTACGTGATCTACCCATCTAATGTTCAGCATTCTTCTGTAGCACCACATTCCAAAAGCTTCTATTCTCTTCCTGTCTACACTGTTTATCGTCCACGTTTCACTTCCATACATGGCTACACTCCATACAAATACTTTCAGAAACGACTTCCTGACACTTAAATCTACACACGATGTTAACAAATTTCTCTTCTTCAGAAACGCTTTCCTTGCCATTGCCAGTCTACATTTTATATCCTCTCTACTTCGACCATCATCAGTTATTTTGCTGCCAAAATAGCAAAACTCATCTAACACTTTAAGTGTCTCATTTCCCATTCTAATTCCCTCAGCATCACCTGATTTAATTCGACTACATTTCATTATCCTTGTTTTGCCTTTGTTTATGTTCATCTTATAACCTCCTATCAATACACTGCCATCCCGTTCAACTTCTCTGACACAATTATAATGTGGGAAAACCCTCAATGTTTTTATTTGTTTTCCCTGGACTTTAATTTCTACTCCAAATTTTTGTTTTGTTTCATTTACTGCTTGCTCGACTCTTATAACTGCCATCTGGTTTCTGTACAAACTGTAAATAGCCTTTCGCTCCCTGTATTTTACCCCTGCCACCTACAGAATATGAAAGAGCATATTCCAATCAACATTGTCAAAAGCTTTCTCTAAGTCTACAAATGCTAGAAACGTAGGTTTGTCTTTCCTTAATCTTTCTTCTAAGATAAGCCGTAGGGTCAGTATTGCCTCACGTGTTCCAACATTTCTACGGAATCCAAACTGATCTTCCCCGAGGTCGGCTTCTACTGGTTTTTCCATTCGTCTGTAAAGAACTCGCGTTAGTATTTTGCACCCGTGACTTATTAAACTGATAGTTCGGTAATTTTCACATCTGTCAACACCTGCTTTCTTTGGGATTGGATTTATTATATTCTTCTTGAAGTCTGAGGGTATTTCGCCTGTCTCATACATCTTGCTCATCAGATGTAAGCATTTCATCGTGACTGTCTCTCCCAAGACTATGAGTAGTTCTAACGGAATGCTGTCTAGACAACGGGGCCTTATTTCGACCGTGGTCTTTCAGTGCTCTGTCGAATTCATCACGCAGTATCATATCTGCCCTTGTATAGTCCCTCTATATACTCCTTCCATCTTTCTGCTTTCTCTTTTTTTCTTAGAACTGGGTTTCCATGTGAGCTCTTGATATTCATACAGGTCCTTCTCTTTTCTCCAAAGGTCTCTTGAATTTTCCTGTAGGCGGCATCTATCTTACCCGTTGTGGTATATGCATCTACATCCTTACGTTTGTCCTCTAGCCATCCCTGCTTAGCCATTTTGCTCTTCCTATCGATCTCATTTTTGAGACGTTCGTACTGCTTTTTGCCTGCTTCATATACTTACGTCATAAAAAATTGATTTTCTTATTTAGTATCCGACTGTCTCTGTCCGTCTGTCTGTTATGCCTTTTTCTCAGGAAGGGGCAGACGCACGAAGGTGGAAGTCATATCATATCCTGAGGTCTGTGTTCGCTTGGTGGCGTAAAAATGTTAAGCTTCTAAGTGAGTGCAATCATAAGATACGGCCAATTATGTCACATAGTTCGATATTCGCGAATTCACTCTTTAAAACCTATACGTTGACCTAGAATCATGAAATTTGACAAGAAATAAGGTTCCACAGTGCAAGTACAGGAAAAAAATCACAAATACGTTAATTTTTAGTTATATCACACGAAAATATTTTTAAGTCATTCATTATCCAGCTTCGGACTTAAAATTAAAACACTCTCCGGATTCATGTCTTTCCAATATCAATGTCGATAGCAGGCAAAAGTCGCCGAGATCTTGGACCATCGGGATAGATGAAATGTCTATAAGCAGATGAACTGTGTACAAACATTATTAAGTTTGTACGGAACGCCGATCACTGGCAGCTAACCAGTTTTTAACACTACCTCTGCAGTATTTAATCGGTAATCAACATGTTTCCTTTCTCCGACCGTGCATTATTTTTTCAGTAATGTGTACGTATTGCATAGAGCCATATCCCACACATGAAAGAAAAATGTTTGAGCCGACGTTGGTCCCCACGAGCGTGTCTCGTGATGTTTACGTTTGGTGGGCATTGGTTCTTACGAGTCGGATTCGTCAACAGTACGGCAAGGGGCTAATGCGACTTGGCGGGGCTGATAGTGACGCCATGGGACTCTGCAGAACTCCTGTATAACAGGTTCAATCGTCCGCCATGTTTTCCCCAACTCTGAGGACTCGGCAACGCTTACTTTGTGGGTGTTTAACCTATTCACCGAACTTTTTGCAATATTTGTTATAAAATATTTGATTCTGCACGTATATAGTGTTCCGTGCTGTAATTAGTGTGCCGCACGGTTTGAGGCGCCATGTCACGGATTGGTTCCAGTCCTCCCTCGGGCATGGCTGCGTGTGTTGTCCTTAGCATAAGTTACATCTACATCTGCATCTACATCTACGTGATTACTCTGCTATTCACAATAAAGTGCCTGGCAGAGGGTTCAATGTACCACCTTCATGCTGTCTCTCTAACGTTCCACTCTCGAACGGCACGCGGGAAAAACGAGCACTTAAATTTTTCTGAGCGAGCCTTGATTTCTCTTATTTTATCTGATTATCATTTCTCCCTATGTGGGTGGGTGCCAACAGAATGTTTTCGCAATCGAAGGTGAAAGCTGAAATTTCATGAGAAGATCCCGTCGCAAGGAAAAACGCCCTTGTTTTAATGATTGACACTCCAATTCACATATCATGTCTGTGGCACTATCTCCCCTATTTCACCATAATACAAAACGAGCTGCCCTTCTTTGTACTTTTTCGGTGTCATCTGTCAGTCCCACCTGATGCGGATCCCAACCCGCACAGCAGTACTTCAGAATAGGTCGGACAAGTGTGGCGTAAGCACTCTCTTTTGTAGACCTGTTGCACCTTCTAAGTGTCCTGCCAATGAATCGCAGTCTTTCGTTTGCTCTGCCCACAACATTATCTATGTGATCGTTCCAATTTAGGTTACTTGTAATTGTAATCCCTAAGTATTTAGCTGAATTTACAGCCCTCAGATTTGTGTGACTTACCGCGCAATCGAAATGTAGCTGATTTCTTTTAGTATTCACGTGAATTAACTTCGCACTTTTCTTTATTCAGGGCCAATTGCCACTTTTCGCACCATACAGATATCTTGTGTAAATCATTTTGCAAGTCGTTTTGATCATCTGATTACTTTACAAGACGGTAAATGGGGGCATCATCTGCAAACAATCTAAGACGGCTACTTAGATTGTCTGCTATGTTGTTAATATAGATCAGGAACAATTGAGGGCCTATAACACTTCCTTGGGGAACACCGGATATTACTTCTGTTTTACTCGATGACTTTCCGTCTATTACTACGAACTGTGACCTTTCTGACAGGAAATCACGAATCCAGTCGCACAACTGAGGCGATACTCCGTAGGCACGCAGTTTGGTTAGAAGACGCTCGTGAGGAACGGTGTCGAAAGTCTTCTGGAAATATAAAAGTATGGAATCAATTTGACATCCCCTGTCGATAGCACTCATTACTTCATGAGTATAAAGAGCTAGTTGTGTTTCACAAGAACGATATTTTCTGCATCCGTGCTGACTATATGTCAATAAATCGTTTTCTTCGAGGTACTTCATAGTGTTCGAATACAGTATATGTTCTAAAATCCTACGACGTTAGTAATATAAGCCTGTAATTCAGCAGATTACTCCTATTTCCCTTCTTGCGTATTGGTGTGACTTGAGCAATTTTCCAGTCTTTAGGTACGGATCTTTCTGTGAGCGAGCGGTTGTATATAATTGCTAAATGTGGAGCTATTGTATCAGCATACGCTGAGAGGAACCTGACTGGTATACAATCTGGACCGGAGGCCTTGCCTTTGTTAAGTGATTTAAAGCTGCTTTGTTACACCGACGAAAACTACTTCTATGTTTCTCATCTTGGCAGTTGTCCTTGATTGGAATTCAGGAATATTTACTTCGTCTTCTTTGGTGAAGGAGTTTCGGAAAACCGTGTTTAATAACTCTGCTTTAATGGCACTGTCATCAGTTACTTCACCGTTGTTATCGCGCAGTGAAGGTATTGATTGCGTCTTGCCACTGGTGTGCTTTATGTATGGCCAGAATCTCTATGGGTTTTCTACCAGATTCCGAGACAGAGTTCCGTTGTGGAAATTATTGAAAGCATCTCGCATTGACATAGGCGCTATATTTCGAACTTCTGCAAAACTTTGCCAATCTTGGGGATTTTGCGTTCTTTTAAATTTGGCATGCCTTTTCCGTTGCTTCTGCAACAACGATCTGACCCGTTTTGTGTACCATGGGGGACCAGTACCATCACTTATTACTTTATGTGTTATATATCTCTCAATTGCTGTTGATACTATCTTTTGAAAACATTCCACAACTTTTCTACATGTACATCATCAGATCGGAAGGAGTAAAGACTGTCTCTTAAAAAGGCGTTAAGAGCATTTTTATCAGCTTTTTTAAATAGATATACTTTGCGTTTCTTTTTGATGGTTGTAGGTGTTACGGTATTCAGCCAGCAGCAACTGCCTTGTGGTCGCTAATCCCTGTATTCGTCACAAAACTCACTATTTGTCCAGAATTATTTGTTGCTAAAATGTCAAGTATGCTTTTGCAACCATTTACGCTTCGAGTGGGCTCATGAACTAATTGTTCAAAATAATAAAGCATTCAGTACATTTTCGGATGATGTTTTATGCCTGCCGCCGGCTTTAAATGTATAATTTTTGCAGTATAACGAGGGTAGAGTGAAGTCACCACCGACTATAACTGTATGAGCGGCGTACTTATTTGAAATGAGACTCAAGTTTTCTTTGAACTCTTTAGCAACTATGTCTTCTGAGTCGGGGGGTTTAGTTAGTTTAAGTAGTGAGTAAGTCTAGGGACCGATGTCCTCAGTAGTTTGCCCTCTTAGGAACTCACACAGATCTGAACATTTAGTAATTAGTTTGTGTAGAGATATTTCGAATGCCCTTTTCATATAACAGAAAAATTGAAATGTATTACACGACTAGAAATGTAGGCTCGCAACTCGCATGGTGGTTTGTAAATATTAAATGTAATGAGGTAAGAATTGGGTCCAAAGTCTTCAGATATGGGTGTCATGCATTAACAAAATGGTTGAAATGGCTCTGAGCACTATGGGACTTAACTTCTGAGGTCACCAGCTCCCTAGAACTACTTAAACCTAACTAAGGACATTAGGCCTACAGACATCCATGCCAGAGGAAGGATTCGAACTTGCGACCGTAGCGGTCGCGCGGTTCCAGACTGTAGCGCATAGAACCGCTCGGCCACCCCCGCCGGCCATGCATTAACAACCTGTGCCTATTTATTAGTCTTTGCCCATCTATAGGCACTTGCTAAAATGATGTTTATTTTTTAATTTTAAGTAGGGGCGGGGGGGCGGAAGTATAGTTTCATGTTACAGTGAGATGAATTTTTATTAATAGGTTCATTTATCATTTAAACAGTACACATTTTGTGTACTTCACGACAGGTTATGTTACTAGTTCAGGTTCCCTCGGCCGGCCGGTGTGGCCGTGCGGTTCTAGGCGCTTCAGTCTGGAACTGCGTGACCGCTACGGTCGCAGGTTCGAATCGTGCCTCGGGCTTGGATGTGTGTGATGTCCTTAGGTTAGTTGGGTTTAAGTAGTTCTAAGTTTTAGGTAGATTTTTTTAGAAAATCTGAAAAGGGAAATGCAAAGGCTCGATCTAGATATAGTAGGGGTCAGTGAAGTGAAGTGGAAGGAAGACAAGGATTTCTGGTCAGATGAGTATCGGGTAATATCAACAGCAGCAGAAAATGGTATAACAGGTGTAGGATTCGTTATGAATAGGAAGGTAGGGCAGAGGGTGTGTTACTGTGAACAGTTCAGTGACCGGGTTGTTCTAATCAGAATCGACAGCAGACCAACACCGACAATGATAGTTCAGGTATACATGCCGACGTCGCAAGCTGAAGATGAACAGATAGAGAAAGTTTATGAGGATATTGAAAGGGTAATGCAGTATGTAAAGGGGGACGAAAATCTAATAGTCATGGGCGACAGGAATGCAGTTGTAGGGGAAGGAGCAGAGGAAAAGGTTACAGGAGAATATGGGCTTGGGACAAGGAATGAAAGAGGAGAAAGACTAATTGAGTTCTGTAACAAGTTACAGCTAGTAATAGCGAATACCCTGTTCAAGAATCACAAGAGGAGAAGGTATACTTGGAAAAGGCCGGGAGATACGAGAAGATTTCAATTACATTACATCATGGTCAGACAGAGATTCCGAAATCAGATACTGGACTGTAAGGCGTACCCAGGAGCAGATATAGACTCAGATAATATAGTAGTGATGGAGAGTAGGCTGAAGTTAAAGACATTAAACAGGAAGTATCAAAACGCAAAGAAAAGGGATATGGAAGCACTACAGAATGACGAGATTTGCTTGAAGTTCTCTAAGGCTATAGATACATCAATAAGGAATAGCGCAGTAGGCAGTACAGTTGAAGAGGTATGGACATCTCTAAAAAGGGCCATCACAGGAGTTGGGAAGGAAAACATAGGTACAAAGAAGGTAGCTGCGAAGAAACCATGGGTAACAGAAGAAATACTTCAGTTGATTGATGAAAGGAGGAAGTACAAACATGTTCCGGGAAAAGTCGCTGAGGAATGAAATAAATAGGAAGTGCAGGGAAGCTAAGACGAAATGGTTGCAGGAAAAATGTGAAGACATCGAAAAAGATATGACTGTCGGAAGGACGGCCGGCCGAAGTGGCCGTGCGGTTAAAGGCGCTGCAGTCTGGAATCGCAAGACCGCTCCGGTCGCAG
Organism: Schistocerca americana; assembly: GCF_021461395.2. Classification (NCBI taxonomy): domain Eukaryota; kingdom Metazoa; phylum Arthropoda; class Insecta; order Orthoptera; family Acrididae; genus Schistocerca; species Schistocerca americana. The sequence continues at coordinate 127,144,578 of NC_060129.1, read as the reverse complement.
GTTCGAATCCTGCCTCGGGCATGGATGTTTGTGATGTCCTTAGGTTAGTTAGGTTTAACTAGTTCTAAGTTCTAGGGGACTAATGACCTCAGCAGTTGAGTCCCATAGTGCTCAGAGCCATTTGAACCATTTTTGTCGGAAGGACAGACTCAGCATACAGGAAAGTCAAAACAACCTTTGGTGACATTAAAAGCAACGGTGGTAACATTAAGGGCGCAACGGGAATTCCACTGCTAAATGCAGAGGAGAGAGCAGATAGGTGGAAAGAATACATTGAAAGCCTCTATGAGGGTGAAGATTTGTCTGATGTGATAGAAGAAGAAACAGGAGTCGATTTAGAAGAGATAGGGGATCCAGTATTAGAATCGGAATTTAAAAGAGCTTTGGAGGACTTACGGTCAAATAAGGCAGAAGGGATAGATAACATTCCATCAGAATTTCTAAAATCATTGGGGGAAGTGGCAACAAAACGACTATTCAAGTTGGTGTGTAGAATATATGAGTCTGGCGATATACCATCTGACTTTCGGAAAAGCATCATCCACAGAATTCCGAAGACGGCAAGAGCTGACAAGTGCGAGAATTATCGCACAATCGGCTTAACAGCTCATGCATCGAAGCTGCTTACAAGAATAATATACAGAAGAATGGAAAAGAAAATTGAGAATGCGCTAGGGGACGATCAGTTTGGCTTTAGGAAAAGTAAAGGGACGAAAGAGGCAATTCTGACGTTAGGCTAATAATGGAAGCAAGGCTAAAGAAAAATCAAGACACTTTCATAGGATTTGTCGACCTGGAAAAAGCGTTCGACGATATAAAATGGTGCAAGCTGTTCGAGATTCTGAAAAAAGTAGGGGTAAGCTATAGGGAGAGACGGGTCATATACAATATGTACAACAACCAAGAGGGAATAATAAGAGTGGACGATCAAGAACGAAGTGCTCGTATTAAGAAGGGTGTAAGACAAGGCTGTAGCCTTTCGCCCCTACTCTTCAATCTGTACATCGAGGAAGCAATGATGGAAATAAAAGAAAGGTTCAGGAGTGGAATTAAAATATCAATGATACGATTCGCTAAGAAGGGTGTAAGACAAGGCTGTAGCCTTTCGCCCCTACTCTTCAATCTGTACATCGAGGAAGCAATGATGGAAATAAAAGAAAGGTTCAGGAGTGGAATTAAAATACAAGGTGGAAGGATATCAATGATACGATTCGCTGATGACATTGCTAGCCTGAGTGAAAGTGAAGAAGAATTAAATGATCTGCTGAACGGAATGAACAGTCTAATGAGTACACATTATGGTTTGAGAGTAAATCGGAGAAAGACGAAGGTAATGAGAAGTAGTAGAAATGAGAACAGCGAGAAACTTAACATCAGGATTGATGGTCACGAAGTCAATGAAGTTAAGGAATTCTGCTACCTAGGCAGTAAAATAACCAATGACGGACGGAGCAAGGGGGACATCAAAAGCAGACTCGCTATGGCAAAAAAGGAATTTCTGGCCAAGAGAAGTCTACTAATATCAAATGCCGGCCTTAATTTGAGGAAGAAATTTCTGAGGATGTACGTCTGGAGTACAGCATTGTGTGGTAGTGAAACATGGACTGTGGGAAAACCGGAACAGAAGAGAATCGAAGCATTTGAGATGTGGTGCTATAGACGAATGTTGAAAATTAGGTGGACTGATAAGGTAAGGAATGAGGAGGTTCTACGCAGAATCGGAGAGGAAAGGAATATGTGGAAAACACTGATAAGGAAAAGAGACAGGATGATAGGACATCTGCTAAGACATGAGGGAATGACTTCCATGGTACTAGAGGGAGCTGTAGAGGGCAAAAACTGTAGAGGAAGACAGAGGTTGGAATACGTCAAGCAAATAATTGAGGACGTACGTTGCAAGTGCTACTCTGAGATGAAGAGGTTAGCACAGGAAAGGAATTCGTGGCGGGCCGCATGAAACCAGTCAGTAGACTGATTACCAAAAAAAAAAAGTTCTAGGAGGCTGATGACCACAGATGTCAAGTCCCAAAGTGCTCAGAGCCATTTGAACCATTTGAATCAGGTTCCCTCATAATGACCAATCCGCTATAAAAATACCTTAATTATCGTTCGTCCTACAATACCTATATAAGAAACTGGATTTAGTGTTATTCAGTCTCGTGTATGCGTTACGATACACAGTTGAGCGCCAAGCCGTTGTTCGCAGTTGTGTCTGTGGCAATTTACGGCTTCGTTCGGGGTCACTTGGAAATCTAAACATGTGAAAACCATTTTAGCAATGATTGGTGCAGTTCACAGCCGAGCAGCAACCCATATTTACAACGAATTCTGCAATATACTTAATTGGATGTATCCACTTGGATCATGACTCGTATGTAAACAACTATGAAAGTTCTATACTTTGGGCAAAACATGGCGGACAGTTCAGCTCAGGTTATAGAACTGGGTGGTGGAGTGGCGTTGCGTTTAGTTGCACGTGGCGGGGCGCGCGCTTTCTAGCGGGCCGGGGGCACGTGGCAACCCCGGCTTTAGGGGAACGGGCGGTAGGCGGGACTAGAGAGAAACGTACGCGGCCGCCGGCACGCCTCGTTACCTGCGCGGAATTGGCCGCGTGACGTCAGAGGTGACGTCAGTCCGCCGGCTTCCCCACCCCCCCCCCCCCCCGCCCCCCTCAAAAGCGTGCAGCGCGTCGCTGCGCTGTCCGCCTAGCAACAGTGGGGATCGGGTTTTTTCCCCTCGTGTTTTCACGCCTCTGCTCTGCGCAGGGGCCCGTGACTCCACGCGCGCGATGCAACTGTATCCCCCCTCTCTCTCCAGCGCGCCCGTCATCGTATTTCACGGCGGAGAAAACGCTGCCAGCCGTCTCCGTTTCGGTGTGCGGGCATTTGCCACACCGGACATTTGCCACGATTTTACCTGCTCCGAAGGGTTGGGTCCCTCGTCTCCCCCCCTCCTCCACCTCCCCTCGTCGTTGTCGCACAGTAAAGGTACTTACTGAGCCTTTCCGCTGATTTACTTAACATAGGACCAGAATCTCTTTGGATTTTCTGCCATATTTCTAAAGAGAGTTTCGTTGTGGAACTATTAAATGCATCTCGCATTGAAATCCGCACCAAATTTCGAACCTCAGTACAACTTAGCCAATATTGGAGATTTTGCGTTCGTCTAAACTATATGTGCCTTTTTCGGTGTTCCTGCAGCAGCTTTCTGTCGTTTGTGTACGGTGGGGGATCAGTTCCGTCTCTTATTAATTTATTTGGTATGAATCTCTCGAGTGCTGTTGATACTATTTCTTTGAACTTAGGCCACATATGGTGTTCACTTACATAATTTAGAAGGATCGGAGACTGTCTCTTAGAAAGACGTCAACCGAATTTTTCGCTGCTATTATAAATAGATATATTTCGCGTTTAGTTTTGGTGAATTCGTTTGTTACGGAATTCAGCCTCGCTACGACTGTGTTCACTAATCTCTGTATCCTCAGTGATGCTCAAGATTGTGGCTAAGAGGTCAAGTGTGTTTTCGTAACCATTTACAGTTTGAATGGCCTCGTGAACTAATTGTTCAAAATAATAAAAAAAACATTTATAACAATTACTAAAGTTGTTTTCTATCTACAATAGGGTTTGAAAATGTATTTTTGTCAACATACGGAAGGTAGATTGAAGTCACTGCCAACTATAATTTTATGTGTAGCGTACCTGTTTGTGATGAGACTCGAGTTTTCTTTGAAATGTTCAGCTACTGTTTCATCTGAGACCGGGGTCGGTAAAAGGAGCCAGTTATTAATTTATTTCGGTTGTCAAATATAACCTCTGCCCATACCAAGTCACAGGAACTATCTGCTTCAATGTCGCCTGTGAGCTGAAACACACATTACATTATTTTTCCTGAAGTTGTGCTTCTTGTTTCTGTTGTAGTGCAGATCATTACAATTACGGCTTTTCCGTCCAAAACCTAGGATGCTTTCTCTGTGACCCTGTAAATACCAGAGCTAAACAATGTAGAACAACAACGTACATTACAAGCATAGCATTCTGTATTACTTCATTTTCTTATTTGTAACATTTTAAAATTGTACGTTGACTTTAGATGGCATGTCAATCATAGATATTCTTACCTCTGTTTATGAACGTACTTTCAGTCATGTTTTGAACATTGTCCCGCTACACTTTATTAACTAATGTTTCACCGCAAGGGATATCGGATTTTAGAGAGTAAATTAATATGGAGTATGTCGTTCTTCTTTCCAAACATTCATATACCCATTTCTTGAGCCGCCGGAGTGGCCGTACGGTTCTAGGCGCTTCCGTTTGGAACCGCGTGACCGCTACGGTCGCAGGTTCGAATCCTGCCTCGGGCGTGGATGTGTGTGATGTCCTTACGTTAGTTAGGTTCAAGTAGTTCTAAGTTCTAGGGGACGGATGACCTCCGATGTTAAGTCCCATAGTGCTCAGAGCCATTTGAACCAACCCATTTCTTGTTTCCTTATTCTTTTGGGCATCCAGTTGTAGTAATTAAACTAGACACAAATGCAGTGATCAAAAAGAAATGATTAGCGTACATTCGCATTCTCTTTAAATCGTTCCTTTCTTGTTGCTCCCATGGCAATGGACTGTTTCTATCGCAATCAGTAAGCGTGAAAAGAAGCTACTCTACAGAGAGATCTATATTTATACTTGGCAGAACTAATTACATACTGACATAATCGTTGGTATTGCTTTCGTTTCCCAAAAGTTATAAATATTTCGATTTCGGAAAAGAAGCTCTGTATTTCGCCAAAATGTCGAAGAAGAAGGTCCTTTACGTACTGGTTGTATGAAGACTGTTTGTGCGGACAGAAGACGTACGAGGAAGGGCGTCCCTTACCTGAGGGATCGCTACTCAAGCTACCTGGCGAAGGGGCAAGGGTGGCAAATGTCCGGCATTCTCCGTTTCGGCATTCCTTAGACGCCCTCTCGGGTTTTACACTCCTTTCGATTCACGCCGGCTGTCAGGCACTGAAACGCCGAAGTATTTTTCAAACGCAGCGTCTCGAGCAGGGCCGCGCTTACGCGGGCCATATAAATTTAACGCATTGCCGGCAATAACGCCCTTCAGTGTTGACCAGCAACACTGCCGGCCATACGAATTGCAGTCACATGTTCGGCAGCATTGCCAGCAACTCTCGCGCGGCAGAGTTTGCGGCAATACAGTCGAGTTCTAGCAACACCGACTCAAAGGAAGGCCTCGGCGCTTGGTTGACGTCACGGCAGCTAGGCACGGCGAACGCCCGGTCTGTTGCAGGCAGAAACGCCTGGGCGTGCTTATCACTATAAATCTCTTATTTTTGGACAAAATGTTTGGTATTCTTTTGGATTCTGCAGTTTTATTTAGATGAAAGATTTTCTTACTATCGTGAAGCTACAAATGAAGATCGTAGTTCTGTATGACTGAGTCCTGTCGAAACAAACGTAGATCAATATGAGAAGATGCTTTGCCCCATTGCAAAGCTTCAGAAATTTTACATTCGAGTAACTATATTTACTTGATCCATTTTGTTATCGAAACTTAGCCCAACCCCCTTACAATGAACTCGTTTCTTTTATTTATTTATTTATTTTCGTTTGACATCGTCACTGGAAATGTGAACTAATTTACATGTGTAAATGTCCTGTTGCCAGTCATTCGATTACAGTCGTTATCAACGAACGGAATTCTAAACAGGAAACAAAATAGCTTCATACACCGAAAATACTGCTGAGCTTAAACTTTTTTAAACATGCATATTAGAAAAGATAAATCACCCTCTCTTGCAACTCAAAGTAGAAACTTTATAAGATAAAAAAAATTTATTTGATAAAACAAGTATCTCTCTCTTGCCCCTTCTTCTGTCCCCCATCCCCTTCCCCAACGTGTACAATCGCAAGATATTTCATTAACATTCAGTGCTCCTCACCCCATAGTCAACCAAGATACCTAAAGAAGAGCACCAATATGTTCACAGTTTCCTGTAAAAGCAACCCAGTACAAACGTAACTTCCTCAGATTTACAAATAAGGTAAAGAAGCACGAATTCTTTTGCTGCTGGACCATGAAGTTGTTTTTGTATGTCAATCCTTAAAACAGATGGAAATTTAAGTTCAGGAGTACACTGTTTGTTAAGAAGTCTAATGAATTGCACAATTAATTGATTGCAGAACTCTCTCAGAACAATGTGTGTTGGTCAACTACCGCCAATAGTTTCACATTTTCCTGTGTCAGAGAGGGAGACACCGCCATTATGAGTATGCCTGCAACAGACCTGGCGTTCGCCGTGCCTAGCTGACGTGACGTCACCAACAAGCGCCTAGGCCTTCCTTTGAGTCGGTGTTGGTTGTAGACACTTGTGAGAAGCGACACTTGGGAGGAAGCCCTTACCACACCGTAGCGGAGAAGCGAGGCAACTGTCCCCCATTTGCAGGGGTGAATCCTAGTACTGGGGTTGTGATTTGAAGTATATGAGGCGCAACAAGAGCAAATTGAAGCACAAATTAAACACATGTCTGTTTAAAAAAATACTGAGTATTCGAGTCTGTTTTAAAAGTATACTTAAATGAATGAAGTTTCCTAATTTCCGAAATACGTCTGCATAGAGACGCGAAATTTAAGAATGTAAGGCTCTTCCCTGACGAGGTGGAGAGAGTTTACATCGAGTTATTTGCATTAGATAATTACATGAAACTTTTAAAGTAGCAGACTGTACGATTATTATTTAATTCACGTAATTTTCCTGTCAGGTCCTGTTTGCTTTTTGCCGACTACTGTGTACACTTTGCACGCTTACTGTTGTTTAGCACAGTATTGGCTAAAGTTATAGCAAAAGCTTTTAACCTATCCGAATATTGCTGTGATCTGTTTTTGCTTCTATCTAGGACCTCCAATAACATGTCACTGTGAGTAGTGTTAATAAGCGAGATTACTTTATCGTTTAGGCTACTAAGTTTTTAGGTTTTAGTTCTTCTAAAATATTTGCTAATTTGCAAATCTTCTGCGTCTGTATTTTGCACTTTTTGTTCATTGTATTTAACTTAGTCTTGTATTGCACAATTTTTACTTACTTCCTTTCTTCAATTTTTTCGAACTTTTCCTTCAGCTTACTTGGACTTGATAGAAATGAATAATTGTGGTCTCCAGTGTAACCAGAAACGTGCACATCCACACACTTTCTACTGTCTCAACATTTGTTGGCTTTGGCTTTGGAGGTTTCCTTGCCTTGGTAACTTGGAAAAGGAACATTCAAAATTATACACACTGACAGAATTTCCACACTATTTAACCTAGGCCTATATTGCACGATTTCCAGGACACTACACCTTTTTCAAATGAGTTTGACATCCAAATACTGTCGGTATAGCTTACCCCTCCCCCCCATCCCCCCCGCCCCCCCCCCCCCCCCCCGCCCCCCGAGGCTTCTCGGTAGTTGCCGTCACAGAAAATGTTAGTGTAAAGTAGTTTGATATAAATATCAAATGTCTGTGTGTCAACACTGAATCTTATGCTGTACATTTACGACCAGTTTTATGTGGCGTGAAAAGTAGTGTATACAGAGAATCTTCTGCTCATGAACAGGTAAAAACATGTGATAAAGTTTCAAAGAGTTTAGAAGTCATAAAAATATTCTATAATAAAATTAAGGGTACATCCTTTTTTATTCCAGTCTCTGATCACAAATGAATTCTTTAGACGATGACCGGTTTCAGTCTGTCATGACCGTCCTCAGATCTTTTTTACACCATGTCCCAAAGTGATACGGCCATAATGGCATCGTCAAAACATATAAATATAATAAGCATAGCATCGTCACATAGATTTACAATATGGTGTGGAATATGCGACATCGTCCACATAGTGATTTATTATATTTATATGTTTTGACGATGCGATTATGGTCGTATCACTTTAGGACATGGTGTAAAAAAAGATCTGAGGATGATCATTACAGGCTGAAACCGGTCATCGTCAAAAGAATTCATTTGTGATCAGAGACTGGAATAAAAAAGCAATTTACAGTATTGGATCACTGTTCGTATACGCGATTATGTCGCAGTTGGTGAAAATTAAGGCTCTCTACTTAGGTGGCAGCAGCGAGAATGTCCTTTTTCAGATTTCTGTCTCTGTATGCAGGGTGTAACTAGATTCCGTTTGGAGACTTTGTGGACAAGTTCCTTACACCAAAACAAGAAAAAACGCGTGACAAACATGAACTCTAAAATGCTACCTTACAAGCCATGAGCGCTTGTTAGTTGAAGAGATGTGTTTTACAGTAGCGAAGATGAGCAAGTACACACAGCTCACTTAGCTCTTGAGGCAAACATTTTCGAGCCCATATTTACTATTTTCATCGTTTGGTTTCATAGTACCACCTCACAAAATATGGAAAGCAAAGAGCTTGCAGTAGAAGAGATGTACTTCAAGGTGTCGGAGAAGAAGAAATGCTCTTAGCACACATTTCAGATACCACATTTACTAGACATTTTCTTGTTGTTTTGGTGTAAGGAACCCTTCCTCATAGTAAAGGGAATTTGGTTACACCTGTACGTTACAGTCTGTGTTGATAGCTTCTGTACACATCACACTAATGGAATTCGTGGTTCTCTCGTTTGCAAATTTCGACGTTCCTGTAAACAAACCGAGTGCCTCTACTTACACGGAGTATCTTTCTAACTTACGTGAAATAATATTGTTGTACCGCTCAGATCACGTGACTTGGCACTACTGCGGGAGAAAGAGGAAGCAAAGGTGACAGAGATCAACTGATGAGCTCAACCATTATGACCACCTACTTAATAGCTTGTTTGTCCGTCTCTGCAACGAAATACTTCACTGATTTCTGCGTATCAGGGTTCAAAATGGTTCCAATGGCTCTAAGCACTATCTGAGGTCATCAGTGCCCTAGACCTAGAAATACTTAAACCTAACCAACCTAAGAACATCACACACATCCATGCCCGAGGGAAGATTCGAACCTGCGACCACACCAGCAGCGCGGGTCCGGACTGAAGCGCCTAGAACCGCTAGGTCATAACGGCCGGCCGCGTATCAGGAACCCGGCAGTTTTTTGGTAGGTTTTTGGAGGTCTGTGGCGTTAGATGTTTACGTACAGGCCATGTAATTCGCGTCAATAACGGGCCGCTGATTTGCGCCCGGTAATGGCTACCGATAGCGACCGAGATCGGCTCCATAGGATTTACATGAGGGGAATTTGACCGCCGAAACATCAACGTGAGTTCACTATAGTGCTTCTCAAACCACTGTAGCACGGTTGTAGCTCGGGACACGGACAATTATACTGCAGAAAGATGACAACAAAATGGTTCAAAAATGGTTCAAATGGCTCTGAGCACTATGGGACTTAACATCTGTGGTCATCAGTCCCCTAGAACTTAGAACTACTTAAACCTAACTAACCTAAGGACATCACACACATCCATGCCCGAGGCAGGATTCGAACCTGCGACCGTAGCAGTCGCACGGTTCCGGACTGAGCGCCTAGAACCGCGAGACCACCGCGGCCGGCAACAAAATGGTTCAAAACGCTCTGAGCACTATGGGACTTAACTTCTGAGGTCATCAGTCCCCTAGAACTTAGAACTACTTAAGCCTAACTAACCTAAGGACATCACACACATCCATGCCCGAGGCAGGATTCGAACCTGCGACCGTAGCAGTCGCACGGTTCCGGACTGAGCGCCTAGAACCGCACGGCCACTCTGGACGGCTTAGCATAACAAAGTAAGACAAAGAAAAGGTAATGGTCAATATGTCCACCATCATTCCTCAACAATAGCTGTAGTCGAGGAATAATGTTGTGAACAGCACTGTAAAGCATGTCCGGAGTTATGGTGAGGCATTGGCGTCGGATGTTATCTTTCAGCATCCCTAGAGATGTCGGTCGATCACGATACGCTTGCGACTTCACGTAACCCCAAAGCCAATAATCGCACGGACTGAGGTCTGGGGACCTGGGAGGCCAAGCATGACGAAAGTGGCGGCTGAGCACACGATCATCACCAAACGACGCGCACGAGAGATCTTTCACGCATCTAGCAATACGTTGTTTTTTTTTTTGTTCTAATGAAACCCCATGTCGTTCCAAGCATGTGTGTCAATTTTTACCTCTCTATCTTCATTATTTCGTGGTTTATTAAGTTTTCAAATTTGTACTGACTTTTTGATCACCTGGTATATAAGGAGCGAAGAGACTACCAGACGACTGACTGTGAGTAACGCCTTCAGTGGCTTCAATATTTAACTTTACTCTGAAATCCTTCAGTAATCTCTCACGTTACACACAGATTATGTAGAAAAATTACCCTGTGGTTAAGTCAGGAATTTAAGTCGTCCGCCCCTGGTAGCCGAGTGTCTGCCGGTACGGTAGCTCAGCGTGTTCGGTCAGAGGGTTAGCTCCACTCTGTAATAAATAAACTGAGCTAACGGATCACTGATGAACGTTAATAGGTGTCATGGAACGTCCGCTCCGAACATATCCAACGGACAATTACGAACAAAATAAGATCAGCGGAGGAAAAAAAAGTGGTCAGCGCGACGGAATGTCATACCTAATGGCATCTGTCATGCTCGCAGCCAAAACAGTGTCAAAAGTATGCCCAGTAGTACTACCAGTTTTTTTAATTTATTTATCTTTCATTATTTGTACTATATTGTCTAGGAGACAGGCATTACTTAGCAGAAAGTGTCAACTACTCATATTTTTTTAAAATGATTTCCTTTACTATGTGCCCTATAAAATTATATTGTTTACTCACAATCTCCTTTCTGCTTCTCTTATATAATACGACAAAATTTTCTCTCTTCTTCAGTTTATGTATAATCTGTGGTTGTTGTTGTTGTGGTCTTCAGTCCTGAGACTGGTTTGATGCAGCTCTCCATGCTACTCTATCCTGTGCAAGCTTCTTCATCTCCCAGTACCTACTGCAACCTACATCCTTCTGAATCTGCTTAGTGTATTGATCTCTTGGTCTCCTTCTACGATTTTTACCCTCCACGCTGCCCTCCAATGCTAAATTTGTGATCCCTTGATGCCTTAAAACATGTCCTACCAACCGATCCCTTCTTCTTGTCAAGTTGTGCCACAAACTTCTCTTCTCCCCAATCCTATTCAATACCTCCTCATTAGTTACGTGATCTACCCACCTTATCTTCAGCATTCTTCTGTAGCACCACATTTCTAAAGCTTCTATTCTCTTCTTGCGCAAACTGGTTATCGTCCATGTTTCACTTCCATACATGGCTACACTCCATACAAATACTTTCAGAAACGACTTCCTGACACTTAAATCCATACTCGAAGTTAACAAATTTCTCTTCTTCAGAAACGATTTCCTTGCCATTGCCAGTCTACATTTTATATCCTCTCTACTTCGACCATCATCAGTTATTTTACTCCCTAAATAGCAAAACTCCTTTACTACTTTAAGTGTCTCATTTCCTAATCTAATTCCCTCAGCATCACCCGATTTAATTTGACTACATTCCATTATCCTCGTTTTGCTTTTGTTGATGTTCATCTTATATCCTCCTTTCAAGACACTGTCCATTCCGTTCAACTGCTCTTCCAAGTCCTTTGCTGTCTCTGACAGAATTACAATGTCATCGGCGAACCTCAAAGTTTTTATTTCTTCTCAATGGATTTTAATACCTACTCCGAATTTTTCTTTTGTTTCCTTCACTGCTTGCTCAATATACAGATTGAATAACATCGGGGAGAGGCTACAACCCTGTCTCACTCCTTTCCCAACCACTGCTTTCCTTTCATGCCCCTCGACTCTTATAACTGCCATCTGGTTTCTGTACAAATTGTAAATAGCCTTTCGCTCCCTGTATTTTACCCCTGCCACCTTCAGAATTTGAAAGAGAGTATTCCAGTTAACGTTGTCAAAAGCTTTCTCTAAGTCTACAAATGCTAGAATCGTAGGTTTGCCTTTTCTTAATCTTTCTTCTAAATTAAGTCGTAAGGTTAGTATTGCCTCACGTGTTCCAACATTTCTACGGAATCCAAACTGATCTTCCCCGAGGTCCGCTTCTACCAGTTTTTCCATTCGTCTGTAAAGAATTCGCGTTAGTATTTTGCAGCTGTGACTTATTAAACTGATAGTTCGGTAATTTTCACATCTGTCAACACCTGCTTTCTTTGGGATTGGAATTATTATATTCTTCTTGAAGTCTGTGGGTATTTCGCCTGTCTCATACATCTTGCTCACCAGATGGTAGAGTTTTGTCAGGACTGGCTCTCCCAAGGCCATCAGTAGTTCTAATGGAATGTTGTCTACTCCCGGGGCCTTGTTTCGACTCAGGTCTTTCAGTGCTCTGTCAAACTCTTCACCAGTATCTTATCTCCCATTTCATCTTCATCTACATCCTCTTCCATTTCCATAATATTGTCCTCAAGTACATCGCCCTTGTATAAACCCTCTATATACTCCTTCCACCTTTCTGCCTTCCCTTCTTTGCTTAGAACTGGGTTTCCATCTGAGCTCTTGATATTCATACAAGTGGTTCTCTTCTCTCCAAAGGTCTCTTTAATTTTCCTGTAGGCAGTATCTATCTTACCCCTAGTGAGACAAGCCTCTACATCCTTACATTTGTCCTCTAGCCATCCCTGCTTAGCCATTTTGCACTTCCTGCCGATCTCATTTTGGAGACGTTTGTATTCCTTTTTGCCTGCTTCATTTACTGCATTTTTATATTTTCTCCTTTCATCAATTAAATTCAATATTTCTTCTGTTACCCAAGGATTTCTATTAGCCCTCGTCACCTACTTGATCCTCTGCTGCCTTCACTACTTCAACCCTCAGAGCTACCCATTCTTCTTCTACTGTATTTCTTTCCCCCATTCCTGTCAATTGTTCCCTTATGCTCTCCCTGAAACTCTGTACGACCTCTGGTTCTTTCAGTTTATCCAGGTCCCATCTCCTTAAATTCCCGCCTTTTTGCAGTTTCTTCAGTTTCAATCCGCAGTTCATAGCCAATAGATTGTGGTCAGAATCCACATCTGCCCCTGGAAATATCTTACAATTTAAAACCTGGTTCCTAAATCTCTGTCTTACCATTATGTAATCTATCTGATACCTTTTAGTATCTCCAGGATTCTTCCAGGTATACAACCTTCTTTCATGGTTCTTGAACCAAACGTTAGCTATGATTAAGTTATGCTCTGTGCAAAATTCTACAAGGCGGCTTCCTCTTTCATTTCTTCCCCCCAATCCATATTCAGCTACTATGTTTCCTTCTCTCCCTTTTCCTACTGACGAATTCCAGTCACCCATGACTATTAAATTTTCGTCTCCCTTCACTACCTGAATAATTTCTTTTATCTCGTCATACATTTCATCAATTTCTTCATCATCTGCAGAGCTAGTTGGCATATAAACTTGTACTACTGTAGTAGGCATGGGCTTTGTGTCTATCTTGGCCACAATAATGCGTTCGCTATGCTGTTTGTAGTAGCTAACCCGCACTCCTATTTTTTTATTCATTATTAAACCTACTCCTGCATTACCCCTATTTGATTTTGTATTTATAACCCTGTAATCACCTGCCCAAAAATCTTGTTCCTCCTGCCACCGAACTTCACTAATTCCCACTATATCTAACTTTAACCTATCCATTTCCCTTTTTAAATTTTCTAACCTACCTGCCCGATTAAGGGATCTGACATTCCACGCTCCGATCCGTAGAATGCCAGTTTTCTTTCTCCTGATAACGAAGTCGTCTTGAGTAGTCCCCGCCCGGAGATCCGAATGGGGGACTATTTTACCTCCGGAATATTTTACCCAAGAGGACGCCATCATCATTTAATCATACAGTAAAGCTGCATGTCATCGGGAAAAATTACGGCTGTATTTTCCCCTTGCTTTCAGCCGTTCGCAGTACCAGCACAGCAAGGCCGTAGTAGATGTAAAAAATTTTCTTCCACTTCTGCTCCATCTATCATGCTGATGTTTTCCCTCATACTGTCGCACCTAAGAGAGCAAACTAGAGGAAGAGATCAGACCAGAATGCACAATGTGCCTGTGGAATCACAAGTGCATGACATACAGAGGCCATGTAAAAGGGTTCAGGGAATTACAATAAGAGAAAAACGAAAAAGAAAAGAATATAAAAACGAAAACCTATAAAATGTCAGTAATATTAACCAACACTAGGAATATAATAGGTTAATAGAATAAAATGTCTCTTTTTTTAAATGTATCGTTGTTAATATATTTAAATAAATATATATGGTTACAAAAAAAAGTTTCGATTCCCGGCTGGGTCAGACATTTTTTTCCGCTCAGGGACTGGGTATTGTGTTGTCCTTATAATCACCATTTCATCGCCATCGACATGCTAGTCGCCATGTGGCGTAAACTCGAAAGACTTGCACCAGGCGAACGGTCTACCCGACAGGAGGCATTCGATCATTCACGCACAGTACAAAACGTACTCTTTTCATCTTAGCTGACAGTACTCGAGGCAGGTTGACTGCAGTCCCACGTGGAAAGGGAAATACAATGAGGTTCCAGCAAAGGCGGAAGGATACATAGTGCAATGTTTACATGAGGTTTATTCTCATGATGAACGGATAATAGTATTTTTTTTTTTTACTATGGCTTCAGCACCGAGAAAGAAACGATAGTTACAAAACAGTGACAGTCAAATCCGAAAACAGAAATTTAGGGAAGTGTGGCAAGAGGAAGAACAGTTCAAGGGGCGGTTAACTGCAGATCCCAAGGACAGTAGCTATTGTCCTCGTTGCAGGGCGTCCGATATTAATTTGTGTGCTGGAATAAGCGAAGTTTTGAAGCACGCAAATTGCGATTCGCACATAAGTCGAGTGTCATAATGTAATTAACTATGAGTGCTTTCATTGTGCGTGCTTCAACCTACTACGAGCACCTAAGTCTTAAGCTCGAAGAGGACACAAAATCTGCTGAAATAGGAGTGGCGACAGTTTTTGCTGAGCATTCGCTATCTTTGGCAACAATAGACCATATAGGTGCAACCGTAAAAGGTGTCCGTAGGGACTTCCAAGGTGAACGTAAGGATTTTTCACATGTCGTGTAGGGACATGGTCGAAAATGAGTTGGCAACACTGATTATTAGTTGGGTAGTGAATTGCATAGCGAGAAGAAGTTCAGAACTGTGGTATTTTAAGTTGTATTGTTCTTTTGGACTGAAGAGCGTGATATTTTTATTTGTGCCACTGTAGTTGATCACGGTAAGCGTAGAACAGTTAAATAACGTGGATTACGTCAGTTGTGAAGAATCATTTCAGGGAATTTCGAGCTCCTTTACTATCAATGAATAAACTTAAATATCCCATTTCTGTTCTTTGGCCATAAGAATTTCCTAATTTTATAATTTCACTATGGTAGCTCTCCAAGCAAACAGGATACTTTTGATTATAGGGCGAGCTGTATTATTTGAACTGATGTATTGTTGGTATTTTGAATACTTTGCTTTACAGGAACTACTGCAGGATATTTTCCTAATTTTATAATTTCACTATGGTAGCTCTCCAAGCAAACAGGATACTTTTGATTATAGGGCGAGCTGTATTATTTGCACTGATGTATTGTTGGTATTTTGAATACTTTGCTTTACAGGAACTACTGCAGGATATTTTGAGTCGTGTCACTTTTTAATAATATACTCATACATTTCATTTTCTGTTCCCTTTTCATGTAGAATAATGATATTGTCATTAGTGCCCACCTGTCATACTGCACGTTAATAGAGAGGATGGTCATTTTGCTAATCTGGATTGTATTCATGGGAAAGAAGCTGATATAAAAAAATGCAAGTGATGAGGTACCAAGGGAATAACATAATGAAAAAAAATAATAAAAAGTAAGCTACATTGTCACAGAAGTGCATCGTCCACAATGAAATCTTATAAGGAAATAGAGTCAATTGTTACTGTCGCCAGCTCTGAAGGACATACAAGTGACATTAATGCGGTTTGCATGTACGTCAGAAAGTAGATTGATTAAAGCTTGTGCTAATCAATTTCGTCTACCTGAAAACATTAAGAAGATATAAATCTTATTATGAAGAATATTTGAGCTGTTCATTATGATTAAATTATTTTACTGTCTAATAACTGTTAGTCTTTTATGGTGCTGAAGGACACTGTCATGTGACTTATACATCTGAGTTTGCGAGAGGTTTCGTTAAATGTATCTAACCTCCAGAAACGTAATGTGCAGCAATGGACACCAAGCACCTGTTACTCAAAATCTATCCTTCGAAAAGTGCGTCTTAATTAGAAATAAAACATCAAATGCGACATATATACACGTTTTATTCTAGAAAAGTGTCAGAACTCTAAATAATCAGCAGCTATACGTCTGATCAAGATACTAAAAATGAAGCAACTGAAACAAAGGGCATTTCTTATGGGCTAATGCTAGAAATGACTAAAACGCCATTTGATCCTGGTGTTGTGTCCATTCTCCTTAGTGCTGATAAATTTGTTTATCTTTATAATGTTTCATTACAGCCGAACGCGTTTTTCTTGATTTACGAGGGACCTGACATATTGCACTGTGCCACTTTTATAGCACGATTGCAATATGTTTGTTTGCACCGCCATCTTCCGAAACAGCTGTTGCATCCATTACTACTGGTTTTTCCGTCGCTAGTTTACTGCAGCGGTAGAGCGTTTTTGTACAGACCTGTTACGCTTTCATTTATGAAGCACCTTCTGTGGTCTTTCTATAAATATGGTACCGTATACATGATAGGCTGAGCGTGAAGTCTGTCTCAAATTACAAAAAAAAAAAAAAAATATTACTGAGGAACTTTGTTGCTGTGAATGGTAGCTTCACTCGTAGAGTTTTTATGGATGTACTTCCATATGTGCTCCGTTTAGAAAGTCTAGGTCAGTGGTTCCCAATATTTCTTAGTCCATTACCCCTGATAGCAATCTATATTAGCTGGTATCCCCACCACAGTCCCCCCCCCCCCCCGCCCCCCCACCCCAAATCGTGAACTGTAGTTCATAACTACATTATGGGATAAAAAGAATTTTCTTTTTAAAATGATGAAAGATATTTAGTTTTTGTGGGTGTTATGAAGCGACGAACTAACGAGTGAATGAAACGATTGGAGCAGCTTACGCCTAACAACTTTTTTATATTTGTGTTGTTCTGAGTCAGTGCACATCATAAATCATGCTTCTAACTCATTCAGTTCCTTGCTCGTATTTTTATTGCTATCGTAGTTGAAAATCTATTTTCACGTCTACAAATCTTGCTTATCACATTTCTCTTCCATGAGTTCTGTTTGGATTATGTGTGTGTGGGATGGAGCGAATCCCGTAAGTGCTACCTACAACTCCTTCTCAGATAAGAAAGGTAACTATGCACTGTGACTGTACACACTTTTTCAAACTATACACTATGTGATCAAAAGTATCCGGACACCTGGGTGAAAATGACTTACAATTTCGTGTCGCCCTCCATCGGTAATGCTGGAATTCATTATGTTGTTGGCCCACTCTTAGCCTTGATGACAGCTTCCACTGTCGCAGACATATGTTCAGTCAGGTGCTGGAAGGTTTCTTCGGTAGTGGCAGGCCATTCTTCACGCAGTACTGCAATGAGGAGAGGTATCGACGTCGGTCGGTGAGACCTGGCACGAAGTCGGCGTTGCAAAACCTCCCAAAGGTGTTCTGTAGGATTCAGGTCAGGACTCTGTGCAGGCCAGTCCATTACACATGTTATTGTCGTGTAACCACTCCGCCACAGGTGGTGCATTATGAACAGGTGCTCGATCGTCTTGAAAGATGCAATCGCCATCCCCTAATTGCTCTTCAACAGTGGGAAGCAAGAAGGTATTTAAAACATCAATGTAGGCCTGTGCTGTGATAGTGCCACGCAAAACAACAAGGGGTGCAGGACCCCTCCATGAAAAACACGACCACACCATAACACCACGGCCTCCGAATTTTACTGTTGGCACCACACACGCTGGCAGATGACGTTCACCGGGCATTCGCCATACCCACACCCTACCATCGCATCGTCATATTGTGTATCGCTATTCGTCACTCCATACGATATTTTTCCACTGTTCAATCGTCCAATGTTTACGGCCAATGTTTACCCTCCTTACACCAAGCGAGGCGTAGTTTGGCATTTACCGGAGTGATGTGTGGTTTATGAGCAGCCGCTCGACCACGAAAGCCAAGTTTTCTCACCTCCCGCCTAACTGTCATAATAGTAGATCCTAATGCAGTTTGTAATTCCTGTGTGATGCTCTGGATAGATGTCTGCCTATTACACATTTCGACCCTCTTCAAGTGTCAGCGCCGGCCGGTGTGGCCGAGTGGTTCTAGGCGCGTCAGTCTGGAACCGCGTGACCGCTACGGTCGCAGGTTCGAATCCTGCCTCGGGCATGGATGTGTGTGATGTCCTTAGGTTAGCTAGGTTTAAGTAGTTCTAAGTTCTAGGGGACTGATGACCACAGATGTTGAGTCCCATAGTGCTCAGAGCCATTTGAACCATTTGAACTGTCAGCAGTCCTGTCAGACAACAGACGAGGTCGGCCTGTACGCTTTTGTGCTGTACGTGTCCCTTCACGTTTCCACTTCACTATCGCATCGGAAACAGTGGACCTAGGGATGTTTAGCAGTGTGGAAATCTCGCCTACGGACGCAAGACACAAGTGACATCCAGTCACGTGACCACGTTCGAAGTCCGCGAGTTCCGCGGAGCGCCCCATTCTACTCTCTCCCGATGTCTAATGACTTCTGAGGTCGCTGATATGGAGAACCTGGCAGTAGGTGGCAGCAGAATGCATCTATTATAAATAACTTATGTTTTTTTTATTACGTTGTATACCTACCCTAACGACATTTGTTCCCCGTGTTCCCTGCACCTCGTTTTTAAATGAACGAAGTTAAAATCTGTTGGTAAATCACATGGTTGTTGGACTCCCTGCTTCTGAAATGGCTAAAAGAAAAAAAGTTCAGGCTGTCAATGTTTTGTGTCCGACCACTGCCACCAATAATAACAATAATAATTATAACAGTAAAAGCAGTACTGTGTCGAGCACTTGAGCAGCCCTTACGTAGGTAGTGTTTTGTCGTACTGTCGGTTATCTGTTTCAAAGTGAGTAATGAAGCAATTTATGGTCTATTGCAGGAACTATCTACAGCTTGGGTAGGAATTTTCATCACATGATTTTCTTTTGTTACATTTACATCTCAGTTTTAGGATCATCGATGGGTGGTGCAAAGCACAAAATATGTGTGTAGTGTGTGGACAGTGTGAGGAAGATGTTCATATATTCGTTTCGCAAACTCTAACCTCCACTGCACAGTGTTACACGTTGAGTAAATGAGGAAAAAGTAATGTAATGGTGTAATTATAACATGTTGTTGTGATCTGCAGTCCTGAGACTGGTTTGATGCAGCTCTCCATGCTACTCTATCCTGTGCAAGCCTCTTCATCTCCCAGTACCTACTGCAACCTACATCCTTCTGTATCTGTTTAGTTTATTCATCTCTTGGTCTACCTCTACGATTTTTACCCTCCACGCTGCCCTCCAATACTAAATTCGTGATCCCTTGATGCCTCAGAACATGTCCTACCAACCGATCCCTTCTTCTAGTCAGGTTGTGCGACGAACTTCTCTTCTCCCCAATCCTATTCAATACTTCCTCATTAGTTATGTGGTCTACCCATCTAATCTTCAGCATTCTTCTGTAGCACCACATTTCGAAAGCTTTTTTTCTCTTCCTGTCCAAACTAGTTATCGACCATGTTTCACTTCCATACATGGCTACACCCCATACAAATACTTTCAGAAACGACTTCCTGACACTTAAAGCTATACTCGATGTTAACAAATTTCTCTTCTTCAGAAATGCTTTTCTTGCCATTGCCAGTCTACATTTTATATCCTCTCTACTTCGACCATCATCAGTTATTTTGCTCCCCAAATAGCAAAACTCCTTTACTACTTTAAGTGTCTCATTTCATACTCAGCATTACCGAATTAACTTGACTACATTGCATTATCCTCGTTTTACTTTTGTTGATGTTCATCTTATATCGTCCTTTCAAGACACTGTCCATTCCGTTCATCTGCTCTTCCAAGTCCTTTGCTGTCTCTGACAGAATTACAATGTCATCGGCGAACCTCAAAGTTTTTATTTCTTCTCCATGGATTTTAATACCTACTCCGAATTTTTCTTTTGTTTCCTTCAGTGCTTGCTCAATATACAGTTTGAATAACATATATGGTTAATATTGGGCTCTTAGAAAATTATTTGTAGTAGACCTAATGATATAAATATAATTAGTTTCATCATTGAAATACAATCAAACACTTTTGCTTTTTACCGATCAGCTGCATTTTACTCCTCCGGGGGTAACTGCCCCCACATTGGGACCCACTGGTCTAGGTGATCTCCGGGGGTAACTGCCCCCACATTGGGACCCACTGGTCTAGGTGATACACGACGCGTCGATTTACACGGACTGCATTGATAAGCCCTACGCACCTGTAGGCCTACCGCAACACCACCAATCTTTTCACTCATTTCATACCATCGTCGGATGCTCTTCACATCAGGATTTTCTCGACCAAAGGCATTTCGCAACTGTCGCCGAACTGTCCGTAATAGGCGACCGTGTTCCATAAAATCAGAAAACACTTTGACTTTTCTCTTGCACAAACGCCGTAGCGACAACATCATCGGAGGAGAGGTGAGGGTATCATCTGGAGTGCCCCAGGGAAGCGTGGTAGGTCCGCTGTTGTTTTGTGTCTACGTGAATGATCTTTTGGATAGGGTGGATAGCAATGTGCGGCTGTTTGCTGATGATGCTGTGGTATACGGGAAGGTGTCGTTGAGTGACTGTAGGAGGATACAAGATGACTTGGACAGGATTTGTGATTGGCTTAAAGAATGGCAGCTAACTCTAAATATAGATAAATGTAAATTAATGCAGATGAATAGGAAAAAGAATCCCGTAATGTTTGAATACTCCATTAGTAGTATAGCGCTCGACACAGTCACGTCGATTAAATATTTTGGCGTAACACTGCAGAGCGATATGAAGTGGGACAAGCATGTAATGGCAGTTGTGGGGAAGGCGGATAGTCGTCTTCGGTTCATTGGTAGAATTTTGGGAAGATGTGGTTCATCTGTGAAGGAGACCGCTTATAAAACACTAATACGACCTATTCTCGAGTACCGCTCGATCGTTTGGGATCCCTATCAGGTCGCATTGAGGGAGGACTTAGAAGCAATTCAGACGCGGGCTGCTAGATTTGTTACTGGTAGGTTTGATCATCACGCGAGTGTTACGCAAATGCTTCAGGAACTGGAGTGGGAGTCTCTGGAGGAAAGGAGGCGTTCTTTTCGTGAATCGCTACTGAGGAAATTTAGAGAACCAGCATTTGAGGCTGACTGCAGCACAATTTTACTGCCGCCAACTCACATTTCGCGGAAAGACCACAAAGATAAGAGAAGTTAGGGCTCGTACAGAGGCATATACGCAGTCATTTTTTCCTCGTTCTGCTTGGCAGTGGAACAGGGAGAGAATTGCACTTCATTGCAGGGGCCCAAACAGCTGCAACATACATCGCGTTTCTACAGAATGATCTGCCAACGTTGCTCGAAAATGTCCCACTGGAAACGCGTCGACGTATGTGGTATCAGCATGATGGTGCACCTGCACATACCGCAATTAACACTAGGCTGACCCTTGACAGGATGTTCGACGGGCGTTTCATAGGACGTGGAGGACGCATAAATTGGCCAGCCCGTTCTCCTGATCTTACACCTCTGGACTTCTTTCTGTGGGGTACGTTAAAGGAGAATGTGTACCGTGATGTGCTTGCAACCCCAGAGGATATGAAACAACGTATTGTGGCAGCCTGCGGCGGCATTACACCAGATGTACTGCGGCGTGTACGACATTCACTACGCCAGAGATTGCAATTGTGTGCAGCAAATGATGGCCACCACATTGAACATCTATTGGCCTGACATGTCGGGACGCACTCTATTCCATTCCGTAATTGAAAACGGAAACCACGTGTGTACGTGTACCTCACCCGTCATTGTAATGTACATGTGCGTCAGTGAAAAAGACTAATAAAAAGGTGTTAGCATGTGGACGTAATGTGCTGTTCCAGTCTCTTCTGTACCTAAGGCCCATCACCGTTCCCTTTGGATCCCTACGTAATTCGGTGCTCTCCGATACACACGATCGAACAGCGGAGGAGTGGTACTCAAGCGTCAACTTTGGGTTACAATATCTCCGCATGTAATTAACATTTTACAATGCAACAAACGGCACTGATTACGTATTTGTTTATATGTTCAGATGTGCTAACAAAACTAACGGGGTTCCATTTAAAAAAACGTAGGTTTGTGTTAAAAAACATACTTCCGTGCATTTTTGCATGGTTTGTATTAAACAATTACACTAGCCCCTCTCCTCACGTTCGGTCTGTGGAATCGGTTCGCCAGTATTTGATGTGGTTTACGAAATACATCCAGCGGTAACGTTAGGTGACTCACCCTGTATATTAAGACATCAGGAAATACTTCCATGGTACTACAGCGATCTGTAGAAGGTAAAAAGTGAAGGTGAAGAGGCGGACAATAAATAACTGGTGGCGTTTGGTACAGACGCTAAACTGAGACGAAGAGGTTGGCAGAGGAGAGGGATTCGTGGCAGGCTTCGTATAGCCTTGTTTGCTAGGATCATTAACAGTTCACGTGCTTTAACTTAAGCTAGAAACAGTATTAATTCTTGTCGTTATTCACCTTGTTTGCTTCATTCTTCCTGTTCTTCTACATACATGTGTTTAGATTTTAACGCACATCACCTTCACTAACACTCAGTGTATTCACGTTTTTGTGTTGTAGGGATCCATAGTCATCTAGCCATTCCGTGTGTTTTGTTTTGCTATTGCGGGATAGCTTCGTCTTTTGTTTGTTTCTCTATTCTTACTTTTTGAATTTGGAAGTTCTCATGCAGGTTTAGCCGCAGTGCTGTTTTTCTGGGGGAACGCTGGGGGATGCGTACCCCTAAACTTTTTCGTCGACAAAGTAATTTTTTTACGATGTTAAGAACTTGGAAGAGTGCCAAAGATATATTTCGTGGACGTAAATGTTTTATTTAATTTTTTCGTGTTGGTAATTGCAATATGAACGATACCAGTGCAGTTTTTGGTGGGAAAAGCGGTCTCATTGACATGCTATTAATGTAAGTTACACTGTAGTTTTATAGTTAAATAAATTTTCAGCTGTATTAAAACTTGGGTCAGTTAAAGCACGGGATACCACTCATCATCTCTGCCATTTCGGGAGCCAAACAAGGTTACAGAAGATTTTTGTAGTGTAGCTTCTATTGTTGTTGATGATAGGTGTGAATGGTTTTTGTTGTTTTGTGTCTTTTAATGGTGTTTTGTAGGTTAAAATATGTGTTCGCTGATATTTCCTTGTATTGTTTTATATGTCGGAGGGTTGATTGGACTCGCCTGTTTCATTTGAGGTGTATTATAGGTCAATTGAAGTGTACGATTCCATTTTCTTTTATTGTTCAGGGGTTGATGGGAATCGCATGATTCCTTTGAGGTGATGTAAACTGAAGTGTTCGATACCACATTCTCTTGAAAAGGTGTGTCTCGGTATCGCCTGCTTCATTTCAGCTGAAAGTCAACTGAAGACTCCGATACCACTCTTTTTGTAGTTCGACATGTTGATTATGTGATGGCTAGAAGCAGAAGGGTGGATCCAATGCTTCAGATATAATTTTCGCTACATTATATCCAATGTCGGAGCACCCTCAAACTTTTTTTTAAGAAAAAAAGCACTGGGTTTGGGAGACGTTTCTTGTTACTGAATCTCGCTATTTTCACGTGTGTTTCTATTGCGGTAGGGTGGTGGTTTTCTTGCTGGAGGTGTTCTGCAAATGTTGAATGGTTGGTGCCATATTTCCATCCACTTTTGTGTTTCTTATACCTACCTTACTTCGAAAGTCCTGCCTGTCTGCGCGAAGTGTGAAGTATCACAGCTGTTGTAAATGGCATATTTTTGGTACATGTCATTGTGCTCTATCTTTTTTTATACATTTTTGGTATGCTATGACACACAGACTTGGAAGCAGCCTCAAGAAACTACGAATAAAAATCATGTGACAAACCTTGCAATTTCCCCACCCTAGATCAGCCACAACTCTATCACAGTACAGGAATAATTTTCACACACAGTACTTAGGACATGTTAGCTCCCTTTACACACACACACACACACACACACACACACACATACACACACACAGAGGGAGAGAGCATCGCAGACGTTTGCAGCACAAAGAAAACAAACAAAAGACGAACGCACCCCGCAATAGCAAAACAAAACACACGGAATGGTGATATGACAGCGGTTCTTCACAATGCAAAAAAATGAATATATTTAGTGAAAGTGCTGTGTTGTAAAACCTAACACACATATGTGGAAGAACAGAAAGAAAGTGGTAAACAAGGAAAAACGGTCAGTAACGATAAGAATTAATACTGTTTATACTGATGAGTTAAATCATGAGAACTATTCATGATCCGAAGAGAGGAAAAAAAAGCATATTGTCTCAGTGACCACTGAAGATGCTTTGGAATAAGGCCTTAGTAAGACTTTCATTACAGTTCCAAAGGACGGTTTTTAACGTACTATACAATTTGCAGGTACTTATGTAATTAAAGGCGTAGTTTGAGAAGGTAAGGTACTCGGCAGTGGCCTTAAAATAACAATTTAGAGAAAGCACAGATAATCTAAATCAGGATGGCCAGATTCAGAAATAACGGCGTCATGGGAAAAGGAATTCGATTGCCACTTCGGAAGATGAAGCAATTAATAAGACAGTGCGGCAAGTGCACTCCTTGATGAGAAAGTTTATGCTTTTTCTGGCCATACCTACAACTTTGGAGGGAGTTTTGCGATATAAAAATCGCATCTCCCCGGCGGGGAATCGAACCCCGGTCTCCCGCGTGACAGGCGGGGATACTGACCACTATACTACCGAGGACGCGGCACAATTTTGTTGCTCTCTCAACACTTCACAGTTTTCGGAACTGTTCTGATGGCTTACGTTGTGTCATTTTCTTTTTAGTAGTGGCTCTTTGGTACTACAGCGCAGAGATTTTATTGTGAATCACGACTGTACACATCTGCCTGCATACAAGGAAATGATTCGTTAATCTACATCCATACCCTGCAAACCTCTCGCTGTGTGTGGCGCAGAGTATTTTGTGTACCAGCGTTACTTCCATGGAGGTAAAAATAAGAGGAGTTGTCATGACGTCACAAACTTGAAGCCGACCCAAGTGAAGATCCGCCATGTTAGCTACTCCAAAACTTTCGCTTCTGGTGGTTTGATTCCGTGTAGTTGTGAAGTGCTTTGATAAAAAATGCCGGCTTGCGTCGCTTACGGATGTACTAATCGTTCTGACTGTAGTCTAAAGTTTAAATAAATCACATTTCATTCGTAAGTGGACTTATTTAAGCACTATTTTCTTATATATATTTGAAATTTCTGTGATTTCACTTTAGATTTCCTATCAATCCAACGCGAAGAGCTCTCTGGGTCGGTTATTCCCAAGTAACTGAACAGTCCTGGCAAGAAATATCCTGAAAATCGGGACTAATGTTTTAAATGCGATAATTTAATATAAAAGCAATGTAACTACATGCAGTTAATTAAATCTTCAGTAAAATGTGTGGAACACCTGTTACAGTAGTTAAATTATAAGTACTTAAAGGGTTACATATTTGTTAAAGCAAAGTTCCCTATCTATGTCCAGGCTATTTAGATCATTACATTAATCACTGTGTTACCCTGTGAGTTGCTGTTGTTTGCCACACTGAATGTCACTTGGTAGGTTTAATTTAAAAACAAAGCAGATATGTAAACTACAAAGGTCCTGACAATCTTAAATTCCATACTTTTCCTTCGTAATTTAACGAATCTTTCACTTTGTTGACATGACAGCTGGCTTGTTTATATCATATCTGCATACATCTATGGGAAATAAGGCAAGTTTCTTGCGAACTTGAACATTTAAAATTTGCATTTGACTTGAAAATGCAACAAATACAAATCGGTGCC
Organism: Schistocerca americana; assembly: GCF_021461395.2. NCBI lineage: Eukaryota > Metazoa > Arthropoda > Insecta > Orthoptera > Acrididae > Schistocerca > Schistocerca americana. Next base: position 127,118,425 of record NC_060129.1, on the reverse strand, counting down.
TCTAAACTATCAACCATTGCTTTTGGAGTTCTGGCTTTATCAATTATCGACACAAACACAATGAAAGTGAATAGAAATGGATTACGAAAGAACGCTTTTCAAAGCACATATTTCTCTTCTCGGTTATTCGAAGTGTATAAGCAAAAAGGAATTACAGTACTGAGGCCAGAAGCGTCATATTTTCGTGTCGTATTACTGAATCGAATATGCATTTAAGACCAGAAAAACGTTTGAAGTTGCGTTCCTTATGCTATGTTGTTCACTAAAACAGTGCAACATTTACTACATAAAATAAATATCGCGTGCACACGACAGAAATACCGAACAAGAAGAAATTGTAAACAATCGTCTGCTAATGTTTTGGGGGATCCAAGATGGCAGCAGGCCCCGCCCACTGGCTTCAAAACAACGTACAGCGTTAAGTATGTAGCGCCATCTCCCATTATTCTACCTCCGTGGTTACTTCCTCTTTTCCTGTTCCAGTCGCGTATAGTTGGGGGAAGAACGATTGCTAATCAACCTCCGTGTGCGGTCGAATCTCAATTTTTTTCGCAAGATACGTGTAGGAGGAAGCAATGTATAGGTTGACGTTTCTAGAATGTACGCTGTCGAAACATTAACCGTAGAAAATAACGTGATGCAGAATACCACTCTTGTAGTGTCTGCCACTGGAGTTGGATGAACATCTCCATGATGCTTTCGTATTTACTAAATTAATCTGAAACGAAACGTGCTATTCTTTGGATCTTCTCTATTTCCTCTATCAGTCATATCTGGTAGGGATGCTGTAATGATTGAGCAAGACTCAAGTATTGATGGAACGGGTGTTTAGTGACCTGCTTGCTTTGTTGACGGACTACATATCGTAAGGATTCTTCCGATGAATATTGGTCTGACATCTGCCTTACTTGCGATTAATTTTATGTGGTCGTTCCACTTCAGATCTGTCTGTACGCATACTCATAGATATTTTATGGAAGTAAATTGTTCTGCATTTTTGTAGTCACACTACGGGCTCTTTCTGTCTATGCATGCGCAATAAGTTACACTACTGGCGATTAAAATTGCTACACCACGAAGATGACGTGCTACAGACGCGAAATTTAACCGTCAGGAAGAAGATGCTGTGATACGCAAATGATTAGCTTTTCAGAGCATTCACACAAAGTTGGCGCCGGTGTCGACACCTACAACTTGCTGACGTGAGGAATGTTTCCAATCGATTTCTCATACACAAACAGGAACTGACCGGCGTTGCCTGGTGAAACGTTGTTGTGATGGCTCGTGTAAGGAGGAGAAATGCGTACCATCACGTTTCCGACTTTGATAAAGGTCGGATTGTAGCCCATCGCGTTTGCGGTTTATCGAATCGCGACATTGCTGCTCGCGTTGGTCGAGATCCAATGACTGTTAGCAGAATAAGGAATCGATGGGTTCAGGAGAGTAATACGGAACACCGTGCTGGATCCCAACGGCCTCGAATCACTAGCAGTCAAGATAACAGGCATCTTATCCGCACGGCTGTAACGGATCGTGCAGCCACGTCTCGATCCCTGAGTCAACAGATGGGGACGTTTGCAAGACAACAACCATCTGCACGAACAGTTCGACGACGTTTGCAGCAGCACGGACTATCAGCTCGGAGACCGTGGGTGCGGTTACCCTTGACGCTGCATCACAGACGGGAGCGCCTGCGATGGTGTACTCGACGACGAACCTGAATGCACGAATGGCAAAACGTCATTTTTTCGGATGAATCCAGGTTCTGTTTACAGCATCACGATGGCCGCATCCGTGTTTGGCGACGTCGCGGTGAAAGCACATTGGAAGCGTGAATTCGCCATCGCCATACTGGCGTATCACCCGGCGTTATGGTACGGGTTGCCATCGGTTACACGTCTCGGTCACCTGTTGTTCGCATTGACGGCACTTTGAACAGTGGACGTTACATTTCAGATGTGTTACGACCCGTGGCTCTACCCTTCATTCGGTCACTGTGAAACCCTACATTTCAGCAGGATAATGCACGACCGCATGTTGCAGGTCCTGCACGGGTCTTTCTGGATGCAGGAAATGTCCGATTGCTACCGTGGCCAACACATTCTCCAGATCTCTCACCAATTAAAAACGTCTGGTCAATGGTGACCGAGCAACTGGCTCGTCACAATACGCCAGTCACTACTCTTGATGAACTGTGGTATCGTGTTGAAGCTGCATGGGCAGCTGTACCTGCACACGCCAACCAAGCTCTGTTTGACTCAATGCCCAGGCGTATCAAGGCCGGTATTATGGGGAGAGGTGGTTGTTCTGCGTACTGATTTCTCAGGATCTATGCACCCTAATTGCGTGAAAATGTAATCACATGTCAGTTCTAGTATAATATATTTGTCCAATGAATACCCGTTAATCATCTACATTTCTTCTTGGTGTAGCAATTTTAATGGTCAGTAGTGTACATTTGTGTATGAGAGTCAATTGTCACTTACCACACCAAGCGTCGATCGACAGCAGGTGTTCAAGCATTTCGATACAGCTTTCTACTGCTGTGACTTCTCTGTATACACTGATGTGACAAAGTCATGCTATACTTCCTAATATAGAGTGTCGGACGTCTTTCTGCTTGGCGAAGTGCAGCAACTTGACGTGGCATGGACTCAAGTCGTTGGAAGTCCCCTGCAGAAGTAGTGAGATATGCTATATCTATAGCCGTCCGTAACTGCGAAAGTGCAGCTGGTGCAGTATTTGTGCACGAACTGACCTCTCGATTTTGTCTCACAAATGTTCGATGGCGTTCATGGCGGGTGATCTGGGTGGCCATATTATTCGCTGAAACTGCCCAGAATGTTCTTCAAACCGATCACTAACAATTGTGGCGCATTGTCACCCACGAAAATTCCATCGTTGTTTGAGGACATGAAGTCCATGAACGCAGTTCTCCAAACAACCGAACACAACCATTTCTAGGTTCAGTTGCACAAGAGGACCCAGTGCATTACATGTAAACACAGACCACACTATTATTGTAATCCCTAAGTAATTAGTTGAATTTACAGCAGATTTGTATGACTCATCGCGTAATCGAAATTTAGCGGCTTTATTTAGCTTTTATAGCCCTAATAAGCCGAAGCAATTTGCGATATCACCATCGAAGTGATGGCCTGCGACAGTGTATGAACGCCAGCCACAAATAAACTCTTTAAAACACTAGGACGGCAGAAGGTGGTCCTCTGACTAATGTACTCTAATACTGTCTTCTCCTCTCTGCGTTCTACAGACGAGAATCGCAAACTCCCAGCCACAAGGACTGAGTTCAGATAACGTCTCAACGTAAGTATAGGCAGAGGAAGTGCTCTCAATTACTGAATGGTGCGTACTCAACGACGACTTCCAAACCGGAGGTGAAGTCCAGAATCGTAAAGGTTCGCAACAGTACAGTGCCTAACTGTTATTCACATAACTTCGCACTTTTCTTTATTCAGGATCAATTGCCGCGTTTCGCACCATACAGATATCTTACGTAAATCATTTGCAAGTCGTTCTGATCATCTGATTTCTTTACAAGGCGGTAAATGGCAGTATCATCTGCAAAGAATCTAAGACAGATACTCAGATTGTCTCCTATGTCGTTAATATACACTCCTGGAAATGGAAAAAAGAACACATTGACACCGGTGTGTCAGACCCACCATACTTGCTCCGGACACTGCGAGAGGGCTGTACAAGCAATGATCACACGCACGGCACAGCGGACACACCAGGAACCACGGTGTTGGCCGTCGAATGGCGCTAGCTGCGCAGCATTTGTGCACCGCCGCCGTCAGTGTCAGCCAGTTTGCCGTGGCATACGGAGCTCCATAGCAGTCTTTAACACTGGTAGCATGCCGCGACAGCGTGGACGTGAACCGTATGTGCAGTTGACGGACTTTGAGCGAGGGCGTATAGTGGGCATGCGGGAGGCCGGGTGGACGTACCGCCGAATTGCTCAACACGTGGGGCGTGAGGTCTCCACAGTACATCGATGTTGTCGCCAGTGGTCGGCGGAAGGTGCACGTGCCCGTCGACCTGGGACCGGACCGCAGCGACGCACGGATGCACGCCAAGACCGTAGGATCCTACGCAGTGCCGTAGGGGACCGCACCGCCACTTCCCAGCAAATTAGGGACACTGTTGCTCCTGGGGTATCGGCGAGGACCATTCGCAACCGTCTCCATGAAGCTGGGCTACGGTCCCGCACACCGTTAGGCCGTCTTCCGCTCACGCCCCAACATCGTGCAGCCCGCCTCCAGTGGTGTCGCGACAGGCGTGAATGGAGGGACGAATGGAGACGTGTCGTCTTCAGCGATGAGAGTCGCTTCTGCCTTGGTGCCAATGATGGTCGTATGCGTGTTTGGCGCCGTGCAGGTGAGCGCCACAATCAGGACTGCATACGACCGAGGCACAGAGGGCCAACACCCGGCATCATGGTGTGGGGAGCGATCTCCTACACAGGCCGTACACCACTGGTGATCGTCGAGGGGACACTGAATAGTGCACGGTACATCCAAACCGTCATCGAACCCATCGTTCTACCATTCCTAGACCGGCAAGGGAACTTGCTGTTCCAACAGGACAATGCACGTCCGCATGTATCCCGTGCCACCCAACGTGCTCTAGAAGGTGTAAGTCAACTACCCTGGCCAGCAAGATCTCCGGATCTGTCCCCCATTGAGCATGTTTGGGACTGGATGAAGCGTCGTCTCACGCGGTCTGCACGTCCAGCACGAACGCTGGTCCAACTGAGGCGCCAGGTGGAAATGGCATGGCAAGCCGTTCCACAGGACTACATCCAGTATCTCTACGATCGTCTCCATGGGAGAATAGCAGCCTGCATTGCTGCGAAAGGTGGATATACAGTGTACTAGTGCCGACATTGTGCATGCTCTGTTGCCTGTGTCTATGTGCCTGTGGTTCTGTCAGTGTGATCATGTGATGTATCTGACCCCAGGAATGTGTCAATAAAGTTTCCTCTTCCTGGGACAATGAATTCACGGTGTTCTTATTTCAATTTCCAGGAGTGTAGATCAGGAACAATACAGGGCGTATAATACTTCCTTGGGGAACGCGGGATATTATTTCCATTTTACTCGACGACTTTCCGTCTACTACTACGAACTGTCATCTTTTTGACATGAAGTCACGAATTTATTTTTAACTCTTGGTCTGTTTGCGAGTGGAACAGGAAAGGAAATGACTAGTATTGGTACAGGGTACCCTCCGCCACGCACCGCACGGTGGCTTGCGGAGTAGCTATGTAGATGTAGATGATGGACAACCATGCGAAATAATCTTGAGCGGTATTCATATTTCCAATACGGAATTGCTAACGTTTAATTTCTACCCTAAAAAGGGGTATCGTAAAAAAACGCGTCGTAGTGAGAAAACTGTACTGTCCGAACCTAGACCATAAAAAGTGAAAGATAGCGCGGTGAAGACATAAACATAGAAAATCCACTACTAAAAACCCATACAAAGACTGTCTGACGTGAGTACATGTCGTCGTGAAAATGCAGTCTGTCCCACAAGATCGGATGAGTACGACACTTATTACATCGAAAAATGCTGTCATACATGTACTGAACTGGCAATGTACTCATTTCAGATGGTCTTATATTCAGACAGAATGTAACTTTTGCAGTGTTACTTGAAAATGGCCCTAAGGCAGAAATTGCAATAGTAATAATAAGTATTTTATGCAGTCAACGGCGGCTATGATGCTTTTTTAAGAAATATTATATGAATGTGAATCCCAACCATGAGAAGTTATGCAAAAACGTTTATATGTCAATGTTTATAAATATGTAATTAATTCACAACGACGGTTATGCACTTCTCAAAACACCGGGTGATCAAAAAGTCAGTATAAATTTGAAAACTTAATAAACCACGGAAAAATGTCGATAGAGAGGTAAAAATTGACACACATGCTTGGAATGACATAGGGTTTTATTAGAACCACCCCATATTGCTACACGCGTGAAAGATCTCTTGCGCGCGTCGTTTGGTGATGATCGCGTGCTCAGCCGCCACTTTCGCCATGCTTGGCCTCCCAGACCCCCAGACCTCAGTCCGTGCGATTATTGGCTTTGGGGTTACCTACAGTCGCAAGTGTATCGTGATCGACCGACATCTCTAGGGATGCTGAAACACACTATCCGACGCCAATGCCTCACCATAACTCTGGACATGCTTTACAGGGCTGTTCACAACATTATTCCTCGACTACAGCTATTGTTGAGGAATGATGGTGGACATATTGAGCATTTCCTGTAAAGAACATCATTTTTGCTTTGTCTTACTTTGTTATGCTAATTATTGCTATTCTGATCAGATGAAGCGCCATCTGTCGGACATTTTTTGAACTTTTGTGTTTTTTGGTTCTAATAAACCCCATGTCATTCCAAGTATGTGTGTCAATTTGTACCTCTCTATCTACATTATTCCGTGATTTATTCAGTTTTCAAATTTATACTGACTTTTTGATCACCCGGTAGATAGACAAGTAATTGTTATTTATGAAATGTATTTCCCAAAGATTATTTTGCATAAAGAGATCGATAAATGATAGTAATTGCTTTGCTACAAGTTGCTAGAAGAAAATATTGTTCTTTAGAGTAGTTGGTTGATCGAGTCTGAAGTACGGTGATGGAAAACGAGCTATGATTCTTTTATTGACTTGTTTTATGAAGTGAAATGACTCAAAATGTATGTGTAATTCTGCAGAAGATCCACCATATTTCACATTGTTATTTAAGTAGTGACCCAATCATGCTCTAGACAATTATACAGTAGAAAGATGAACCACAGAAGAGAACAACGAGCCCCCAACAGACAATAAAGAAGAACAACAAAAATGATGAATATTTTTATTATTAACAGAACTGATTGTTAAAGTTCGACTGTCCCTGTCACTCGGTGCAGCGTGTCACTATCTCAGTGTGGCAAGTGCTGTGAAAATGTGAGCACCTGCCGAAATTACTAACTTGCTCAAAACATCACCAAGTTCAACATTGGGCAACAAGAGGGTGGGGACAGTGAGAGTATGCGGTTACAGGGCTACTGACGGACTATTGAATCTCGGGTACCCCTTCCACCCTTCACTCTAAAAAACATTGGCAAAAGCATGTTTGTTTTTATTATTAATATTATTTATTGTATGGCCTTCACTGGACCACTCTAGTCAAAAATACGAAGTTGTAAACAAGTTGTTACACAGTGATACAATTTGGCTCAACAATAACTTAATATGATATTTAAGTAATATAATTATTAGAGTCTGTTCTTATATGAAAGGTGTTTTGCTCTTCTGTCTGCCCAATATTTCTTCATATTTTCAGACATTTTCTTTCTTTCTTCATCTGAGACCACTCTTCCTGTACCCCTTTTATTGATTTTCATTTGTAGTCTGGTTTGCGGGTCTTGCAGTATTCTGGTTTTCTCTGTCTTGTTTTTTTGGACATCTACTGTAATTTGGAGTTCTTTTATATCTTCCTTAAGTTCTGTGATCCATTTAATGTCGCTCTTGCTATTCCACAATTTTTCTATTATTTTTTTACTAATTCTGTTTTCTGGAGTTCTCATCAGATGTCCAAAGAATGAGATGCGTTTCTTCCTGGTAGTTCTCATGACTGGTTCTATTTCCTTATATACTGTTTCATTTGATGCTATTATCCAATGTCCATTTATTTTATACTGTTTATTTATGTTGTTGTTGTTGTTGTGGTCTTCAGTCCTGAGACTGGTTTGATGCAGCTCTCCATGCTACTCTATCCTGCGCAAGCTTCTTCATCTCCCAGTACTTACTGCAACCTACGTCCTTCTGAATCTGCTTAGTGTATTCATCTCTTGGTCTCCCTCTATGATTTTTACCCTCCACACTGCCCACCAATGCTAAATTGGTGATCCCTTGATGCCTCAGAACATGTCCTACCAACCCGTCCCTTCTTCTTGTCAAGTTGTGCCACAAACTCCTCTTCTCCCCAATTCTATTCAATACCTCCTCATTAGTTATGTGATCTACCCATCTAATGGTTCAAATGGCTCTGAGCACTATGGGACTCAACTGCTGTGGTCATAAGTCCCCTAGAACTTAGAACTACTGAAACCTAACTAACCTAAGGACAGCACACAACACCCAGCCATCACGAGGCAGAGAAAATCCCTGACCCCGCCGGGAATCGAACCCGGGAACCCGGGCGTGGGAAGCGAGAACGCTACCGCACGACCACGAGATGCGGGCTACCCATCTAATCTTCAGCATTCTTCTGTAGCACCACATTTCGAAAGCTTCCATTCTCTTTTTGTCCAAACTATTTATCGTCCAGATATCACTTCCATACTTGGCTACACTCCATAGAAATACTTTCAGAAACGACTTCCTGACACTTAAATCTATACTCGATGTTAACAAATTTCTCTTCTTCAGAAATGCTTTTCTTGCCATTGCCAGTCTACATTTTATATCCTCTCTACTTCGAGCATCATCAGTTATTTTGCTCCCCAAATAGCAAAACTCCTTTACTACTTTAAGTGTCTCATTTCCTAATCTAATTCCCTCAGCATCACCCGACTTAATTCGACTACATTCCATTATCCTCGTTTTGCTTTTGTTGATGTTCATCTTATATCCTCCTTTCAAGACACTGTCCATTCCGTTCAACTGCTCTTCCAAGTCCTTTGCTGTCTCTGACAGAATTACAATGTCATCAGCGAACCTCAAAGTTTTTATATCTTCTCAATGGATTTTAATACCTACTCCGAATTTTTCTTTTGTTTCCTTTACTGCTTGCTCAATATACAGATTGAATAACATCGGGGAGAGGCTACAACCCTGTCTCACTCCCTTCCCAACCGCTGCTTCCCTTTCATGTCCCTCGACTCTTATAACTGCCATCTGGTTTCTGTACAAATTGTAAATAGCCTTTCGCTCCCTGTATTTTACCCCTGCCACCTTTAGAATTTGAAAGAGAGTATTCCAGTCAACATTGTCAAAAGCTTTGTCTAAGTCTACAAATGCTAGAAACGTAGGTTTGCCTTTCCTTAACCTTTCTTCTAAGATAACTCGTAAGGTCAGTATTGCCTCACGTGTTCCAATACTTCTACGAAATCCAAACTGATCTTCCCCGAGGTCCGCTTCTACTAGTTTTTCCATTCGTCTGTAAAGAATTCGCGTTAGTATTTTGCAGCTGTGGCGTATTAAACTGATTGTTCGGTAATTTTCACATTTGTCAACACCTGCTTTCTTTGGGATTGGAATTATTGCATTCTTCTTGAAGTCTGAGGGTATTTCGCCTGTCTCATACATCTTGCTCACCAGATGGTAGAGTTTTGTCAGGACTGGCTCTCCCAAGGCTGTCAGTAGTTCTAATGGAATGTTGTCTACTCCCGGGGCCTTGTTTGTTTATTTATACATGTCCTAATTATTCTTCTTTCTATTTTTAGTATTCTGTCAATTTCTGCTGTATTAGTTGTTTTGAAGATAGTTTCAGCGGCATACGTTATTTCTGGTTGTGCAACTGTTTTATAGTGTTTTAATTTTGCATCTATAGATAGGCTTTCTTTGTTGTATGTAGTGTTGGTAATGTAACTTGCGTAGTTCAGTTTTTTTATGCTATTCTGCCATGATGGCTTCTCATTTAGATTGTATGTTATTATTTCGCCTGAATATTTAAATTTATGAACAATTTTGATTTCCTGTTCTCCTATTGAAATTTTGTATGCAAGTGGTGGATCAGTTAGCATAATCTCCGTTTTTTCAAATAATATTCTAAGGCCTACTTTCTCTGCTATTTCTTGTAGTGATTTCACTTGTTGCCTGGCTTCTTGAACGGTGTTGGCTAGGAGAGCAAGATCATCAGCGAATCCCAAGCAGTTTAAGGTAATATCATCTTTTGCAGTTGTTTATTAAGATAGAACTTTGCAAGTTCCTTAGCTAAATTTGAGGGAATAAACTACAACGAAAAATTGGAGTCTCGAAAATGGCAGTAGTTTGTAGAAAGTACAAGAAACGGCTGACATGGGAAGCTTTCCAGTGTTTGTCGCTCACGTGAGCGGGCCTGTGGTTTGACCGGCTGCAGAGCGCAGTCCAGCCACATAGAGACGCCCGTGTTCCGCCCCCCCCCCCCCCCCCCCCCCCTTCCTGACGACTACAAACCAAGCACGGTTTCTGAGCCCACAGGTAAAGCCGGCATACCACAGAGGGTTGAGCAACGCGAGGCACACGGGGAAAGACCCATCACAAAGAAAAAAACATGAAAACAAAACAGAAAGACTGACATCGCGACTGTGGACGGAAGCGCCTCCAAGAAAGAGCACATTCCTCCATTTCGACGTTCCCATGGCCATAGTCTGCAGACCTGTGTTGCTGAGTGAGACACTGGCAATGGTAGGCGTACACTACAATTTCATATCGTGCAAAATAATACTTTCTTTACGCAATTTTACTTATAATCCATCTTGATTGCGAAAATGTTTATTCACATACGCGCCGTTTCATTAACAATATTAAAATTTACACCGTCTGCTTCTTCAGATGTCTCTCAATTCTGTTTTCAATCTCTCCGAATACGTGTGTGTCGTGGAGATAAAATGTTACCTAGAATCAAATGAAAATTAGAAGCTTCTCTTTTTAACTTATCTTTCGTTTTATATGCTGCTTGAATTTGAGTTTTAACCGATAATACTTCACTTTTACATTTCACTATTTGTGCTACGTTTGACATTTTCCTGATTTTTTACTTTCACGTAAATAGGGGTAACCCCTGCATCTAAGCATATTTTCCTAAATTTTATTTTCAAGTTTTCTTTCATTATCTTTGCCCTAATACGTAAGAGACAAATAGTAAAACGTAAAAGTGAAGTATTATGGGTTAAAACCCAAATTCGAGAAGCATATAAAACGAAAAATCTTCATTTCTTTCTAGTGACATTTTATCTCCACTACAGTTCACACACGTATTTGGAGAGAATGAAAACAGAATTGACAGGGAACGAGAACTAACTCTAAACCGACATCAGAAGTGGTATTTTAACCTAGGTGTAAATTTTGTAAATTTCAATATTGACAATGAAACGGTGCGTATGTGAATAAACATTTTTGCAATCAAGACAGATTATAAGTAACATTGTATAACAAATGATTGCGGTATCTCATCAGACATTATCTCTGTTTTTGGAAAACATTATTTAGATTTAGCGACTTTGTTCCGACTATGATTTTAAAACCTGTTTCATGACACATGTAGTTCTCAAAATTTCGGGCGAATGCTTGTCAAATGCTGCGTTTTACTGAATCGCAGTTTTTTGGGTGTTAACGCTAAAGCGATCTACTAAGCGCAGATATAACGAACTATTACTGTCCCTATATTAACATATTTTTTGTACGCTCTAAGTAAAAATAAAAGATGCAGCACAAAGCAGTTATCCGAATAGTACGGAAATCGGTAGATGAGGGTACATGTGTAGACGAACAAATGATTACAGTTTCAGAGAAACTGGATGATTTATTGAAGAGAAAGAGCTTCACAAATTGAGCAAAATAACACGTTGCTCCACCTCTGGCGCTTGTGGAAGCATTTATTCAGCTTGCCACTGACTGATAGAGTTGTTGTGTGTCCTGATGGATATTGTGCCCAGTTTTGTTGAACTGGCGCGTTGGATCACCAAAATCCTGAGCTGTTTGGAGGGCCCATGCCCACAATGTTCCAAGCATTCTCAACTGGGGGCAGATCCGGCGACCTTGCTGGCCAGGGCGGGGTTCGCCAAGCACGAAGACAGGCAGAAGAATCTCTCGCTGTGTGTGAATGAGCTATACTTGTTGTTGTTGTGGTGGTCTTCAATCAAAAAAAAAAAAAAAATGGTTCAAATGGCTCTGACCACTATGGGACTCAACTGCTGAGGTCATAAGTCCCCTAGAACTTAGAACTACTTAAACCTAACTAACCTAAGGACAACACACACATCCATGCCCGAGGCAGGATTCGAACCTGCGACCGTAGCGGTCGAGCGGTTCCAGACTGTAGCGCCAGAACCGCTCGGCCACCAGCGGCCGGCGGTCTTCAGTCCTGAGACTGGTTTGATGCAGCTCTCCATGCTACTCTATCCTGTGCAAGCTTCATCATCTCCCAGTACCTACCGCAGCCTACATCCTTCTGAATCTGCTTAGTGTATTCATCTCTTGGTCTCCCTCTACGATTTTTACCCCCCACGCTGCCCTCCAATACTAAATTTGTGATCCCTCGATGTCTCAGAACATGTCCTACCAACCGATGCCTTCTTCTAGTGAAGTTGTGCCACAAACTCCTCTTGTCCCCAATTGTGTTCAATACTTCCTCATTAGTTATGTGATCTACCCACCTAATCTTCAGCATTCTTCTCTAGCACCACATTTCAAAAGCTTCTATTCTCTGTCTACACTGTTTATCGTCCACGTTTCACTTCCACATATGCCTACACTCCATACAAATACTTTCAGAAACGACTTACTGACATTTAAATCTGTATTCGAAGTTAACAACTTTCTCTTCTTCGGAAACGCTTTCCTTGCCATTGCCAGTCTACAGTATCTTACTGAAATGTAGGCCCAGGATGGCTTGCCACAGGCAGCACAAAACGGCGCGTACAACATCGTCTACGTACCGCTGTGCTGTAAGGCTGCCTGAGATGACAGCCAAAGGGGTCCTGCTGGGAAGTGAAATGGCACCCCAGACCATCACTCCAGGTTGTCGGACCTTATGTAAAGCGACTCTCAAGCTGGTATCCTACCGTTGTCCAGGGCGTCTCCAGACATGTCTTCATCGGGAATCTCATTGACTGGTGCAGGATTGTCTTCAGTGATGAGTTCCGCTTTGGACTCAATTCCAATGAACAGCGAAGACACGTCTGGAGACACCTCGGGGAGTGGTAGGATACCAACCTGACGGCCCGACAACCATTGGAAGGTGGCTATAATTTCGCACCTTACATGCACCCATCCACATACTTTGCATGACCTACAAACACAATTAGGTGTCAGGTTGTACATCGTATATATGAATATATAAAGGAAACTGAAATTGTCATGAAAGGTGATGGAGTGTCTTTATTATAAAAATGGCGTAATGAATGATTGCCTATAATAGTAGAGGTTGGAACGCCAATGGAAATGAAATGGCAGACGGAACTCAAGCCCTGGGCGGAAGGCCCACACAGGTGTGTTGGTCCTGCTTAAAACAGGAAATACCAAGACGGACGTCGTAGCACGTAACTTCTGGAGCACAATAGAGTCGCCACCGGCCGGTTTGTAGCCGAGCCGGAAGGATTATACTTCGGAAACTACGAAAATCTTGGATGCAGGTGAGAGGAACGAAGTGGCACCTCGCAAACCACGGAGGCTGCGTTATTTCCAAGGATTTTTACTCAGAAGCGTACCATTGTATGAGTTTAGTTTTTTGCTCGCATGCTTTGCGCGTTGGACGACAAAAGACTAAAATATGGTTGTCAATGTTCAGAAGAATCTGTAGAGAGGGAGAATATTCCGTGGTTTTGGAAATATGATTCGTTTTCGCAATTACGATGGTGGCGAGCTGAGCCTTGGTGGGAAGCCAGCTGTGGAGAGACGGGGTCTTCTGCTGTGAGCGCCCGTGTGTGACGGTCGCTCGATGTCAGCTTTGTTGGTACAGATGGATTTGCTGTCTTTGTTCTCCGGAGAGTTAATAGTTAGAACAGTTAGGCACTGTACTGTTGCGAACCTTTACGATTCTGGACTTCACCTCCGGTTTGGAAGTCGTCGTTGAGTACGCACCATTCAGTAATTGAGAGCACTTCCTCTCCCTATACTTACGTTGAGACGTTATCCGAACTCAGTCCTTGTGGCTGGGAACTTGCGATTCTCGTCTGTAGAACGCAGAGAGGAGAAGACAGTATTAGAGTACATTAGTCAGAGGACCACCTTCTGCCTTCCTAGTGTTTGAAAGAGTTTATTTGTGGCTGGGGTTCATACATTGTCGCAGGCCATCACTTCGATGGTGATATCGCAAATTGCGTCGGCTTATTAGGGCTATAAAAACTAAATAGCTGGGATCACGTTAGTTTATTTCCAATGAGGTTCCACACCACCATAGATCACCTTTGAAAGCAGTGTCTTCTAGTGTTTGGTACGTAGATGATGTCAATCATTTCGCGTTACTGATATTAGACCATGCAGTCATAACAAGGGGCAGGGTTGGGCAGTTGATTAGCAATTTTACTTAGGAAATGTAAATTTTGTAATATAAAGGTTTTTTGTTTAATCTACAATAGATACACTCCTGGAAATGGAAAAAAGAACACATTGACACCGGATTGTCAGACCCACCATACTTGCTCCGGACACTGCGAGAGGGCTGTACACGCAATGATCACACGCACGGCACAGCGGACACACCAGGAACCGCGGTGTTGGCCGTCGAATGGCGCTAGCTGCGCAGCATTTGTGCACCGCCGCCGTCAGTGTCAGCCAGTTTGCCGTGGCATACGGAGCTCCATCGCAGTCTTTAACACTGGTAGCATGCCGCGACAGCGTGGACGTGAACCGTACGTGCAGTTGACGGACTTTGAGCGAGGGCGTATAGTGGGCATGCGGGAGGCCGGGTGGACGTACCGCCGAATTGCTCAACACGTGGGGCGTGAGGTCTCCACAGTACATCGATGTTGTCGCCAGTGGTCGGCGGAAGGTGCACGTGCCCGTCGACCTGGGACCGGACCGCAGCGACGCACGGATGCACGCCAAGACCGTAGGATCCTACGCAGTGCCGTAGGGGACCGCACCGCCACTTCCCAGCAAATTAGGGAAACTGTTGCTCCTGGGGTATCGGCGAGGACCATTCGCAACCGTCTCCATGAAGCTGGGCTACGGTCCCGCACACCGTTAGGCCGTCTTCCGCTCACGCCCCAACATCGTGCAGCCCGCCTCCAGTGCTGTCGCGACAGGCGTGAATGGAGGGACGAATGGAGACGTGTCGTCTTCAGCGATGAGAGTCGCTTCTGCCTTGGTGCCAATGATGGTCGTATGCGTGTTTGGCGCCGTGCAGGTGAGCGCCACAATCAGGACTGCATACGACCGAGGCACACAGGGCCAACACCCGGCATCATGGTGTGGGGAGCGATCTCCTACACAGGCCGTACACCACTGGTGATCGTCGAGGGGTCACTGAATTGTGCACGGTACATCCAAACCGTCATCGAACCCATCGTTCTACCATTCCTAGACCGGGAAGGGAACTTGCTGTTCCAACAGGACAATGCACGTCCGCATGTATCCCGTGCCACCCAACGTGCTCTAGAAGGTGTAAGTCAACTACCCTGGCCAGCAAGATCTCCGGATCTGTCCCCCATTGAGCATGTTTGGGACTGGATGAAGCGTCGTCTCACGCGGTCTGCACGTCCAGCACGAACGCTGGTCCAACTGAGGCGCCAGGTGAAAATGGCATGGCAAGCCGTTCCACAGGACTACATCCAGCATCTCTACAATCGTCTCCATGGGAGAATAGCAGCCTGCATTCCTGCGAAAGGTGGATATACACTGTACTAGTGCCGACATTGTGCATGCTCTGTTGCCTGTGTCTATGTGCCTGTGGTTCTGTCAGTGTGATCATGTGATGTATCTGACCCCAGGAATGTGTCAATAAAGTTTCCCCTTCCTGGGACAATGAATTCACGGTGTTCTTATTTCAATTTCCAGGAGTGTATATAAGCAGAAACAACGTTTATCATTTAGTAGTATTAGTTGCCTTCATCATTCATTTATGTTTCGGCTGTAATTTATATGTAAAAAAGAGCATTAAGAGACCCTAAGATCTGCTTCAGGGGGGAGTCAGACAGGGCCAAATCACCATTTTCATTATTTTCCATTGCGCACATTCATTTTTCACCCGCCTGGAGTACCATCTTTGACCATGAGTGATAATCTACGGTACCAGTTTATTTTGCTCGTCTTCCTGCTTGACAAATAATACATGGGCCAACAAGATCGCCACATCTGTCCCCAGATGAGAACGTTTGAGGACTATGGGCAGGACCGTTCAAACATCTCAGGATTTTGACGATCTAAACTACAAATTGGACGTAACTTGTCACGGTTTCCCGCACGAGGATACCCGAGAACTCCATCAGTCAATGTTAAGCCGAATAACTGCTTGCTTAAGGGCCAAGGGTCGATCAATACGTTATGGACTTGCTCAATTTCTGAAGATGCTCTCTCGAATAAATGTCTGTCCCCGGTAGCAGAGTGGTCAGCGCGACAGAATGTCAATCCTCCAGGCCCGGGTTCGATTCCCGGCTGTGTCGGTGATTTTCTTCACTCAGGGACTGGGTGTTGTGTTGTCTTAATCATCATCATTTCATCCCTATAGACGCGCAAGTCGCCGAAGGGGCATCAAATCGAAATACTTGCACACGGCGAATGGTCTACCCGACGGGAGGCCGTAGTCACTCGACCTTTTTTTTCTTGAATAAATCACCAAATTATTATTAAATTGCTGTCGTATGTTTGTGTATACATGTACATCACATCTTCCGAATTCTGTCCCATTCGCATAATTCCTTCTAGGTGCATCATATTTTGTATTAGTGAGCGTACCTGGTGATGCCCTTGCCTTCTTCCCAATCTTCTCCATGGCCGATTGATTAAAAAATTGAGCCCACATATACAAAACATCTTATTACGTTGCAAATGAGTTACTCTGTTAAATATTTCACGTTAAGCACGTAAAACCCGTATGTTGAAGACAATAAAGCCTAGTTGTTTATTTTATTTTATTTTTTATTTTCGGTCCATTTAAAGAAAGCTAGTTTTCCCCACACATCTCAGTGTTTATGATGTAATACAGCCTGAGCTATCTGCCATACACATATGTTATGGAGACATACTCAGGAGCGTATGCAGATGCTGTGTACATAATTTGTTGCGAATACAATTAGTACTACAGAAGTAATAAATTAAAGCGTCTTGCTTGACACTGAAGTTTCCGTGCATCAACCGCGAAAATATAGTCTGTGGTGTCACCGCCAGACACCACACTTGCTAGGTGGTAGCCTTTTAAATCGGCCGCGGTCCGCTAGTATACGACGGACCCGCGTGTCGCCACCGTCAGTAATTGCAGACCGAGCGCCGCCACACGGCAGGTCTAGAGAGACGTACTAGCACTCGCCCCAGTTGTACAGCCGACGTTGCTAGGAAAGGTTCACTGAGAATTACGCTCTCAATTGCCGAGAAGATAGTTAGCATAGCCTTCAGCTAAGTCAATTGCTACGACCTAGCAAGGCGCCATTTATCCTTTGCTATGTATCTAATGAAGCATGTACAGAAACAAGACCAATGTTCACCAATTGTGGATTAAAGTTAAGTATTCCAGCAGCTACGTACTTTTCTTTATAGCATTCATTACGTATCCTGTTTCAGACCTCACGCCAGCCTGCGTGAGTTTAAACGCGTGCCTTTCGGTTACCCGTCACTGTGGATTGGCTGTCTTGCCAGTCCACAACATAGTCAGTGATAAACTTTTTAGCCTTTCATCAATTTGTGGAGTGTGCATGCGAAAAACAAAAACTCGTAAAAATTCGAAAGTATCCGTAGAGTTCCTTGAAAGTCGCTATGCGTTCTCAGTATGAAACACAAGACAAACACAGTATCGGTAATTTGCGCTGTTTTTCAAGCAAAACCCAATTTTCACGCATCTCAGTGATTATCATGTCATATCTAGCATTTGTAGACTTAGAGAAAGCTTTTGACAATGTTGACTGGACGACTCTCTTTCAAATTCTGAAGGTGGCAGGCGTAAAATACAGGGAGCGAAAAGCTATTTACAATTTGTACAGAAACCAGATGGCACTTATAAGAGTCGAGGGACATGAAAGGGAAGCAGTGGTTGGGAAGGGAGTGAGACAGTGTTGTAGCCTCTCCCCGATGTTATTCAATCTGTATATTGAGCAAGCAACAAAGGAAACAAAAGAAAAATTCGGGATAGGTATTAAAATCCAAAGAGAAGAAATAAAAACTTTGAGGTTCGCCGATGACATTGCAATTCTGTCAGAAACAGCAAAGGACTTGGGTGACCAGTTGAACCGTATGGACATTGTCTTGAAAGGAGGATATAAGATGAACATCAACAAAATAAAAACGAGGATAATGGAATGTAGTCGAGATAAATCGGGTGATGCTGACGGAATTAGATTAGGGAATGAGACACTTAAAGTAGTAAAGGAGTTTTGCTATTTGGGGAGCAAAATAACTGATGACAGTCGAAGTAGAGAGGATATAAAATGTAGACTGGCAATGGCAAGGAAAGCGTTTCTGAAGAAGAGAAATTTGTTAACATCCAGTATTGATTTAAGTGTCAGGAAGTCATTTCTGAAAGTATTTGTATGGAAGTGAAACGTAGATGATAAATATTTTAGACAAGAAGAGAATAGAAGCTTTCGAAATGTGGTGCTACAGAAGAATGCTGAAGATTAGATGGGTAGATCACATAACTAATGAGGAGGTATTGAACAGAACTGGGGAGAAGAGGAGTTTGTGGCACAACTTGACAAGAAGAAGGGACCGGTTGGTAGGACATATTGTGACTCATCAAGGGATCACCAATTTAGTATTGGAGGGTAGCGTGGAGGGTAAAAATCGTAGAGGGAGACCAAGAGATGAATACACTAAGCAGATTCAGAAGGTTGTAAGTTGCAGTAGGTACTGGGAGGTGAAGAAGCTAGCACAGGATAGAGTAGCATGGAGAGCTGCATCAAACCAGTCTCTCGACTGAAGACCACAACAACAATAACATCTCTTGAAGTAAGCGTCGTGCAGTTAGGGTCGCTCGAAGAATATGTTTCCGCACAAGCGGCATATCATTTGGCGCTTCCCACCACTTCCTCCCTCAGTCACACATCTGTTGCTGTTCCTTGGTAAGATATTTAGAAATATATATCAGTCTAGGGAGCGTGGAAGTACGTTTGGTTTCGCTACTAGTTGTGATACATCCTGTGTACAAATTTTGCGCTTAGGTATCTCTGGCAGACCTCTCAACTTGGCGGCCCCAAGCGCCCGTTTCTGTCACTTGCACCTTGAAGCAGCTATGCGCACAATATTACGAGGTCTGTTCAAAAAATTCCAGACCATTCGTATTTCCGCACCAAATGTTGGAGCGAAATGTGGTTGGCATTCGTGCAGAAGCCTGTATTTAATGTGTGACTGCCAGAAGTTTCATTATCGTATATCTGTCAGTTATTGGCTTTGGCTCTGAGCACTATGGGACTCAACTGCTGAGGTTATTAGTCCCCTAGAACTTAGAACTAGTTAAATCTAACTAACCTAAGGACATCACAAACATCCATGCCCGAGGCAGGATTCGAACCTGCGACCGTAGCGGTCTTGCGGTTCCAGACTGCAGCGCCTTTAACCGCACGGCCACTTCGGCCGGCTCTGTCAGTTATTGATCAGCGTTGTATTGAGTAGAACGTTTGCGAATTTCGAGGTGGCAGAGTTACTGGAGCAGCGGGTATGCATTAAAATTTGCGTGAAACTGAAGAAAACGTTTAGAGAGACACACTCAAATGATTCAGGAATGCCGGCCGCTGTGGCCGAGCGGTTCTGGGCGCTTCAGTCCGGAACCGCGCTGCTGCTACGGTAGCAGATTCGAATCCTGCCTCGGGCATGGATGCATGTGATGTCTGTAGGTTAGTCAGGTATACGTAGTTCCAAGTCTAGGGGACTGATCACCTCAGATATTAAGTCTCATAGTGCTTAGAGCCGTATGAACCATTTTTGATGCAGGAATGCTACGGTGAAGTGTGCGTAGGCCGTACTCGGTGTTACAAATGGTTGACACGGTTTAAAAACACCCGGACGGCAGTCAACGATGACCCTCGTACAGGACTCCCGTCGACGTCTACCGACGATGCTCATGTCAGGAACGTCAATGAAATTGTGCATGCCAGTAGAAGATTGACTGTCCGAGAGACTGCAGAAAAGTGTAACATTTCAGCTGGATCATCTCATGTAATTTTGAACACAGTATCTTGGAATGCACCGTGTTGCCACCAAGATGGTCCCACGGCTCAAGAGTCAAGACCAGAAAGACCTTCGCCTCGCAATCTGTGAAGAGCTTTTGGATCGCGCAAATGGGAACGAGATGTTCCTTACGAGAATCGTAACTGGTGATGAGATGTGGGTCTACGGTTGTGATGTTGAGACGCCGAAAGGACGAAAAGTTCCAAGGATAGAGGAGATAAAGGAGAATTCGCAGAAGGCGATTTGAGCGATCCAGCAAGAGGCGTACCGAGACAGCTTCCGGTAGTGGAAACGGCGTTGGGAGCGGTGTATCAATTGTGGAGGAGAGTATTTCGAAGGAGACCATGCACAGTAAGTTAAAGGTAAGTGTAGTAAAGTTTTGTGGGCAATGTTCCGAAAATTTTAAACAGACCTCGTAAGTTTCTCTTTCTGTCTCTATGTGTCCCTGTCTAAAACACAGACACTCACTCACACACACACACACACACACACACACACACACACACACACAAGAACCAAACACCCCGAACCGTCAAAAACACTTCAAATCCGTGCGCCACATCCCAAACGAACATGCCACGAAACGAATGAACACTACACAGCCACAGCAACATGTAATGCCTGCGAAAACTCGTAGAAAATACGCGTGTAACGACAAAAGTGGAAGAAATAAGCTTGCCGTGCGGTTAAAGGCGCTGCAGTCTGGAACCGCAAGACCGCTATGGTCGCAGGTTCGAATCCTGCCTCGGGCATGGATGTTTGTGATGTCCTTAGGTTAGTTAGGTTTAACTAGTTCTAAGTTCTAGGGGACTAATGACCTCAGCAGTTGAGTCCCATAGTGCTCAGAGCCATTTGAACCATTTGAAATAAGCTTGTTACCTCAACACAAACAAAATAAGAACACCATAACATAAAAAACTGCAAGTAATAAGCTAATAACGTTATACAAATAACCTTTTGCTGTTTGCAGATAACAAGCTATGGATTGCGTAGTAGATCTAAAATTACCAGCATACAAGGTGCGTTCCATAAGCAATGCGACAGAATTCGTAAAAAAACTATTTATTTAATATATTCGTACATATAATCAAAAATTTTCAAAATAGCACCCTCTTGCGTCGATACACTTCTGGAGGCGGTGTTTCTGTGCCTGGAAGGCATCCTGGAATGCCTTTTCCGGAATGTCTTTTAGAGCTGATGTAACATGCTCCTGGATGCTTTCAGTCGTGTCCCAATGTCTTCCTTTCATGACTCCTTTTAACCGAGGAAACAAAAGAGTCAGCAGGAGCCAGGTCAGGGCTGTAGGGGGGCTGGGGAAGTCATCGACAACGAAGGCGTTATGACTCGGCGCGTTGTCGTGCTGAACTTTCCACGTGTCCTTGATGTCGCTTTGGCAGCGCGAGACCCTCCTTTTCAGTCTTTTGAGTACTTCCAAGTAGAAAGCTGAGTTCACTGTAGTCCCGGTACGTACGAATTCGTGGTGGACAATGCCTCTGACGTCGAAGAAGACAGTGAGCACGGTTTTGATCCTGGACTTGCTCGTGCGTGCCTTCTTGAGACGGGGCGACGGTGGGGTGTGCCACTCTGAAGTCTGCCTTTTTGTCACAGGGTCGTACTCAAAAATCCACGACTCATCACCAGTGATAACTGAGTTTAAAAAATGACGATCATTTTCACACATTTCTAACATTTCTCGACTCCGACGCACTCGCGTGTGCTTGGCTTGTGATCGTCGGTCAACACTTTTGGGACGAGTTTGGCACACACCTTTCTCGTGTTCAAATCTTCGGACACAAAGTGGAAAACGGTTGTTTTCGACATGTTTAGAGTTTGTGCTATCAATTGAAGGCTCAGCTGTCTGTCAGAGTTCAAACAGTTGCGCACACGCGTCACATTTTCGTCGACTCGTGCGTTCGATGGTCGTCCACTGCGAGGTTCGTCGGTGATGTCCTCTCGCCCCTCCACGAACGACTTGTGCCATCGGAAAACTTGTGATTTGGACGAGCAATCAGTCCCAAAGGCATGCTGAAGTAATGGAAACGTTTCGGTGGCGGACAAGTTTAACGTAAAATCTTATAGTTTACCATTGCTCTACAGAATGATCCATTGAGCCGTGTTACACAAACTCAAAACGGGATTGACGGAAACGCACGTCCTGACTCTCCGGCAGCTCGCAGCCGAATGAGACAAAGAGCATTTAGAAGCTGACACCCCCCTCCACTCAGCCCAACCGGTTACAACACGCTGTGGTGTACTGTTGCGTCAGAAAAAAAAAATTGGTCGCATTACTTATGGAATGCATCCAGTAGTTTCATTTGTGGTATGTAAACAAATGCGTACGTCCCTTTATTTCCAAATGAACTACGAAACTAAAACTTTTAGGCATATCATAAATAAAGTAGAATGACAGTGATACATATTTCAGCTCTGTGCTGTGTGCAAACCGCTGTAAAATATTTCACAATAGACGCTCATTTTACGAATGTAAATATTTTGTACCAAAAGTTTTTTAAAGGTTCACATGTAACAACAATTTTGGAAAGGAAGATAAACAAATGAACCCATGAAGATAGCACAAAAAGGGCTGAAACATGTCTGGGTGAAAATAAAACAACAAACATGTTTTGCATAGGGCCGATTTCTTCTCCAGTTTTCTTAGCAAGCACCAAAATAAGAAGAACTGCAACATTCACAAGATTATTATAAAATTATTCTTCTTAATAAGCAGATTGTGAAACGTCCTGGCAGATTAAAACTGTGTGCCGGACTGAGACTCGAACTCGAGACCTTTGCCTTTCGCGGGCAAGTGCTCTACCAACTGAGCTACCAAAGCAAGACTCACGCCCCGTTCTCACAGCTTTACTTCTGCCAGTACCTCGTCTCCTACCTTCCAAACTTTACAGAAGCTCTCCCACGAACCTTGCAGAACTAGCACTCCTGGAATAAAGGATATTGCGGAGACATGGCTTAGCCACAGCCTGGGGGATGTTTCCAGAGTGAGATTTTCACTCTGCAGCGGAGTGTGCGCTGATATGAAACTTCCTGGCACATTAAAACTGTGTGCCGGACCGAGACTCGAACTGGCAGAAGTTAAGCTGGCAGAAGTTAAGCTGTGAGGACGCGGCGTGAGTCGTGCTTGGGTAGCTCAGATGGTAGAGCGGCTGCCTGCGAAAGGCAAAGGTCCCGAGTTCGAGTTTCGATCTGGCAAACAGTTTTAATCTGCCAGCAAGTTTCATATCAGCACATACTCCACTGCAGAGTGAAAATCTCATTCTGGAAACAGATTGTGATTGACATGGTCAGAGACCGTGGCTGTTATTAGAAGACAAATGTTCATGTTGTTGAGACAGCCTATCTGTAGATCAAGTAGCAAATTTATATGTTACTACAATTCTCATTATGCTAAATGCAAATAAATAATGTACTGCCTTACCTTAAAGTACTAAAAGAAATGGAACAACTTTATAATTAACGTTACAGCATTCGCTCAAAAACTCACAAAATCAATATCTCTCTGTACTAGTGTAAATGACATTTCGGTGGCATAAGTGAATATATGATCTTTTTCCAAACATGGGACATCCTTATAATATTACGATATATCATAGCATCTTTGACACTCATATATTTGTAAGCACTTTGTATGTATCAAAACATGTGGTGCGTGTTAGAAATCTGTTCTGTGGCAAATCTGAAGTGTTCATTGAGAAAAATTTACGTATGCAACGATAAGAATGTAGTGGGAATGTATTCACATCTCTTGGACCATGAAAACAAGCACTACAAACCGACATTTCACGTAAGTCACATCCAGTGCAAATCTGTAACGCAACAATGTGTGTGGCGTGCTTATAATTATGTATTGTTCTTTTATTTTAGGACAATTAATCTGCAAAAAAACGCACCACATGTAATGAAAGCATGAAAACCGTCTGAAGATGAATCGTAATGATTAGAAACCGGTAACGGTACCTTCTGAATAAAGGAACTGAAAATAAAATTATGGCTGGTTGCTCTCTCAACACCATCAAGATTGTGATAGCATTTCAAATACTTACATTTGATCAATAATCAATACCGAAAATCAAATTTTGTTGCCTCCGGAAGACGTTACCCAGGCAACCTGCAACTGGAATTGCGGTTACCGTAGCCGTTTAGTAATGTAGATTGCACTTTGTTTGTTGTTGTTATTATTATTATTGTTACTATAGTTACTGTTGTTAAAATTCTTCTCTATCTTTGGCAGGTTAAAATCGGCTATAACGGCGACGTATAATTCACGGGAAGAGGGAGGGGGAAAGTGATAATGAGTGCACCGGCACACCACGCCCCCTTTCCCCCCTCCCCCTCTCAGTCAGCCTTGGGCCGGCCACTATGGCCGAGCGGTTCTAGGCGCTTCAGTCTGGAACCGCGCGACTGCACCGTCGCAGGTTCGAATCCTGCCTTGGCCATGGGTGTGCGTGATGTCCGTAGGTTAGTTAGGTTTAAGTAGTTCTAACAAGGGAACCTCCCCATCGCACCCCCCTCAGATTTAATTACAAGTTGGCACAGTGGATAGGCCTTGAAAAACTGAACACAGATCAGTCGAGAAAACAGGAAGAAGTTGTGTGGAACTACGAGAAAAAAAAGCAAAATATACAAACTGAGTAGTCCATGCGGAAGATAGGCAACATCAAGGACAGTGTGAGCTCAGGAGCGCCGTCGTCCCGTGGTTAGCGTGAGCAGCTGTGGAACGAGACGTCCTTGGTTAAAGTCTTCTCTTGAGTGAAAAGTTTACCTCCTTTATTTTCAGAGAATTATTATCTGTCCGTCATCGTGTGTCAATTATCAAAGTTCAGGCACTCACACATAATCAACTTCGCTCTCCAAAATTCCAGGACATGTTCAGATTTGCTTAGAAATATGCAGGATTTGACGGTCTGCACACGGAAAAATTTGGAAACGTTAAAAACATATGTTCTGACAGAGCACAGGGAAAGCTGTGTGACTGTGAAACTGTTGCATTCATTTGTTGCAGTTTAGGTGACAAACTGTTATGTTTTCATAACTTTTTTGGGAGTGATTATCACATCCACAAGAAAATCTAAATCGGGCAAGGCAGAAGAATCTTTTTACCCATTCGCCAATTGTACAAGTTAGGTGGGTCGACAACATATTCCTGTCATGTGACGCACATGCCTTCACCAGTGTCGTATAGAATATATCAGACGTGTTTTCCTGTGGAGAAATCGGTTGACCTATGACCTTGCGATCAAATGTTTTCGGTTCCCATTGGAGAGGCACTTCCTTTCGTCTACTAATTGCACGGTTTTGTGGTGCGGTCGCAAAACACAGACGCTAAACTAGAGACGTCAATGAACGAACGGACAGATCATAACTTTGCGAAAATAAAAAAATTAAACTTTTCAGTCGAGGGTAGACTTAAACCAAGGACCTCTAATTCCGCAGCTGCTCACGCTAACCACGGGACCACGGCGCTCCTGAGCTCAAACTACCCTTCATGTTGCCTATCTTCAACATGGACTACTCAGTTTGTATAATTTACTCATTTTTTTCATAGTTCCACACAACTTCTTCCTGTTTTCTCGATTGATCTGTGTTCAGTTTTTCAAGGCCTATCCACTGTGCCAACTTATAACTAAATCTGAGGGGGGTGCGATGGGGAGGTTCCCTTGTAAGTCTAGTGAAGGATGACCTCAGATGTTAAGTCACATAGTGCTGAGAACCATTTGAACCGAGTCTTGGATAACTAAACAGTAATATTGCACTTTCGGGCTATACTTCATTCACCATACGAATGGACATGACGTAAACAAATACAAACGCGATGATTGGTTAGCAGTCGTAGCACACGTAGACTAATGGTGTTACGCTCTTGGAAGTAGAGCCTACTAATGTATCACATACCTTTAGTTTGTTACTGCAAGTTAAAATTTAAGATATTCTAATGGATTAAGAGTCAGCAACGTTTTTCTTAATCATACTTTAGATGTGTAGTTTTCATTTCAAAAATCGTGTGAGCCGCAATCTCTGTAAACGTTGGTAGTGAAGTGATTGTCGCGCTGTCAGTATGTACTGTGAAAATGGCTTCTTCCTCACCCCATGAACCATGGACCTTCCCGTTGGTGGGGAGGCTTGCTTGCCTCAACGATACAGATAGCCGTACCGTAGGTGCAACCACAACGGAGGGGTATCTGTTGAGAGGCCAGACAAACGTGCGGTTCCTGAAGAGGGGCAGCAGCCTTTTCAGTAGTTGCAGGGCAAATGAATAGGTTTAAGTTAGATATATTGGGAATTAGTTAAGTTCGGTGGCAGGAGGAACAAGACTTCTGGTCAGGTTAATACAGGGTTATAAATACAAAATCAAATAGGGGTAATGCAGAAGTAGGTTTAATAATGAATAAAAAAATAGGAGGGCGGGTAAGCTACTACAAACAGCATAGTGAACGCACTATTGTGGCCAAGATAGACACGAAGCCCACGCCTACTACAGTAGTACAAGTTTATGTGCCAACTAGCTCTGCAGATGATGAAGAAATTGATGAAATGTATGTCGAGATAAAATAAATTATTCAGGTAGTGAAGGGAGATGAAAATTTAATAGTCATGGGTGACTGGAATTCGACAGTAAGAAAAGGAAGACAAGGAAACGTAGTAGGTGAATATGGACTGGGGGGAAGAAATGAAAAAGGAAGCCGCCTGGTAGAATTTTGCACAGAGCATAACTTAATCATAGCTAACACTTGGTTCAAGAATCATGAAATATGGTTGTATACATGTAAGAACCCTGGAGATACTAAAAGGTATCAGATAGATTATATAATGGTAAGACAGAGATTTAGGAACCAGGTTTTAAATTGTAAGACATTTCCAGGGCCAGATGTGGACTCTGACCACAAGCTATTGGTTATGAACTGTAGATTAAAACTGAAGAAACTGCAAAAAGGTGGGAATTTAAGGAGATGGGACCTGGATAAACTGAAAGAACCAGATGTCGTACAGAGTTTCAGGGAGAGCATAAGGCAACAATTGACAGGAATGGGGGAAAGAAAAACAGTAGAAGAAGAATGGGTAGCTTTGAGGAATGAAATAGTGAAGGCAGCAGAGGATCAAGTAGGTAAAAAGACGAGGGCTAGTAGAAATCCTTGGGTAACAGAAGAGATACTGAATTTAATTGATGAAAGGAGAAAATATAAAAATGCAGTAAATGAAGCAGGCAAAATGGAATACAAACGTCTCAAAAATGAGATCGACAAGAAGTGCGGACAGCAGGGATGGCTACAGGACAAATGTAAGGATGTAGAGGCTTGTCTCACTAGGGGTAAGATAGATACTGCCTACAGGAAAATTAAAGAGACCTTTGGAGAAAAGAGGACCACTTGCATGAATATCAAGAGCTCAGATGGAAACCCAGTTCTAAGCAAAGAAGGGAAAGCAGAAAGGTGGAAGGAGTATATAGAGGGTCTATACAAAGGCGATGTGCTTGAGGACAATATTATGGAAATGGAAGAGGATGTAGATGATGATGAAATGGGAGACATGATACTGCGTGAAGAGTTTGAGAGAGCACTGAAAGACCTACGTCGAAACAAGGCCCCGGGAGTAGACAACACTCCATTAGAACTACTGACAGCCTTGGGAGAGCCAGGCCTAACAGAACTCTACCATCTGGTGAACAAGATGTATGAGACAGGCGAAATACCCTCAGACTTCAAGAAGAATATAATAATTCCAATCCCAAAGAAAGCAGGTGTTGACAGATGTGAAAATTACCGAACTATCAGTTTAATAAGTCACCGCTGCAAAACACTAGCGCGAATTCTTTATAGACGAATGGAAAAACTGGTAGAAGCCGACCTCAGGGAATCTCAGTTTGTATTCCGTAGAAATGTTGGAACACGTGAGGCAATACTGACCCTACGACTTATCTTAGAAGAAAGATTAAGGAAAGGCAAACCTACATTTCTAGCATTTGTAGACTTAGAGAAAGCTTTTGAAAATGTTGAGTGGAACAGTCTCTTTCAAACTCTAAAGGTGGCAGGGGTAAAATACAGGCAGCGAAAGGCTATTTTCAATTTGTACAGAAAGCAGATGGCAGTTATAAGAGTCGAGGAGCACGAAAGGGGAAGCAGTGGTTAGGAAGGGAGTGAGACAGGGTTGTAGGCTCTCCCCGATGTTATTCAATCTGTATATTGAGCAAGCAGTGAAGGAAACAAAAGAATAGTTCGCAGTAGATATTAAAACCCATGGAGGAGAAATAAAAACTTTGAGGTTCGCCGGTGACATTGTAATTCCGTCAGAGACAGCAAAGGACGTGGAAGAGCAGTTGAACGGAATGGACAGTGTGTTGAAAGGAGGATATAAGATGAATATCAACAAAAGCAAAACGAGGATAATGGAATGTAGTCGAATTAAGTCGGGTGATGCTGATGGAATTCGATTAGGAAATGAGACACTTAAAGTAGTAAAGGAGTTTTGTTATTTGGGGAGCAGAATAACTGATGGTGGTCGAAGTAGAGAGGATATAAAATGTAGACTGGCAATGGCAAGGAAAGCGTTTCTGAAGAAGCGAAATTTGTTAACATCGAGTATTGATTTAAGTGTCAGGAAGTCATTTCTGAAAGTTTTTGTATGGAGTGTAGCCATATATGGAAGTGAAACATGGACGATAAATAGTTTAGACAAGAAGAGAATAGAAGCTTTCGAAATGTGGTGCTACAGAAGAATGATGAAGATTAGATGGGTAGATCACGTAACTAATGAGGAGGTATTGAATAGGATTGGGGAGAAGAGGAGTTTGTGGCACAACTTGACTAGAAGAAGGGATCGGTTGGTAGGACATTATCTGAGGCATCAAGGGATCACCAATTTAGTACTGGAGGACAGCGTGGAGGGTAAAAATCGTAGAGGGAGACCAAGAGATGAATACACTAAGCAGATTCAGAAGGATGTAGGCTGCAGTAAGTACTGGGAGCCCGCATCTCGTGGTCGTGCGGTAGCGTTCTCGCTTCACACGCCCGGGTTCCCGGGTTCGATTCCCGGCGGGGTCAGGGATTTTCTCTGGCTCGTGATGGCTGGGTGTTGTGTGCTGTCCATAGGTTAGTTAGGTTTAAGTAGTTCTAAGTTCTAGGGGACTGATGACCATAGATGTTAAGTCCCATAGTGCTCAGTGCCATTTGAACCATTTTGAAGTACTGGGAGATGAAGAAGCTTGCACAGGATAGAGTAGCATGGAGAGCTGCATCAAACCAGTCTCTGGACTGAAGACCACAACAACAACAACTGCTGTATAGTGAAACACGCCCGTGGAACACAGTTAAAATAGAGCGAGAAACGGGATGTTCTTAATGTTTTTCACAAGTTTGCAGAGAAAATGGGATTTGAAATTGTCCGATGATGTTTAGTACATGAAGTTAAGGCAACTTTTGTAATCGAGATGCCTAGCTTAATTGGTAGCGTTCGTGAATGGTGACTGATTAGTTTGCTCATCATTCGTTCGAACCTCAATGTGGTCTTTTATTTTATTCGATTTTTCTCTTCTTTTCGAAAACGTACATAGTTTAAATATAAATTCATGAAATATATGCTAACTAAGACAAATGTAATCATTATCTTTTTATGACGGTTCTAAGCACTTCAGTCCGGATCCGCCCTGGTGCTGCGGTCGCAGGTTCGAATCCTGCCTCGGGCATGGATGTGTGTAATGTCCTTAGATTACTTAGGTTTAAGTAGTTCTAAGTCTAGGGGACTGATGACCTTACATGTTAAGTCCCATAGTGCTTAGAGCCATTTGAACCATCTTTTTATGAACAATTCACGTCTTCTTGTTTCTAATTATATATCACATGCGAAATTCCAGATCTCATTGCAAATATAAACGATGTGGCCTTTTCTACACCATATTTTAAATCTATGTGACGATGCTATGCTGATTGTATTTATATGTTTTGACGATGCCATTATGGCCGTATCACTGTAGGACATGCTGTAAAAAAGATCTGAAGATGGTCATTACAGACTGAAACCGGTCATCGTCTAAAGAATTCATTTGTGTGATCAGAGACTGGAATAAAAAAGCATTATAAAAGACGGTTGATGAAAGACAGTTTAAAGTAAGAAAACATTACAAATTAAATTTTTGGAATAAGAATGAAAAATCAAGTATTCTTTATTTGGACTATATCCATTGTCTTACACTGCAGATCTGGTCTCAAACGATCCGGACTTGAAATTTCACGTCAGCAAACACACCGTAAAGTGCTGCATTTGTACAGTAGCTACCGTACGACTGTAATCTGAACCCAATAGATATGATCTGGACCCAAGTTAAGGGATTTATCGTGAGAAATAGCAAAGACATTAAAGCTGGGACTAATGCACGAAGTTTTACAGTTATTAGTCCTGAACGCTGGCGGGATAAGGTACAGCACGCCATAAAAGAAGAAGAAATAAAATGTAGCGTTCGTGTGGTTTCGTGGATTCTGTTGTTGGTTGCCTCGCTATCAACGCAGTAGCTGACAATTCCAGTACTGAAATTGATTCCTCGGAATCGGAAAGGAAGAACTTCAGAGATTGCCAGATGACTGACCGTCCTCTAAGCGGGGAATTACCGGAGTCCTGCCGTATATTTTTTTCATTCTGTTTGCGAATTAAATGGCATTCGAAGTTACATTGTTTCTCTGGTCGTCTCTGTTTAAGTCTTAGCTGCAATTGCTTACATCACTGTGTAGGTTAATTGGAACAGCTGGTTGGCCAGCGCTGTCCGAGTTAAATGCGCCGGTAAAACAGTTGTCTCGTGTTATCGCTAAGTCGACGTGCGCGTAACGCACAGCGTAAAAATAAGGTGACCATCCCGAATTCTGTGTTTGTCCCGAATTTTTTCAGAGGTAATTCGGGACACCTGTTTGTCCCGAAATTAACAATCATGACCCAATTTGTCCCGAATTAGACATTCATTTCACCTGCATCGGTATATTTTATTATTAGTTTTAGTTATGGTGGCAAATTGTTTGACAAGAGGGTACGACAAATTGTCTAAACCGTTGTTATCAAACTATTTCTACTGTGCAAACACGTGTTGGCCGCTGCTCGAACAGCTAATGGGCAGTCACAGACCACGGCAATTGGGAAAAAGTCGCACTCGAACGCATTCGCGCGGTCGAAACGTTTCTAACCGTAACTCGAACAGAAGAAGGAAGAAATCTGCATATTTTCTGATAACCATGGAAGAGGCAGAGGAGTTTTTATGGCAAACATGCAGACGAAATACAAAGTAACTCGAACAGACGAACAGTAATATACGCTCTCGTTGACTTTGGCGTCGCCGACGCAGTGTATGCCGGTCTCTAGAATACTACCATTCGTCATCTGTGTGCGCCATATTATATCAGATCGAATTTTGTGTTACGTCGTGTTATGGTGTATTACGTTTGATAAGTTTAGTTGTTTTTCCTCGTCAATAACAATAACAATACTTCTTCGCAAGAATGAGTTCAAAGAAGCGCAAGTGCTCCTTCAATTAAACAACTGTAGAAAGAATTTCCATTCATCAGTGACATTAGTTCTTCGGACTCAAAAGGAAAAGTGAGGTGCAACACATGTGCTTCTAGTTTCTCACTAAGTCACAGTGGACGTGGTGATATACAACTACATTTAAAAAAGTGACAAACATAAGAGAGCAGCAGCGTCTAGTGTAACATTAAAGTCATTTTTTTATATCAGAGAAACTTTGTGGTCGGGAGGAGAGGTTAGTTGCAACTGAGGGCGTTTTTGCGTAGCATACAATTCAGCACAATCATAGTTCCAGTCCAAAATTGAAGACCAGTTCCTTCCCTCGAGAGTTAAAACAATTCTTGAAATTCTTGAAACAGAGGTAGGTCTGCTTTCAGCAGAGGTAAAGAGTTTTCATGGTGCTGTATTATTTTTCTATGAAACTGCTCTATCCTACTTAAAAAAAGTGGACTGAAAAAAGTTTCCAGAACTTGGACTGCTACAATTGGGTTATCTTGAATCAAATACCTGTATGGGATAACATTGAAAGAACTTCTTCTTGTTAGCGAAACTGTGCCATACGTTCAGTTTGCAGAAAATGTAATGTATGATGAGTATGTCAGTGTCAAACAGTTTGTAGCCACTGAGAAAATCATTGAATGGACTGCTGACAACGGTGTTCCAGGTCAAAGATGGGTTGAGATGATTTTGTCATTTCAGCCAGAATCATGTCCCATTGTCAAATGTACTCAAACTAGTGGAGTTTCTTTTCTGCCTTCCTGGCACAAATGCTGCTACTGAAAGGGTATTTACCCACATGAACAATGTATGGACAAGTGACAAAACACAGTTGGCTGTAGAAACCATGAAAGGAACGTTAGTAAGTAGAATAAATTATGATGAAATTTGTGTCGAGTTTTTTCATATGTTGTTGAAAAATACAGGCTTGATAAAGTAAATTCACAGCACTGATAAATACAGTTGCCCCGATCACACTCATTCATCTTAGAAGGTATTAATAAAATGTAAATGTGCTTTTCTTTGTAACAAATTTAATTGATATTTTGTATTTATTACATTTAATTGAAAACTTCTTCTCATATAATAAATAAATATAGCCTATTTTGCAAAATTTTTAATGTGTCCCGGATTTGGGCCTAGGAAATATGTTAATGTTCCGAATTTGAGTCTAGGAAATATGGTCACCTTACGTAAAAAGCACTCTTATTACCGCACTTGTGACAGCTTGGCTTCCTCTCCAAGTGAAAGGAAATCCAGCTAGTTTCCAGCAAACGCGGAAGATTACATGGTGTAATGTTTATATCAGGTTTACTCTAATGGTGAACGCAGTACAGGAGGACAGTCCGCGACAGCTGCGATGGCCACTGTGACGTCACGCCCCGCGGAATACTCTCCCCTGTTCAGTATCGAGCTGTGCGGTGAGATGTCGCACCTCCCAGCGGCTGACGGCAGCACTATTGTTATCTGATGGCGCGGTCGATATGTCACGAGTCGACGCGCCGCCGCAATCGATATACATCGTGCCTCGTAGCGTCCTGGTCAGCGGAAGGCATACGCCAGTTCCTGCCATGCACGCAACTCCATACCAGGGCTGCCTTTCTGCGTCTAGCAGTAATTGTAGTATTCATTATTTATAAGAGAATACTGCAGTAGTTTTATCACTTATACGAATATGCTGCACGTGTCGTGATGTTTCAATTTAAGAACAACAAAAATAGTGTAGTTCATTTGTACAGGCAAATGCATAGTAACATGTCTGGTTTGACAAGGATAAGACAGGTAGTCGGCGGTGGCCTTACAGCAGAAATTACCCCAACCAGCATTTCCCTCATATAATTTAAAGAAACCACGGAAATCCTAAATCAGAAGGTGCCTTCACTCTTCCTGACTACCAGGGCAGTCCGAAAAAATGGGACAGTGCTACCTCATTCCGTTCAACCGTAGCGTACAGAGAAAGTTGTGTCATTACGTAAAAGGCTAGTGCTACACGGTCCATTCATATCTCACTCCCAGTCAGTTCACGCATTACATCACAATACTGCACAATCAGGATGGAGTTTGGTTTCCATGTTGTGCACCGCAGCTTCCCATTTGCTAGCCTGAAAAACTGAGTCAGTATCCCTCCGTAACGGATGAGATATCGAGTTCAGAAGAGGACATGATATTTGTATTATACGTTGTATGGCTTTGGGAGTAAGGTCTTACAGAAAAGAAGGAAAGAGAAATGAAAAGAACATACTTTCAATGTGTTATGTAAATTCGTAGATCTTTTATTATCGTCATTATTATTTACTTGCGTTACAGTTTTTTGCAAAATTCTAGCTGTTTTATCTAACGGATTCTTCGCCGTGTACAATGCATTGCTTAACAGGTGCCTTTTAACTGCCATGTTGAATAAAAGAGTTTTAGTAATCCTTTTAATATCGTTGGGAACTGTATCCTAGAGTTTTATTCCTTGCCATAAAATGCTATTTTGAGTCATGTTTATTCTTTCTTGTTGAATCCAACTTTAGAGTGCGTAGATATTGTTCTGTGAGCCTGGAGAATAATTATTAATGTTATTTTTGATGTGATGTGCACCAACAGCGGTGAGAAAGTATTCGTACACCAATGCGTATTAATAGTCAGCTCAGACTTTTGGCAGATCATGAAGTTATCTACAATGAAGTATTTTCAGAAAAAAGCTGCGCAAATATCCAGTCATATCTTGAAATGAATTGAAAGTAGTGCAAATAGTTGCAAATTCCTTCAAAAACTGAGAAATCTAGAATTGTGCACTCCAGAAAACTAAAAGGCCTAGTATCCTATGGCTACAGTAGCAACAAGCCACAAATGGAATCGGTCGATTTTTGGTGTTAAGTTCCTGTCGGACCAAACTGCTGAGGTCATCGGTCCCTAGGCTTAACACTACTTAAACTAACTTACGCTAAGGACAACACGCACACCCATGCCTGAGCGAGGACTCGAACCTCCGACGGGGGGAGCCGCGCGAACCGTGGTAAGGCGCCCGAGACCACGCGGCTACGATGTGCGGCGAATCGGTCAATGCCTACAGTTACCTGGGTGTGACAATTTGTGGCGACATAAAATGGAACGATCACCTACGTTTAGTCGTAAGTAAAACAGGTGGCAGACTCGGCTCATTGGTAAAATATAGGGAAATACGATCAGTTTACAAAAGATACGACGGGCTTTTGAAAAGTCTGTGCAATAATAAAAACTACTTACGTGTTTGGGATAGACCTTTTTTATTTTTCGACATAGTGTCCTTTTAAACTTGTACACTTCGTCCAACGCTCTTCTAGTTTGTTGATCCCTTCGGAATAATAGGAATTTTCCAAGTCTGCAAAATAGCTGTTAGTGGCTGCAATCACCTCCTTGTTTGAATAGTCTTTGTCCCAGCATCCATTTCTTCACAATGGGGAACAAGTAGTAGTCCAAGGGAGTCACGTCTGGAGAATAGGGGGGATGTGAAACGAGTTGGAATCATATTTCCATTAATTTTGCGACAACAACTGCTGAGGTTTGTGCTGGTGCATTGTCGTGATGGAAAAGGACTTTCCTGCGGTCCAATCGCCGGCGTTTTTCTTGCAGCTCAGTTTTCAAACGGTCCGATAACGATGAATAATATGCATCTGTAATAGTTTTACCCTTTTCCATATAGTCGTTGAGGATTATCCCTTGCAAATCCCAAAAGACAGTCGCCATAACCTTTCCGGCCGAAGGACTGGTCTCCGCCTTTTTTGGTGCAGATTCTCCCTTGGTAACCCATTGTTTAGACGACGCTTAAAGTCCTGCTGATTCTTCCTGAACAGCTGCAAACCATCGTTGCAACACTTCACACGATTCCGTTTTTGCTAAAGCGTGAGCAATGGCGGAACCCATCTTGCAGACAGCTTTCTCATGTCCAAATGTTTATGCAAAATATTGTGTACCCGTTCAATCTCACGCACCTTAACTCTTCTGTCATCCATCACCATATCATGGATTTTATCAATGATTTCTGGATTCGTAACCTCCGCAGGGCGTCCAGCACGTTCAGCGTCACTTGTGCCCATATAGCCTCTCCGAAAATTTTGAAATCACTTCAAAATTTTGAAATCACTTATAAACTGTTCTAATCGTAGGTGCAGAGTCACCGTAATGTTTATCAAGCTTCTCTTCAGTCTCCTGAGGCGTTTTGCCTTTGATAAAGTAATTTTTAATCACCACACGAAATTCTTCTTCGTCATTTTTTGACAATCACTCGACTTCCTTGATTCACACGAATGCCAAAGAAGTAGACCAATATGGCTGAATCTTGGTGTGCGTTCTTTCCAAAGGTGAAACCAACTAAACATGACCTCGGTACGCGCCGGTGGTGCCATCTCTCGGACTTTGCACGGACTTTTCAAACTCGCCTGCAGCACCTCTTCTGGGCTCGTCACCGTGTAAGTTGGACCCTAGACGACTGGAAAACCGTGGCCTGGTCAGATGAGCTCCAATTCAGTTGGTAACAGGGGTAGTATGTGGCGCAGACCCCCCCGAAGCCATGGACTCAGGTTGTCAACAAGGCCCTGTGCAAGCTGGTTATGTCGCCACAGTGGTGTTGGGTGTGTTTACATGGAATGGAGTGATAACTGTCTGGAAATCTGGAAATGCTTATGGTCAGGTACGTGGAGGCCTTCTGCACCTGTTCATGGACTTAATATTCCCAACCAAGGATGGAATTTTTGTGGATGACACTGTCCTATATCAGAACTATCTGGACAATTCGAGATAATTATTTAGCCACCCACATCGTTCGAGATGAAACCTGTGTAACATTTAAGGGGAGGTTTACTACCTTTGGTTCAAAAAATCGATTTTTTTTTAAATTGCATTTTTGGATCCATAAAAGTGTTTAGACTCCACGCCTGAAACTGTTTTTCCGAATACGGAACGGAAATTTTTGTTATTCACGGTTGAACAAGAAAATGCTCCTGCCTGAAATCGGCCTTTTTCACGTACCAGTTTTTTTCTCCTTGGAGGACGAATTATTACACCGGTGCTCGGGAGGAAACACAAAGAATTCATATGAAAGTTTGAACGCGTGCGTTTGGAAGTTAGCTCCCAAGCATTTGGATTCTGGTGTGAAGACTGCGGAGATTGCGAGTTTCCTGGCAGTGAGCAGCTTCAACGAAGGGTATTCAGCAATTCTGAAGACCGTGACAACGATGGACGTCACCCTGGGACTCTATTCGACGCAGTTCGCCAAGCATTCGGACGACCACCGGATTCGAGCGGCCGAGAACCGCTTGTCACCGGCCGTACGAGCGGCTCTGGAGCAGCGCAGGATGGCCCAGGTCGAGCAGAACGCCCTCTGCGAGGAAGAGGAAGGACTAATTTACGGACCCGGAGTAGCAGACTGAACGTAAGTTGCACAATATTGCATTTATATGCAGTCAAAACTTCAAACGCGTTTTCCTCGAAATGACGTTTTTTTTTTTTGCGCGGTATGGTAACTTGAAATGTACTGAACCGATTGGCATGATTCTTTGTTTCCGACGAAGCTAACCAAATTGTCTAGGAGTTGTACCACTTTTATTCCGGTCCATCAACTATAAATATTTTTACTTGGCCGACGAAGTCCAAAAATCGATGAAAAAAACCCTATTTTTCTTCAAATGGCCGCCATTTCGTTTCCTATGGCCCCATAGATCACATAACTAATGAGGAAGTATTGAATAGGATTGGGGAGAAGAGAAGTTTGTGGCACAACTTGACCAGAAGAAGGGATCGGTTGGTAGGACATGTTCTGAGGCATCAAGGGATCACCAATTTAGTATTGGAGGGCAGCGTGGAGGGTAAAAATCGTAGGGGGAGACCAAGAGATGAATACACTAAGCAGATTCAGAAGGATGTAGGTTGCAGTAGGTACTGGGAGATGAAAAAGCTTGCACAGGATAGAGTAGCATGGAGAGCTGCATCAAACCAGTCTCAGGACTGAAGACCACAACAACAACAACAACATGGCCCAAATAACTTAAGCGAGGTACAACTCCTAAAGAATGTCATATACTTCGCTAACGTCGACTCAATTTTGATTTCAGACGAGCCGGCTGACCTGTGACATACCGCGCACGGAGGTCTACATCGAAATTTTGTTTCGTTCCGACGGCAAAAAATTCCGGTTTGTAGAGGAAATATCAATGAACATTTTGACCACATTGATATCTATAACACATCCCGAGAAAAAAAAAAATTCTCAAAGAACATGGTTTTTTTCGGGCCAAAGATAGTTCAAAAATGGTTCAAATGGCTCTAAGCGCTAGGTGAGTTAACATCTGAGGTCATCAGTCCCCTAGAACTTAGAACTACTTAAACCTAACTAACCTAAGGACATCACACACATCCATGCCCGAGGCAGGATTCGAACCTGCGACTGTAGCGGTCACGCGGTTCCGGACTGAAGCATCTAGAAGCGCACGGCCACCGCGGCCGGCCCAAAGATAGTAAACCTCCCCTTGTTGTTGTTGTTGTGGTCTTCAGTCCTGAGACTGGTTTGATGCAGCTCTCCATGCTACTCTATCCTGCGCAAGCCTCTTCATCTCCCAGTACCGACTGCAACCTACATCCTTCTGAATCTGCTTAGTGTATTCATCTCTTGGTCTCCCTCTACGATTTTTACTCTCCACGCTGCCCTCCAATACTAAATTGGTGATCCCTTGATGCCTCAGAACATGTCCTACCAACCGATCCCTTCTTCTTGTCAAGTTGTGCCACAAACTTCTCTTCTCCCCAATCCTATTCAATACTTCCTCATTAGTTATGTGATCTACCCATCTAATCTTCAGCATTCTTCTGTAGCACCACATTTCGAAAGCTTCTATTCTCTTCTTGTCCAAACTATTTATCGTCCATGTTTCACTTCCATACATGGCTACACTCCATACGAATACTTTCAGAAACGACTTCCTGACACTTAAATCTATACTCGATGTTAACAAATTTCTCTTGTTCAGAAACGCTTTCCTTGCCATTGCCAGCCTACATTTTATATCCTCTCTACTTCGACCGTCATCAGTTATTTTGCTCCCCAAATAGCAAAACTCCTTTACTACTTTAAGTGCCTCATTTCCTAATCTAATTCCCTCAGCATCACCCGACTTAATTAGACTACATTCCATTATCCTCGTTTTGCTTTTGTTGATGTTCATCTTATATCCTCCTTTCAAGACACTATCCATTCCATTCAACTGCTCTTGCAAGTCCTCTGCTGTCTCTGACAGAATTACAATGTCATCGGCGAACCTCAAAGTTTTTATTTCTTCTCCATGAATTTTAATACCTACTCCGAATTTTTCTTTTGTTTCCTTTACTGCTTGCTCAATATACAGATTGAACAACATCGGGGAGAGTCTACAACCCTGTCTTACTCCCTTCCCAACCACTGCTTCCCTTTCATGTCCCTCGACTCTTATAAGTGCCATCTGGTTTCTGTACAAGTTGTAAATAGCTTTTCGCTTCCTGTATTTTACCCCTGCCACCTTCAGAATTTGAAAGAGAGTATTCCAGTCAACATTGTCAAAAGCTTTCTCTAAGTCTACAAATGCTAGAAACGTAGGTCTGCCTTTCCTTAATCTTTCTTCTAAGATACGTCGTAAGGTCAGTATTGCCTCACGTGTTCCAGTGTTTCTACGGAATCCAAACTGGTCTTCCCCGAGGTTGGCTTCCGCCAGTTTTTCCATTCGTCTGTAAACCTCCCCTTAAGGGACATAAACTATAGGTCATTTCATACACAAAATCCTGCACTGGGAACACTTTCGCAGTTATGGACGGCCCTATAGGAAGCATGGTTCGATATTTCTGCAGGGGACTTACAACGATTTGTGGATTTCAAGCCACGTCGGGTTGCTACACAACGCTGATCAGAAAGACGCCTCTAACGGTACTAGGAGGTCTCCCATGACTTTTGTCACCTAAGTGTGTCACAGTGCAGTAAACCTTGTATCGATTAACGTTATAAAGTGAACTAATATTTCATGAGCTACAGTTCCTATGTGCCACGTCACTGAGCAATCAACGACGCCACAGCTATGGCCGGACCAAAGTACACTCCTGGAAATGGAAAAAAGAGCACATTGACACCGGTGTGTCAGACCCACCATACTTGCTCCGGACACTGCGAGAGGGCTGTACAAGCAATGATCACACGCACGGCACAGCGGACACACCAGGAACCGCGGTGTTGGCCGTCGAATGGCGCTAGCTGCGCAGCATTTGTGCACCGCCGCCGTCAGTGTCAACCAGTTTGCCGTGGCATACGGAGCTCCATCGCAGTCTTTAACACTGGTAGCATGCCGCGACAGCGTGGACGTGAACCGTATGTGCAGTTGACGCACTTTGAGAGAGGGCGTATAGTGGGCATGCGGGAGGCCGGGTGGACGTACCGCCGAATTGCTCAACACGTGGGGAGTGAGGTCTCCACAGTACATCGATGTTGTCGCCAGTGGTCGGCGGAAGGTGCACGTGCCCGTCGACCTGGGACCGGACCGCAGCGACGCACGGATGCACGCCAAGACCGTAGGATCCTACTCAGTGCCGTAGGGGACCGCACCGCCACTTCCCAGCAAATTAGGGACACTGTTGCTCATGGGGTATCGGCGAGGACCATTCGCAACCGTCTCCATGAAGCTGGGCTACGGTCCCGCACACCGTTAGGCCGTCTTCCGCTCACTCCCCAACATCGTGCAGCCCGCCTCCAGTGGTGTCGTGACAGGCGTGAATGGAGGGACGAATGGAGACGTGTCGTCTTCAGCGATGAGAGTCGCTTCTGCCTTGGTGCCAATGATGGTCGTATGCGTGTTTGGCGCCGTGCAGGTGAGCGCCACGATCAGGACTGCATACGACCGAGGCACACAGGGCCAACACCCGGCATCATGGTGTGGGGAGCGATCTCCTACACTGGCCGTACACCACTGGTGATCGTCGAGGGGACACTGAATAGTGCACGGTACATCCAAACCGTCATCGAACCCGTCGTTCTACCATTCCTAGACCGGCAAGGGAACTTGCTGTTCCGACAGGACAATGCACGTCCGCATGTATCCCGTGCCACCCAACGTGCTCTAGAAGGTGTAAGTCAACTACCCTGGCCAGCAAGATCTCCGGATCTGTCCCCCATTGAGCATGTTTGGGACTGGATGAAGCGTCGTCTCACGCGGTCTGCACGTCCAGCACGAACGCTGGTCCAACTGAGACGCCAGGTGGAAATGGCATGGCAAGCCGTTCCACAGGACTATATCCAGCATCTCTACGATCGTCTCCATGGGAGAATAGCAGCCTGCATTGCTGCGAAAGGTGGATATACACTGTACTAGTGCCGACATTGTGCATGCTCTGTTGCCTGTGTCTATGTGCCTGCGGTTCTGTCAGTGTGATCATGTGATGTATCTGACCCCAGGAATGTGTCAATAAAGTTTCCCCTTCCTGGGACAATGAATTCACGGTGTTCTTATTTCAATTTCCAGGAGTGAAGTTTCATCTCGTTGCAAGAAGCTTAATGCAATAACTGGAGCCGCTGGAGACTTTGGGTTCCTGGTACGATATCCCTGAAAGTTTGTCCATGGAGTTCTGGTTCACCTCGTATGAGAGAGTCGTGCAGTGTTGGCCGGCACATTGTACCGGCTACCACTGCGATCTGCCTTTCCGCCTCCAAATGGCAGCTGCTTACAGTAAGCAGAACCAAGCTTGTGTATCCAAGTGTACCGGAGTTGTATAACTTCTTACTGTCATCAGTCCTTTGCCCGTTCTGATTGGCTGAAGGTGTTGCTGTAGCTCTTACGTCACGAAAGATATCTTGAGGCTCGAGGTACTCGCTTTTAAGTTAAGTGATAATACACTGCTGGCCATTAAAATCGATACACCACGAAGATGACGTGCTACAGACGCGAAATTTAACCGACATGAAGTAGATGCTGTGATATGCAAATGATTAGCTTTTCAGAGCATTCACACAAGGTTGGCGCCGGTGGCGACACCTACAACGTGCTGACATGAGGAAAGTTTCCAACAGATTTCTCATACACAAACAGCAGTTGACCGGCTGTGTGTGTTGAAACGTTGTTGTGATGCCTCGTGTAAGGAGGAGAAATGCGTACCATCACTTTTCCGACTTTGATGAAGGTCGAATTGTAGCCTATCGCGATTGGGGTTTATCGTATCGCGACATTGCTGCTC
This sequence comes from Schistocerca americana, assembly GCF_021461395.2. Lineage (NCBI taxonomy): Eukaryota > Metazoa > Arthropoda > Insecta > Orthoptera > Acrididae > Schistocerca > Schistocerca americana. Next base: position 127,076,664 of record NC_060129.1, on the reverse strand, counting down.
GCGTTGGTCGAGATCCAATGACTGTTAGCAGAATACGGAATCGGTGGGTTCAGGAGGATAATACGGAACGCCGTGCTGGATCCCCACGGCCTCGTATCACTAGCAGTCGAGATGACAGGCATCTTATCCGCATAGCTGTAACGGATCGTGCAGCCACGTCTCGATGCCTGAGTCAACAGATGGGGACGTTTGCAAGACAACAACCATCTGCACGAACAGTTCGACGACGTTTGCAGCAGCACGGACTATCAGCTCGGAGACCGTGGCTGCGGTTACCCTTGACGCTGTATCACAGACAGGAGCGCCTGCGATGGTGTGCTCAACGACGAACCTGGGAAAACGTCATTTTTTCGGATGAACCCAGGTTCTGTTTACAGCGTCATGATGGTCGCATTCGTGTTTGGCGACATCGCGGCGAACGCACTTTGGAAGCGTGTATTCGGCATCGTCATACTGGCGTATCACCCAGCGTGATGGTATGGGGTGCCATTGGTTACACGTCTGTCACCTATTGGTCGCACTGACGGCACTTTGAACAGTGGACGTTACATTTCAAATGTGTTACGACCCGTGGCTCTACCTTTCATTCGATCCCTGCGAAACCCTACATTTCAGCAGGATAATGCACGACCGCATGTTGTAGGTCCTGTACGGGCCTTTCTGGATACAGAAAATGTTCGACTGCTGCCCTGGCCAGCATATTCTCCGGATCTCTCACCAACTGAAAACGTCTGGTCAATGGTGCCCGAGCAACTGGTTCGTCACCATACGCCAGTCACTACTCTTGATGAACTGTGGTGTCGTGTTGAAGCTGCACGGGCAGCTGTACCTGTACACGCCATGCGAGCTCTGTTTGAGTCAATGCCCAGGCGTATGAAGGCCGTTATTACGGCCAGAGGTGGTTGTTCTGGGAACTGATTTCTCAGGATCTATGCACCCAAATTCCATGAAAATGTAATCACATGTCAGTTCTAGTATAATATATTTGTCCAATGAATACCCGTTTATCATCTACATTTCTTCTTGGTGTAGCAATTTTAATGGCCAGCAGTGTATATGTAAGGAATTACACGTAACAAGCGTTTTATGATTATTTATATAAGAGAACACACAACATGACTAGTTCCTTCTTCGTGTTTGCCGCGGAGTACCGACCACTCTATTGTCTTCCAGTATCCGCCTGACGTAATTTCAATTTTTAAATTATGTTTTATTCTTCTTACTTCTTTTCAGATCGAAATGGCAGAAAATGAGAAACAAATTAAGAGGAAAATGGAATGAAGAGAGCATGAAAATGGCTGTGAGCAAGGCTACATCTAACAAAATGACCGCGTGGGAAACAGCTGAAGCGTTTTCAACAATTAGAAAAGAAAAAGATCTGCACGATGGACAAGAAATTAAATGCAGAAAAAATAAAGTCGTAAACAGAGAGAAAGAAAGCTGAACATAAACCGGGTGTTCCAAAGTAAAATAAGCACGCAAGGGGGGCCGGTGGAAGTTGATTTAAAAAGCGGCGAAGGAAACTGAAATTTTCTGGAAATAAGGAGCCCACGGAAGAGACTGAAAAGGCATTATGTGTCAGGATTCATTTGAAGAAGACTGGGTGCTGCGTACTACCAAGTGTGCAGGCTGTGCGTATCTTGCATGTGTGTATCAGGAGAATATTTGGTATTTTATCTGCGATATGTGTAAAACAGTCAGCTAAACACTGGTGAGCTGTGCTGAAATAGTAACAATAATTTCCCATCGCTATGTGTTCTGTTACGATTCAATAAGTATCAGCCTAGTGTATCATTACCAACAGGTATTATCGCAGAGAAGACAGTGGCCGATACTCCAAGACACTTTCTACACGCCTTGTAATTCTAGTTCTGCTTTCGATGTAATCAAGTACTATTAAATAAAAATAAAAATCATTGCACCGTGCTATTCATTGAGCATATCTTGAGGTAAGAGAACAGTACATACATGTATGAGCCAAAGAATTATGATCACTCGTTTAATGGCTTGTTGGTCCACTTCTCCTTGGCATGGATTCTATAAGTCCCTGATATTGTTTCCAGAAGTATGACACACCGGATGTCTACTCACAGGTAACTAAATTCTTGCAAATTACGGGACGGTGGTTTGTGGGCACGCAGCTGGCGCCCGATATACACTATGTGATCAAAAGTATCCGGACACCTAGCTGAAAATGACTTACAAGTTCGTGATATAGTCCATCAGTAATGCTGGAATTCCGTATGGTGTTGGCCCACCCTCAGCCTTGATGACAGCTTCCACTCTCGCAGGCACACGTTCAATCAGGTGCTGGAAGGTTTCTTGGGGAATGTCAGCCCATTCTTCACTGCACTGAGGAGAGGTAGCGATGTCGGTCGGTGAGGCCTGGCACGAATTCGGCGTCCCAAAACATCCCAAAGGTGTTCTACAGGATTCAGGTCAAGATTCTGTGCAGGTCAGTCCATTACACGGATGTTATTGGCGTGTAACCACGCCGCCACAGGCCGTACATTATGAACAGGTGCTCGATCCTGTTGAAAGATGCAATCGCCATCCCTGAATTGCTCTTCAACAGTAGGAAGCGGGAAGGTGCTTAAAATATGAATGTAGGCCTGTGCTGTGATAGTCCCACGCAAAACAACAAGGGGTGCAAGCCCCCTCCATGAAAAACACGACCACACCATAACACCACCGCCTCCGAATTTTACTGTCGGCACTGCACACGCTGGCAGATGACGTTCACCGAGCATTCGCCATACCCACACCCTGCCACTGGATCGCCACATCGTGTACCGCGATTCGTCACTCCACGCAACGTTTTTACACTGTTCAATCGTCCAATTTTTACGCTCCTTACACCAAGTGAGGTGCCGTTTGGCATTTACCGGCGTGATGTGTGGCTTTTGAGCAGTCGCTCGACCATGAAATTCAAGTTTTTTCACCTCCCGCCTAATTTTTATGGTACTTGCAGTGGATCCTGATGCAGCTTGGAATTCCTGTCTGATGGTTTGAATGGATGGTCTGCCTATTACACATTACGACCCTCTTCAACTGTCGGCGGTCTCTGTCAGTCGACAGACGAGGTCGGCCTGTACATTTTTGTGCTGTACGTGTCCTTTCATGATTCCACTTCACTATGACATCAGAAACAGTGGACATAGGGATGTTTAGGAGTGTGGAAATCTCGCGTACAGACGTATGACACAAGTGACACGCAATCACCTGACCACATTCGAAGTCCGTGAGCCCGCATCTCGTGGTCGTGCAGTAGCGTTCTCGCTTCCCACGCCCGGGTTCCCGGGTTCGATTCCCGGCGGGGTCAGGGATTTTCTCTGCCTCGTGATGGCTGGGTGTTGTGTGCTGTCCTTAGGTTAGTTAGGTTTAAGTAGTTCTAAGTTCTAGGGGACTGATGACCATAGATGTTAAGTCCCATAGTGCTCAGACCCATTTGAACCATTTGAAGTCCGTGAGCTCCGCGGAGCGCCCCATTCTGCTCTCTCACGATGTCTGATGACTACTGAGGTCGCTGATATGGAGTACCTGGCAGTAGGTGGCAGCACAATGCATCTAATATGGAAAAAAAGTATATTTTTGGCGGTGTCCGGATACTTTTGATCACATAGTGTATCTTGCAGTAGGTACGTTTGATGGCTAAGATATCAAATGGCTCTGAGCACTATGCGACCTAACTTCAGAGGTCATCAGTCGCGTAGAACTTAGAACTAATTAAACCTAACTAACGTAAGGACATCACACACATCCATGCCCGAGGCAGGATTCGAATCTGCGACCGTAGCGGCTGCTCGGTTCCAGAGTGTAGCGCGTAGAACCGCACGGCCACTCCGGCCGGCGTTAAGATATCAATGCGAGTTCATTATCATGGTTTTGAAACCACTGCAGCACGATTCTGACCTTGTGTTGCTGAGAGTTTTCTTGCTGGAAGCTGTTATCGCCATCAGAGAGGACTTCAACCATGAGCAGATACAGGTGGTCCTCAGTAATGCTCACCTAGTTCACTGCTGTCATCGAGTACTACCACAGGCACCATAGACTCAGTGTACCCCGCTCCCCTCACTCTCCTTCATCTGTGGCACGGAGCACATTTCAAGCAGCGATACGCCTGGTTGATGGCGTGGAATGACACAACCATTGACCTGGTGCAACAAGAAATGTGATTCATTCGACAGGTTTCACTTTTGTAGCGATCCATGGTGAGAACGCAGTGATTCAGTGCCCACTGTAATCGGAACTGACGATGTGTGTGGTTTAACGCGGTAATGGGAGTCGTGTGATGTGGAGCTCCATGTTCAGTAATTCGCTTTGAACGGTGTGCTCTGAAATACACTACTGGCTATTAAAATTGCTGCACCACGTAGATGACGTGCTACAGACGCGAAATTTAACCGACAGGAAGAAGATGCTGTGATATGCAAATGATTAGCTTTTCAGAGCATTCACTCAAGGTTGGCGCCGGTGGCGACACCTACAACGTGCTGACACGAGGAAAGTTTCCAACCGATTTCTCATACACAAACAGCAGTTGACCGGCGTTGCCTGGTGAAACGTTGTTGTGATGCCTCGTGTAAGGAGGAGAAATGCGTAGCATCACGTTTCCGACTTTGATAAAGGTCGGTTTGTAGCCTATCGCGATTGCGGTTTATCGTATCGCGACATTGCTGCTCGCGTTGGTAGAGATCCAATAACTGTTAGTAGAATAAGGATTCGGTGGGTTCAGGAGGGTAATACGTCTCGATCCCTGAGCTTACTCTATCCTTGATGTTGCCTATCTTGCGTATGGACTACACACAAGGGAACCTCCCCATCGCACCCCCCTCAGATTTAGTTATAAGTTGCCACAGTGGATAGACCCTGAAAAACTGAACACAGATCAATCGAGAAAACAGGAAGAAGTTGTATGGAACTATGAAAAAAATTAGCAAAATATACACTGATTAGTCCATGTGCAAGATATGCTCCATCAAGGAGAGACAAAATGTATGGAGCGCCGTCGTTCCGTGGTTAGCGTGAGCAGCTATGGAACGAGAGGTCCTTGGTTCAAGTCTTCCTTCGAGCGAAAATTTTAATTTTTTATTTTCAGACAATTATCAAAGTTCAGGCACTCACACATAAATCAACTTCGCTCTCCAAAATTCCAGGACATGTTCACATTTGCTTGGACATATGCAGGATTTGACGGTCTACACACGGAAAAATTTGAAAAAGTTAAAAACATATGTTTTGACAGAGCACAGGGAAAAGTGTGCGACTGTGAGACTTTTGGATTCATTTGTTGCAGTTTATGTGACAAACTCTAATGTTTTCATCACTTTTTTGGGAGTAATTATCACATCCACAAGAGAACCTAAATCGGGCAACGTAGATGAATCTTTTTACCCATTCGCCAAGTGTACAAGTTAGGTGGGTCGACAACATATTCCTGTCATGTGACGCACATGCCGTCACCAGTGTCGTATAGAATATATCAGACGTGTTTTCCTGTGGAGGAATAGGTTGATCTATGACCTTGCGATCATTGGAGAGGCACGTCCTTTCGTCTACTAATCGCACGGTTTTGCGGTGCGGTCGCAAAACACATACACTAAACTTATTACAGTGAACAGAGACGTCAATGAACCAACGGACAGATCATAACTTTGCGAATATAAAGAAAAGTTTTTCGCTCGAGAGGAGACTTGAACCAAGGACCTCTCGCTACGCAGCTGCTCACGCTAACCACGGGACCACGGTGGTCCTAAATTGTGTCCCTCCTTGATGGAGCATATGTTGCCCATGGACTAATCAGTTTGTATATTTTGCTTATTTTTTTATTGTTCCACACAACTTCTTCCTGTTTTCTCGATTGATCTGTGTTCAGTTTATCAAGGCCTATCCACTGTGCCAACTTATAACTAAATCTGAGGGGGGGGGGGGTGCGATGGGGAGGTTCCTTTGTGAGATTTACCCAGAATATGTTGACTTTCCATTTCGTTGAGTGTAATGGGATAGGGCGGTCCGTGCAACCGGAGACTACACGACACGAGAAAGGCGAGAGTGTGGCGAGGAACAGGGTGTTGCGCAGCTCGCGACGTACCACGGCGGGCGCTATGAAGACGGGGGCGGGCGCGCCATTGTGGTGGCCGGTTCCGGCCGGCGGGCGGCGGTCTCTGGTTTCCCGCGCAGGCAGCGAGGCGTGCCGGGCGCCACCCGGCGCCGCTCTTCGCAGGCCCCGGCTTCGCGTGCACTCCACTCCGCACCAGACGTGACGGCGACCGCACCGCACCAGAGACGCACACGTCGACGTCGACATGCTGGCCTGCTCGCGTTCGCTGCGCCGGAGGCAGAGGTACGACCCAACGCGCGCGCCCAGCGCCGGCTAGCGGCGCGTCGTAGACAGCGGCCCACACTGCCAGCCCGTCAAATGGGGCCGCCGGCCGCCGCTCGCACCTGCGGTGCGGTGCGCCAACAGGGCCAGTCTAAAGGGCCCCCGTAAACGACCAGACGTGTCTGACAGATCGCTCTTAGGCCGGTATTACACTATCAAATTTCTTTCTCAAAGATTTGATCAAAGATGTGAACAAATATTCCGTCAATTATATTTGACAAACATCTTGGACGTACCGCTAGCAGGGGTATTACACTGTCATCATATTTTTCGTCAAAGTTCAAGCTAGCTGAGGACAACAGCTTATTAACCGCAGCAGTTGTACGTACCACAATTGCACTGTGTGCACATGCGGAAGAGAAGCGGGCGAAAAAAAAGGAAACATACCTGCATGAAGCCGTGGGTTTTACGACGACACGATAAAAGCATTCAACAAAACTTGTCACGTGAGCTTGTAGTGGAGGGCGTCAAGTCGCACATCAGTTACTTAAGAATGGACGAGCATACATTTCTGTGTGTGCTCAATGAAGTGTATCCTCATATCACAAAGCACAATATTCACTTAAGAACTGCTACATCTTCAGAAGACAGGCTCACTGTAACACTCCCGATTCCTTGCTACAGGAGACGATTGAGTTAGGTTAGGTCAGGTTAGGACAGGTCAGGTCTCCAATCTTCGTAATCTGTTTTTGTGTTCAGCGTGCCTCACGTTGTAAAGCGCCTCATCAGCTTCAGACATCTCTATTAATTTTGTAGTTGTCGGCACACACCAATTGTATTTACCGGCAATGGTTATAAAAACACTACAGACGACAGAACGCTGCAGCGATACTACCGCTCCATGTGGTAACATGTCACATTGCAGTGAACAGAAGACAAGTGACTTCTCTGATCAAATCTACAGCGAGGCCCTAGATTTGATCAAATATTTGATGACATTTGACAAAGTTACCTATTACACCATCAAATTACTTTGACAAAGATATTGGACAAAGAAATTTGACAAAGAAATTTGATAGTGTAATACCGGCCTAGCTAGTCACAGATTTGCCAAACAAGCCCGTACACGTTCAAACAGTGTTTGTCAGTTTAACCTCACTTTGAAGCAGACGCTGTTCGTGTTCGTGTGTATTTTGAGAGAAGTGAGAACGGCCATAAATGCATACAAAGCAACACTGCCATCGACTTTGGCACAGTATGTAAGGAAAAAGAAAGAAACAAGACTCAGCACCAGGGAATGGCTTAAAATGAGAAATCTAGCCATGGAAATATGCTGAAAGAAATATTACTCTCAGAACCCTATGATTTCGTTAACTTTCTTCGAGTTGACGATCAAAGTTTTTAAAACTTAAAAAGTCCCTCCTAAAAGACCAAACTCACCTTTCGAGTTCGCTCTTATTTAGCCACGTATGTGTCAAACAAGCACATGCACGTAACGACAAACCTTGTTAATCTAACCTTTACTTGTGCAGCAGACAATTTTCGTATATGCCGTATTTTGGCTACAAATGCAGATAAGGCATTTGCACCATTGCCTCTCGCATTGTGTTTACAGAAGAATAAAACAAGACAGCCGGCCAGTGTGGCCCAGCGGTTCTAGGCGCTTCAGTCTGGAACCGTGCGACCGCTACAGTCGCAGGTTCGAATCCTCCCCGGGCATGGATGTGTGTGATGTCCTTAGGTTAGTTAGGTTTAAGTAGTTCTAAGTCTAGGGGACTGATGACCTCAGATGTTGAGTCCCATAGTGCTCAGAGCCTTTTCAACCGTTTGTACACCAGAGGTCGACCTCCCATAGAGAGCCTGTGTAGGGAGAGAGTGGCCAACCGGACGATACGGCGGTCGTTTGTCTGCCATATATATATATATATATATATATATATATATATATATATATATATATATATATATAAGAAAGTCGTAAGCAGTTGTTTACTTGTGACAGGCAAAAAGTTTGAAGACGTGACAAGAAGTACTTCTCAGACTTTTTGCATGTCACAAGTAAACAACTGCTTACGACTTTCATTCATCTGACGTAATACAGGTACGTTAAATCTTTAGTGTTATGCACTTGCAAAAATCAGGTAATGTTAAATGTAGGCTACTGTAATAACGACCAAATATAACAACGAATCTACTGTAGCCCTTCTACCCCACAGTAAGTAGGCCTATTAAAAACTGTCTTCAGGAGTACCTACAATTATTTAATACGAACAATGTTTCAGCAACCACGACAACTGCGGAAAACGTGCCTACAACTTGCCTGCGTCAACAGTCAGGCAATAATACTGAAACCAAAATAATGCCTAGTGTTCTGATTCGGAACGAAATAAAGTTTGACGCTATAAAGTCGAATGAGCGTGGCACAACAATTAGAGGAACTTTGCGTTTCCAGCACGCACTGTCAGATATTGGCCTCAGAAAAGCTTGTGATGCTACCAGTATGCACGAACTGTTAAAGAAATAAGAGCTTAAAAATGCAGTATATTGTAATAGGCCTACCTGTTTTGCGTGACTACTTCAGATCGCAAACGCTAATTACGTACTAAAAACGATATACAACTAAATCGAAGATGCATGCACAACGCATAACAAGTCTCTCAATAATTCAAATACCTTTTAATCGTTTCCAAAAGTTCTCTGAACTTCAACTCAAAAGCACGGCCAACATAGGAAGCGTGAGAGACGTTTGGCAGAAAAATTGCGCCCAAGCTAATCAAGCAATGACGGGCAACTTCACCTATGGACACTCCCTACCTATACAGGCTCTCTAGCGCCGGCTAGCGGCGCGTCGTAGACAGCGGCCCACACAGCCAGCCCGTCAAATGGGACCGCCGGCCGCCGCTCGCACCTGCGATGTGATGCGCCAACAGGGCCAGTCTAAAGGGCCCCCATAAACGACCAGGCGTGTTTGACAGATCGCTCTTAGCTAGTCACATATTTGCCAAACAAACTCGTACACATTCAAACAGTGTTTGTCAGTTTAACCTCACTTTGAAGCAGACGCTGTTCGTGTTCGTGTGTATTTTGAGAGAAGTGAGAACGGCCATAAATGAATACAAAGCAACACTGCCATTGACTTTGGCACTGTCTTTAACTAAGAAGAAGTAGAAAACAAGCCTCTGAACCAGGGAATGGCTTAAAATGGGAGATTTGACCATGGAAATATGCTGAAAGAAATATTACTCTTAGAACTCTATCATTTCGTCAACTTTCTTCGAGTTGACAATCAAAGTGCCCCAAGGAAGTGTGGTGGGTCCGCTGTTGTTTTCTATCTACATAAATGATCTTTTGGATAGGGTGGATAACAATGTGTATCTGTTTGCTGATCTGATGATGCTGTGGTGTACGGGAAGGTGCAGTCATTGAGTGACTGTAGGAGTATACAAGATGACTTGGACAGGATTTGTGATTGGTGTAAAGAATGGCAGCTAACTCTAAATATAGACAAATGAAAATTAATGCAGATGAATAGGAAAAAGAATCCCGTAATGTTTGAATACTCCATTAGTAGTGTAGCTATTGACACAGTCACGTCGATTAAATATTTGGGCGTAACATTGCAGAGCGATATGAAGTGGGACAAGCATGTAATGGCAGTTGTGGGGAAGGCGGATAGTCGTCTTCGGTTCATTGGTAGAAATTTGGGAACATGTGGTTCATCTGTAAAGGAGACCGCTTATAAATCACTAATACGACCTATTCTTGAGTACTGCTCGAGCGTTTGGGATCCCTATCAGGTCGGATTTAGGGAGGACATAGAAGCAATTCAGAGGCGGGCTGCTAGATTTCTTACTGGCTCTGAGCACTATGGGACTTAACTTCTGAGGTCACCAGTCCCCTAGAACTTAGAACTACTTAAACCTAACTAACCTAAGGACATAACACACATCCATGCCCGAGGCAGGATTCGAACCTGCGACCGTAGCGGTCTCACGGTTCCGGATTGTAGCGCCTAGAACCGCTTGCCCATTCCGGCTGGCAGATTTGTTACTGTTAGGTTTGATCATCACGCGGGTGTTACGGAAATGCTTCAGGAACTCGGGTGGGAGTCTCTAGAGGAAAGGAGGCGTTATTTTCGTGAATCGCTACTGAGGAAATTTAGAGAATCAGCATTTCATGCTGAGTGCAGTACAATTTTACTGCCGGGGAGATTAGGGCTCGTGCAGAGGCATATAGGCAGTCGCTTTTCCCTCGTTCTGTTTGGGAGTGGAACAGGGAGAGAATATGCTAGTTGTGGTACGAGGTACCCTCCGCCACGCACAGTATGGTAGATTGCGGAGTATATATGTAGATGTAGATGTAGAAAGTTTTTCAAACTTATGAAGTCCCTCATAAAATACATAGAATTGACGGAGTACATCGAAAAAGTTCAAACAAAGGCAGCACGTTTTGTATTATCGCGAAATTTGGGAGAGAGTGTCACAGAAATGATACAAGATTTGGGCTGGACATCATGAAAAGAAAGGCGTTTTTCGTTGTGACGGAATCTTCTCACGAAATTCCAGTGACCAACTTTGTCCTCTGAATGCGAAAATATTTTGTTGACTCCGACATACATAGGCAGGAACGATCACCATGATAAAATATGGGAAATCAGAGCTCGTACGGAAAGATACAGGTGTTCACTCTTTCCGCGCGCTATACGAGATTGGAATAATAGAGAATTGTGAAGGTGGTTCGATGAACCCTCTGCCAGGCACTTAAATGTGATTTGCAGAGTATTCATGTAGATATAGATGTAGATGAAAAGACCAAACTTGCTTGTCAAGTTCGCTCTCATCGAGCCACGTATGTGTCAAACAAGCACATGTACGTACTGACAAATTTTGTCAATCTAACCTTTACTTCTGCGGCAGACAATTTTCGTGTATGCTGTACTTTGGCTACAGACGCAGATAAGGCATTTCCAACTTTGCCTCTGGCATTGTGTTTACAGAAGAACAAAACAAGACCCTCGTCCAGGGAATGCTTTAAAATGAGAAATATGCAACTGACAGCCTCTTAATGGAGATGTTTCACTCAGAACCTGGTGATTACATCAACTTTCTGCGGATGGACAGTGAAACGTTTAATAACTTGTGTAGCATTGACAAAGAAGACACAAGTACGTGAAAATCTATTGTCTCCATTTGGTTCTCTAATGATAGTTCATTAAAATACCACAACATGGGAACTTATAGCCCACGATGTATATATATATATATATATATATATATATATATATATATATATATATATATATATATATGCGGCGAAACGTCGACACAAACAACGTCCGCCATCTTGTCAAACTTTCTGTCAACCAAAAGTTCTCGCAAATACGTCAAACACGACCTGTTCTTGACAAACACGTCAAACTGCACCGTACACGGTCAAATGTTTGCCAGCAATAGTTAAGTTTGACAAAATGTTTGAACGTTTACGGAGATAATTGCGTATGCGTGGTTATGAGCCGCAACATACTTCGATTTCTTTTATTTCATTCCACTCCGCTTGTATGTTACTGTATGCTTAAAGTATTGGTTTAGTTTGTAACCTCCTCCTGCGATATTTATGGCTGCAAAAGATGTGGTTCCTCTACCATTTTGGTAATTATCTGTGGTTTTTTGTCTTTATGCTTCATCGTAGTTTTCATAGCAGTCGGAACTCACGGTACAGTGAGACAACTCGTAAAAAACCAACTTGTCAGTAAACATATGCAGCGACACGTCGACACAAACAACGTCCGCCATCTTGTCAAACTTACTGGCAACCAAAATTTCTCGCAAACACGACCTGTGCTTGACAAACACGTCAACGTGCACAGTACATGGTCAAACATTTGGCAACCATAGTTAAGTTTGATAATGTTTGAACGTTTACGGGGGCCTTAATGCCCAACTGACACAACCGGATGCTTGGTGGGCCAAGCTCAGATGATCGCCACATGTGTCCAAGAGCAACAGTTTTAGGTACGGTGTATCAAAATTTGTAGCTGTATCTGACGTGCATGAAACTGTGCTGGCAACAGAAGTAGAAACGCCGCCATAAACATGGGTCCGAAAACGAGCCGCTAATGAGTTAATTGCGCATGCGAGGTTATGAGCCGCAACTTCAATACCAGGCAGTTGTCCTACCTATACTTCGTTCATCATAAGAATAAATCTGATGTACACATACACGAATGCGATGATTGGTCAGAAGCCGTAATACACGTACACTGGTGTTGTTACGCTCTTGGAAGTAGGTCCTACTTATGTATTAGATACCTTATTACACTACTATGTTTTGGTAAATGAAACTTTAAGATATTCAAATGTACGACAGCCATCAACGTTTTTCTTAATCACGCTTTAGCTGTGTAGTTTATATTTCAGAAATCGAATACAGGGTTATTACAAATGATTGAAGCGATTTCGCAGCTCTACAATAACTTTATTATTTGAGATATTTTCACAATGCTTTGCACACACATACAAAAACTCAAAAAGTTTTTTTAGGTATTCACAAATGTTCGATATGTGGCCCTTTAGTGATTCGGCAGACATCAAGCCGATAATCAAGTTGCTCCCACACTCGGCGTAGCATGTCCCCATCATTGAGTTCGAAACGGTAAGGCTTCTGCTTTAGCCTTTTCCGTAAGGTTTTCCAAACCGTCGGCTGTCGTACGTTTAGCTCCCTGCTTGCTTTATTCGTCGACTTCCGCGGGCTATGTGTGAAACTTGCCCGCACGCGTTCAACCGTTTCTTCGCTGACTGCAGGCCGACCCGTTGATTTCCCCTTACAGAGGCATCCAGAAGCTTTAAACTGCGCATACCATCGCCGAATGGAGTTAGCAGTTGGTGGATCTTTGTCGAACTTCGTCCTGAAGTGTCGTTGCACTGCTATGACTGACTGATGTGAGTTCATTTCAAGCACGACATACGCTTTCTCGGCTCCTGTCGCCATTTTGTCTCACTGCGCTCTCGAGCGCTCTGGCGGCAGAAACCTGAAGTGCGGCTTCAGCCAAACAAAACTTTGTGAGTTTTTCTACGTATCTGTAGTGTGTCGTGACCATATGTCAATGCATGGAGCTACAGTGAATTTATGAAATCACTTCAATCATTTGTAATAGCCCTGTACTGTAACACTCTCTGTACTCTTGTGCTCTGATGTTATACTGTTAATATGTACTGTGCAAATCACTTGACACTGCTTCTTGCTCGTTTGTGCAACACACATGTGGATCACACCGAAAAAGTGTCGAGAAACAGGTCATTCTTATTGTTTTTCACAAGTTTTGAGAGAATATCACCTTTGAATTTTTCTGACGGATTGTATTTACGAAAGTTGTTGTGTGGATAGTTTCGCGTAGTTAGCGCGTACACAACTTTCCCACTAGAGCTCGCCCCGCTAAGCACAACAGCGCAGGCACGTCCGTCCCCGCACTACGAGATGGCGCTGTCATAGAGACGGACCACATTCTGCTTCTGACGATTCGAGTATTAATATGTAACGCAGCCAGTAAGATTGCTGCTAACGTAGAACCTTTTCTCCTCGCGGATCACACTTGCGCAGTGATACATGAACGCGCGAGGTATTATAACGAGTGTACAGACCTCCGATTAGTCAGTCTGCATCAGTCTGTAGTCAAGTTTCAGTCTGCGTCTAATAAGATTACCATATTCCTGTACATAGCCATGAAGAGAAATGTATAGACACTTTGTCAATTATCAGAGATATGTGAGAATAAGATTAACGTATCAAGACCAAAGGAACTTCAGATTGCCAATTGTAAATAGCATTCAGAACCAAGTTAAGTTATTTTTATGCTTGTTATTATTTTAATAAATGTGTGTGGCAGTTATAAGAGTCGAGGGACATGAAAGGGAAGAGGTGGTTGGGAAGGGAGTGAGACAGGGTTGTAGTCTCTCCCCGATGTTATTCAATCTGTATATTGAGCAAGCAGTGAAGGAAACAAAAGAAAAATTCGGAGCAGGTATTAAAATCCATGGAGAAGAAATAAAAACTTTGAGGTTCGCCGATGACATTGTAATTCTGTCAGAGACAGCAAAGGACTTGGAAGAGCAGTTGAACGGAATGGATAGTGTCTTGAAAAGAGGGTATAAGATGAACATCAAGAAAAGCAAAACGAGGATAATGGAATGTAGTCGAATTAAGTCGGGTGACGCTGAGGGAATTAGATTAGGAAATGAGACACTTAAAGTAGTAAAGGAATTTTGCTATTTGGAGAGCAAAATAACTGATGATGGTTGAAGTAGAGAGAATGTAAAATGTAGACTGGCAATGGGAGGGAAAGCGTTTCTGAAGAAGAGAAATTTGATAACATCGAGTATAGATTTGTCAGGAAGTCGTTTCTGAAAGTATTTGTATGGAGTGTAGCCATGTATGGAAGGGAAACATGGACGATAAATAGTTTAGACAAGAAGGGAATAGAAGCTTTCGAAATGTGGTGCTACAGAAGAATGCTGAAGATTAGATGTGTAGATCACATAACTAATGAGGAGGTATTGAATAGAATTGGGGAGAAGAGGAGTTTATGGCACAACTTGACCAGAAGAAGGGATCGGTTGGTAGGACATGTTATGAGGCATCAAGGAATCACCAATTTAGTATTGGAGGGCAGTGTGGAGCGTAAAAATCTTAGAGGGAGACCAAGAGATGAAAACACTAAGCAAATTCAGAAGGATGTAGGTTGCAGTAAGTACTGGGAGATGAAGAAACTTGCACAGGATAGAGTAGCATGGAGAGCTGCATCAAACCAGTCTCAGGACTGAAGACCACAACATCAACAACAACAAATGTGTGTGAAAATTAATCAAGTTTTGTTTAAAGTTGGTTACCATCAATCTGCTGCTGTAAGCGTGCAAGTGGCATTTCTATCGTCCGAGCTAACGGCAGAAGATAAACACGCCACGATAAGACCACGAGACATATTGCTGACACTCGCCTACTTCGTTAGAGCGACAAGTCAAATAATCTGATGGTGTGTGTACCGAAGGTCTTACAGTACGCACACCACAAAAGTTAAGAAATTTTTGAAAACGGGATGCAGAGCTGAATGGGTAGCGTAATAGAATGGTAATCCAGAATTAATCTCTTTATCGAGGGTTCCAATATCGATTTTGGTGGTTCTCTTTACCGTAAAATTAGGAATACCTACATCTATCAAATGTGAAATTCATGAAATATATGCTAAATAAGACATATCTAACCGTTATTTTAATTGTACATGCATGTCTTCTTGTTTCTAATTACATACTGCACGCAAAATTCCAGCCTTCGTTGCCAATATAAGTTCTCAGCTATCGATATTTGTAAAACACTGCTAATAAAGGTTGTCTAAATTAAAATTTTAGGACAAAAATGAAAATTAAATACTCTTTATTTGGACTACGTGCAGCATTTTGTAACACATATGTCGTCTCACAGGATCCAGACTGATAATCGTGGTAGCAACATGGAGAACAATCATTTCGACAGCATTGAGCATACCATTCAAGTGCACCATTTTTACGGTTGCCACCGTACCACAGCAACGTGAACCCAGCGCAGCTGATCTGGAACCAAGTTAAGGGATCTGTCGCGAGAAATAAGATGGGATTAAATCTGCCAGCCGTACTGGGACTAATCCATAAAGCTTCTGTTGTTGATCGACTCGTCATCAGTGTAGCAGATGACAGTTCCAGAACTGAAATGTGTCTCTCGGACTCGGATATGGAAGGAATTGAGATGTTCCCAGACGACTGACTAAGTTGGTACCTTCAGTTGCTTCAGTATTTACGTGCGTGGTGAAATCCCTGAGGTAAGCTTTTGTCTCACACATAGCTCACTCAGAATAGTTACACTGGGTGGAAGTTGGGAATTTTCATCACCGTTGCTTTTAATTATAATACTACGCTTACACATGATATGCTTTCCGTCATGTCCTCTGAGAAGCGTGCGGTAGTACTGGAGATTTGCCGAATATTATTTCATACTTTTCAAAAATGAAGCGGCATTCGAAGCTACATTGTATCTTTGCGCGTCTCTTTTTTACGTCGTAATTCCAACTGCTAACTTCACTTCAGCTTAGATGGCCAATACTGTTCAAGTTAAATACACTATGTGATCAAAAGTGTCCGGACACGCCGAAAAATATACTTTTTTCGTATTAGGTGCATTGTGCTGCCACCTACTGCCAGGTACTCCATATCAGCGACCTCAGTAGTCACTAGACATCGTGAGAGAGCAGAATGGGGCGCTCCGCCGAACACAACGACATCAAATGTGGTCAGGTGATTGAGTGTCACTTGTGTCATAAGTCTGTACTCGAGATTTCCACACTCCTGAACATCCTAGGTCCACTGTTTCCTATGTGATGGTGTAGTGGAAACGTGAAGGAACACCTACAGCACAAAAGCGTACAGACCGACCTCGTCTGTTGACTGACAGGAACTGCCGACAGTTGAAGAGGGTCGTAATGTGTAATAGGCAGACATCTATCCAGACCATCACACAGGAATTCCAAACTGCATCAGGATCCACTGCAAGTACTGTGACGGTTAGGCGTGAGGTGAGAAAACTTGGATTTCATGGCCGAGCGGCTGCTCAAAAGCCACACATCACGCCGGTAAATGCCCAACGACGCGTCGCTTGCTGTAAGGAGCGTAAACATTGGACGACTGAACAGTGGAATAACGTTGTGTGGAGTGACGAATCACGGTACACAATGTGGCGATCCGATGGCAGGGTGTGGGTATGGCGAATGCCCGGTGAACGTTATCTGCCAGCGTGTGTAGTGCCAACATTAAAATTCGGAGGCGGTGGTGTTATGGTGTGGTCGTGTTTTTCACAGAGAGGACTTGCACCCCTTATTGTTTTTCGTCGCACTACCACAGCACAGGCCTACATTAACGTTTTAAGCACCTTGTTGCTTCCCACTGTTGAGGAACAATCCGGGGATGGTGATTGCATCTTTCAACACGATCGAGCACCTGTGCATAATGCAGAGTGGTTACACGACAATAACATCCGTGTAATGGACTGACCTGCACAGATTCTTGACCTGAATCCAATAGAACACCTTTTGGATGTTTTGCAACGCCGACTTCGTGCCAGGCCTCACCGACCGACATCGATACCTCTCCTCAGTGCAGCACTCCGTCAAGAATGGGCTGCCATTCCCCAAGAAACCTTCCAGCACCTGATGGACCGTATGCCTGCGAGAGTGGAAGCTGTCATCAAGGCTAAGGGTGGGCCAACACCGTATTGAATTCCAGCATTACCGATGGAGGGCGCCACGAACTTGTAAGTCATTTTCAGCTAGGTGTCCGGATACTTTTGATCACATAGTGTAGTTCGGTAAAGCTATTGCTCCGTGTTATCGCTCAGCATAAAACGGTCCTTATGATCGTACTTGGTTCTACTGGCCACAGCTTGGCTTTCACTCCACGTGAAACGAAATCGAATGAGATTCCAGCAAACATGGAAGATTACGTGGTGTAACGTTTGCATCTGACTTATTCTTATGATGAACACAGTATAGTACAAATGTATCTGAAACGTGAACTTTTCTATCAGATTTGCCTCAGATTTTACCCATGACCAGTTTTAGAAAGAAATAGGATCCGTTGTACTTCTTGAAGATTGTATCAATGCTACAATTGTTGCTGAAAAAATACTTGGAAGATATAGGTTTTGTGGTAACTACTACTTTCTTTCATGTCGCGTTTCCATTTATACATCATCCGATTAACATTAAAACTCCCGTAAAGAGCAACAATAATACATAGTGCATCATAGTAGCTAACTGATCGTAAGGCCGAACAGGAAATAAATCAAAGTGCAATGTGACTATACAGCAAGGCTAAGACGAATACGTCATAGGCAGGTATGAAATCATCTATCTTATGCATAAGACAATGCAAAACTGAATCGTTACGGCGATTGTCGCCATTCAGGAAGACAACTAGGCCGCCACGTGTCAGTACTGCTGAGCATTAATGGTTCAAATGGCTATGGGACTTAACTTCTGAGGTCATCAGTCCCCTAGAACTGTAAGATGGCAAGAACTATGCCCCTTACATGAAGTCATTAAGGATCACCTAACTCACGTTGAGCGAACTGTAGGGCTGAACAAAAATGACTGGCAAGGCACAATGCATCTTGTAGAAGGTATAGTATGGACATATTGGAATAATTAATGTCGGGTGATGGTTTTAAATTAATTCACACGACATGAAAACTTTGTGGAAAGCTACGGTGAAGCGGTCAACAGAGGCCAAAGTATGTGTGTTCGTGACTACAGCAACTTCACGCTGAATTCACAGTCTGCAGAGTCTGCAGTAAATCAGGTGAAGAGGGACAGAATGAATTACGCCAGCCTCCGATGGGAACATAGGACCGAGGAATTTGAAGTACTCTCCTGGGAGTCAGAATTCCGGAAAAATTGGTGTTTTGTGCAGACGCTAAACTTGATGTGTGGCCTGGGAGGAGCTAAATAGCAGAAGTTGAGAGGAAGGGAAATTTCGTGGGAATTTGTTCACTTCCCAGAGCAGGCATTGGTCGGTGCTGGGAAGCGACGCATAATTAACGCGACTTGTGCTGCAATTGGCGTAAGTGATTTTGCTGGAGGGGAAACAGAGGCGAAGAGCGGACTGGCTGAAGTCTCCACAGAGGTCTTCCGTTCCCAGCTTGCCTAGAGTGCGGACGTGGCGTTCTTCACTCAGCTTGCCTGAGAAAGAGTGAGCATCTCGGCAGTTTAGGACCTAGCAAATGGAACGATTGAGCTTGGAGATAGAAAGTTTTGGTTCAGCTATGTAGTGAGCAAGGTAGCTACGACTGAATTGACGAGCGCAGCCTTGCACCACCACGAGGTCGGCCGACGTCGACACAACAACGCCGCTCCGCCACGCTGAATTCGGTGATATTGCACCCGCTCCGGCTTTAATTAGGCCACATTAATTTGTTGGATCACGTCGGCAAAGTTTCCAAGTTTCCACGAGGATTTCATGGGCCGTGTATTGGGGAATTCTTCTCGCACTTCGCATTACGCCTGGGTCAGTCGATAGGAAATACTTTTGATTTATTGTGCTTTACTCCATGTAAACGCAATTTATTACCACTGCCTGATAGGAGAGTCATGTAATGTGATGATGGAAGGTCGGGAGTTAAAATAAATTTGTGCTAATCGACTGCATCTGTTTTCAATCAAGCAGTTGAAATCCCAAGTCATTTTCTTAATTAATTTTATGTTCAACACTTGCATCTGGTGTTCAATAGCTGAATATAACATCAATGTGCACCCCTTTTTAATGAAAAGTGATCAATTCTGAATCAATTAATGTCAACACTGCCACCGCAGTTCAATCAGGAGTCAGAGGGCCTTATTACTTTTTTTGCGTTATCCGATATTGTGGCAGTTTTGCACTCTGTTGATCTGTTAGTCAATTAGCTGGGGTGAACACACGCCAAAACCAGATAAGTGACGGGTGGGGTGTTACAGAACTTAGAACTACTTAAACCTAACTAACCTAAGGACATCACACACATCCATGCCCGAGGCAGGATTCGAACCTGCGACCGTCGCAGCAGCACACTTTCGGACTGAAGCGCCTACAACCGCTCGGCCACAGAGGCCGGCGCTGAGTGTTAATGTTTAAGACTTAAAGACAGTTGTTGTAATGACATGAAGAAATCTAAGAAACCATCTGGAGGTCGTGCATGATTCCAAAAAAAGGTAAATCAAAAACCATAAAACAACGACTGTATTTATTGAAAGTGAGATCTCATGTTGCCGTGGAATGGAACCAACAGGGGATCGCGAGGTAAAAGTGTGGGGGGGGGGGGGGAGGGGGCAGTCCATGGGTCGCCACAATGAATAAGCTTTCTACTACAAAACAGTTAAAATTAAAATTGCGTACATTGACCGCCTGTACATAACATCAGGCACAGGAAATACTTGCACAGATAATACGGGCCGACCGACGGCTCCGTCCCTCCCGCCTTTACCTGGCGATCCCCTGTTGGCATCTCTCCCCTACAACATGAGATTCGCTTTTGAGTCTTATACGGTCGTTATTTTATGGCGTTTGATATGATGCATATTTGTTTTGTAATCATACACGACCTCTCGATCGTTGCTTCGTCGTTTTCATGGCATTGTAATATTATATTTACGAGGCGCGTTTGAAAAGTCCGTGCGAAGTCCGATAGATGGCACCACTGGCGCGTATCGAGGTCATGTTTAGTTAGTAGCATCTTTGGAAAGAACGCACACCAAGTTTCAGACATATTGGTTTATTGCTTTGTGTTTGGCATTCGTGTGAATCAAGGAAGTCGAGTGATTGTCAAAAAATGGACGAAAAAGAATTTGGTGTGATGATTAAACATTACTTTATGAAAAGCAGAACACCTCAGGAGACTAAAGAGAACTTTGATAAACATTACGGTGACTGCACCTTCGATTAGAAAAGTTTATAAGTGGTTTCAAAATTTGCGGATTGGCCATATGGCCACAAGTGATGCTGAACGTTCTCGACGCCCTGTGGAGGTTATGACTCCAGAAATGATTGATAAAATCCTTGATATGGTGATGGATGACAGGATAGTTAATGTGTGTGAGATTGTTAGTGCTGTGCATCTCGAATGAACGGGTACATACTGTTTTGCGTAAACATTCAGACATGAGAAAGCTATCCTCAAGATCGGTTCCGCGATTGCTCAAGTTTGACCAATAACGGAATCGTGTGAAGTGTTGTAAGGATGGTTGGCAGCTGTTCAGGAAGAATCCACACTGTGGATGAAACATGGATGCATTACTATACTCCTGAGACCAAACAACAGTCTAAACAATGGGTTACCAATTGAGAATCTGCACCAAAAAAGGGAAAGACCAGTCCTTCAGCTGGAAAGGTTATGGCAACTGTCTTTTGTGATTCGCAAGGGATAATCCTCATCGACTATCAGGGAAAGGGTAAAACTATTACAGGTGCATATTATTCATCGTTATTGGACCGTTTGAAAACCGAGCTGCATGAAAAACGCCGGCGATTGGACCGCAAAAAAGTCCTTTTCCATCACGACAATACACCAACACACACCTTAGCAGTTGTGGTCTCAAATGAATGGAAATAGGATTCCAACTCGTTTCACATCCTCACTCTTCTCCAGACTTGGCTCCCTCGGACTACTATTTTTACCCAATTTGAACAAATGGCTGGCGGGACAAAGATTTTATTCAAACGAGGAGGTGATTATAGCAACTAATAGTTATTTTGCAGACTTGGACAATTCCTATTATTCGGAAGGGATCCCCAAATTAGAACAGCGTTGGACGAAGTGTATAAGTCTAAAAGGAGACTATGTCGAAAAATAAAAAAGGTTTAGCCCAAACACGTACTTTTCAAACGCCCCTTGTAAGTCTTAAAATATTACTGCTTACTGGTACTGCCACCTGGTGGCCTAGTTGTCTTCCTGAACTGCGGCAACTGTCTCACTGATTCAGTTTCGCATTGTCTTACGGATAAGGTATATGAATCCATACCTGCGTATGACATATTCACCGTAATCGTGGTACATTTTGACATTCTCCTTTGGCATATTTCGTACTTGTTCTTACACCCAAACCTCTAGATGTCAAGACTCAAATCGGTACCAAACGTTGTATGCCGATACAGTATCAATCAAAACACGGATTTAGTTCGTCCTGTGTGCTGTCATCCAGTAGAACACGCGTACAGGGTGATTAAAAGTAACTCCAGACCTACGGAGTATAGAAGAAGCATTTCTGTAACAGATAGTTTATTAGATCTCGCGCGGGTGAGTTAGTAGAGTGTGAGGTCGTCGTACCTAAGCTATCGCGTTCAAATCCGAGTGTTGTTTTAACTGTTTAAGCGTGAAACTGTTATCTGGGAGAACATTTTTCTGATTTTCGGAGTTGGTAGCTATGTTCTTTTGGCAATCTGCTTTCGTTTCGTTAGTTGAAGTACGAAGGTGAGTCAAATGAAAACCTTAAATATTTTTTTAAATATTATTTATTGCGCAGCAGTGGTACAAAGCTGTATAACTATTCAACATAATCTCCCTCACGCTCAAAGCAACCACTCGTGCACCGTGTGGCGTACCTCTTCATCAGAACTGAACTTCTTTCCTCCCATTGGGTCTTTGAGTGGTCCAGACATACGGAAATCGCTTGGGGCAAGGTCTGGTGAGTGTGGTGGATGAGGAAGACACTCAAAATGCAGGTCTCTGATTTTTGCAACTGCTGTACGGGCGTGTGGGGCTTTGCATTGTCATGTTGCAAAAGGACACCTGCTGACAGCAATCCACGTTGCTTTGATTTGATTGCAGGCCGCAGATGATTTTGTAGGGGTTCTGTGTATGATGCACAGGTGACAGTGGTCACTGTAGGCATGTAATGCTCCTAAATGACGCCTTTTTCGTCCCAAAAGAGAGTCAGCATAACCTTCCCTGCTGATGGTTCTGTTCCAAACTTCTTTGGTTGTGATGATGAGGAATGGCGCCATTCCTTGCTCGCTCTCTTCGTTTCCGGTTGGTGGAACTGAACCCAGGTTTCGTCCCCAGTAACGATTCTTGCAAGGAAGCCATCAGTTTCTCATTCAAAGCGCCGAAGAAGTTCTTCACAAGCATCAACACGCCCTTCTCTCATTTCAAGAGTCAGCTGCCGTGGCACCCAACTTGCAGACACTTTGTGAAACTGGAGCACATCATGCACAGTGTTGTGTGCTTCACTATGGCTTCAACTTCTGCAATGTTCTGTGGAGTCACAACTCGTTGTACCTGACCTGGACGAGGAGCATCTTCCACTGAAGTCACACCATTTGCGAACTTCCTACTCCATTCGTAGACTTGCTGTTGTGACAAATATGCACCACCGTACTGAACCTTCATTCGTCGATGAATTTCAATAGGTTTCACACCTTTACTACGCGAAAACCGAACAACAGAACGCTGTTCTTCCCTGGTGAAAGTCGCAAGTGGGGCGGCCATCTTTATACTGATACTGCGACGGTATGTGTGCATCTGCACTATGCTGCCACCTACAGGCCATTCTGCATGCTGTCTGCAGCACGCTTCCCAACTTTCAGGATAAAGGCGCGAAATGTCGATTTGTTATTACAAATTTAAGGTTTTCATTTGACTCACCCTCGTAGCAAACTCATAGAGCACATTTGTTCTGCCAGACAGCCACTTGTGCAGAAGCAGCTAGTGAATTTGTACTTTCACAAAATAAACATAAACAATGGGAACAACAACTCCATCACTTTGTGGCTGCTTGAAAGCACAAGAACGTTAAGGGGCGTTGGAAAACGGTTTTGGTACGGTTAGTTATAATAAAAGCACAGGGTATGACATACAGCTGTTTAAAAGCTTTTCATGTTTGGAGCTTTTGTGAAAGGTGTCCCACAAAGAAAACAACTTTTGAAATGCCCAACACCTCTGGTAAGTTGGCAGCACTGAATGTTGCAAGATTTTCATCTGTTTCTTCTGTGGTTCGTAATGGAGCGCTTCACGACGAAACAGTGTATTGTCATAGTGAAAGCAAATGTGGTGAATGTCGCGCAATGACTCTCTGCAAACCCTGTGGAGTGCCTGATCAACGTAGTGAATCGAATAAGTCGACCGTGGTGCGACTGATTGCGAAATTCGAGAAAATCGGTTCCCATGTGGACATTAAACCCTCGGGGTTTCATCGTGTTGGTTGTTCTGTGGAAAACATCAACAAGAAGAGTGATAAGGTAGGTGTGAGTCAGGTGAAACCTACTCGCTGACGTTCACAACAATTAGATATTCCCAGAACCACATTGCAACAAATTCTGAAAGAAGAATGATCCCTGGCTGGGTGATTTCGCAGAGGCTGAAGTGAATTGGCAACCCAGATCTTTTGATCTCATACCATGTAATTTCCTTCTATGCGGGACGTGGGGAAGGGTTTGAAATATTGTGTCTGTGCACGCCAACAAGCCACAAACACTTGCAGAACTCAAGCTGAGATTCAGTGTGTAATTTCGGAACCGTAGGTACAACTATGTCGAAAAGCTATGGAAAATTTCATCGGATGAAGCAGACTGTCTGCAGTGTTGTGGAGGCGTTCCCCAAGGTAGTGTTACAGGCTTTATGCTGTTCCTTATCTACGAGGGCCGTTCAGAAAGTAACGTCCGGTTGATTTAAAAAAATACACCAAGTTAAATAAAAATATTTTAATATATACATCTTACAACTACATCTTCGCACTATTTTTCTACATAGTCTCCATAGCGATTGAGGCACTTATCGTATCTCTTCACAAGCTTTGAAATTCCTTCTGCATAAAAATCACCCGCTTGTGCCTGGAGACAGCCTGTGACCGCATCTTTGAGCTCTTCGTCGTCATCAAACCGCTGTGACCCGAGCCATTTCTTCAAATGCATGAAGAGGTGATAACCACTTGACGCCAGGTCTGGGCTGTAAGGTGGATGGTTGATAATGTCCCACTTGATGGACTCAAGAAGGGCCGTTGTTCTGCGAGCAGAGTGAGGACGGGCGTTATCGTGCAAAAAAACGATACCGGAAGTCAGCATACCACGGCGTTTGTTCTGTATAGCCCGTCGTAACTTTTTTATTGTTTCACAGTACACGTCTTGATTAATGGTTGTACCGCGTTCCATGAATTCAACCAACAACACCCCTTTGGCATCCCAAAACACCGTTGCCATCAGTTTTCTGGCAGAAAAATCTTGCGAGGCTTTTCTTGGTTTGGTAGGCGAATTTGAATGTGCCCACATCTTTGATTGTTCTTTTGTCTCAGGGTTCACGTACTTAATCCAGGTTTCGTCACTGGTCACGATTCTGTTTAACAATGGTTCTCCTTCGTCCTCCTAACGTGACAGAAAGTCTAATGCAGAGGCCATTCTTTGAGTTTTGTGGTGGTCGGTAAGAATTTTGGGCACCCATCGTGCACAGAACTTACGGTAACCCAATCTTGCTGTCACTATCTCGTACAAGAGAGTGTTAGAAATCTGTGGAAAACCAGTAGACAACTCCGACATTGAGAAACGTCGATTTTCACGAACTTTTGCATCAACTGTCTGAAGGAGTTCGTCAGTCACCAATGATGGTCTACCACTCCTCTCTTCATCATGAACGTTTTCTCGTCCACTTTTAAATAAACGTACCCATTCATGGACAACTCCTTCACTCATAACTCTTGGTCCGTACACAGCACAAAGCTCACGATGAATAGCTGCTGCAGAATATCCTTTGGCTGTAAAAAACCTTATGACAGCACGCACTTCACATTTGGCGGGGTTTTCTATTGCAGCACACATTTCAAACTGCCACAAAAACTAAACTAGCGCAGGTACGACGTTCACTCGACCACGGCTTGATGCCGACTGACCTGTTGAGTGCGTGAACGCACAGATGGCGTCGCTACTCCCCGCACAACCTGCACTGTGACCAATCGGAGGTTACTTTCTGAACCGCCCTCGTATATGAACGATTTGGGAGACAATCTGAGCAGCCATCATAGGTTTGCAGATGACGCTGTCGTTTTATACTAATAAAGTCATCAGAAGATCAAAACAAACTGAAAAACGCTTTAGAAAAGATATCTGAATGGTGCAAAAACTGACAGTTGACACTAAATAACGAGAAGTGTGAGGTCATCCACATGAGCGCTAAAAGGAATTCGTTAAACTGCGGTTACACTGTAAAGCAGTCTAATCTAAGAGCCGTAAATTCAACCGAATACCTAGGAATTACAATTACGAACAACTTAAATTGGAAAGAACGCACAGAATACGTTGTGGGGAAGGCTGACCAAAGACTGCGTTTTATTGGCGGGACACTCAGAAAATGTAACAAATCTACCGAGGAGACAGCCTACAATACGCTTGTCCATCTTCTTTTAGAATACTGCTGTGCCGTGTGGGACCCTAACAGATAGGACTGATGGAGTACATCGAAAAAGTTCAAACAAAGGCAGCAAGTTTTGTATTGTCGCGAAATATGGGAGAGAGTGTCACAGAAATGATACAGGATTTGGGCTGGGCATCATTAGAAGGAAGGCGTTTTTCGTTGCGACGGAATTCCAATCACCAACTTTCTCCTCCGAATGCGAAAATATTTTGTTGACACCGAACTACATAGGGAGAAACGATCACCACGATAAAATAAGGGAAATCAGAGCTCGTGCGGAAAGATATGGGTGATATAGGTGTTCGTTCTTTCGCGCGCTGTACGAGGTTGGAATAATAGAGAATTGTGAAGGTGGTTCGATTAACTCTCTGACTGGCACTAAAATGTGAAATTACAAGCTGCTTACAGGCGTTGACATACGTCAACGGGGACAGATGAAAATGTGTGTCCCGACCGGGTCTCGAACCCGGGATCTCCTGATTACATAGCAGACGCTCTATCCATCTGAGCCACGGAGGGCACAGAGGATAGCGCGACTGCGGGGATTTATTTCTCACACGCCTCCAGCGAAACTCACATTCTCAACGTATTGTCCCGCACTACATTCGTAGTGCCCCTGCCCGTTATACTCATTACTCGCGGCGCGTTGCCGATTCCCGTAAGAGTTCGGGCACTGTTTGTGCATTCGCACAGAAGAAGAAGATGGTCAAGTGGCCGGTGAGCCTTAACTATATACAGGGTGTTTCAAAAATGACCGGTATATTTGAAACGACAATAAAAACTGAACGAGCAGCGATAGAAATACACCGTTTGTTGCAATATGCTTGGGACAACAGTACATTTTCAGGCGGACAAACTTTCGAAATTACAGTAGTTACAATTGTCAACAACAGATGGCGCTGCAAGTGATGTGAAAGATATAGAAGACAACGCAGTCTGTGGGTGCGCCATTCTGTACGTCGTCTTTCTGCTGTAAGCGTGTGCTGTTCACAACGTGCAAGTGTGCTGTGGACAACATGGTTTATTCCTTAGAACAGAGGATTTTTCTGGTGTTGGAATTCCACCGCCTAGAACACAGTGTTGTTGCAACAAGACGAAGTTTTCAACGGAGGTTTAATGTAACCAAAGGACCGAAAAGCGATACAATAAAGGATCTGTTTGAAAAATTTCAACGGACTGGGAACGTGACGGATGAACGTGCTGGAAAGGTAGGGCGACCGCGTACGGCAACCACAGAGGGCAACGCGCAGCTAGTGCAGCAGGTGATCCGACAGCGGCCTCGGGTTTCCGTTCGCCGTGTTGCAGCTGCGGTCCAAATGACGCCAACGTCCACGTATCGTCTCATGCGCCAGAGTTTACACCTCTATCCGTACAAAATTCAAACGCGGCAACCCCTCAGCGCCGCTACCATTGCTGCACGAGAGACATTCGCTAACAATATAGTGCACAGGATTGATGACGGCGATATGCATGTGGGCAGCATTTGGTTTACTGACGAAGCTTATTTTTACCTGTACGGCTTCGTCAATAAACAGAACTGGCGCATATGGGGAACCTAAAAGCCCCATGTTGCAGTCCCATCGTCCCTGCATCCTCAAAAAGTACTGGTCTGGGCCGCCATTTCTTCCAAAGGAATCATTGGCCCATTTTTCAGATCCGAAACGATTACTGCATCACGCTATCTGGACATTCTTCGTGAATTTGTGGCGGTACAAACCGCCTTAGACGACACTGCGAACACCTCGTGGTTTATGCAAGATGGTGCCCGGCCACATCGCACGGCCGACGTCTTTAATTTCCTGAATGAATATTTCGATGATCGTGTGATTGCTTTGGGCTATCCGAAACATACAGGAGGCGGCGTGGATTGGCCTCCCTATTCGCCAGACATGAACCCCTGTGACTTCTTTCTGTGGGGACACTTGAAAGACCAGGTGTACCGCCAGAATCCAGAAACAATTGAACAGCTGAAGCAGTACATCTCATCTGCATGTGAAGCCATTCCGCCAGACACGTTGTCAAAGGTTTCGGGTAATTTCATTCAGAGACTACGCCATATTATTGCTACGCATGGTGGATATGTGGAAAATATCGTACTATAGAGTTTCCCAGACCGCAGCACCATCTGTTGTTGAAAATTGTAACTACTGTAATTTCGAAAGTTTGTCTGCCTGAAAATGTACTGTTGTCCCAAGCATATTGCAACAAACAGTGTATTTCTATCGCTGCTCGTTTAGTTTTTATTGCCGTTTCAAATATACCGGTCATTTTTGAAACACCCTGTATATACCATCGGTGGCCATGCAGCTCGTTAGAATGAAATTACAATGAAATGAACACCCTTAGCTGTGGGACAATCTGTTGGGAATGTGGGTTTCGCGGGAGGTGTGCCAGTGGTAAGTCCCTGCAGTCGCGCTATCCTCTGTGTCCTCGGTGGCTCAGTTGAATCGCCGGCGCGGTAGCTCCGCGTGTTTGGTCAGAGGGTTTAGCTACCCTCTGTATTAAAAAAAACTGAGTAAACGGTTCAACGAACAACCTGAACGGGTGTCATGAGACGTCCGCCTCGATCATATACAACGAACAAAATGAGATTAAAAAAAAAAATGGATAGAGCGTCTGCCATGTAAGCAGGAGATCCCGGGTTCGAGTCCCGGTCGGGGCACACATTTTCATCTGTCCCCGTTGACGTATGTCAACGCCTGTAAGCAGCTAAGGGTGTTCATTTCATTGCAATTTCATTCTACCGAGCTGCATGGTGTCATATTTACCCATTGAGGTACCATAACACTATGTTTAAAGCTGCATGGTGATTTGCAGAGTATCGATGTAGATGTAGATCGCCATCCAGACTCTTTTTTGGCTAATATCATATACGAGGGCAGTTCAATAAGTAATGCAACACATTTTTTTTCTCGGCCAATTTTGGTTGAAAAAACCGGAAATTTCTTGTGGAATATTTTCAAACATTCCCGCTTCGTCTCGTATAGTTTCATTGACTTCCGACAGGTGGCAGCGCTGTACGGAGCTGTTAAAATGGCGTCTGTAACGGATGTGCGTTGCAAACAACGGGCAGTGATCGAGTTTCTTTTGGCGGAAAACCAGGGCCTCTCAGATATTCATAGGCGCTTGCAGAATGTCTACAGTGATCTGGCAGTGGACAAAAGCACGGTGAGTCGTTGGGCAAAGCGTGTGTCATCATCGCCGCAAGGTCAAGCAAGACTGTCTGATCTCCCGCGTGCGGGCCGGCCGTGCACAGCTGTGACTCCTGCAATGGCGGAGCGTGCGAACACACTCGTTCGAGATGATCGACGGATCACCATCAAACAACTCAGTGCTCAACTTGACATCTCTGTTGGTAGTGCTGTCACAATTGTTCACCAGTTGGGATATTCAAAGGTTTGTTCCCGCTGGGTCCCTCGTTGTCTAACCGAACACCATAAAGAGCAAAGGAGAACCATCTGTGCGGAATTGCTTGCTCGTCATGTGGCTGAGGGTGACAATTTCTTGTCAAAGATTGTTACAGGCGATGACACATGGGTTCATCACTTCGAACCTGAAACAAAACGGCAATCAATGGAGTGGCGCCACACCCACTCCCCTACCAAGAAAAAGTTTAAAGCCATACCCTCAGCCGGTAAAGTCATGGTTACAGTCTTCTGGGACGCTGAAGGGGTTATTCTGTTCGATGTCCTTCCCCATGGTCAAACGATCAACTCTGAAGTGTATTGTGCTACTCTTCAGAAATGGAAGAAACGATTTCATCGTGTTCGTAGGCACAAAAATCTGAACGAACTTCTCCTCCTTCATGACAACGCAAGACCTCACACAAGTCTTCGCACCTGAGAGCAGCTCACAAAACTTCAGTGGACTGTTCTTCCCCATGCACCCTACAGCCCCGATCTCGCACCGTCGGATTTCCATATGTTTGGCCCAATGAAGGACGCAATCCGTGGGAGGCACTACGCGGATGATGAAGAAGTTATTGATGCAGTACGACGTTGGCTCCGACATCGACCAGTGGAATGGTACCGTGCAGGCATACAGGCCCTCATTTCAAGGTGGCGTAAGGCCGTAGCATTGAATGGAGATTACGTTGAAAAATAGTGTTGTGTAGCTAAAAGATTGGGGAATAACCTGGTGTATTTCAATGCTGAATAAAACAACCCCTGTTTCAGAAAAAAAAGTGTTGCATTACTTATTGAACTGCCCTCGTAGCTTACAAGGTCGCCAAAAGTGTTACCAAAACTTTCAGACACCAAACGCACACTGTACGTTTGTCCTCGAACTCCCTAGTCTGCCTGAAGACAGACTGCCAGAGAAGGCGACTACTCCGCTGACTCACCAAGCCGATCCCGACAGCTACTGAGAAATGTCAACCAGAATTTCGCAGGCCGCTGTGATGTGGAAGTCTCCGACAGGAAAGAACCGTCATGTTTAGTTGCAGGGGCAGATGGTCTGCGAATGTCGACTAATACTCTTCAAAGAAAAGACATGTGGAGTTTGTCAGACTTGTTTTGGAACGCTGTACTCGGTAAATGCAGACTGTCCACTACATTTACATCCAAACTCCGCAAATTACTGTGAAGGGGATCTCAGAGGGTACTTACCATGGAGCACATGTTAGGGCTGCTTCCCACTGGTTGAAGTACGTATGTAGTCTGGGATAAATGACAAACGCCTCTGTGTGCTGTGTAATCAGTCTGGCCTTGTCTTAACGGTCCGTGCAGGTGTGGCACCAGCTGAGTTATCCAGCAGCCCCGTGAAGGTGCCTTATAATTTAAACAAATCTTTGCACATTCGTGCTGCTCTTCTCTGTACACGTTCTGTGTCCCATGTTAGCCCTACACCAATGAACCATCGAGTCTTTAAAGAATCGACCTCACATGTATCAAACAGCTTCAGACTTCTGGTTACTTTACAAGCGAGTTAATACGTTACACATTTGACTTTAAGCGTGGAAGGAAAAAAAAATTACAAAAGATTTGAAATTATGTTCAAATTTTATTGGAAGCTGGTAACTGCTCTCGTTATGAAACACTGGATGAATAAGTCTAGGTTATTTGCTCTCCCTTTTCAACAAAAGCTAGTTTTGATATATCTCAATGTTTATTAAGTCATATCTTGTACACCAAGGTCCACTAGAAAGACAGGCCGTGGCGTGTACAAACGGTTAAAATGGCTCTGAGCACTACAGGACTTAACATCTGAGGTCATCAGTCCCCTAAGAACTACTTAAACCTAACAAACCTAAGAACATCACACATATCCATGCCTGAGGCAGGATTCGAACCTGCACGGTTCCAGACTTAAGCGCCTAGAACCGCTGGGCCACAGCGGCCGGCCGTGGCGTGTACATCGGAGCACATCACACTACAAGTCTTATGAGCACCAGCAGCCATCTCTGGCTGGGAGTGAGTTACTGTTACTGCCAAGTGTTACATTCTGAACTGGTCGTCTAAACGCATGCAAACTACGGAAAGCACACAACAAAGCTAAGACTTTTTATTGACATATTGATTTCCCATGGACCCTGCACGGAGCTGAGAATTCGCGAAGTGTGGTGGACAAGGCGACTAGTAAGATGTCACGAGTTCGTAGTAGGGGTCCGTATTTCTCGTGTGCCCTGTCCTTTCGGTCGTGATGAACCTAGGGTCTTCCACTGCAACGACTGCACTTTGGTTTGAGGATCATATCCATATACCCACGATTCGTCACCTATAATTACCATATTGAACAAATCTGGGTCATTTTTAGTCCAATTAATCAGTTCTTGGCGCACTTCAAGTCGGTATTATCTCTGGTCAGTTGACAACGCTTTTGGAATGTATTTTGCAGACACTCGACGCATGTTCAGATCTTCAGTTAAAATTGACTGAACTGCATAGAAACTTATTAAGTTCATCAGCCATCTCCCTAATTGTAAGTCTACGATAAGAGTGCACTAAGTTGCGAAGTTTCACAACGTTTTCATTCGTTTTTCAGGTGGAGGACGCCATTTTTAAATCTATTGAACCAGACAAAAGCATTTGATTAGCGCAACAGTTATCTCCAAAAGTTGTTTTTAATAGTTGGTAAGTCACAGAAGCTGATTTCCCGGTTTTAAAACAACTTTTCACACAGACAGAATCCAGCAACAAGTCCTAACAGACCTGCTCAGAACCAACTTCTACAACGAACTGAATAAAGGAAACGCACTTTTCCTGGCAGATGGCGTTCAAGGACAAGGCAATGACTCAGTCCCCACCCTCCGTGTACCTGCCCGCCAAACCAGTAAGCAGTACCAGATGCATTCTTAAAACTTTCCAATCACACCTCTTACATATAATGATGGAGTTTCGCAGATACATTTAGTGGTGTATGTGGAGACTGTCTGAAAAACTTGTTGCAAATGTAGTAAGTAGTAAAAAAGTAATAAATTAAAACACCATGACTGATACTGAAGTGTAGGGCTATTACAAATGATTGAAGCGATTTCATAAATTCACTGCAGTTCCATTCATTCACATATGGTCACGACACACTACAGATACGTAGAAAAACTCATAAAGTTTTGTTCGGCTGAAGCCGTACTTCAGGTTTCTGCCACCAGAGCGCTCGAGAGCGCAGTGAGACAAAATGGCGACAGGAGCCGAGAAAGCGTATGTCGTGCTTGAAATGCACTCACATCAGTCAGTCATAACAGTGCAACGACACTTCAGGACGAAGTTCAACAAAGATCCACCAACTGCTAACTCCATTCGGCGATGCTATGCGCAGTTTAAAGCTTCTGGATGCCTCTGTAAGGGGAAATCAACAGATCGGCCTGCAGTGAGCGAAGAAACGGTTGAACGCGTGCGGGCAAGTTTCACGCGTAGCCCGCGGAAGTCGACTAATAAAGCAAGGAGGGAGCTAAACGTACCACAGCCGACGGTTTGGAAAATCTTACGGAAAAGGCTAAAGCAGAAGCCTTACCGTTTACAATTGCTACAAGCCCTGACACCCGATGACAAAGTCAAACGCTTTGAATTTTCGGCGCGGTTGCAACAGCTCATGGAAGAGGATGCGTTCGGTGCGAAACTTGTTTTCAGTGTTGAAGCAACATTTTTTCTTAATGGTGAAGTGAACAGACACAATGTGCGAATCTGGGCGGTAGAGAATCCTCACGCATTCGTGCAGCAAATTCGCAATTCACCAAAAGTTAACGTGTTTTGTGCAATCTCATGGTATAACGTTTACGGCCACTTTTTCTTCTGCAAAAAAAACGTTACAGGACATGTGTATCTGGACATGCTGGAAAATTAGCTCGTGCCACAACTGGAGACCGACAGTGCCGACTTCATCTTTCAACAGGATGGTGCTCCACCGCACTTCCATCACGATGTTCGGCATTTCTTAAACAGGAGATTGGAAAACCGATGGATCGGTCGTGGTGGAGATCATGATCAGCAATTCATGTCATGGCCTCCACGCTCTCCCGACTTAACCCCATGCGATTTCTTTCTGCAGGGTTATGTGAAAGATTCAGTTTTTAAACCTCCTCTACCAAGAAACGTGCCAGAACTGCGAGCTCGCATCAACGATGCTTTCGAACTAATTGATGGGGACATGCTGTGCCGAGTGTGGGAGGAACTTGATTATCGGCTTGATGTCTGCCGAATCACTAAAGGGGCACATATCGAACATTTGTGAATGCCTAAAAAAACTTTTTGAGTTTTTGTATGTGTGTGCAAAGCATTGTGAAAATATCTCAAATAATAAAATTATTGCAGAGCTGTGAAATCGCTTCAATCATTTGTAATAACCCTGTATTACTGCATGAACAACAAAAAATGTAGTAAGCGATACATGTTTTCCCTTTAATCATTTTAGGTGGAGGTGGGGGGGGGAGGGGTCACCATCGACAGTAAGTTTTGTAAAAGTTTGAAATTATGTGCAAAGTTTGTTGAAACTCCCTATGCGCTCTCATTCTCATATACTGGCTGACTACAGTCTGACTATCCGTGCACTGTGGGTTACACCAACTCAAGACGAGTACACTGTTTATAACTGTAATATTTGTGTTATTGGGTTAAACTTTAAACATAATATTATGGTAACTCTTAATGAGTAAATATGACAGCATTTTAAATTTGGTCATTATTTATTTGAAGTATTAAAAACGACATTTTTGTTTTCCCTGGAAGCCATTAGATACTCAACCTGCAAACGAGACTGGTTGCTTGCACGCTAGGTTAGCCGTTTGGTACAAACACACACGTCAAAAAATGTTTTGCGTCATCCTGGTTCCCAGAACTCCTGAAGATAGACATTGATTGGTTCAAATGGCTCTGAGCACTATGGGACTTAACATCTGAGGTCATCAGTCCCCTAGAGCTTAGAACTACTTAAACCTAACTAACCTAAAGACATCACAAACATCCATGCCCTAGGCAGGATTCGAACCTGTGATCGTAGCGGTCGCAAGGCTCCAGACTAAAGCGCCTAGAACTGCTCGGCCACACCGGCCGGCGAAATTGATCGTGGATATTGTATGCAGACACAGTCCCTTTGACTGTTCAGGGATGTTACTAAACCCACCCAAAGATGTAAACAACCATGCACGAGCAGCGCCTATTAGACGGAAGGGGGTCCGACAGCCGATCAGTTCCAGTCATTCCAACAGGAAGGAGGTACACAGCTTGTGTTGTCTATAGTTCAACCGTGCCTAGACGGTCAATACCGCGGTTCGAACGTGCCCACATTGTTACTTTGTGCCAGGAAGGGCTCTCAACAACGGAAATGTCGAGGCGTCTCAGAGTGAACCAAAGCGATGTTGTTCAGACACGGATGAGATACAGAGAGACAGGAACTGTCGATGACATGCCTCGCTCAGGCCACCCATGAGCTACTACTGCAGTGGGTGACCGCTACATACGGATTATAGCTCGGATGATTTCTGAAAGCAACGCCACCCTGTTGAGTGATGCTTTTCGTGTAGCCACAGGACGTCGTGTTACAACACAAACTGTGCGCAATAGGCTGCAGGATGCGCAACTTCACTCCCGACGTCCATGGAGAGGTCCTTCTTCGCAACCATACCATGCAGCGCGGTACAGATGGGCCCAACAACATGTCGAATGGACAGCTCAGGATTGCCATCACGTTCTCTTCACGGATGTGTGTCGCATGTGCCTTCAACCAGACAATTGTTTGGAGGCAACCCAGTGAGGCTGAAGGCCTTAGACACACTGTCCAGCGAGTGCAGCAAGGTGGAGGTTCCCTGCTGTTTTGGGGTGGCATTATGTGGGGTCGACGTACGCAGTTGGAGTGAGGCTGACGTTCTGACTCATGCCAAATGTGTACCATTGGGTTCAGGTCAATTTCAGCAGTCTCATTGCCCACAAACCATTACCTCACAGATGAAAATTGAAATTTAATGTGGCTAGTGCCTCTTGTTGGGCAGACCCGTCGCCAGGTACAAGTCTTTTTAGTTGACGCCACTTCGGCGACTTCCATGTTGAGGGTGAGGAAATGATGATGAAGACAACACCCTGTCCCCGAGTGGAGAAAAATCTCCGATCCAGCCAAGAATCAAACCTGGGCTTTTTCCATGGGATTCTGTGTCGCTGTGGCATTATTATGGTATACTTTTTCCAAGATTGCTCCTCAACTTTAATATCAAACCATTATTGAAAGCAGGATTCATTCATTCAAATTTTTAACACTGTGTGAATGTATGCATGCGATTAAATCTATTATCAGTGATTGCATCTATAAGTACCTAACTTTCCGCTAGATCTGAATGGTGATGGGTCCTTCCAGTGTTTTTCTGTAAACTCCGGACAGACAACTGGCTATGAGAACAAAAAAGAGCAGTGAAGGGGAGCATGGTGTGCAGACAGTAAAAATGTTTCTGCTGAAAGCCATGAGTCAGGCAAGTAAGGGCCAGGTACAGAGCACTGGTTTTTTGACAGATGTGAAAACACCAGGCAGTCACCGAGGGGGCGGCAGACCAAGAGAGATTATACAGCATGCTGTAAAATTTCAGAAAGCGGGGACCTTAAAGAATGCCTTTTAGAAAAGATAAGATCTCTGACAGCTGGAAAAAAAACATGATGGGCTCAGCATGGGAGATGGCTGTTGCATAGCTAACAATTGTCATTACGATCTGTTATTGAAATTACTGTATATCAAGCCTGTCCAATATGCAAAGAACTGTACTTTTTAATTTTTTTGTGATAGTGTTTCCTCTTTATGTATGACATATTTATTTATATGTAACAAATAGGTACATAAAAACACATGCATATTTGGATGCAACATTTGTGTCAAAATTTTGAAGCAATTTCAGAACAACATATGGAGGTTTAAGAGTTTGAACAAATGAACACTTACATTTCTGTATAGATTTCCCCTATAATTGTTATTTGTCTATTTATATAATACCACTCCAATAGGTGTATAAAAACCAGCTTTTATTCAAATACAACGTAGTGTCCAACTTTTGAAGCAATCGGTGAATAGCTTTCAAAGATATAAGAGTTTGAACAAACAAACATTAACATTTTTATTTAAACAGATTGTCATTACGTTAAAATATGTTCACATATTACTGAGCACAAAGATACTGAAACATGTCTGGTCTTATATAAAATATGGAATAGATATCCAATAATTGTATCCATAAAGGCAGCTGCTGCAAGAACCGCAAAAACAAAAGGTGAATATCACTGAAATATTCACAAAATTAGACTTATAATTGCAGATTGGAAGATTTATAAAACTTTGAGTAGAATAGAATGTTTTTACAAATACAGGAGGAATCACACTGGAATTTTGAGCTCAGTTCCCATGTTTACAAAAATAGTGATGAATTGAGGTTGGGTCTGTCTTTTCATAAAGAAACTGTTGTTTTGCTTTAATATGCAAACATGTTTCACCACAGTTGTGGCATCCTCAGTATATTTTTTGTTTCATTTTTTGAAATACATATATACAAATTATGTTCTTGTTGAAAAATATCTTACGTCGGATTTTTGTAGTTATTTACATAACATATGTACTTTACCCTTTGTTTTACATTGTGTCTGTCCAATGGCTGCCAACTGAAATGAGCTACAGGTCTAAATCAGTACACAGTGTGATGTGAAAACATAAGGGATGTAAAGATATCTCTGACTGAATTCTTGTTTATAGCCGAACCTACAAAATACACTCCTGGAAATGGAAAAAAGAACACATTGACACCGGTGTGTCAGACCCACCATACTTGCTCCGGACACTGCGAGAGGGCTGTACAAGCAATGATCACAAGCACGGCACAGCGGACACACCAGGAACCGCGGTGTTGGCCGTCGAATGGCGCTAGCTGCGCAGCATTTGTGCACCGCCGCCGTCAGTGTCAGCCAGTTTGCCGTGGCATACGGAGCTCCATCGCAGTCTTTAACACTGGTAGCATGCCGCGACAGCGTGGACGTGACCCGTATGTGCAGTTGACGGACTTTGAGCGAGGGCGTATAGTGGGCATGCGGGTGGCCGGGTGGACGTACCGCCGAATTGCTCAACACGTGGGGCGTGAGGTCTCCACAGTACATCGATGTTGTCGCCAGTGGTCGGCGGAAGGTGCACGTGCCCGTCGACCTGGGACCGGACCGCAGCGACGCACGGATGCACGCCAAGACCGTAGGATCCTACGCAGTGCCGTAGGGGACCGCACCGCCACTTCCCAGCAAATTAGGGACACTGTTGCTCCTGGGGTATCGGCGAGGACCATTCGCAACCGTCTCCATGAAGCTGGGCTACGGTCCCACACACCGTTAGGCCGTCTTCCGCTCACGCCCCAACATCGTGCAGACCGCCTCCAGTGGTGTCGCGACAGGCGTGAATGGAGGGACGAATGGAGACGTGTCGTCTTCAGCGAAGAGAGTCGCTTCTGCCTTGGTGCCAATGATGGTCGTATGCGTGTTTGGCGCCGTGCAGGTGAGCGCCACAATCAGGACTGCATACGACCGAGGCACACAGGGCCAACACCCGGCATCATGGTGTGGGGAGCGATCTCCTACACTGGCCGTACATCACTGGTGATCGTCGAGGAGACACTGAATAGTGCACGGTACATCCAAACCGTCATCGAACCCATCGTTCTACCATTCCTAGACCGGCAAGGGAACTTGCTGTTCCAACAGGACAATGCACGTCCGCATGTATCCCGTGCCACCCAACGTGCTCTAGAAGGTGTAAGTCAACTACCATGGCCAGCAAGATCTCTGGATCTGTCCCCCATTGAGCATGTTTGGGACTGGATGAAGCGTCGTCTCACGCGGTCTGCACGTACAGCACGAACGCTGGTCCAACTGAGGCGCCAGGTGGAAATGGCATGGCAAGCCGTTCCACAGGACTACATCCAGCATCTCTACGATCGTCTCCATGGGAGAATAGCAGCCTGCATTGCTGCGAAAGGTGGATATACACTGTACTAGTGCCGACATTGTGCATGCTCTGTTGCCTGTGTCTATGTGCCTGTGGGTCTGTCAGTGTGATCATGTGATGTATCTGACCCCAGGAATGTGTCAATAAAGTTTCCCCTTCCTGGTACAATGAATTCACGGTGTTCTTATTTCAATTTCCAGGAGTGTATATCAATATGCCCATTTTTGGCCTTACCACTGCTGTATTTGGTTTGTCCTGAGTTGTCCCTTTTTTTTGTATTTGTGTGACACACGTGTTTTTGTTGTTTTTATCGGTAAAAAATGTTGTTAAGCTTTGATATGGAGAACTATTAAATAACATCCGATGTAACATGTTTCCTAACCTAAACACAATCCTTAAGAATGTATTTCAGAAAAATAAAAGAAAAATCCCATTGAGGATGACACAACAGTGGTGAAACATGTTTGGATATTGCAGAAAAACAATAATTGTGTATTGAAGTACAGTTTCTGAGACACTATATTGACGACGAACAACTGTACAATTACGAATGAACTGCTAAACAGCTATTCTGTTTCTGCATCAGATTTATTATTTTTCAGATCAAATGAAAAGTTGTTCCAGATCAAGATTCGAGTCTGGATTTCCCACGTGTCGCAGGCAGTAACCGTAGCCACTTCCGCTAAGACACCAGGGCAGATAGAGATTTGGGCCGCTCCTCGAAGCATCCTCGGATAGCCTAAGTGGTGAACTTGACCGCCCACAACAAGTTCGAAATCTGAGTTCGATACCTGGTCAGGCACAAATTTTCATTTGAGCTCATGCAGAAACATAAACGCAATTTGCGAGTTCATTCTTAATAACGGTATAGTGCCAAAAGGTGGACCAAACGTCAACTCATTATTACAGAAAAAATTTCGACACAACCAAAAGTTTGGAAAATTTGGCTTTTTATAAAATTTTGAGAAATATGTTTTTTAAAGTATTACTTCCATCAAAATTAAATTTCGTACTAATTGCAAATACCTTGAACGCTATTTTACATTTAATTTGTTTGCTTTTTTATTACATTATGAAATATGCCATAAAACAGCATCAGTATTGTGTACTTTTTAAAACAATTTCAAATGACATCAGTTCTACATCTACATCTACATTTATACTTCGCAAGCCTCCGAACGGTGTGTGGCGGAGGGCACTTTACGTGCCACTGTCATTACCTCCCTTTCCTGTCCCAGTCGCGTATGGTTCACGGGAAGAACGACTGCCGGAAAGCCTCCATGCGCTCTCGAATCTCTAATTTTACATTCGTGATCTCCTCGGGAGGTATAAGTAGGGGGAAGCAATATATTCGATACCTCATCCAGAAACGCACCCTCCGAAACCTGGGCAGCAAGCTACACCGCGATGCAGAGCGCCTCTCTTGCAGAGTCTGCCACTTGAGTTTGCTAAACATCTCTGTAACGCTATCACGGTTACCAAATAACCCTGTGACGAAACGGGCCGCTCTTCTTTGGATCTTCTCTATCTCCTCCGTCAACCCGACCTGGCATGGATCCCACACTGATGAGCAATACTCAAGTATAGGTCGAACGAGTGTTTTGTAAGCCACCTCCTTTGTTGACGGACTACATTTCCTAAGGACTCTCCCAATGAATCTCAACCTGGCACCCGCCTTACCAACAATTAATTTTATATGATCATTCCACTTCAAATCGTTCCGTACGCATACTCCCAGATATTTTACAGAAGTAACTGCTACCAGTGTTTGTTCCGCTAT
This sequence comes from Schistocerca americana, assembly GCF_021461395.2. Classification (NCBI taxonomy): domain Eukaryota; kingdom Metazoa; phylum Arthropoda; class Insecta; order Orthoptera; family Acrididae; genus Schistocerca; species Schistocerca americana. Next base: position 127,036,234 of record NC_060129.1, on the reverse strand, counting down.
CATATAATCGTACAATAAAGGATTCTTCTTTGTATGTATTTGCAATACATTACATTTGTCTATGTTAAGGGTGAGTTGCCACTCCCTGCACCAGGTGCCTATCCGCTGCAGATCTTCCTGCATTTCGCTGCAATTTTCTAATGCTGCAACTTCTCTGTATACTACAGCATCATCCGCGAAAAGCCACATGGAAGTTAGCTTTGCGCTGCGGCATTTTTCGGTGGACACGACATTTTTCAGTTCAGCGGTATCGTGTGTCAGCGCTGCTTACTCTTCGGTGTTTGTTCATGGTATAAAAGAAGTTCACAGACAGGTCAAGCGGCTGTTTGTGCAAAGGTGACAGTCTAGCAATCGATAATGACAAGCGTTTGAAACTGAATGGTAATGACAGAAGAGAAGGATAAGAATTCTCGGTATCTAATATGTGATATACAGTCATATAATCGACTGGTACCACATATTTACTGCAGAACAACATTACAACATCGTTGACGATGAATGAGTTGTGCTATAATATCAAAATAACGATGCTTATACATGAAATGGCGTTTTTCATTAGCATACAATATCAAATGACAAAACGTACATGTGGTCTGGTATCGATTATTGAAGACTATACTGAATGGTAAACTAAGGGAGTGTGGGTGTGGCACATTACACTGTGTGGCACTACACGGCGCTCTCCTTGCTCTGTTCACAGGTCGTGCGCCTTGAGGAATGTGAACGTCACTGTGGTCGCCCGCCGCCCCCACAGCACTGCTAGGACGCTGCCTGTCCTCAAAGTGAGTACACTACGTCTCCATCTCCATCTCCATCTACATCTACATCTATACTCAGTAAGCTACCTTGCTCTTCTGAACCACTGCCACCCCCCCCCCTTTTTACTGTTCTAGTCATAAACAGTTTGCTGGAAGACCAATTACTGGTAACCATCAGTGCAGACTCGAAACTCTCTATGGTCTTTTCGCGGGGTATATTTGATTTGATTTGTTTATGTTAAGCCCAATTGGCACTCCCTGCACCAAGTATGGATCCTCTGCAGTTTTTCCTGCATTTCTCTACAGTTCGCATCTTCTCTGTATACAGCTGCACCATCCACGAAAAACTTCATGGAACTTGCGATGTTTTCTACTATGCCATTTATACAGGGTGGTCCATTGATCGAGACCGGTCCAAATATCTCACGAAATAAGCGTTAAACCAAAAAAACTACAAAGAACGAAACTCGTCATGCTTGAAGGGGGAAACCAGATGGCGCTAAGGCTGGCCCGCTAGATGGCGCTGCCACAGGTCAAACGGATATCAACTGCGTTTTTTAAATAGGAACCCCCATTTTTTATTACATATTCGTGTAGTTGGACCACTTTTTTCGCTTTGTGATTGATGGCGCTGTAATAATCACAAACATATGGCTCACAATTTTAGACGAACAGTTGCTAACAGGTATGTTTTTTAAATTAAAATACAGAACGTAGGTACGTCTGAACATTTTATTTCGGTTGTTCCAATGTGATACATTATGCCAGTTTACGTTACCGCCGTTGGTGAATGACGCATCGTCGCTAAATAGAACACGTGCAAAAAATTTGTCATCGTCCCGTAATTTCTCTTGTGCCCAGTGCCAGAACTGTACACGACGTTCAAAGACATCGCTATGCAATTCCTGGTGCATAGAAATATGGTACGGGTGCAATCGATGTTCATGTAGCACTCTCAGCAACGACGTTTTTGAGATTCCCGATTCTCGCGCAATTTGTCTGCTACTGATGTGCGGATTAGCCGCGACAGCAGCTAAAACACCTACTTGGGCATCACCATTTATTGCAGGTCGTGGTTGACGTTTCACATGTGGCTGAACACTTCCTGTTTCCTTAAATAACGTACCTATCCGGCGAACGGTCCGGACACTTAGCTAATGTCGTTCAGGATACCTAGCAGCATACATAGCACACGCCCGTTGGGCATTTTGATCACAATAGCCATACATCGACCTTTTCCGCAATTTGTAAACGGTCCATTTTAACACGGGTAATGTATCACGAAGCAAATACCGTTCGCACCGGCGGAATGTTACGTGATACCACGTACTTATACGTTTGTAACTATTGCAGCGCTATGTATCACAAAGCGAAAAAAGTGGTCCAACTAAAACATTCATATTTCTTTACGCACTACGCGAATATGTAATAAAAATGGGGTTCCTATTTAAAAAAAACGCAGTTGATATCCGTTTGACCTATGGCAGCGCCATCTAGCGGGCCAACCATAGCGCCATCTGGTTTTCCCTTTGAAGCTAGACGAGTTTCGTTCTTTGTAGATTTTTCGTTTGATGCTTATTTCGTGAGATATTACGCCCGGTCATTATCAATGGACCACCCTGTATACAGGCTGTTACAAACAGGTACGGCCAAACTTTCAGGAAACATTCCTCACACACAAATAAAGAAAAGATGTTATGTGGACATGTGTCCGGAAACGCTTAATTTCGATGTTAGAGCTCATTTTAGTTTCATCAGTATGTACTGTACTTCCTCGATTCACCGCCAGTTGGCCCAATTGAAGGAAGGTAATGTTGACTTCGGTGCTTGTGTTGACATGCGACTCATTGCTCTACAGTACTAGCATCGAGCACATCAGTACGTAGCATCAACAGGTTAGTGTTCATCACGAACGTGGTTTTGCAGTCAGTGCAATGTTTACAAATGCGGAGTTGGCAGATGCCCATTTGATGCATGGATTAGGACGGGGCAATAGCCGTGGCGCGGCACGTTTGTATTCAGACAGATTTCCAGAACGAAGGTGTCTCGACAGGAAGACGTTCGAAGCAATTGATCGGCGTCTTAGGGAGCACGGAACATTCCAGCCTATGACTCGCGACAGGGGAAGACCTAGAACGACGAGGACACCTGCAATGGACGAGGCAATTCTTCGTGCAGTTGACGATAACCCTAATGTCAGCGTCAGAGAAGTTGCTGCTGTACAAGGTAACGTTGACCACGTCACTGTATGGAGAGTGTTACGGGAGAACCAGTTGTTTCCGTACCGTGTACAGCGTGTGCAGGCACTATCAGCAGCTGATTGGCCTCCACGGGTACACTTCTGCGAATGGTTCATCCGACAATGTGTCAATCCTCATTTCAGTGCAAATGTTCTCTTTACGGATGAGGCATCATTCCAACGTGATCAAATTATAAATTTTCACAATCAACATGTGTGGGCTGAGGAGAATCCACACGCAATTGTGCAATCACGTCATCAACACAGATTGTCTGTGAACGTTTGGGCAGGCATTGTTGGTGATGTCTCGACTGGGCCCTACGTTCTTCCACCTACGCTCAATGGAGCACGTTATCATGATTTCATACGGGATACTCTACCTGTGCTGCTAGAACATGTGCCTTTACAAGTACGACACAACATGTGGTTCGTGCACGATGGAGCTCCTGCACATTTCAGTCGAAGTGTTCGTAAGCTTCTCAACAACAGATTCGGTGACCGATGGATTGGTAGAGGCGGACCAATTCCATGGCCTCCACGCTCTCCTGACCTCAACCCTCTTGACTTTCATTTATGGGGGCATTTGAAAGCTCTTGTCTACGCAACCCCGGTACCAAATGTAGAGACTCTTCGTGCTCGTATTGTGGACGGCTGTGATACAATACGCCATTCTCCAGGGCTGCATCAGCGCATCAGGGATTCCATGCGACGGAGGGTGGATGCACGTATCCTCGCTAACGGAGGACATTTTGAACATTTCCTGTAACAAAGTGCTTGAAGTCACGCTGGTAAGTTCTGTTGCTGTGTGTTTCCATTCCATGATTAATGTGATTTGAAGAGAAGTAATAAAATGAGCTCTAACATGGAAAGTAAGCGTTTCCGGACACATGTCCACATAACATATTTTCTTTCTTTGTGTGTGAGGAATGTTTCCTGAAAGTTTGGCCGTACCTTTTTGTAACACCCTGTATGTTGTGGAAAGTAATGGACCTATAACATTCCGCAGGGATACGCCAGAAGCTACTTTCACATCTCAGGACTTCTCTTCATTGAGAATAACAGGCTGTGTTGTGTTTGCTAGAAACACTTCCATCCAGTCACACAGATGGTCTGATATTACTTACGCTCGCATTTCTTCATTATGCGGCTGTGGGCAACTGTATGGAATGCCTTTCAGAAGTCAAGCAACACGCCATCCATCTCGTCGCTAGTATCTACTGCTCTCGAAGTCCGTCCCAGTAGGTGTGTGGTCAGCATGACGGATTGCCATCCTACGAGTCCCGGTTCGATTCCCGGCTGGGTCGGAGATTTTCTCCGCTCAGGGACTGGGTGTTGTGTTATCTTCATCATCAATTCATCCCCATCCGGCGCGCAGGTCGCCGATGTGGCGTCGAATGTAATAAGACCTGCACCATGGCGGCCGGACCTGCCCTGCACGGGGCCTCCTGGCGAATGACGCCAAATGCTCATTTTCATTACCGCTCTGGATCTCACGCATCAGAGCATTACTCCTGGTTATCGGGCCGTATGACAGGCAACAGTCAGGTTGGTGTCCCACGGCTGTCCACGACATCTCCGCACACATCTTCGCTGGTCCTTGGGGTTCAGTTTGAGGCGGGACTCATCACTGAAGACAATTCTACCCCAGTCGATGAGATTCCACGTGGAAGACGTGTCCGGAGACGACCCCGACACCCGTGGGGTACCATCGTGACTGTCGCGCGCCATATGGCACAACAACCAAGAGTGATAGTATCGGGTACCATTCCGTTCCACAGTGGGACACCTTTGGTTGTCATCTGCAGCAGCCTTACAACACAACGGTACGTCTACGATATTCACGCCCCGTTTTGTTGCCCTTCATGGTAAGCCGTCCTGGGCTTATATGTCAACAAGATAATGCCCACCAGCACATGGCGAGGGTTTCTACTGCATGTCTTCATGAATGCCAAAACCTGCTTTGACCAAACGGTCAGTGGATTGTTGTGTTGGCGGAAGAGCCAACACCGTGTTACTAGAGGAGGCCGAAATGCACGCGTTTTAGCTCACGCAGGCTGGCGTGAGGAGGGAAGGACTATACTGACATGAGGTCTGGAACATGACAAGGAATGACAATTCAGAAAGCGGACGTAATTAGTTTGATAATTATAATCCATTAATGATGAGCGTCGCTCTCGACGGTACATGATTTACAGTATTATCTGTTCAGAAGACATATAGTAACTGAATACGGCGCCTTGCTAGGTCGTAGCAAAGGACGTAGCTGAAGGCTATGCTAAACTCTCGTCTCTGCAAATGAGAACGTATGTAGGCAGTGAACCACCGCTTGCAAAGTCGGCTGTACAACTGGGGCGAGTGCTAGGGAGTCTCTCTAGACCTGCCGTGTGGCGGCGCTCGGTCTGCAATCACTGATAGTGGCGACACGCGGGTCCGACGTATACTAACGGACCGCGGCCGATTTAAAGGCTACCACCTAGCAAGTGTGGTGTCTGACGGTGACACCACGTGGATCCCTTCCCAACTCAAAACCTTTAGAGTATTATGTGCAGGGCCCTCAAACCAGCTCAAAATTTTGACGATCTAACGCCTCAGTCGGACCAAATTTGGCACGACATCCCTCAGGAAGACATCCAACAACTCTGTCAATCAAAGCCAAGCCGAATATCTGCTTGCGTAAGGGCCAGAGGTGGACCAACAGATTATTAACTTGCTCAATGCATGATATTGTTTCTCTTGAATAACTCATCCATTATTTTCTGAACGTGTGATCATTTGTTTGTCTGCACACATACATCACATCTTCCAATTTCCCTTCCATTTAGATGATCGTTCAAATGGCTCTGAGCACTATGGAACTTAACAGATGAGGTCATCAGTCCCCTAGAACTTAGAACTACTTAAACCTAACTAACTTATGGATATAACACACATCCATGCCTGGGGCAGGATTCGAACCTGCGACCGTAGCGGTCGCGCGGTTCCAGACTGTAGCACCTAGAACCGCTCGGCCACCCCAGCCGGCCATTTACATAATACCTTTGTGTTGCATCGTTTTCACTTGTCTTATGGTGCATATGCAACATCGTCTTTCAGGTAGAGGAAATTAGTTGTATCAAGGTATTTTGAGTTTTTACATTCACTGTGATACTTCAATTGTTTCTGAATGCTTTTGAGAGATAGTGCTGGAAAAGAAGTTCAGCAATACTGCCATACCAGTCTTCGCTCATTTACTTCATGGAAGCTGACCCACCACAAGACCTTTTACGTAGCTGCAGATAGGACGGTTTGCATATATTTTCTGAAAGAGAACCCATATAGGGACTCTGACCTACATGAAGAAATCCACCGGAGTAAACAGAAGTAAAAAGACAAATACGGACCGAGACGGTGTAAGGCGCTGCAGTCATGGACTGTGCGGCTGATTCCGGCGGAGGTTCGAGTCCTTCCTCGGGCATGAGTGTGTGTGTTTGTCCTCAGGATAATTTAGGTTAAGTAGTGTGTAAGCTTAGGGACTGATGACCTTAGCAGTTAAACCCAATAAGATTTCACACACATTTAAACATTTTTTCAAAGGAACAAGACGAATTATATCAAGCAATTTCATCTTGTAGTCAAAAGGCTGTGTTAGGTCTCATCATAATCAGCTTTTATTACGACAAAATATAGGCTCTGATGAACTAAGATTGGTTAATTAGTTGCATGTTCCATAGAACACTTGAACGATTCTTTTATCGAATTTATGTTGAACAATCAGTTTACACGAAATCTGTACAATGTTAGTGTTAACATTAATTAATACATTCTAGTCCCACTCATGCAACTACACACGAAAACAATGTTTCTTTCTGGCTACCAGTTTTTAAATCGAAATTCGTCAATGAAATTGAAAGAGTTTTCGAAAAGAAATTATTTTAAGCTAGAGTTAATAGTTGCTTTGCTACCTGTGAGACATTTTATGTTATTGGGAAAATGATAAAAGAATGTTATTGCTGCATATTGAACTCCTTTTGAGCCACTGGCAGCTTTAATAAAGAGTAATAAATGTATTCCCTCTAGTGTTGTAGGCATGGACATTATTGTTCTTCTCAAATTGTGATGCATTATTTATGATAAATTTCATTAATGAATATATGTATTGTGCCAATGCAGTTAAAATGCGTAGCTCCTTGAAGAGACACCTACATGATATCTGTTGTGAACAAGACATTTTATTTTTAGTGCTCGCTTTTGTGCAATCAATACATTCTTTCTAAGTGATGAGTTACCCCAGAAAATTATTCCATAAGACATTATTGAGTGGAAATATGCGACATATGTCAGAAGTTGATTCCTTTGTTTCCAAAATTAGCAATTATAGGAAGGTCCAGTTCAAGTATCCTTCGATATGTACACTGAGAAATTCTGAGCATTCTGCCCTCTATACTGACTCTTGCTCATACGCTACATCAGCTGTTGGTATGACTCTCTTTATTGTACAGAACTGAATACAGTGGTTTTTTTTCAAAATTTATGGAGACTCAATTTGCTAAGAACCACTTCATAATTGTCTGGAAAATGTTATTTACCTTTTTTCTGCTGCTTTCTCTCTGTTGTAATTTATTATAACACAAGTGTCTAGTGCCATGTGCAAAAAGTAGCAATTCTGCTTTTTCAGTATTAGTGCAAGGTCATTCATATCTGTAAGGAGTAGGAGTGGGCCCAAAATTGAAAATGTGGGACTCTCTTTGTGACTTCTGCCCAGTCACTAAAATTATCTGCCCTTCTGACACTGTTTGAATCATTCAGCATTGTGTTTGTTAAGTGTGCATGAAAGCAGATGTTCCATAAAACGTGACTTTTCCTAAGAAATTAACAAGATCTGCGCAGTCAAACACCTTGGAAAGATCGCAGAAAGTACCGACTGACGATACATATTATTATTATTTAAGGTTTGTACTATTTCATTACTGAATGTATAAATAGCATCCTTACTTGAGCATACCTTGTGGGATCCAACTGTGATGTGCTAAGTAAATTATTTCCATTTACGTGTGTGACTACTCATGAGTACATAATTTTTTGGAATATTCTGGAAACAAGATGCCAGTAAGGAAACTGGACGATAATTGGTTAAGTCTGTCTTGTCGCCTTTCTCATGACGCAGTTTAAGTTAGCTATTTTAACCTGTCTGGAGAAATTCCCTGTGCTAGCAATGGATTGCATATATGTCTAAGGACATTACTTGTTAAGCTTGGACAAGTTTCCAGAATTCTGTTTGAAATTCCATCGACCCCACACGACCTTTTGTTGTTTAGAATTTTTGTACTAATTGTATTAATTTCATTGAAGGATACTGATGCTGCTTCTAGTTGCTCAAAATTTTGGGGAAATACATTTTTAATATATTCCCTGGTGCTTCAACTGAAGCAATTAATCCTACATTTGCTGCTACTTTTAGGAACTGATTGTTAATTTGTAACTTGTGAATTATCGGTCACAACATTGTCATTTAGTTTACTTGTTATGGTATCTTGTACAATTACCTGCTGTCCTGTCTCCTGTGTGACAGTATACCATACAGTTTTAATCTGTCCGCCTGCTTCGCTGAGTGGTAATGTGCTTGCCTCCCACGCACTGGGCCCAGATTCGATTCCTGGCCAGGTTGGAGATTTTTCTCCACTTGTGGACTGGGCATTGTGTTATCCTCATCATCATTTCATTCTCATCATCGGCCGCGAGTCGCCTAATGTGGCGCCAAAGGAAATAAGACTTGCACTTGGCGGCCAAACCCGAATGGGACATCCCAGCCAACAATGCCATATGATCATTTGCATTTTTTCACAGTTTTAATCTAATTCATCTTCTTCTTGTGCTACTGCCTTTGTCCCACATTGTGCACAGGGTTGGCAGAGTAAAGTACGGATGGGGCACGGTTCATTTTAAGGGATGGCCGGATGCCCTTCCTGCCTCCACCTCATGCTCCCAGGGACGGAATTAGTGTACCCCAGTTGTCAGCGTCTAGCGTAAGTCATCAAGAGTACAAATGAGTTTCAAATGTCTGCGAGTTGTGTAACTGAGGCGGGATGTGGGGACCAGCCCAGTATTCACCTGGTGGGATTTGGAAAACCGCCTAAAAACCACGTCCAGGCTGGCCCGCACGCCGGCCCTTGTCGTTAATCCGCCATACGTATACTTCCGTATACGTTAACACTAAAGGATTTTTAAAAACTCCAAAACTTTTTTTACATTGCCATACTGTGCCTGCAGCCAGTAGTGGCACTAAGCACAACTCAAACCATATGTCAATATAAAATAAATAATAGGGCGGGGGGAGTTCCTTCATGAATAAACCTTCCAACCTCTCAAATCTCTAAATTTTTTAAAAAAATCCTTTAGTGTTATACGGAAGTAGTATTTCGATTGGTAGTCGTAATTACACCCTGTTAGATGTTACATGCTGAGTATATTATTATTATATTACATGTGAACACATGGAGCACATGGCCATGCAGCGCCCCCTACCAAGGGCGCTTCACTGCTAGTTGACTTGTTTAGCTTCAGTATATGCTCTGCTTCAAGACTGCTTGTTTCGCAGTTATATGTTATTGGATACTTTCTTCGACTTGTATAGGCTGTTCGACTGGTTGGCTAGAAAGCAGTTGAAGTTTGTGGGTTGTAACTCATATGACCCGATCTCATTTTCTGTAACGTTGAGACGTGTTGAGTGTGCTGTTCACTTATGTTTTGCACTTTTTTTTGTAACAGATGTGTGAAGATGGGTGTAATCCCGAAACGCGTAACATGTTCTGATAAAAGAGACAATTGAACATCTCATGACTTTATTGCGATTGTACGCCATTGGTTGCCAATTATTACCATAAAAATGATGGCAGGTCTCAGACGAGATTTTATGTCCCGTATCTCATTCCCACTTGAGCCCCCGAAGCATATCGGTAGCACTTGTGTGCTGGTCGAAGCTAGCTGTAACAAATCTAGGAGCTAGGAGTTCGCCTCTGAATTGCTCCGCTGTCTTCTTTCAATCCGACCTGGTGTGGATCCCAAACACTCAAGCAGTACTCAAGAAAAGGTGGCACCAGCGTTCTATATGTGGTCTCCTTTACAGGTGAACCACTCTTTCGTAAAAATTCTCCCAGTACATCGAAGTCGACGATTCGTCTTCCCTACCATGATCCTCACATGTTGGTTCTATTTCATATTACTTTGCAACGCTACGCCCAGATATTTAAATGACGTGACTGTGTCAAGCAGGACACCAGTAATGCTGTATCAGAACATAATGAGTTTCCAACTGAGATTTTGTCAAAGTCGTCTTGTATCTTCCTACATTCACTCAACTTCAACACCCTATCGTACACTTTTTTTTTCTTCACTAGCTGCTTATATTTTATGACCCACCGTCTAATTTCTTATGGTGGGTCGTATATTGCCACTTGGCCGCTGTGACTGGGTCCGGGGTCCGCAGTGACTGAAAGTAACACCACACCGGCTCCCGTCCCCACTCACACCGTTGCCTGTGTCCCGCCACGTGGAGGCAGGCTCTATTTGTTTAGATCCATTTGATATCTTTTTTTTTTGTGCAGCATTAGAAAAACTTATAACTAATACAAAATCAAGTAAGATATTAATAAACAAAACGAAATTAAATATTTAGAAAGAAGGAAGGAAGAGAACTGAATAGGGAAGGGATAGGTATAATGTTGCCCGTCACCTAGTTGTGGGCGGCGGCCCGGGTCTTGGAATGACCCTCAAGACGCTGGCCGTTGCTCACCATGCCTTTAACATCTACCATCCTAAAAACTACCTTAACTAGAAGAGATTAGGGTACGTTAAAGCTACAAACTAAGACTAAGACCTCCATGTCCAGCCTGCTAAACTATTTACGATGTACAATAGGGAGGTAACTGATTTTGTGCTTGGCTCAAAGTTGCTAATGAAAGGGTACTCGTGGTAAAAGTAATAAGGTAATGACGCTAACGGTTTGTGTTGAGCCTGCAAGGCTCCTAGTAGAGTACATCAGGCGCAAGCACCTCCCGGCCCCGCCGACAACACGACCTGAACGGTGGTTTTCCCCGATCTACCATAGGTATCCGTCGGGTTGGGCTCAAAAGAGAGGAACCACAATTAAGATCCTTCCATCCAGGACGTGCGCCGCCTCTTACCAGGGGGGCGTAGGTCCCTTGAAGAGGTGCCCAACTTTAAGCTTCAGATGAGAAGTTCTTAGTATAGTGGAGGTTGAGGTATAGGCTGTGTAGGTTGGTTGTACAAACAGTTCACACTGAGCCAATGAGACTTACAATGATACGTGGTGTGGCAGTTAACACCTTCCGGCCCCGCCAGCAACACAGCCTGAGCGGTGGTTTTCCCCGATCTACCATAGGTATCCGTCGGGTTGGGCTCAAAATTGAGGGACCACAATTAAGATCCTTCCATACAGACTGTGCGCTGCCTCTTAACGGAAGGTGTAGGTCCCTTGAAGAGGTACCTAGCTTTAAGCTCTTATTGGACATGGAGATGCTGTTAACTATTTATATATATGGTGCAATCTGTTTTTAGGATTGTGTGTGACTTGTGCACCTCTTGTCGGTTGTTCCACTCTGTTCTTTGAATTTGACTTGGTTGACACTATGGATCATCCGCGCTGGACGCTTCAATATCTACACTCCTGGAAATTGAAATAAGAACACCGTGAATTCATTGTCCCAGGAAGGGGAAACTTTATTGACACATTCCTGGGGTCAGATACATCACATGATCACACTGACAGAACTACAGTCACATAGACACAGGCAACAGAGCATGCACAATGTCGGCACTAGTACAGTGTATATCCACCTTTCGCAGCAATGCAGGCTGCTATTCTCCCATGGAGACGATCGTAGAGATGCTGGATGTAGTCCTGTGGAACGGCTTGCCATGCCATTTCCACCTGGCGCCTCAGTTGGACCAGCGTTCGTGCTGGACGTGCAGACCGCGTGAGACGACGCTTCATCCAGTCCCAAACATGCTCAATGGGGGACAGATCCGGAGATCTTGCTGGCCAGGGTAGTTGACTTACACCTTCTAGAGCACGTTGGGTGGCACGGGATACATGCGGACGTGCATTGTCCTGTTGGAACAGCAAGTTACCTTGCCGGTCTAGGAATGGTAGAACGATGGGTTCGATGACGGTTTGGATGTACCGTGCACTATTCAGTGTCCCCTCGACGATCACCAGTGGTGTACGGCCAGTGTAGGAGATCGCTCCCCACACCATGATGCCGGGTGTTGGCCCTGTGTGCCTCGGTCGTATGCAGTCCTGATTGTGGCGCTCACCTGCACGGCGCCAAACACGCATACGACCATCATTGGCACCAAGGCAGAAGCGACTCTCATCGCTGAAGACGACACGTCTCCATTCGTCCCTCCATTCACGCCTGTCGCGACACCACTGGAGGCGGGCTGCACGATGTTGGGGCGTGAGCGGAAGACGGCCTAACGGTGTGCGGGACCGTAGCCCAGCTTCATGGAGACGGTTGCGAATGGTCCTCGCCGATACCCCAGGAGCAACAGTGTCCCTAATTTGCTGGGAAGTGGCGGTGCGGTCCCCTACGGCACTGCGTAGGATCCTACGGTCTTGGCGTGCATCCGTGCGTCGCTGCGGTCCGGTCCCAGGTCGACGGGCACGTGCACCTTCCGCCGACCACTGGCGACAACATCGATGTACTGTGGAGACCTCACGCCCCACGTGTTGAGCAATTCGGCGGTACGTCCACCCGGCCTCCCGCATGCCCACTGTACGCCCTCGCTCAAAGTCCGTCAACTGCACATACGGTTCACGTCCACGCTGTCGCGGCATGCTACCAGTGTTAAAGACTGCGATGGAGCTCCGTATGCCACGGCAAACTGGCTGACACTGACGGCGGCGGCGCACAAATGCTGCGCAGCTAGCGCCATTCGACGGCCAACACCGCGGTTCCTGGTGTGTCCGCTGTGCCGTGCGTGTGATCATTGCTTGTACAGCCCTCTCGCAGTGTCCGGAGCAAGTATGGTGGGTCTGACACACCGGTGTCAATGCGTTCTTTTTTCCATTTCCAGGAGTGTATGTTGGTGCCCTGGTCTGTATCTGTTTCTTCTTCATCACTCGTTGTGCTAATCATATCTGTATCCCCCTATCGTACACCAGCAAACAACCGCAGATTGCTGCCCACTCTGTCCGCCAAATCATTTCTGTATACAGAGAACAACAACGGTCCTGTTACGCTTCGCTGTTGCACTCCTGATGTTATCCCTGTCTCCGATGAACACTCGCCTTCGAGGACAACATAATGGGTTCTATCACTTAAGACGTCTTCGAGCCAGTCACACATCTGGAAGCCTATTCCGTACGCACGTACCTTTGTTACCAGTCTGCGGTGCGGTACCATGTCGAATGCCTTTGCGTTTACAGTATTCCGCCCTTTTTTTTGTACGCAGGGCGGCGCCTCATAACCCCACTTTCACAGCAGACAGCTCTCACAACACTCAAAGTTCCGGCGCCGACTTCAAAACAAAAACGACCATTAGTGACTTGTCGGACTCAGTGCGTAACTCCCCAGGGGCGCCACAACAGACCGGCTTGCCACGAGAGCTCGGTTGAGATGACATAGTCGCTCGTGCCTGTGACGAAAATCATATTGTTCGCACTGCATGATCGCCGCAAGTCTGCCGACTCGATAGGTGAGCAACACTACTGGCGATTAAAATTGCTACACCACGAAGATGACGTGCTACAGGCGCGAAATTTAACCGACAGGAAGAAGATGCTGTGATATGCAAATCATTAGCTTTTCAGAGCATTCACACAAGGTTGGCGCCGGTGGCGACACCTCCAGCGTGCTGACATGAGGAAAGTTTCCAACCGATTTCTCATACACAAACAGCAGTTGACCGGCGTTGCCTGGTGAAACGTTGCTGTGATGCCTCGTGTAGGGAGGGGAAATACGTACCATCACGTTCCCGACTTTGATAACGGTCGGATTGTAGCCTATCGCGATTGCGGTTTATCGTATCGCGACATTGATACTCGCGTTGGTCGAGATCCAATGACTGCTAGCAGAATATGGGATCGGTGGGTTCAGGAGGGTAATACGGAACGCCGTGCTGGATCCCAACGGCCTCGTATCACTAGCAGTCGAGATGACAGGCATCTTATCCCCATGGCTGTAACGGATCGTGCAGCCACGTCTCGATCCCTGAGTCAACAGATGGGGACATTTGAAAGACAATAATCATCTGGACGAACAGTTCGACGACATTTGCATCAGCACGGACTATCAGCTCGGAGACCGCGGCTGCGGTTACCCTTGACGCTGCATAACAGATAGGAGCGCCTGCGATGGTGTACTCGACGACGAACCTGGGTGCACGAATGGCAAAGCGTCGTTTTTTCGGATGAATCCAAGTTCTGTTTACAGCACAATGAAGGTCACATGCGTGTTTGGCGACACCCCGATGAACGCACATTGGAAGCGTGTATTCGTCATCGCCATACGGGTTTATCACCCGGCGTGATGGTATGGGGTGCCATCGGCTACACGTCTCGGTCACCTCTTGTTCGCATTGACGGCACTTCGAACGGTGGACGTTACATCGCAGATGTGTTACGACCCGGGACTCTACCCTTCATTCGATCCCTGCGAAACCCTACATTTCAGCAGGATAATGCACGACCGCATATTGGAGGACCTGTACGGGCCTTTCTGGATACAGAAAATGTTCGACTACTGCCCTGGCCAGCACATTCTCCAGATGTCTCACCATTTGAAAACGTCTGGTCAATGGTGGCCGAGCAACTGGCTCGTCACAATACGCCAGTCACTACTCTTGAAGAACTGTGGTATCATGTTGAAGCTGCATGGGCCGCTGTACCTGTACACTCCATCCAAGTTCTGTTTGACTCAATGACCGAGCGAGGTGGCGCAGTGGTTAGCACACTGGACTCGCATTCGGGAGGACGACGGTTCAATCCCGTCTCCAGCCATCATGATTTAGGTTTTCCGTGATTTCCCTAAATCGTTTCAGGGAAATGCCGGGATGGTTCCTTTGAAAGGGCACGGCCGATTTCCTTCCCCATCCTTCCCCAACCCGAGCTTGCGCTCCGTCTCTAATGACCTCGTTGTCGACGGGACGTTAAACACCACTAACCTAACCCTAACCTAACCTTGACTCAATGCCCAGGCGTATCAAGGCCGTTATTACGGCCAGAGGTGGTTGTTCTGGTTACTGATTTCTCAGGATATATGCACCCAAATTGCGTGAAAATGCAATCACATGTCAGTTCTAGTATAATACAGGGTGACTCAAAAAGAATACCACAACTTTAGAAATTTAAAACTCTGCAACGACAAAAGGCAGAGCTAAGCACTATCTGTCGGCGAATTAAGGGAGCTATAAAGTTTCATTTAGTTGTACATTTGTTCGCTTGAGGCGCTGTTGACTAGGCGTCAGCGTCAGTTGATGCTAAGATGGCGACCGCTCAACAGAAAGCTTTTTGTGTTATTGAGTACGGCAGAAGTGAATCGACGACAGTTGTTCAGCGTGCATTTCGAACGAAGTATGGTGTTAAACCTCCTGATAGGTGGTGTATTAAACGTTGGTATAAACAGTTTACAGAGAATGGGTGTTTGTGCAAAGGGAAAATTTCTGGACGGCCGAGAACGAGTGAAAAAAATGTAGCACGCATCCAGCAAGAATTTGTTCGCAGCCCAGGAAAATCGACTCGCAGAGCTATCAGAGAACTGCAAATTCCACAATGTATGGAGAGTCCTACGAAAAAGGTTAGTTATGAAACCTTATCGTCTGAAATTGGTTCAAGCACTGTCTGCAGCTGATAAGATTAAAAGAATCGATTTCTGTGATTTTATCCTTGCTCAAATGGAAACAGATGAATCTTTCGTTTCAAAGATTGTGTTTAGTGATGAAGCAACTTTCCACACTAACGGGAAAGTCAACCGTCACAATGTCTGTATATGGGGCACTGAGAATCCGCGGGAAACAACTCAGTATGAATGTGACTCGCCTAAGGTGAACGTTTTCTGTGCCATTTCAGCCAATAAAGTTTTTGGTCCCCATTTTCTTCGAAGGTGCTACTGTAACTGGACTACAGTATCTGGAGATGTTAGAGAATTGGCTGTTCCCTCAGCTCGAACAAGAAGCACAACAATTCACATTTCAGCAGGATGGAGCGCCACCACATTGGCACTTATCTGTCCGTAACTACCTGAACGTCAACTACCCGAGGCGATGGATCGGCCGCCAGGCAGCCCGTGACAGAGCACTTCATCACTGGCCTCCAAGAAGCCCTGATCTTACCACCTGCGATTTTTTCTTATGGGGGTATGTTAAGGATATGGTGTTTCGGCCACCTCTCCCAGCCACCATTGATGATTTGAAACGAGAAATAACAGCAGCTATCCAAACTGTTACGCCTGATATGCTACAGAGAGTGTGGAACGAGTTGGAGTATCGGGTTGATATTGCTCGAGTGTCTGGAGGGGGCCATATTGAACATCTCTGAACTTGTTTTTGAGTAAAAAAAAACCTTTTTAAATACTCTTTGTAATGATGTATAACAGAAGGTTATATTATGTTTCTTTCATTAAATACACATTTTTAAAGTTGTGGTATTCTTTTTGAATCACCCTGTATATTTGTCCAATGAATACCCGTTTATCATCTGCATTTCTCCTTGGTGTAGCAATTTTAATGGCCAATAGTGCATCAAATATTGACAATTTTTTTCTGTCTGTTTGCAGGAGTTACGCATCCGCCTGCCAGTGCTGAAAGTAAAGTGCCAGAAGGTGAGTAGCCCAGCGTCTCTGCACTACATCTACGTCTGCTTCACACTGTGTAGGGATACAGACTTCCACTCGCTGTACAATATTACGGAATATATTCATGTAGGTGCTCTGCATTTCCTTATAAAACGACTCGAAATATACGAGTGGAGTTATCAAAAACAGGTGTCGCAACACCATTTACTATCCGCTAAACATTGGCAGTGTACAGAGTGAGTCACGAGGTTTTCCCCCGGTTTCTGGAGGGTATTCCTGTGGTTATTTTGAACAAAAAACGTAAATAAAGTAATGGCATCAGATCCATAATTAAGGGGCGACAGTAATTGAAAAACTCAAGAAAATGGCAGATAAAAACTTTTATTGTAGGATTTCACTATCAAAAATGGGTGTAATTATTACTTTAAACGATTTTCTAGCAGTATATTGCATTCAGAGTGGATTTAAAGCAAGTGTTCAAAATTTCCTCCCTGAATTTGAAGCCAGAGATTCGCACGGGAGTGAACCGCGCAACTAGCATTTTGTAATTTCACACGCTCGTTCCTTATTGACGTTGCGGCATCGAAAATGCGTTGTATCAAGTCTTCTCGCGTTTCCGCCTTAGTTTCGTACAGGATGTCTTTCATCCACCCCCAGATGCAGTACTCTAGGGGTCTTAAATCTGGGAATGGTTCAAATGGCTCTGAGCACTATGGGACAACTTCAGAGGTCATCAGTCCCCTAGAACTTAGATCTACTTAAACCTAACTAACCTAGGGACATCACACGCATCCATGCCCGAGGCAGGATTCGAAGCTGCGACCGTAGCGGTCGCGCGGTTCCAGATGTAGCGCCTAGAACCGCTCGGCCAACCCGGCCGGCATATCTTGGAATCTGGCAGGCCAGTTGATAGGGCCTCCGCGACCTATCCATCGATGTGACAATTGCTGATTAAGATAAGCTGTTACCACACGGTGGAAATGTTAGACGTACATGTGGCGTCTGGTTTCCAGAGGAACATCTTCAAGAAGCTGCGGTAAGTCTTCTCGTAAACAGTTAACGTACATCTTACCATTTAAATTTTCCCGGGAGAACAAACGGCCCCAGTAACTGGCCATACCCAATACCACATCAGACACTGACACTGAATCTACGTTCAAACTGACATACCACCGTGGCATGGGGATTTTCGTCTGCCCAGACATGCATGTTGTTGATGCCGTCTCTTGTAAAAGTTGCCTCATCAGTGAACATTATGATAGAGCTGCCGATTTCCATCTAACCTGTTACAAAAGTGCAAACAGTTGGCATAATCATGTGCCTCTGAATGGTGAACTTTCTGCAAATGAAAAGAATACAGTCCATTCTTATGAAGAATCCTACACACCTTAGATTGTGAAACGTTCAGTCGGGTAGCTAGGCGTCTTATACTTGACCGAGGACTGCGTTCTACTGGATTAAGAACGTTTTCCTCTTCTTGAACTGCGCAATGTCTTTTGGAGTGAATAGAAATACTGGGATGAGTACCAGTTTGTAGCAATGTTCGATATGTTCCACTAAATGTTTTGGCACTCGGTATCTTACGATTACGATACCGACAGTGATAATCGGAAATGGCAGCTTTCGCATTACCGTCACAGAAGCCCAAAATTTACACCATCTCTCTATACTCTTGCGATGAAAACTTGTGTGGTATCGCAAAGTGTAGTGCACACAACAGACAATAACAGTAAACAGTGACTGCAGTATCAACAACGTGGTTGTTGTGCAAATGTACCACTCGCTGCACTTGTCGACCTAAGACTGATCGTGTGGCCTGTGAACACAAGTATAGCTCCTTAATTATGGATCTTATCACATTATTGTAATTACATTTTTTGTACCAAATAACCTAAAGAGGCCTGCCGCACTGCGTCCATGGAGACGAGGAGCTCGCCGGAGCTTGAGTCTTGGTGGTGACTTAGTACCTATAGGGTGTTTCAAAAATGACCGGTATATTTGAAACGGCAATAAAAACTAAACGAGCAGCGATAGAAATACACCGTTTGTTGCAATATGCTTGGGACAACAGTACATTTTCAGGCAGACAAACTTTCGAAATTACAGTCGTTTCAATTTTCAACAACAGATGGCGCTGCGGTCTGGGAAACTCTGTAGTACGATATTTTCCACATATCCACCATGCGTAGCAATAATATGGCGTAGTCTCTGAATGAAATTACCCGAAACCTTTGACAACGTGTCTGGCGGAATGGCTTCACATGCAGATGAGATGTACTGCTACAGCTGTTCAATTGTTTCTGGATTCTGGCGGTACACCTGGTCTTTCAAGTGTCCCCACAGAAAGAAGTCACAGGGGTTCATGTCTGGCGAATAGGGAGGCCAATCCACGCCGCCTCCTGTATGTTTCGGATAGCCCAAAGCAATCACACGATCATCGAAATATTCATTCAGGAAATTAAAGACGTCGGCCGTGCGATGTGGCCGGGCACCATCTTGCATAAACCACGAAGTGTTCGCAGTGTCGTCTAAGGCAGTTTGTACCGCCACAAATTCACGAAGAATGTCCAGATAGCGTGATGCAGTAATCGTTTTGGATCTGAAAAATGGGCCAATGATTCCTTTGGAAGAAATGGCGGCCCAGACCAGTACTTTTTGAGGATGCAGGGATGATGGGACTGCAACATGGGGCTTTTCGGTTCCCCATATGCGCCAGTTCTGTTTATTGACGAAGCCGTCCAGGTAAAAATAAGCTTCGTCAGTAAACCAAATGCTGCCCACATGCATATCGCCGTCATCAATCCTGTGCACTATATCGTTAGCGAATGTCTCTCGTGCAGCAATGGTAGTGGCGCTGAGGGGTTGCTGCGTTTGAATTTTGTATGGATAGAGGTCTAAACTCTGGCACATGAGATGATACGTGGACGTTGGCGTCATTTGGACCGCAGCTGCAACATGGCGAACGGAAACCCGAGGCCGCTGTTGGATCACCTGCTGCACTAGCTGCGCGTTGCCCTCTGTGGTTGCCGTACGCGGTCGCCCTACCTTTCCAGCACGTTCATCCGTCACGTTCCCAGTCCGTTGAAATTTTTCAAACAGATCCTTTATTGTATCGCTTTTCGGTCCTTTGGTTACATTAAACCTCCGTTGAAAACTTCGTCTTGTTGCAACAACACTGTGTTCTAGGTGGTGGAATTCCAACACCAGAAAAATCTTCTGTTCTAAGGAATAAACCATGTTGTCTACAGCACACTTGTACGTTGTGAACAGCACACGCTTACAGCAGAAAGACGACGTACAGAATGGCGCACCCACAGACTGCATTGTCTTCTATATCTTTCACATCACTTGCAGCGCCATCTGTTGTTGAAAATTGTAACTACTGTAATTTCGAAAGTTTGTCCGTCTGAAAATGTACTGTTGTCTCAAGTATATTGCAACAAACAGTGTATTTCTATCGCTGCTCGTTTAGTTTTTATTGGCGTTTCAAATATACCGGTCATTTTTTAAACACCCTGTATGTACCGCATTTTTAAAATGTGAGTACGCCTATTAAGGCTGCTTCAGTTTTATTTCTAGATCATGCCCTCGCAGACATATCAAAGAATCAGGTTTATCTTCTGAAGAAGGCTCAATTACTTGGGCTGAAACCTAGGTAAAGGTTGTTTTCATTACCGCAATCCAGGCTGATACTTTCTTATATATTAGATTATCACGATTGCTGGCTGCATTGTTGAAAGTACTAAAATGATCGAAGGCCACTGTGAGTGCAGTAATTATTATAATCTTGTCCTCACGATCGCTGTGTGAGTGACACATAGGCGCCGGCCTGAGTGGCCGAGCGGTTCTAGGCGCTTCCGTCTGGAACCGCGTGACCGCTACGGTCGCAGGTTCGAATCCTGCCTCGGGCATGGATGTGTGTGCTGTCCTTAGGTTAGTTAGGTTTAAGTAGTTCTAAGTTCTAGGGGACTGATGACCTCTGATGTTAAGTCCCATAGTGCTCAGAGCCATTTGCACCATTTTGACACACAGGCGGTTGTAGTATATCCTTAATCATTTCAGTCCAGTTCTTGAAACTTTGTTAACTGACATTCTCAGGATAGTGTGTGTCTGTCTTCAAGAACCTGCCAGTTCACTTTCTTCAGTATCTCTGCTACACTCTCCCACAGCTCAAAAAAACCTGTGACTATTCGTGCTGGCCTTCTCTGTGTACGTTCAGTGCCCACTCCCCTCTGTTAGTCCTATCCGACACGGGTCCCACACAGTGCAGCAATATTCTACGATGGGTCGCACGAGTGAATTGTGAGAAATCTCCTTTGTAGACTGACTGCACTTCCACAGTAGTCTACCAATATACCGAAGTTTACCACCCGCCTTATCCACGATTGAACCAGTGTGATCATTCCGTTTCATACCCCTACAAAGTGTTACACCCATGATGTATTTGTACGAGTTGGCCGATTCCAGCAGTGATTATAGTCATAGGATACTACGTTTTTTCGTTTTGTGAAGTGCCCGATTTTTCATTTCTAAACATTTAGAGCAAGTTCCGGTCTCTGCGCCATGTTGAAGTCTTATCGAGATATGACTGAATATTTATACAGCTTCTCTCAGATAGTGCTTCATTATAAATAACTGCATCATCTGCAAAAAGCGTGATTTTACTATTGACTGTAAGGTCATTAATATGCGAAATGAACAGCAAGGGTCCCAAAACACTTCCCAGGGACACAGGTGAAGTTACTTGTACATCTGCCGATTACTCTCCATCCACGAAAACATGATGTGGCCACCGTACCAAAAAAGTCGTCAATCCAGTCACAAATTTCTTCACTTGGTATTCCATATGATCGTACTTCTGACAATAAGCTGGATGCGGTACTGAGTTACATGCTTTTCGGAAATCAAAAAACACTGCATCTACCTGATTGTCTTTCAGTATGTTATGTCAGAAAAGTGCAATTTGGGTTTCAAATGATCGATGTTTTCGAAATCCATGCTGGTTGGCATTGACGAGGTCATTCTGTTCAGGATACCACACTATGTACATGCATACATACATTAATCCTGTTCCATAGACCATGAATACGACATTTCGTAATGATGTGGAACGTCTCAGTTTAACATAAGTTTTCTTTACACAAAATAATTAATTAATATTTTCTTACAGTTACTACTTCATATCTAAGAATTCATCTACTGAGTAGAAGAAGTTATCTTTCAGAAATTCTTTTAATTAGCTTTTAAATGTTGGTTGGTTATCTGCCAGATTTTAATACTACAGGGTGATTCAAAAAGAATACCACAACTTTAAGAATTTAAAACTCTGCAACGACAAAAGGCAGAGCTAAGCACTATCTGTCGGCGAATTAAGGGAGCTATAAAGTTTCATTTAGTTGTACATTTGTTCGCCATTTCAGCCAATAAAGTTTTTGGTCCCTTTTTCTTCGAAGGTGCTACTGTAACTGGACTACAGTATCTGGAGATGTTAGAGAATTGGCTGTTGCCTCAGCTCGAACAAGAAGCACAACAATTCATATTTCAGCAGGATGGAGCGCCACCACATTGGCACTTATCTGTCCGTAACTACCTGAACGTCAACTACCCGAGGCGATGGATCGGCCGCCAGGCAGCCCGTGACAGAGCACTTCATCACTGGCCTCCAAGAAGCCCTGATCTTACCCCCTGCGATTTTTTCTTATGGGGGTATGTTAAGGATATGGTGTTTCGGCCACCTCTCCCAGCCACCATTGATGATTTGAAACGAGAAATAACAGCAGCTATCCAAACTGTTACGCCTGATATGCTACAGAGAGTGTGGAACGAGTTGGAGTATCGGGTTGATATTGCTCGAGTGTCTGGAGGGGGCCATATTGAACATCTCTGAACTTGTTTTTGAGTGAAAAAAAACCTTTTTAAATAGTCTTTGTAATGATGTATAACAGAAGGTTATATTATGTTTCTTTCATTAAATACACATTTTTAAAGTTGTGGTATTCTTTTTGAATCACGCTGTATTTCGCAAAGATTTTTGTGGCAGCATAATTCACCCCTTTCTGTACCAAAGTGAGATTTAATCCAGAATAGTGTTGTTCCTATGCACTTCGCTGTTATTTTTGAATTGGGATGGATTATTAATTAAAAATTTCAGAAGAGAATATATGTATTGCGAAGGTACTGTGAATATCCCGAGTTCCCTAAATAAATGTCTGCAAAGTGATCTTGGGTGCGATCCAACCATTATTCTGATTACACGCTTTTGTGCAACGAAAGCAGCGGATGAAAATAGGCATAGTAGGCTAATTTACCGATAGGTTGGTCAGTAAATTAGCCTACTATGTTTGAGCTCGGAATAGGTTTAAGATTGTACGGCAGATCTAGGGCAGTACAATCAGTCTACTGAGGAGATTGCTTACAAAACACTCGTGCGGTGCATTCTAGAATTTTGCTCAAGTACATGCAGTAAGACTAAAAGATACAGAACGTATGTGAAGAAGGCAGCACAAATGGTCACATGTTTGACTGA
The DNA here is from genome assembly GCF_021461395.2 of Schistocerca americana. Taxonomy (NCBI): domain Eukaryota; kingdom Metazoa; phylum Arthropoda; class Insecta; order Orthoptera; family Acrididae; genus Schistocerca; species Schistocerca americana. The sequence continues at coordinate 127,012,921 of NC_060129.1, read as the reverse complement.
CCCATGCGTGTATATCACAGAAATGTTGATAAAAACGAACTGCTCGCGAGGAAGGCTGCTAACAGAATTTCAGGAACCAGTATTAAGTGAGGAATACAGAAATGTGTTAGAATGTTGTACCTATCACTCCCACAGGGATCGCGAAGGCAAGACTCGACTGGTTAAAGTGCGCAAGCACACACAGAGGCGTTTAAGCAGTAATTCTTCACGTGCTTCATATTTAAATGGAACGGGAAGAATCCCCAATAACGCTACAATCACAAGTAACCTCTACCACGCACTTTGTTACGATCCCCAAGATGTAGCTCTAAATGTGGATGCACATTTATACTCATGCCCAAATGTAGATTCCAATTTATTCCTCAACTACGCTCCACTTCGTAATAGCTTTACATTTTCACTTATGAATGAAAAGCACAATACTGTGTATAGTCTAGAGAATTAATCTTAAAAAAAGTAATTCTGTACAACATACAAACTATTGTGTTTTCATTTATATTTTGTGTTGTTCCACAAAGAAGTGACGGAAGAATCTGTTAACATTTTCGTAAAGATGCCAACTGTAAATTAAACTAAATGGAGATAACGATATCTTCGTTTAATCACGAGCTATACATCGATGTCTGAAGCGGCTTTTACTTGTAACTTTAATGTTATAGAGGATTTCGTGAAATTATACGTTTCAATGATTGCTCATTCCGTCGGTTCTTGGTAGAATATTTTATACATTATCAATTAAAAATATACTACTATATTTATTATTTTATTGTTAACAATGTCTGTGGTGGTAGATTTTCTATAAATCTTGAAAGTATGAATATGATCACTAATATCTTTAGTTGGAACTAAATAATTTATGGGGATACTTCCAAACTCTGTTGTCAATTTTATACTGTCGTTCTTAGAATTTAGCTGCTTGAGGTATGTTTGAAGTTGTCTAACAGTTGTAATACTTGCCAATTCTTAATTCCCAATAGGCCGTAATCATCGCAATCATAGAGCATTTCATTCAGTGATACATCGCCTAATACACATCCACCTCAAGACCTCAATAAATGGATCACGATCCCATATTTGGGAAAGGTCTCCTTTAATGTGACCAGGAAGTTTAAATCCAGGATTTATGAAACATCATTTTATGTGCAGAGCACTATTGGGCACTTTTTGCCGAATGGTAAAGACAGAACTTCAGCTTGGGAAAAGAGTGAAATATACAAAATCACTTGTAATTGTGGCAAATTGTATATATGTCAATCTCGCAGAGCAATCTGCACCCTGGTGAAGGAAGGCCATAGAAAGCTGTTAGAAAAGAAGACTACTTTTGCAGATCATCTGTTTAAGAAAGGCCATAGTTATATAGTGCAACATGAAGTCTTATATCACGTCCGTAAAGGAAGGAAGATGAACTATTTCGAAATAATGGAAATTAGTAAGCATATGTCCATTTGCCGAAGTTTAGTACTGACAAAGTTACCTAACTTCTAACTGCAGGTGCCACTCGTAATTCAATCCGGAGTGTGTTGTAAATTGTCACTCCTACACATATGCCCCGTCTTTTCTTATATTTCAGTTACTAAATTTCAGCTGTCCTGTTAAAAAATTTACTTTTTGTACTTACAGCTGGTTCACTTACCTGATTAATCTCACTTGTGTGTCTTATCCGTTCGTGATACTGAATCTGTTCAAGACAAGACTATTTTGTTCAGCCACTCACTTGGAACATGTTCAATTTGTGTTCCTCTCAGAGCACTTCATGTAATTTATTGTATAGTTCATTAGCTAATGTGTCATATATTTTTTTTAAGTTCAGCACCTTTACCCGCATTTTCACTAAATAACTGAGAATCTCTGTAGATACACTACTTTAAAATATCTAATCCTACAAAAGTTTCATAATCACATATATTTATAACAAGTTTGTTTGTGTGGCCATCCTCCGCAGCAAGCATACATACATTTTGTAAATAAAATGGTAGTGCGACTTCCAGACCAGATGTGAGGAAACGCAGTTCAGCAAATAGTAAGTAATTACTTTTTTACATAAAAAACCGCAACGTGAACAGTTTAATAATGTAAAACTAACAAAACTGTATAGTTATAGATCCCATTGATGATGCCTTAGAACAAGAAAAAGGCGAAACGCGTCTGGTATAAATAAATTGTCAGCAGGAAAAGGCAACTTTATTTACAAAACAAGTATATATACTGGCGCAATTAAAGCTGTGAGGACGGGGCGTGAGGCGAAAGGCAAAGGTCCCGAGTTCGAGTCTCGGTCCGGCACACAGTTTTAATCTGCCAGGAAGTTTCAAATATATATATATATATATATATATATATATATATATATATATATATATATATATATATATGTATCTTTGTATCTTGTGATGGCGGAACAACCAAAAACCGGTTTGTTAGATAAAATAATAAATATTGTACAATATTTCACTAGTGTCGTGTGTGCTTTTATTCATATCAGTTAGTTAGAGAAAGCAAGTGCCCATATGTCTTTCCGTTAAGATTCCCTAGCAATATTTCTCGAGATTTAGCTATAGTCTGAGAAAAGTATGTGCATATTCGTATTTCTTTCCTCCCAACACCTTAAAATACTGATATTGCCAACGTTTAGGGGATGTTGAACAGTGTTGTGCCTCCTGTTTCTGATGTGTCGTACAGGTATGTGTTAAGTCGTGAGGGCCGGTCTCGGTGGCCGAGCGGTTCTAGGCGCTTCAGTCCGGAACCGCGCGACTGCTACGGTCGCAGGTTCGAATCCTGAGTCGGGCATGGATGTGTGTGATGTCCTTAGGTCTAAGTAGTTCTAAGTTCTAGGGGACTGATGACCTCAGATGTTAAGTCCCATAGTGCTCAGAGCCATTTGAACCATTTTTAAGTCGTGTGGCACCGAATTGTAGAGGAGGCACGCCAGTATATATATTCCCTTGCATTGTACGACAGCTGAAGCTTGTTCCCTTATATATGCAATGAAAATAATTTATAACTTTAACATAGTGTTTGGTATTTCAAATGAATTCTTATTATTTTTTTCATTACTGGTTGTTAACTTCTAAAAATTAGTTTCCTTCTGTTTCTTTCAGGATGCTCAAAAGCCCACACGGCAAGCAGCGAAAAAGGTATGTACCTTTTTGCATCTTTTGTGAGCATACTTTCGCACGGTAAGCTTATTCCTACTCCAGCAGATAAAACTCATCACGTCGGTCTTAACAAAAAATAAATAAATTAGGAGGTTATTTCTCGAATATCACAAGAAATTGTGATGGATTTGTTAATGCTTACTTTATATACAAATGATGTAGTAGATAAAGTTGGAGGCTCCTTTAGATTGTTCACAGACACAGCTGTTGTCTTTAGGGAGGTTCATTCCGTGTACTCAGATGGACAGGCGCGTGAACAATATACGCAAATGCTGAAGTATCTGTTTCAAACCGGTAAACATGCCAGTTTTGTGCCTGCGAACTACGATTTGCGGACAGCATTGGTTTTCTGTTATCATTTGAAGAATCGCATCGAATGCTCGTCGAAGCTTTCGGCGAACATGCTCTTGTTTCGTGTGGATCAAAAAATTCAAAAGTGGTGATTTTGACGTGACAAACGACGAGTGCGGGCAATCGCCGAAAAAGTTCCCAAGACAACGAATTGCAGGCATTATTGGATGAAGATGATAAACAACAGGAACTCGCGGAACAATTCAATGCGACGCAGAAAGCCGTTTCTCTTCGGTTGAAAGCTATGGGAAAGGTGCAGAAAGTGGTAAAATGGGTTCTACATGAACTGAATGAAAGACAGCAAGCAATTCGAAAGACCATTTATGAGATGCTGCTCGCCAGATACAAAAGAAAGTCGTTTCTCCATAGAATAGTGACAGATGATGAAAAAGGATATACACTCCTGGAAATTGAAATAAGAACACCGTGAATTCATTGTCCCAGGAAGGGGAAACTTTATTGACACATTCCTGGGGTCAGATACATCACATGATCACACTGACAGAACCACAGGCACATAGACACAGGCAACAGAGCATGCACAATGTCGGCACTAGTACAGTGTATATCCACCTTTCGCAGCACTGCAGGCTGCTATTCTCCCATGGAGACGATCGTAGAGATGCTGGATGTAGTCCTGTGGAACGGCTTGCCATGCCATTTCCACCTGGCGCCTCAGTTGGACCAGCGTTCGTGCTGGACGTGCAGACCGCGTGAGACGACGCTTCATCCACTCCCAAACATGCTCAATGGGGGACAGATCCGGAGATCTTGCTGGCCAGGGTAGTTGACTTACACCTTCTAGAGCACGTTGGGTGGCACGGGATACATGCGGACGTGCATTGTCGTGTTGGAACAGCAAGTTCCCTTGCCGGTCTAGGAATGGTAGAACGATGGGTTCGATGACGGTTTGGATGTACCGTGCACTATTCAGTGTCCCCTCGACGATCACCAGTGGTGTACGGCCAGTATAGGAGATCGCTCCCCACACCATAATGCCGGGTGTTGGCCCTGTGTGCCTCGGTCGTATGCAGTCCTGATTGTGGCGCTCACCTGCACGGCGCCAAACACGCATACGACCATCATTGGCACCAAGGCAGAAGCGACTCTCATCGCTGAAGACGACACGTCTCCATTCGTCCCTCCATTCACGCCTGTCGCGACACCACTGGAGGCGGGCTGCACGATGTTGGGGCGTGAGCGGAAGACGGCCTAACGGTGTGCGGGACCGTAGCCCAGCTTCATGGAGACGGTTGCGAATGGTCCTCGCCGATACCCCAGGAGCAACAGTGTCCCTAATTTGCTGGGAAGTGGCGGTGCGGTCCCCTACGGCACTGCGTAGGATGCTACGGTCTTGGCGTGCATCCGTGCGTCGCTGCGGTCCGGTCACAGGTCGACGGGCACGTGCACCTTCCGCCGACCACTGGCGACAACATCGATGTACTGTGGAGACCTCACGCCCCACGTGTTGAGCAATTCGGCGGTACGTCCACCCGGCCTCCCGCATGCTCACTCTACGCCCTCGCTCAAAGTCCGTCAACTGCACATACGGTTCACTTCCACGCGGTCGCGGCATGCTACCAGTGTTAAAGACTGCGATGGAGCTCCGTATGCCACGGCAAACTGGCTGACACTGACGGCGGCGGTGCACAAATGCTGCGCAGCTAGCGCCATTCGACGGCCAACACCGCGGTTCCTGGTGTGTCCGCTGTGCCGTGCGTGTGATCATTGCTTGTACAGCCCTCTCGCAGTGTCCGGAGCAAGTATGGTGGGTCTGACACACCGGTGTCAATGTGTTCTTTTTTCCATTTCCAGGAGTGTATTTTGAGAATCATAAACGTCGTAAATCATGGATTAATCCAGGCAAACCATCGACATCCAAGACCAAATCGCTTTGGAAAGAAGACAATGCTCTGTGTTTGGTGGGGTCAAAACGGTATCATCTATTATGAGCTGCTAAAACCAGGTGAAACCGTTAACACTGATCGCTACCAGCAACAAATGATCAGTTTAAATCGAGCATTACGTGAAAAACGACCGAAATATGGAAAAAGGCAACACAAAGTCATATTACTCCATGACAACGCCCCACCACACACAGCAAAACGGGCCAGGGAAACGATCGAAACGTTCATTTGGGAAATACTAGGGCATGCGGTTTATTCTCTAGACTTCGCTCCGTCCGATTATCGTCTATTTGCACCACTGGGACACGCTCTCGCTGAACAACGCTTCAATTCGTATTAAAATGTACGAAAATGGCTCGCTGACTGGTTCGCTTCAGAAGAAGATTTTTTTTTTTTTTCTGCGTGGCATTCATAGCCTGCCGGAGAGGCGGGACAAACGTATAAACAGCAATGCAGATTATTTTGAATAAAATACTGTTTACCAGTTTCAAACAACAGACATGTAATTATTGCAACGAAATTCCGCTTTCATACTTCTACATGTGGTAGTTCACATCCGTCTATTTGTTGTTTCCGCTTCTGTGAGATGTCTATGTGGTGTTCTGCCTGCTCTCACTATTCAGCACATTTACTTGCGACGGTAACGTATTCCTACCGCATGACTCATATTCTATAATCAATGTATAGTATGACAAGACTACAGAAAGAGAACACGCATTTCAATCAATGAACGGACACTTCATAAAGTTGTGAAAAACGAATAAATGGCATTAGGAGGGTTTGGAGCCCGGCTGGGCCGCTTCGTAGTCGGACAGGGTGCACAATTAACCTCCACATCCTATCTGCATCCGTGCTGCACAGCAATCTCTCTGATCTTGCTATAGCTTTCCACTGCAAACTTTCCTTTCTACGAAAGAATGTATTACTTCATCAAAGTTCGTCAAACTTTTGCTATATAGAAAATCATATGTCGTCGTCTCATACTCAAACAGCTGTTAATACAAATAGCACCCAAGACTGGTGTGGTTTCTCGAACTGATTACGTTTACTTTGTCACTGTCTGTTAGATAAAACGAAATAGGCCTTTCTAATACTGCAGCGATTGTAACACACGCCAAACAAGCGAGAATGTTTTGGCACAAAAAGTCATTTTTATCTACCTGATTTACGTAAATAACATGACAGAATATAATTCACGAAGTATCAATATCAGATCTCTAGTAGATCTACTACTTGTACGCCAGGAAATAATTTCACATTTCACTCATATGCTCCAGTTTCCCAAGCTTGAGATCGAAAAGTAGTGTTAATACGAAACTGTTATATAAATTTGGCATTGTCATACTCTTCCATATAATTTGTGTCATGTCCCCGTTTCTTCTCTTTCCTTGTTATACCAAACAATCTTATCACCACTAGTTTTGTAAATATTCCTGCCATTGTCAAAACTTATTCCCCGGTTAACTTCACTAACCGGTTCAATTATCCCGCGCTTATTCTCCCGTTAGGCGTTATTATGTACTCGTACAACGTGTTTTCCGCGCTATTCCGAGAATAAAAGTTAAGTAGCTGCTAACCGGGAACTGCACAACCGGTCCTTAAGCCGTCGGCACACGGACCGTGCATCCGAACGTTGAGCGTTGAGCGTGCCGAGTTTCTGACGTCATAGCGTGGAATAGCACGTTCGGGAGTCTTTCCTAACGTGCAGAGCAATATCTGGCATGTCAGATATTATGAGCGTGCGTCTGAGCGTTGACCAATCAGATGGCACAACGCCACCTACGTCACACGCACGCCGTCTCCCTTCAGTACAGAGTTGTGAGGCGCCATATTGGCATTCGTTTCAAGCCTATATGTATATATGCCGTTTCTGAGCACCAGCAAATTGAGAATCACTGAAAAACCCGTTGATAACTGTGTGATTCGTTTCAATAAAATAATGAGAAACATTATATTCGTGGCAAAATAATTATTGTAACTTGGCTATTATGAGAGTAGGCTATTTGAAGGCAGCGACACACTGATTATCCACCCGAAACGTATTGTTCTTGGTACAATTTGTTATAATTAAATTTCAGTTAGTAACATATTTACGATTAAGGTTTTCGGCACGTTGTAACATAATATGATAGATTTACGTGTGTGAAGTTCGTATAGCGTAATGAGTAGCGTCCCTGTCATCTGTTGAGATGTTGGTTGGGGTGGTGGTTCGCATCTTGACACTGTCATATTTTTTTTCCTAACATTCGCGTTTTTATTAGGTTCTGATACTTTATTATCAGTCTCATATAAATATATAATATAATATTTGATGTTATGTAAATATAAGTTAACATTTTTTTGAGGGGTGACTTTGTTCGATTGGCTTAATCAACAGGACAGCTTGCTCTACTTGTATAAAGATATTTTGCTCCTTTTTATTTTACGCTTCGTAATTCACATGTTGCAAAGATTCTGCTACTGGGTGGAAACAGTGATCAAGTAAGACTGACCTTGGGGTTTTACTAAAATGTGGGAATTATGAAATAATGTTTATCTTATGCGGAGAAGTATTCCAAATTTGTATCGCACTGTTTGTAATAGAACCTTTATAAGCCTGTCTCCTTATTGATTGGACATGGTACCTTCCTTTTCATGAACGATGGAGGAAATGTGGGTTTTAATAGAGTAAACAGTGTGATTTACGAACTAGAAACATCCCTCAAATGCCGCTGGAGTGCGCTGAGATCGCGTATACCACGTTGGAGCCCACGTACCGTATGCACGAGTCGTATCGTTCCTGAGCGTTCAGCAGCACGTTGAACTTGACACGCTCAACGTTAACGTTCGACAGCACGGTCCGTGTGCCGACGGCTATAGTAGTATGGCGAACTGGCGAGAATTTTCCGTCAAAACTTTATTTTGTTGGATACAGCGAGAAGCTAATACTAGGTTCACGCCAAAAGAAATGCACACTATTTTTGTAAAATACAGTTTTCATTCTACATGTGTGAAAATTTTACAGTGTGTAGGTACATCCTTCCCGCTTGTTTACAAACTTAGTTCGACCTGTTCCCGTGAGTGACGCCGTCACAGCATGCCTTCGAGACGGCTGCTACACTTGACGTTCGTCAGAAGCAACGTGCTGTCATAGAATTCCTGTGCTGTGAAAACGAGACAGTGGGAAAGATCCACAAGAGGTTGAAAAAGGTGTACGGAGATGCTGCTGTCGATCGCAGTACAGTTAGTCGGTGGGCGAGCAGGTTAAGTGACGAAAGCGGGCACGGCAATATTGAGGATTGTCCTCGCAGCGGCAGGCCTCGTACTGCACACACTCCAGACAATGTGCAGAGAGTTAACAGATTGGTGACTGCTGACAGACGCATCACAGTGAACGAATTGTCACGCTACGTTGGGATAGGGGAAGGAAGTGTTTGCAGAATACTGAAAGTGTAGGCGTTAAAAAAGGTTTGTGTCAGGTGGGTTCCCAGAATGTTTACAGTGGCTCACAAAGAAACAAGAAAAACGGTATGCAGCGAACTTTTGGAACAGTACGAGAATGGTGGAGATGAATTTCTTGGGAGAACTGTGACAGGTGATGAAACGTGGCTCCATCATTTTTCACCAGAAACGAAGAGGCAATCAATGGAGTGGCATCATGCAGATACACCCAAGAGAAAAAAATTCAAAAACACGCCTTCTGCTGGAAAAGTTACGGCTACTGTGTTTTTCGATTCCGAAGGACTCTTGCTTGTGGACATTGTGCCAAGTGGAACCACCATAAATTCTGATGCATATGTGACGACACTGGAGAAACTTCGAGCTCGACTGAGTCGTGTTCGACCACATCGGCAAAAGCAGGATGTTTTGCTGTTGCACGACAATGCACGGCCACATGTGAGTGAAAAAACCATGGAAGCGATCATAAAACTCAGATGGACAACACTGAAACACCCGCCTTACAGTCCTGACCTGGCTCCCTGTAACTATCATCTCTTCGGGAAACTGAAAGACTCTCTTCGTGGAACAAGGATTGAAGATGATGACTCCCTTGTGCACGCTGCCAAACAGTGGCTCCAGCAGGTTGGTCCAGAATTTTACCGTGCGGGTATACGGGCGCTGCTTCCAAAATGGCGTAAGGCAGTTGAGAGGTATGGAAATTATGTGGAGAAATGAAAATGTTGTTCCAAAAGGATATATCTACACATTGTAAAACTATGAAACATGTAGAATAAAAGATGGATTTAAAAAAATAGTGTGCATTTCTTTTGGAGTGCCCATTGTATGTAATCTTTCTTAGCTGTTATTCCTGTTAGTTGTTTGTTTCCGCTCTGGTAGTCTCAATGGTTGGATTTCGCTAATAATTATGACAACGCTTGTCATTCGCACACCCAGTCAAACATCCTGCTTTTGCCGATGTGGTCGAACACGATTCAGTCGAGCTCGAAGTTTCTTCAGTGTCGTCACATATGCATCAGTGATTGGCATTCATCCGATCGCGTTTGGTTGGATCAGCCCCGTCCTATTTTGGTTGCGGGAAACTATTTTTTTTAATAAAAAAATTTCTTGATGCGACGGGGATTCCCCTGGCAGAGACACCATGCACACTACGCACGCATCCAAAAATGAACTTATGACTCTTTCAGATATTAACTTAGAATGTGTTCAAGATGGTTCAAATGTCTCTGAGCACTATGGGACTTAACTTCTGAGGTCATCAGTCCCCCAGAACTTAAAACTACCTAAACCTAACTAACCTAAGGACATCACACACATCCATGCCCGAGGCAGAATTCGAACCTGCGACCGTAGCGGTCGCGCGGTTCCAGACTGTAGCGCCTAGAACCGCTCGGTCACCTCGGCCGGCTAGAATGTGTTCAAAAATGTTCAAAATCTAACAGGGATACGTTTGAAAATCATTTGAATAATCGATAGACCAACGTGCGCTGGACGCTAGGCGCTTTGTGAAGCAAAGTTTTTTTTTTTCTTCCAGACTATGAACTTGGCGCTGCCTGAAATTACCCCGGTTGGCTGCCCCCCGTCCCCCTAGATCAGTCCCCTGCTTGATGTCCTTTTATCCAATGTGAGACGACGTCAGTGCCCAATGTCTGCGCATCTATTATGGCCTCCAAGACATCCCAGACGTATCTGTCCCTCTGTTTATCAGTCGGAAGGCCTTATCTGCTTGCTGCATTTAGCAGCGGCGCTGACATGAGAACTACACTCCTGGAAATGGAAAAAAGAACACATTGACACCGGTGTGTCAGACCCACCATACTTGCTCCGGACACTGCGAGAGGGCTGTACAAGCAATGATCACACGCACGGCACAGCGGACACACCAGGAACCGCGGTGTTGGCCGTCGAATGGCGCTAGCTGCGCAGCTTTAGTGCACCGCCGCCGTCAGTGTCAGCCAGTTTGCCGTGGCATACGGAGCTCCATCGCAGTCTTTAACACTGGTAGCATGCCGCGACAGCGTGGACGTGAACCGTATGTGCAGTTGACGGACTTTGAGCGAGGGCGTATAGTGGGCATGCGGGAGGCCGGGTGGACGTACCGCCGAATTGCTCAACACGTGGGGCGTGAGGTCTCCACAGTACATCGATGTTGTCGCCAGTGGTCGGCGGAAGGTGCACGTGCCCGTCGACCTGGGACCGGACCGCAGCGACGCACGGATGCACGCCAAGACCGTAGGATCCTACGCAGTGCCGTAGGGGACCGCACCGCCACTTCCCAGCAAATTAGGGACACTGTTGCTCCTGGGGTATCGGCGAGGACCATTCGCAACCGTCTCCATGAAGCTGGGCTACGGTCCCGCACACCGTTGGCCGTCTTCCGCTCACGCCCCAACATCGTGCAGCCCGCCTCCAGTGGTGTCGCGACAGGCGTGAATGGAGGGATGAATGGAGACGTGTCGTCTTCAGCGAAGAGAGTCGCTTCTGCCTTGGTGCCAATGATGGTCGTATGCGTGTTTGGCGCCGTGCAGGTGAGCGCCACAATCAGGACTGCATACGACCGAGGCACACAGGGCCAACACCCGGCATCATGGTGTGAGGAGCGATCTCCTACACTGGCCGTACACCACTGGTGATCGTCGAGGGGACACTGAATAGTGACGGTACATCCAAACCGTCATCGAACCCATCGTTCTACCATTCCTAGACCGGCAAGGGAACTTGCTGTTCCAACAGGACAATGCACGTCCGCATGTATCCCGTGCCACCCAACGTGCTCTAGAAGGTGTAAGTCAACTACCCTGGCCAGCAAGATCTCCGGATCTGTCCCCCATTGAGCATGTTTGGGACTGGATGAAGCGTCGTCTCACGCGGTCTGCACGTCCAGCACGAACGCTGGTCCAACTGAGGCGCCAGGTGGAAATGGCATGGCAGGCCGTTCCACAGGACTACATCCAGCATCTCTACGATCGTCTCCATGGGAGAATAGCAGCCTGCATTGCTGCGAAAGGTGGATATACACTGTACTAGTGCCGACATTGTGCATGCTCTGTTGCCTGTGTCTATGTGCCTGTGGTTCTGTCAGTGTGATCATGTGATGTATCTGACCCCAGGAATGTGTCAATAAAGTTTCCCCTTCCTGGGACAATGAATTCACGGTGTTCTTATTTCAATTTCCAGGAGTGTATGTCTACAAATGAATACCCTGACCTGGGCGCCATGCCTTTCAATTTTCGAGCATTTATCGGATACTTGTGCGAAACATTTCGGAGTCAACATTAACGAGCTTGTAAGAGGTCCATGACTAAGGAATTTATTGCTAGCGCACTCGAGCAGATGTAATTTCGATGCATTGCTCACGCGCTGCCTGCGATATGTAAGCTATAAGAGAATCTCAGACCAGAGAGCAGTGTTTTATGCAGTAGGAACTGTGTAGCAGTAGCGAGCAGTCTGGTGTATGGAGTTGGCTGGGCCGGTCGTGAGGGAGCGATGGCGGTGCCTGAGCGATGTAGTATAAGGTAAAAGCAGCCTCGCGCATATGTAGTATTGTTATATCAAGTCCCATGTAAATGTTTTTCAAAAAAATCTCTTAATAATAATCTTTCTTATAAAAAATTATTATTTATGTATGTATAACATTCACATTTAGCGTAACCTCCCCACAGTTTATTATTCCGTAACCTCACAATAATAACGTCTCTGTATAATAATCTCCCAATAAAATTGTGGCTCACTTATATAACCTTTCAATAATTAACTGGCTGTGAATCTAAACTGGTAAATTTGGACGTCAGCAGTGCTGCGTCATGCCTCTGAAAGAGTAAACTGAATAAATTGAAAATTCTTACCTCAATAAGGTCGCCGGATAATGCATATATATCTGCTCCCATAAGAAATTTTTCTGGCACAGCCCAGTGCAATGCTGGCCGATAGATTTGTCATGTATAAACAGAAACAACTGATTTTTCTTTACAATAATCGGGATGACCATGCATTGGAGAAATTAGCAAATTCTTTAAATTGAGATGAATGATTGTCAAAAGTTAATTTTTTATAAGAAAGATTATTATTAAGAGATTTTTTTGAAAAACATTTACATGGGACTTGATATAACAATAGTACATATGCGCGAGGCTGCTTTTACCTTATACTACATCGCTCAGGCACCGCCATTGCTCCCTCACGACCGGCCCAGCCAACTCCATACACCAGACTGCTCGCTACTACTACTACCACTAACACACAGGTCAGTCAAGACTGCTCTCTGGTCTGAGATTCTCTTATAGCTTACACATCGCAGGCAGCGCGTGAGCAATCCATCGAAATTACATCTGCTAGAGAGCGCTAGCAATAAATTCCTTAGTCATGGACCTCTTACAAGCTTTATAAGACGGTGATCGGGTTTAGAGGATTCCATACGTGCTCCAACACCTAAGATGTACCATTGCTAACAATATTAAACATGCAACAAAATTACGTGCCCTTTTGCCTATTATCAGTTGTCGGAAACCTAGCCGGCCTTGTGGCCGAGCGGTACTAGGCGCTTCAGTTCGGAACCGCGCTGCTGTTACGGTCGCAGGTTCGAATCCTGCCTCCGGCATGGATGTGTGTGATGTCCTTAGGTTAGTTTGGTTTAAGTAGTTCTAAGTTCTAGGGGACCGATGAACTCATATGTTAAATCCCGTAGTGCTCAGAGCCATTTGAACCATTTGAATAGGAAACCTTGATCTCTTGGAACTGGTCATGAAATACTAAATCTTACAAATCTCTTCTACTGCAAGCTCTTTGATTTCCATATTTTGGGAGCAGCAGCTTGGACTAAACAAGAAAAAACTGCCTAGTAAAGATGGGCTCTGAAATACGTAGCTTAAGGCCTATGAAGCAAATGTTGACAGATGTGAAAATTACCGAACTATCAGTTTAATAAGTCACGACTACAAAATACTAACGCGAATTCTTTACAGACGAATGGACAAGCTGGTAGAAGCCGACCTCGGGGAAGATCAGTTTGGTTTCCGTGGAAATATTAGAACAAGTGAGATGGATTAAGAAAAGGCAAACCTACATTTCTTGCATTTGTATACTTAGAGAAATCTTTCGACAATGTTGACTAGAATACTCTCTTTCAAATTCTGAAGGTGGCAGGGGTAAAATACATGGAGCGAAAGGCTATTTACAATTAGTACAGAAACCAGATGGCAGTTATAGGAGTCGAGGGACATGAAAGGGAAGCAGAAGTTGGGAAGGGAGTGAGACAGGGTTGTAGCCTCTCCCCTATGTTATTCAATCTGTATATTGAGCAAGCAGTAAAGCAAACAAAAGAATAATTCGGAGTAGGTATTAAAATCCATGGAGAAGAAATAAACACTTTGAGGTTCGCCGATGACATTGTAATTCTGTCAGAGACAGCAAAGGACTTGGAAGAGCAGTTGAACGGAATGGACAGTGTCTTGAAAGGAGTATATAAAATGAACATCGACAAAAGCAAAACGAGGATAATGGAATGCAGTCGAATTAAATCGGGTGATGTTGAGGGTATTAGATTAGGAAATGAGACGGTTAAAATAGTAAAGGAGTTTTGCTATTTGGGGAGCAAAATTACTGATGATGGTCGAAGTAGAGAGGATATAAAATGTAGACCGGCAATGGCAAGGAAAGCGTTTCTGTAGAAGAGAAATTTGTTAACATCGAGTATAGATTTTTAAGTGTCAGGAAGTCGTTTCTGAAAGTATTTGTATGGAGTGTGGCCATGTATGGAAGTGAAACATGGACGATAAATAGTTTGGACCAGAAGAGAATAGAAGCTTTCGAAATGTGGTGCTACAGAAGAATGCTGATGATTAGATGGGTAGATCACGTAACTAATGAGGAGATATTGAATAGAATTGGGGAGAAGAGAAGTTTGTGGCACAACTTGACTAGAAGAAGGGATCGGTTGGTAGGACATGTTCTGAGGTATCAAGGGATCGCCAATTTAGTACTGGAGGGCAGCGTGGAGGGTAAAAATCGTAGGGGGAGACCTAGAGATGAATACACTAAGCAGATTCAGAAGGATGTAGGTTGCAGTAAGTACTGGGAGATGAAGAAGCTTGCACAGGATAGAGTAGCATGGAGAGCTGCATCAAACCAGTCTCAGGACTGAAGACCACAACAACAGCAACAAGAGCTATGAGCACTTGTTCAGTAGAGAAAGACGAAACAGATATGCACGTAACTCTAAAGATATGCACTTTATAGCCTATGGTATGTTTACGAGGCAAATTTTTCTTATTTGGTCCATGCTAGCCGGTCCCAAAATTTGGAAATCAAAGATCTTGCAGTAAAAGAGATTTGTTTTACATTGCCGACCTCTGTGGCCGAGCGGTTCTAGGCGCTCAGTCCGGAACCGCGCGACTGCTACGGTCGCAGGTTCGAATCCTGCCTCGGGCATGGATGTGTGTGATGTCCTTAGGTTGGTTAGTTTCAAGTAGTTCTAAGTTCTAGGGGACTGATGACCTCAGATGTTAAGTCCCATAGTGCTCAGAGCCATTTGAACCATTTGTTTTACACTATCGAAGACGAAGTAGTACACATACTTCTTAAGGTATGCATTTTAGTGCCCATGTTTACTGCATTCTTTTGCTTCGGATGTTCGCTCCTGTCATGTCCCTATATATTGGCCGTTCCCTCGGGGACACCTGGTATTTAGGGAGAGTCAAAATTCGGACGCCACAACAGTACTCCTCGCATATTAAGAGAACAAAAATTTCTCTGCGAAAATTTCGTCCCGTGCACGTTTTCGGTAGTAAAAGAAGGTCAAGGAAGGCAACTATACGACAGGTGTCTCCATTTAATACTGTGTAGCTGTTCTGACCAGTTGATGAAGCCGGTATGTTTTCACGTTAGAATACTCAGGTTCGATTCCGTACCTAGATTTCTTTTTTACTTTCCAATTTTGTTCTCCTTAATAACGCTGAGGCATACATAATCCTACAACTACAGTTTGCTTAACAATCAGCATAACAACTATTGGTCAGATGTCAGATATACAGGGTGGTCCATTGATCGTGACCGGGCCAAATATCTCACGAAATAAGCGTCAAACAAAAAAACTACAAAGAACGAAAATCGTCTAGCTTGAAGAGGGAAACCAGGTGGCGCTATGGTTGGCCTGCTAGATGGCGCTGCCATAGGTCTAACGGATATCAACTGCGTTTTTTTTTTTAAATCTGAACCCCAATTTTTTTATTACATATTCGTGTAGTACGTAAAGAAATATGAATGTTTTAGTTGGACCACTTTTTTGGCTTTGTGATAGATGGTGCTGTAATAGTCACAAACGTATAAGTACGTGGTATCACGTAACATTCCGCGATACGATAAACCGCAGTCGCGATAGGCTACAATCCGAACTTTATCGAAGTCGGAAACGTGATGGTACGCATTTCTCCTCCTTACACGAGGCATCACAACAACGTTTCACCAGACAACGCCAGTCAATTGTTGTTTGTGTGTGAGAAATCGGTTGGAAACTTTCCTCGTGTCAGCACGTTGTAGGTGTCGCCACCGGCGCCAGCCTTGTGTGAATGCTCCGAAAAGCTAATCATTTGCATACCACAGCATCTTCTTCCTGTCGGTGAAATTTCGCGTCTGTAGCACGTCATCCTCGTGGTGTAGCAATTTTAATGGCCAGTAGTGTATGTATATTTACGATGTCTTATGCAACAAAACAATTCTCTTTCGGTAGCCTATATAAATTTATTTGAATTTGATGAGGTATCCAGATGACGCGACCTAGCGATTACTGTCGCCTCTCCTTATCGCTGCACTTCCTCGCTTCCTGAGACGCTAATGAGTTGCGACCTCGGTGACAATTAGACTTCTGTGGTTGCGTCTCAAAGGCACCGTACCACTTCTACCGAACTCGTCAATGTGCAGGAGTTAGCTCAAAGTCGTTTCGGTTCCACGAGTCTATGTTTAGTACGCGTGTGCAGCGTTTAAACTTGTGTACTCCTTCGGACTCGCTCCTCCATAGAGTATACATCAAGAAGTCTCCTTCCAGCACTAGTTACTAGTATCTCTGACGCATTTGTCCGTTAGCCGCATAACAATCGTCAGGGAAGAACGAATATTCGTGATCTGCAACGTTCGGTCGTGTAGGCGCGTCATAAAATTTGAGCGTGGGGAGTAAATCGGCGCGTAGTAAGACCATGCCGAAAAGGAAGCAGCCGGCGGGAAAAAGGAGCAGCGGTTCTAAGACGAGCTCGAACAGGAGTTCTGCGGCGAGTTCGCCCACTACGTGCGGTTCGTCCAGACGCCCTGCGACGCGTTCGTCTTCGGTAAGTTATGCTTCTTTTACAAGTAAACTTAAAGCGTATAAATTCACCGAAGGGCAGCGTCTTGTCTCGATGTGTCGATGTCCAGCCGCATATCTACAAATCGTTGTGGCACGATATACATGGGTATGGCTAAGGTAATTTGCATGTACAAAGAAAGGAGTTTTTTAAAATATGCACCGCAAGCACGGTGCATACGTGGTAGAGGTAACTAATTATTATTTCCCCATTCTACTGTTATAGATCTAACTGTACAAACGATAATGTAGCAACAGTGTGGGCAGTACTCGCAAAATGCTGGTGACACATGTGTGGTGGAAATAATACGTGTTGCATAACTGTGTGGAGGTTCAGGAAAGGGACAATATTTATGCTGTGTAGCGAATGTTAGACAATCTTAAATATGGATAAGTGGATGGTAATGCCACGGAGCAGATGAATGAAAATAAACCGTATGGTCAAGAGAAATTTGAATAGCATACGTCGGCTTTGACCATTGACGTAATGGCAGTTTCTGCTGTGACAATGTGTCAAGCGCACATTCCGATTTCACCCGTCCACTTTGACCCATGACCTTGTATGACATCATGACTTTACGATGCGAATGATGTAAGCGGCTTGTTATTACATTTTATCCGTGGCTGTTTTAGCTACTCGTGTATATTATGATGTCTGTAAGCTGCGCTGTTTATTTTCGTATTTGACACGATTAAACAGGAACTTATGAGCACAAATTAAATTGTTCCGAGTGCAACGATTAGTGGTTATAATTATATTTTTGTTTCTAACAAGTATTTGGCTGTTTTCGTTATGTGACACGTTTGTCGAGGTTAGACAGAGAGTATGTGTGTAACTACATGGTTGCGAATGAAACGAGTAGTGATCTTATTTACAATTTTGATTGTTACAAATATCTGGCTCCTTTTTTTCGAATGTGACACTGTGGAGGCGCTTCGTATTTGAAATGGATTGATTTTATAGGTGTTGTTGTTGTTGTTGTTGTTGAGTGTGTGTGTGTGTGTGTGTGTGTGTGTGTGTGTGTGTGTGTGTGTGTGTGTGTGTAGTATGTTTTGAGGCCAGCCTTGTTTAATTTGGAATTGTCGATGGTTCATAAGTTTATTTTCATAAGCTTTTTCATTCATTGTGAGGCTGTTTCTTTGTGCTTTTTGAAATGAGGGTTTTCGAATTTGTGTTTGTTTACTTTCATTTGTAGGGGTGGAATTATGGTTGTGTGTGGAAGGTTTTTTTGGTATCGGTGTCTTCGTTTGAGCTATATAGGCCAAGCAAATTATCCGACTCTAATTGTGTATTTTTTGACTTTTTTCGTTTCGTTTCTTCTAGCTGAGTTTGCGTGTCTAGCTTTCGATTCTTTGTTGCTGTGCACTGATATTAGCGTCAGTTTTTTTAATGAGTTTGTTCCAACCCATAACCCCCTCATTCCGGCGGTTGTCCCGTTGTCATTTTATTTCCATATTGAAATAAGCCTATTTCGTGAGATTTTTACGTCTGAGTTTGAGATTAATGTCTATCCTCCGGGTCACCATCTTGTTGAGTGCAATGGCCTGGTATTAAATGATATCTTTTGGTGGTCTTAGTAATTAAATTAAGCGATCGTCTTTACTCGAAATACGACGTCATCGGTCAAAGAACTCGCCTGGATTCGGACCCTATTCTATTCCCCGCGTCTTGAACTGCATTTCTTTTGAAGCGCTTTTTGATGTCATATTTTCTTCGGTTCCGAGGGAAGTTCTGTTTTTAATCGGATAAATTCTAGTGCCCGATTCCACGCGTAGGCTTTTGGCGATGACGTCATACGGGAGGCAACATGGGAGGCAAGGACGCTACGTAGAGATAATCTTTGAAAGCAGCGAATGACATTCGTAAACAAAACAATGTAGCAAACGATAAAATTATAGTGACAATTCAAGCGATTATTTACTTAGCCACGAACTGTATCGAAATGAATTCAAGATAATGGAAATATATAAGAACAAAACAAAGGATAAATATGCTTGAAATAAGTTACTGTCGTAATTTATGCGAGTTAAGAAAAGCAAAGAGAACCTTTAAATTCCATTACAATGTGGTATAGCGCTTCATGAAGTCGTAACATTATGAGATAGCGTTAATGTATTATAATAATTGTTGACTCTAAACGGACTACCGCGGGGTACTTTTGTGATTTGGACGGCGAAAAACTAAAATGTAACGTAACAGGAAAATTAAATAAATAATAGCGTGTGTGAAAGAATAAGTGTGAAATGTGGAAAAACCGACACGGATATCCTAATAAAAACCAGTATACAAGTTATGAAAATTCGCAAAAAGTAACAAATATTGGAATCGATAACTAGAACTTGCGTTAATTCTAGTTACCGATTCCGGCATCAGTTACTTTTCCGCAGCAGTTCAGAAATGTAGAAACCCTATTACATTTCAGTGCACACACTTACTGCAAAAACGATCTAAACAATGAACAACGCAATGGTTGAAATAGGTAAGTGGAATTGACCTCCTATATAACTTACTTAATTCTTGATACCGATTCCAATGTTTGCTATTTTTTCGCGGTAGTTTAGAGAGCAACTACAAAAGTAGAAATCCTATCACATTTCGTTGCACACACCTGCGGGAAAAACAATCTGAGCAATGAACCATGGAATAGTGGGACTGGGTAACTAGAATTGACCTTCTTTTTATTTATTTATTTATTTATTGTTCCGTGGGACCAAATTAAGGAGAAGTCTCCATGGTCATGGAACGAGTCAGTACATGAAATTATAAGACGATAGTAGAAACAGGCGACAATTCGTAAGTTTAAATAAAGAAAATCAACAATATAACACTGGAATTAGCTTAATTTTTCAGCTCCTCCAGGAGCTCCTCGACAGAATAGAAGGAGTGAGCCATGAGGAAACCCTTCAGTTTAGACTTAAAAGCGTTTGGGCTACTGCTAAGATTTTTGAGTTCTTGTGGTAGCTTATTGAAAATGGATGCAGCAGAATACTGCACTCCTTTCTGCACAAGAGTCAAGGAAGTGCATTCCACATGCAGATTTGATTTCTGCCTAGTATTAACGGAGTGAAAGCTGCTAACTCTTGGGAATAGGCTAATATTGCTAACAACAAACGACATTAAAGAAAATTTATACTGTGAGGGCAATGTCTATATAGGAGGTTGATTTTAAATACATATTCCAACAATACGATGATTTATAATTTTGGACGTGTGTGCAGTAAGTGCGCGGACTGGGTTTTTTGTAGGATTTGAAAAGTTTTAATTAATCTACGAACTACTGCAAGAAAGTAACATATTGTACAGTGGATAGGTGAAATAATGTGAACAGTGGTAGTAATGGGATGGTTGTGTTTGACGGTCAACAATGCAGGTACGGCTCGTGTCGCGCTGGACTGTGCGTGTTCAGTACGGACTAGCCATCAGCGCGGGTTGTTTACGAGTAGTGCACAATCCGTATTTGCATTCAGAAGCCGCTCAATAGCCATCTTCGAGGCCCCGTATCTATCGACACTGTCCGCCGACAACTCAAAGAAATGTTCAAATATGTGTGAAATCTTATGGGACTTAACTGCTAAGGTCATCAGTCCCTAAGCTTACACGCTACTTAAACTAAATTATCCTAAGGACAAACACACACACCTATGCCCGAGGGAGGACTCGAACCTCCGCCGGGGCCAGCCGCACAGTCCATGACTGCAGCGCCGAGAACTCCATAAAGCGAATATTCATGGACGATCTGCTATGACGAGACCATTAGTGACGACAACCAACGCAAAGAAGCGTAAAACATGGTGTCAGGAGCATAAATCCTAGACGGCTGATCAGTGCAAACACAACAACATAGGGCCGGGTTTACGTGTGGAGAACGCCAAAAGAAGCCTACAATCCTGATTGCTTAATTCCAGCGGTTAAGCATCGAGGTGGAAGTGTGATGTCATGTCAAGATATTCTGCTGGTCCCATTGTTGTTTGTTGTTGTGGTCTTCAGTCCTGAGACTGGTTTGATGCCGCTCTCCATGCTACTCTATCCTGTGCAAGCTTTTTCATCTCCCAGTACCTACTGCAACCTACATCCTTCTGAATCTGCTTAGTGTATTCATCTCTTGGTCTCCCTCTACGATTTTTACCCTCCACGCTGCCCTCCAATACTAAACTGGTGATCCCTTGATGCCTCACAACATGTCCTACCAACCGATCCCTTCTTCTGGTCAAGTTGTGCCACAAACTTCTCTTCTCCCCAATCCTATTCAATACTTCCTCATTAGTTATGTGATCTACCCATCTAATCTTCAGCATTCTTCTGTAGCACCACATTTCGAAAGCTTGTATTCTCTTCTTGTCCAAACTATTTATCGTCCATGTTTCACTTCCATACATGGCTACACTCCATACAAATACTTTCAGAAACGACTTCCTGACACTTAAATCTATACTCGATGTTAACAAATTTCTCTTCTTCAGAAACGCTTTCCTTGGCATTGCCAGCCTACATTTTATATCCTCTCCACTTCGACCATCATCAGTTATTTTGCTCCCCAAATAGCAAAACTCCTTTACTACTTGAAGTGCCTCATTTCCTAATCTAATTCCCTCAGCATCACCCGACTTAATTAGACTACATTCCATTATCCTTGTTTTGCTTTTGTTGATGTTCATCTTATATCCTCCTTTCAAGACACTGTCCATTCCATTCAACTGCTCTTCCAAGTCCTTTGCTGTCTCTGACAGAATTACAATGTCATCGGCGAACCTCAAAGTTTTTATTTCTTCTCCATCCATTTTAATACCTACTCCGAATTTTTCTTTTGTTTCCTTTACTGCTTGCTCAATATACAGATTGAACAACATCGGGGAGAGGCTACAACCCTGTCTTACTCCCTTCCCAACCACTGCTTCCCTTTCATGTCCCTCGACTCTTATAACTGCCATCTGGTTTCTGTACAAATTGTAAATAGCCTTTCGCTCCCTGTATTTTACCCCTGCCACCTTTAGAATTTGAAAGAGAGTATTCCAGTCAACATTGTCAAAAGCTTTCTCTAAGTCTACAAATGCTAGAAACGTAGGTTTGCCTTTCCTTAATCTTTCTTCTAAGATAAGTCGTAAGGTCAGTATTGCCTCACGTTTTCCAGTGTTTCTACGGAATCCAAACTGATCTTCCCCGAGGTTGGCTTCTACTAGTTTTTCCATTCGTCTGTAAAGAATTCGTGTTAGTATTTTGCAGCTGTGACTTATTAAGCTGATAGTTCGGTAATTTTCACATCTGTCAACACCTGCTTTCTTTGGGATTGGAATTCTTTCTTTGGGATTTGGAATGTGTGTCCCATTATTACTCTCAAAGGACGTGTTACAGCCGACGATTATGTGAACTTAAGGTTATCAGGTGCATCCCGTGATTCAAATGTTATTTCCCAACAATGATGCCATAGTTCAGGATGACAATGCACCCATTCAGACAGCGAGGGCAGTACAATCGCGGTATAACACCATCGAACCCTTGTGGGCGGTATTGGAACGTAGACTCCGGAGCAGCTTTCCGCCTCTCTCGTCACTACAGAGGTTCAGATCGAAGAGTGGCTGAACATTCCACTGGAGACTATACAATCATTATACGCCAGTATTCCAAGAAGAATCGCAGCTGTATTACGGAAAATGGGAGTCCAACCCCTTATTAATAAACCATTCCCAAGTAAGTACAGGTGTTCACATTATTTTTAAATTTTTTTGAGTTATTATTTTTTTAATTATTATTTTTAAATTTAGCATTTGAGAAATCTTTCACGCAGGAGGATCGTACAAACATACTGCCGTTTGAGTCTCGTACAGATTCCCGTATGGAGGACATAGTGATAGACGTCCCTGGGGTTGTGAAGCAGCTGAATGGGTTGAAAATAAATAAATCGCCAGGTCCTGATGGGATTCCAATTCGGTTCTACAGAGAGTACTCTACTGTATTGGCTCCTTACGTAGCTTGCATTTATCAGGAGTCTCCTGCCCAACGTAAAGTCCCGAGAGACTGGAAAAAAGCGCAGGTGACCCCTGTATATAAGAAGGGTAGAAGGACGGATCCTCAAAATTACAGACCAATAATCTTAACATCGGTTTGTTGCAGGATTCTCGAACATATTCTCAGTTCGAATATAATGAATTTCCTTGAGACAGAGAAGTTGCTCTCCATGCATCAGCACGGCTTTAGAAAGCATCGCTCCTGCGAAACGCAACTCGCCCTTTTTTCACATTATATCTTGCGAACCGTGGATGAAGGGTATCAGACGGATGCCATATTCTTGACTTCTGGAAAGCGTTTGACTCGGTGCCCCACTGCAGACTCCTAACTAAGGTACGAGCATATGGGATTGGTTCCCAAGTATGTGAGTGGCTCGAAGACTTCTTATGTAATTGAACCTAGTACGTTGTCCTCGATGGTGAGTGTTCATCGGAGGTGAGGGTATCATCTGGAGTGCCCCAGGGAAGTGTGGTAGGTCCGCTGTTGTTTTCTATCTACATAAATGATCTTTTGTATAGGGTGGATAGCAATGTGCGGCTGTTTGCTGATGATGCTGTGGTGTACGGGAAGTCGTCGTTGAGTGACTGTAGGAGCATACAAGATGACTTGGAGAGAATTTGTGATTGGTGTAAAGAATGGCAGCTAACTCTAAATATAGATAAACGTAGATTAATGCAGATGAATAGGAAAAACAATCCTGTAATGTTTGCATACGCCGTTAGCAGTGTAGCGCTTGACACAGTCACGTCGATTAAATATTTGGGCGTAACATTGCAGAGCGATATGAAGTGGGACAAGCATGTAATGGCAGTTGTGGGGAAGGCGGATAGTCGTCTTCGGTTCATTGGTAGAATTTTGGGAAGATGTGGTTCATCTGTAAAGGAGACCGCTTATAAAACACTAATACGACCTGTTCTTGAGTACAGCTCTAGCGTTTGGGATCCCTATGAGGTCAAATTGAGGGAGGACATAGAAGCAATTCAGAGGAGGGCTGCTAGATTTGTTACTGGTAGGTTTGATCATCACGCGAGTGTTACGGAAATGCTTCAGGAACTCGGGTGGGAGTCTCTAGAGGAAAGGAGACGTTCTTTTCGTGAATCGCTACTGAGGAAATTTAGAGAACCAGGATTTGAGGGAGCTGCAGTACAATTTTATTGCCGCCAACTTACATTTCGCGGGAAGACCACAAAGATAAGAGAGATTAGGGCTCGTACAGAGGCATATAGGCAGTCTTTTTCCCTCGTTCTGTTTGGGAGTGGGAGAGAAGATGCTAGTTGAGGTACGAGGTACTCTCCGCCACGCACCGTATGGTGGATTGCGGAGTCTGTATGAAGATTTAGATATTTTGCCTATCCCCTGTAGGTACCCATTCCGAGGTCTTTTATTGCTCATAATAGTGAAGAGACTAACACCAAATGTAGAAATCGTATAACACTGTAGTGCACATACTTGTTGCAAAAACGCCCTAAATAACGAGCCGTGGAATTGGTAGAATCCACGATTAGAATTAATTTATATAGGTCAGTTCAAGTTGCCGTTTCCAGTATCTGTTGCTTCCTCGGAGTAGTTCAGAGAGCAGTTACAAATGTACGTTTCCGTGCATACATCTGCAGGAAAAACGATCTAAAAAATGAGCCATGCAATGGTGGAAATCATTAACTATATAGAACTGACCTATATGCTTTGATTCTAGTTACCGGTTCAAATATTTGTTACTTTTTGTGAATTTTAGTTACTTTTGTACTGGCTTTTCTTGCAGAATTTTTCCACATTTCGCGTTACTGTTCTTTTCATGTTTCACATATGTTTTTATTCATTTCATTTACCAGTTGTGTTACATTTTAATTCTCCTAGCTCAAAACTCCATTTTTCCCACGGTAGTCCCGTTAGATTCAATAATTACTATTTTGCTGTTTCACAATATTACGGCTTCAACATACGCTGTACTGCAGTGGAATTAAAGGTTCTCTATGCTTTCTCACTCGTATGAATTACGATGATAATTTATTTCAGACAAGTGCGGTATATATCTCTTTTTGTCCTTTTTTTGGGAACCTTCAATTCTTTTGGATATAATGCGTGGCTAAGTAATTGAACCATGCTTGTAATTTTACCGTATGCTACATTCGTTTGTTCACGAACATGACCAGATGCTTTCAAAGATTGCCTCTATGCAGTGTTTCTGCCTTGGGTATACCGTCTTTGCTCAAAGCTGACGTATGTATTAGGACATTAGAGTTAACCCTTTTAATCTGTGCTGTGAATGAAAGGCAAAATACTATCTTTTCTGTTCCAGATGATATTACAATATTTAGTGGATTAACGACTATTGCCTTGACGAACAATATATTCTTTTTAAATTGCTACTGTCTATCGTGGTCCCCGCTGTAACTTTAGTGCTGTTTCTACGTTCTTCGTATTTTTCTTCCCCATGAATAGTTGTCATTTTTGCAATAGCCCTTTTCGTTTGCTCGTGTTATCCTACATGCATATACAGGGTGTGAGTAAAGTTCGGGAACACTTTCAATTATTTCTTGCACAAGAACTAAACATTGTACAGATGTCGTACATATTGCATTTTGAAAAGAAACTCTGGAAGGTTTTTTTTTTTCCGAAGTCTTGCCATACCCGTCCGAGCATGGCATCGTCGACTGTAGCATTCCCGTATTCTCTCCCAGATCTCTGCTACATCGCGTGGTGGAGGCGGTACATACACCAGATCTTTAATGTGTCCCCACAGAAAAGTCACACGGAGTGAGATATGGTGATGGGGGAAGCCAACACACAGAAAAGCTCGCTCTGCACCTGAACTCGTCGTGTTTGCGACTAGCAGTGAGTATCGGCAAATTAACAAAATACGCTGTGGCGGTATACATAAAAGAAAAACTTTCAGGGTTTCTCTTCAAAATCACATATGTATGATATCTGTACAGTGTTTGGTTCTCGTGCAATAAATTATTGAAAGTGTTTCTGGACTTAATGTACACCCTGTATAAGTAACTATGTATCGCTCGCTACATTTGAGAGCTAAATTTCGAATAAATAGTTATGGTTCTTGTGTGATAACCGTTTCGATTTAGGTCTACCACTTATACAAATATTATATTCATAACTGCGTATCGCTGTCTCCGTATGAACTATACAGCTAATGTGTATTTTGCGATAAGATCTGCGATTTATTTACGATAGATAATTTTTGATTAGTACTAGATGTCGTGATATCCAGTAATGCTGCAGAGCTTCTTATGGTGTTTCTTTACGAGGCATGAAATTTCTGTGCAAGAAATTTATATTTATGTGATTAACCGTAATAGTTGTAATAATTCCAACAATTTTTTTTCCCGCTGTAGTAAATTTTCGTAATCAAAATATCGCCAATGTCATGACTTTGTAGTCGCCATGTTATTTGCGTGGATTGTCGCATTCTCTGCGTCACTGGCCTAAGTCGATAGCTAGGACCGCAATATTTTCCTTGTCCAGTTGAAGTATGGAAATTCAGAACAATGTAGACTAGTTTTACATCTACATCCATACTCCGGAAGCCATCTGATGGTGTGTGGCGGATGGTACTTAGAGTACTGCTATCGGTTCTCCCTTCCATTCCAGTCTCGTATTGTTCGTGGAAAGAAGGATTGTCGGTATGCCTCTGTGTGGGCTCTAATCTCTCTGATTTTATCCTCACGGTCTCTTCGCGAGATGTACGTAGGAGGGAGCAACATACTGCTTGACTGCTCGGTGAAGGTGCGTTCCCGAAACTTCAACAAAAGCCCGTACCGAGCTACTGAGCATCTCTCTTGCAGAGTCTTCCATTGGAGTTTATCATCTCCGTAACGCTTTCGCGATTACTAAATGATCCTGTAACGAAGCGCGCTGCTCTCCGTTGGATCTTCTCTATCTCTTCTATCAACCCTGTCTGGTACGGATCCCACACCGGTGAGCAGAATTCGAGCAGTGGGCGAACAAGCGTACTGTAACCTACTTCGTTTGTTTTCGGATTGCATTTCCTTAGGATTCTTCCAATAAGTCTCAGTCTGGCAACTGCTTTACCGACGATCAACTTTATATGATCATTTCATTTTAAATCACCCCTAATGCCTACTCCCAGATAATTTATGGAATTAACTGCTTCCAGTTGCTGAACTGCTGTATTGTAGCTAAATGATAAAGGATCTTTCTTTCTATGTATTCGCAGCACATTACACTTGTCTACATTGAGATTCAAGTGCCATTCCCTGCACCATGCGTCAATTCGTTGCAGATCCTCCTGCATTTTAGTACAATTTTCCATTGTTACAGCCTCTCGATATACACAGCATCATCCGCAAAAAACCTCAGTGAACTTCCGATGCTATCCACAAGGTCATTTATATATGTTGTGAATAGCAACGGTCCTACGACACTCCCCTGCGGTACACCTGAAATCACTTTTACTTCGGAAGACTTCTCTCCATTGAGAATGACGTGCTGCGTTCTGTTATCTAATTGGTTGGTTGGTTTATTAGAGGGACGAAATAGCCAGGTCGTCAGTCCCATAGGATTGGGGAAGGACGGGGAAGTAATTCGGCCGTGCCCTCTCCAAGGAATCATCCTGGCATTTGCCTGAAGCGATTTAGGGAGACCACGGAAAACCTAAATCAGAATGGGCGGACGTGGGTTTGAACTGTCGACCTCCCGAATGCGAGATGTAGACAAAATATAGATATTGTATAATGAATGACAGGTTGCCTTAAGTAAGGTTATAATACCAGCGCGTTGAAGAATAAAAATAGACCTACAGTATCCGCGATATACCACTAGAGCCTGTCGTGTATCGATTGAGTACCAGAGCTTATGCAAAACAATATGACGGACGAAGAATATCTTAAATTAAATGCCTATTCTTTAGCACTATTCCGAACGGAAGGGAGGCTGACAACGATAAAAAAAAAGGCTATTGTAGCGCTTCTTACGGATAATGTACGAGCTACTTTCGAACAGTAACAGATGTTGCATCTCTTGCGGAAATTGTGTGAATTATTGGAGTATAATTTTGTGAAAAAGTCCAATAGCCTTAACTTGCAGTGAAACATTATCAAGAGCTGTAAACATATGATTTTATTCGGAATCGATTTCCTATGTGTTGGTCACGTCAGGACGTAATACCATAGCAACTACTGCCACTGAAGCAGACAACAATGATACAATCATGATTGTAGAATACTTTTGTCGGCATTTCCCAAATGCGTCATTCGGCTTTTTCGCAATACTTCACGCTTTCTAGGATAGTGGTTAGACTGGTATCTAAGAAACCAGTTTGAATGGTACTTACAATAATAACTGTCACACATTTGACGGCTCTTTCGGAAAACGTCGCACTATCCGAGGCGGAGGTGAATTTGAGATCTGATAACATAGCTAAAATCTTGCTGCATATTTCGCTCTACGTGATGATAAACTACACAACTGTATTTCACCCTTCAGCTGCGTAGCTTCGTATACGTGAGGTCATCATGACGTTTTCCTGAGCGAAATTCTCTCGTTGTTAGTGCCATCTAACGGAATACATCAGCAATAACAGCTGCCAGCCGGTATCTCCTATGTGGCATATATTTCTTTAAAAAATCATTTTTTTTGCGAAGGATATGTCAAGTTATATGATTTCAAATATTGGGTATACTTCGTGTCTTCAGACCTGAGTTTCTCCTGGCGTATACAACTTTCAAATAACTTCCGGGAATTCAGCCAGGTAACACTTTCAGCGACCGCCGATATTTCGGCGGGAGAACACCCCGCCAGTTTGCCTTGAAAATGGCGGGGTGTTCTCCCGCCGAAATATCGGCGGTCGCTGAAAGTGTTACCTGGCTGAATTCCCGGAAGTTATTTGGAAATTCGTGTCTTCAGTTTAACGTATTGTATATATATTTCATACATACTCATGTCTCATAGTTAATTTCGGACTTCTGCTTAAGTCGGAATAAAGTCTCGCTAATAAACGGCATTATTTTGGAAACGTGCAGTGGAAATGCAATAGGAAACGCATTCAAACAGAGCTAAGGGCTATTTTGCAACACATGCATCGAATCCTTTGCAGTACGTATATTCCGAAGCTGATGTTCAACATATAAGCAAATCGTGGAATACAATGAAAGCTTTCTTTAAAAAGATAAAATGGTTGCATTTATACCGGAGGCAGCTTGTTGTTGCTGAATATATTCGCATATGGCCAGCATTGCTAAGAAATACCGTTAAGTGTGAAGCCTGATATTGTCAATAAAGGAGACAGCGGTCTTGACATAATTTATTAAAATTAAAAAAAAAAAGTTATACCCAAAAGTTCTACTGTCTAAACCGCAGTTTATAACAGGCAATTAAAACATGATGACTAGTTTTGCTTGTGTATTACAACCATCTTCTGATCAGTCACGGTCCGTGCGGTGCCCCCGTCGGAGGTTGGAGCCCTCCCTCGGGCATGGGTGTGTGTGTTGTCCATAGCGTCAGTTAGTTTAAGTAGTGTGTAGCCTTAGGGACCGATGACCTAAGCAGTTTGGTCCCATAACACCTTACCACAAATTTCCAGATCTGTAAATAACCAGGAAAAGGAAATGTCTCGGAAATATTCTTTACACAGTAACATACAGTTTTAAAATGTTAAGGTCGACAAAACATATATAAGGAGAGCGTACTTCATTAGTAAAATGAGCATGTTACAATTGACTTTACAGCGTTGTATGGCTAATAATTTACTGCTTTCAAAGTAGCCTGCCGTTCAAATCGTAAATGTAGGTGAATATGCATGGAACAGTATCAATAATGAACATCATGCAAAAACATGCATTCAAAATAACCAGACTAGGACAATACTGATGTTCAAAGCATCGAGGGAGGGCGAACTACGTCGTAATCCTGCAGAAAAAAAGATGTACATGAACCGAAACTTTAAAATAACGGGAGACGCAGTTTCAAGACTGGGAATCTATCCTATGTGGTAAAACAGTGGTTCCCAACCGGGGGTAATAAAATGAAATTATCTAAACGATTCGATTCTGTTTGTCATGAAACTAAATTACTTTCAAAATATCATTACTATTGTCACAATTTTGTAAGATTCTACAACTGATTGTGTAAGTTATCAATAATTACTTCTTCTGAATTACCAGTATTAATGCAGTCGAGGTTAAAGGTACTGTTGTAGTCCACCCACAAGATGCATATGCTGTGCTTTGTCACTTACATTGTTATTGTTGTTGTGGTCTTCAGTCCTGAGACTGGTTTGATGCAGCTCTCCATGCTACTCTATCCTGTGCAAACTTCTTCATCTCCCAGTACTTACTACAACCTACATTCTTCTCAATCTGCTTAGTCTATTCTTCTCTTGGTCTCCCTCTACGATTTTTACCCTCCCCGCTGCCCTCCAATACTAAATTGATGATCCCTTGATGCCTCAGAACATGCTCTACCAACCGGTCCCTTCTTCTAGTCAAGTTGTGCCACAAACTCCTCTTCTCCCCTATTCTATTCAATACCTCCTCATTAGTTATGTGATCTACACATCTAATCTTCAGCATTCTTCTGTAGCACCACATTTCCAAAGCTTCTATTCTCTTCTTGTCCAAACTATTTATTGTCCATGTTTAACTTCCATACATGGCTACACTCCATACAAATACTTTCAGAAACGACTCCCTGACACTTAAATCTATACTCGATGTTAAATAATTCCCCTTCTTCAGAAATGCTTTCCTTGCCATTGCCAGTCTACATTTTATATCCTCTCTACTTCGACCACCATCAGTTATTTTCCTCCCCAAATAGCAAAACTCACTTTACTGCTTTAAGTGTCTCATTTCCTAATCTAATTCCCTCAGCATCACCCGACTTAATTCGACTACATTCCATGATCCTCGTTTTGCTTTTGTTGATGTTCATCTTATATCCTCCTTTCAAGACACTGTCCATTCCGTTCAACTGTTCTTCCAAGTCCTTTGCTGTCTCTGACAGAATTACGATGTCATCGGCGAACTTCAAAGTTTTTATTTCTTCTCCATGGATTTTAATATCTACTCCGAATTTTTCTTTTGTTTCCTTTACTGCTTGCTGAATATACAGATTGAATAACATCGGGGAGAGGCTACAACCCTGTCTCACTCCCTTCCCAGCCACTGTTTCCCTTTCATGCCCCTCGACTCTTGTAACTGCCATCTGGTTTCTGTACAAATTGTAAATAGGCTTTCGCTCCCTGTATTTTACCCCTGCCACCTTCAGAGTTTGAAAGAGAGTATTCCAGTCAAGATTGTCAAAAGCTTTGCTGATGATAAAAGTGAGACATGTAACAAATGCTAAATCTCTCGAGAAAATATCTTCTCCAAGTTGCAGATGGTAATTGCAGTAATCCAGAACTGGCTTCATTACTCGCTTCGAAACAGATAAATGAATTAATTGACAGCACGACACAGCAGTCATTACATAAGGGCTACTATAGTGCTGTACACAGTATTATTACTATTATCATTATTATTAGTGGCTGTGGTCAGACACAAAGCAGTAACAGCCGTTGCCGCTAATTCAGAAGTAAGGAGCGCAGCAATGAGGTGATTACGAACAGTAAGTAGAGGGCACACATTTTAATTTGATTGATATTAAATGGGGTTGCAGAGTGCAGGTGAAGCAAGTGCCGCAACGGAGCGGAGTAACACAGGCGAAGTATGATGTGTAACAAGTGTGTGCCCTCACTGAGCTTCCTTATCTGAGAAGGAGTCGTGGGCAGCACTTCTGAGGCACCACGAATTCCTTCGTCATTCATTCTAACACACACACACACACACACTAACTAAATATCGTTGATCTTTCAACATTTTAAATACAGAAGTGTCCGAAGAAAAGTCTTTCATTTTACAGTTTAGCCAGACGCTAAATTCGTGATAATGTGAGGGATGGGTGAGAGAGGGGTGGGGGGGGGGGGAGGCAAGGGCGCTAGCTAATGTCTTCAGTGCACTCAGGGGTAAAGCTCTAAGAAAAGTTGGGAACCACTGTGGTAAATCGATAACATGGCACGTAAAAAGAGAAATTTTAAGTAACTTTCAAATGATATGGCCACGTTAAAATTCCAATATAACACCAAAAATATAAACACGTGTCATAATCTTGCGAGACGCATGTAAAAAGGGGGGGGGGGGTCAGTTCCATAAGCAAAACTGCATCAAATATAGGCATTTGTAAAACAAGCAAAACAGTGAAAAAGTTTTATGCAACAGCAACAAGAATTAAAAACTGTTCCTTACCTGTAATAATGGTCCAACCAATACTTGATAATATTAAGATATGAACCTATGTCAACGATTTCTTGAGTAGATGTTATTCCCGTAATGGGAACGTCCTACCAGTCTGGTTGGGCTGGTTTCATTTTATTTCTGTCACATTGGATAACCGAGTAACGTAATGCAACGATAGTTGAAATAAGAACGTAGGTTTCCGCAGCGGTGTCATAGTGGTTAAAATTCTTCTGGGTATTATGCCGCGTCATTGCTAAGAACTAACAACAATAATAAACTAAAACCGTTGCAATTCAGCCGAAACGTCGGTTTAACTTTATTATTGTTGTTAGTTTTTTAGCAATGACGCGGCATAATACCCAGAAGAATTTAAATCACTGCAAAGATAGTTGTTTTATATATTATGATGGATTAATCTTTTGTCAATTAGGCTATGGTTTTCTCCTTATTTTTATGACTGTTTTGAACTTAGGTTCGACTCTTAATATTACTATGAACTGTTTGGACCTTTTTGCGGGTGTGGAACACTTTTTTATTCTTGTTGTCATTGCATAAAGCTTTCTCACTGTATCATCTCTTTTATAAATGCATCCAGTGTGTTGCATACAGGGTGTTCGGAAATTTCCATTCCAAAGTTCTAGGAGTACATAATATTTTGAATAGGAATCCATGTTCGGAAATGTACCATTTCCATTCTACGACAGTTGAAATTCTAATGTTTAATTATTCTTGAACAATCAAATCAACCAAGATCGCTAGCAATTATTTTTATTACTATGACCGGTTTCGACAGATCCGCGCTGTCATCATCGGATCATGTAACATTATTAGTTGTACATGCTTGTTATGTTACTGAAAGTCACATAAAGATGCTCTCGTGATTATACCACACACCCTCACTGAAAATTTGTACGCCCATCTCGTGATACGACCTGTTATTCTGCCATTCATGAACAGCATTCCAAGAGGTGTTTTCCAACAGGATAACGCTCGGCCACATACTGCTGTTGTAGCCCAACATGCCCACAGAGTATCGACATACTGCTTTGGCCGCCACGATCACCAGATCTGTCCCCAATGAAGCACATATGGGACATCATCGAACGGCAATCTAGCGTCATTGGAAATGGAAATGTCGTGTGGCTAGGGCCTCCCGTTGGGTAGACCGTTCGCCTGGTGCAGGTCTTTCGATTTGACGCCACTTCGGCGACCTGCGCGTCGATGGGGATGAAATGATGATGATTAGGACAACACAACACCCAGTCCCTGAGCGGAGAAAATTTCCGACCCAGCCGGGAATCGAACCCGGGCCCTTAGGATTGACAGTCTGTCACGCTGACCACTCAGCTACCGGGGCGGACAGCGTCATTCAAATACAGGATTAACCGCCCGTATATTGACGGGCCAAGTGCAGCAGGCTTGGAGCTCCATCCCACAAACTGACATCTGACAGCTGTACGAGGTGCATTCAAGTTCTAAGGCCTCCGATTTTTCTTTCTAATTAACTACTCACCCGAAATCGATGAAACTGGCCTTACTTCTCGACGTAATCGCCCTGAAGACGTACACATTTTTCACAACGCTGACCCCATGATTCCATGGCAGCGGCGAAGGCTTCTTTAGGAGTCTGTTTTGACCACTGGAAAATCGCTGAGGCAATAGCACCACGGCTGGTGAATGTGCGGCCACGGAGAGTGTCTTTCATTGTTGTAAAAAGCCAAGTCACTAGGAGCCAGGTCAGGTGAGTAGGAAGCATGAGGAATCACTTCAAAGTTGTTATCACTAAGAAACTGTTGCGTAACGTTAGTTCGATGTGCGGGTGCGTTGTCTCGGTGAAACAGCACACACGCAGTCCTTCCCGGACGTTTTTGTTGCAGTGCAGGAAGGAATTTGTTCTTCAAAACATTTTCGTAGGATGCACCTGTTACCGTAGTGTCCTTTGGAACGCAATGGGTAAGGATTACGCCCTCGCTGTCCCAGAACATGGACACTGTGGTGTCATCGCCAGACACCACACTTGCTAGGTGGTAGCTTTAAATCGGCCGCGGTCCATTAGCACATGTCGAACCCGCGTGTCGCCACTTTCAGTGATAGCAGACCGAGCGCCACCACACGGAAGGTCTAGAGAGACGTACTAGCACTCGCCCCAGTTGTACGGACGACGTAGCTAGCGATGCACACTGACGAAGCCTCGCTCATTTGCAGAGCAGATAGTTAGGATAGCCTTCAGCTAAGTCAATGGCTACGACCTAGCAAGGCGCCATTAGCAGTATATTGTCTGAAACTACAGAGTCTCACTTGTATCATCAAGAACGCTGTATACAACGAAGGATTAAAGTTAAGTATTCCAGGAGCTACGTACTTTTCTTTATAGCATTCATTATGTATCCTGTTGCAGACCTATCTCTATTCTGCGTGAGCTTAGCGCGTGCCTTTCGGCTACTTCCGTGGCGTGGCTGTCTTGCTACGCCACAACAGACACCATCAATTTTTTCAGCACTGGCGGTTACCCAAAATTTTTTTGGTGGCGGTGAATCTGTGTGCTTCCATTGAGCTGACTGGCGCTTTGTTTCTGGATTGAAAAATGGCATCCACGTCTCATCCATTGTCACAACTGACGAAAAGAAAGTCCCATTCGTGCTGTCGTTGTGCGTCAACATTGCTCGGCAACATGCCACACGAGCAGCCGTGTGGTCGTCCGTCAGCATTCGTGGCACCCACCTGGATGACACTTTTCGCATTTTCAGGTCGTCATGCAGGATTGTGTGCACAGAACCCACAGAAATGCCAACTCTGGAGGCGATCTGTTCGACAGTCATTCGGGGATCCCCCAAAACAGTTCTCTCCACTTTCTCGATCATGTCGTCAGACCGGATTGTGCGAGCCCGAGGTTGTTTCGGTTTGTTGTCACACGATGTTCTGCCTTCATTAAACTGTCACACCCACGAATGCAGTTTCGACACATCCTTAACTCCGTCACCACATGTCTCCTTCAAATGTTGATGAATTTCAATTGGTTTCACACCATGCAAATACAGAAAATGAATGGTTGCACGCTGTTCAAGTAACGAAAACGTCGCCATTTTAAGTATTTAAAACAGTTCTCATACTCGCCGCTGGCGGTAAAATTCCATCTGCCGTACGGTGCTGCCATCTCTGGGGCATATTGACAATGAACGCGGCCTCATTCTAAAACAATGCGCATGTTTCTATCTCTTTCCAGTCTGGAGAAAAAAAATCGGAGGCCTTAGAACTTGAATGCACCTCGTACAACACAATGCATGTACGTTTGTGTGATTTCATTCAACGTTCTGGCGGTTACACCGATTACTAATGTGTCAGAATTTCATGTTTACATGACTTTTCTGGTGCTTACCTTCACCTGTTATCTTGCAATGTTAATCACTTAAACATGTTACATAGACACATGTATTCCCGAAATTTCGTTACTCAACATTAATTATATTAAAGCATAGCGACTTTTTTTAGCGTCCTTGTATATTATGTTGCCCTTCTTGTTGTAGTTGTGGTCTTCAGTCCAGAGACTGGTTTGATGCAGCTCTCCATGCTACCTATTCTGTGCAAGCTTCTTCATCTCCGAGTAACTACTGCAACCTACATCCTTCTGAATCTGCTTAGTGTATTCATTTCTTGTTCACGCTTTTTACCGTCCACACTTCACTCCAATACTAAATTGGTGATCCCTTGATGCCTCAGAACATGTCCTACCACCTGTTCCCTTCTTCTACTCAAGTTCTGACACAAATTTCTCTTCTCCCCAATTGTATTCAGCACCTCCTCCTTAGTTACGTGATCCACCCATCTAATCTTCAGCATTCTTCTGTAGCACCATATTTCGAAAGCTTCTATTCTCTTCTTGTCTAAACTAGTTATCGTCCATGTTTCACTTCCATACGTGGCTACATTCCATACAAATACTTTCAGAGAATAGCAAAACTGATTTACTACTTTAAGTGTATCATCACCCAATTCAACTCGACTACACTCCATTATCCTCGTTTTGCTTTTGTTGATGTTCGTCTTATATCCTCCTTTCAAGAGACTGACCATTCCGCACAGCAGCTCTTCCAGCTCCTTTGCTGTCTCTGAGAGAATAACAATGTCATCGGCGAACCTCAAAGTTTTTATTTCTTTTCCGTGGATTTTAATACCTACTCCGAATTTTTCGTTTGTGTCCTTTACTGCTTGCTCGATATACGGGTTGAATAACGTCGGGGGATAGGCTACAACCCTGCCCCACTCCCTTCCCAATCACTGCTTCCCTTTCGTGCCCCTCGACACTTATAATTGCCATCTGGTTTCCGTACAAATTGTAAATAGCATTCCGCTCCCTATATTTTACCCCTGCCACCTTCAGAATTTGAAGGAGAGTATTCCAGTCAACACTGTCAAAAGCTTTCTCTTTGTCTACAAATGCTAGAAACGTAGCCTTTCCTTAATCTATCTTCTAATATAAGCCGTAGGATCAGTATTGCCTCACGTGTTCCAACATTTCTACGAAATCCAAACTGATCTTCCCCAAGGTCGGCTTCTACCAGTTTTTCCATTCGTCTGTAAGGAATTCGCGTTAATATTTTGCAGCCGTGACTTATTAAACTGATAGTTCGGTAATTTTCACATCTTTGGGGTTGGAATTATTATATTCTTCTTGAAGTCTGAAGGTATTTCGCCTGTCTGATACATCTTGCTCACCAGATGGTAGAGTTTTGTCAGGACTGGCTCTCCCAAGGCTAGCAGTAGTTCTAATGGAATGTTGTCTACTCCCGGGGCCTTGTTTCGGCTCAGGTCTTTCAGTGCTCTGTCAAACTCTTCACGCAGTATCGTACCTCCCATTTCATCTTCATCTAAATCCTCTTCCATTTACATAATATTGTCCTCAAGAACATCGCCCTTGTATAGACCCTCTATGTACTCCTTCCAGATTTTTGTCATATAGTTCAATAATTGTCATACTCTGTCTGCAGTGAATTACGGATTCTGTCAAACACCGTCCTTATCGTTATTATTATTATAAGTTTAGATCGCAAAGTTAGTCGTTTCTGCCATCTAGCCGCAGACTGATTAGACCAAAACTGAGCTGTCGTTTGGTGTCGTACGATGTT
The DNA here is from genome assembly GCF_021461395.2 of Schistocerca americana. Taxonomy (NCBI): domain Eukaryota; kingdom Metazoa; phylum Arthropoda; class Insecta; order Orthoptera; family Acrididae; genus Schistocerca; species Schistocerca americana. The sequence goes on along the minus strand of NC_060129.1, from coordinate 126,975,369 downwards.
ATCGAAGATGCTGGACAAACAACGTGCTTAAATCATCCCAAAGAAATAGATACAAGTTCGAAGCGTGCTGGCTTTTACGTAATAGCCACTCGAAAGCCTCTGGTATCGTGTTCGATATGACTTCGTATCTCCGATTATTCAAAAACACGTGTGATTGTAATGTCTTGTGTAACAGGTGAGAGGATTCACGATAATGTGTCGTTGCGCAATGTTTGATCACTTTCTTTTATTGATAGTGGTTATTTTTGGGGCCATTCACTTGGGTAGCTGCCTTGATTCCAACAGCAAGAACTTTAAAGGTCTACAACAGCACACTGATGCCGTTACATCTGCTAAGCACACGTATCAGAACAGACACATACTAAACAACACGTACTATTGCCAACCATCCCGCCGTATAATAGGGCATTTCCCGTGTTTGATGGTTAAAAAAATTATGGCCTCTGCACCTTGTACGAAGATGATAAAATATATTTCTGCCGCTTTATCTTGTTATCTTTATCTTTTCGAAATTACATCACTCTTAGGCCTGTATGTCGCTGATCAGTATACTTATAACACGTTTGTCAGAATCACGGCACGGTACTATACTTGGTTATTATTAAACAATGCATGTCAGTTCGCATTTACCGTACTTAAACCGTAGCCCCAGTTAGTTGTAAAAGAATTTTAGATAATATACAGTGGTGGAAATATTTATTGCATCACCTCTTACAATTAATAATTTTTGTTACGTTGTTGTTGTTGTGGTCTTCAGTCCTGAGACTGGTTTGATGCAGCTCTCCATGCTACTCTATCCTGTGCAAGCTTCTTCATCTCCCAGTACCTACTGCAACCTACATCCTTCTGAATCTGCTTAGTGTATTCATCTCTTGGTCTCCCTCTACGATTTTTACCCTCCACGCTGACCTCCAATACTTGGTGATCCCTTGATGCCTCAGAACATGTCCTACCAACCGATCCCTTCTTCTGGTCAAGTTGTGCCACAAACTTCTCTTCTCCCCAATCCTATTCAATACTTCCGCATTAGTTATGTGATCTACCCATCTAATCTTCAGCACTCTTCTGTAGCACCACATTTCGAAAGCTTCTATTCTCTTCTTGTCAAAACTATCTATCGTCCATGTTTCACTTCCATACATGGCTACACTCCATACGAATACTTTCAGAAATGACTTCCTGACACTTAAATCAATACTGGATGTTAACAAATTTCTCTTCTTCAGAAACGCTTTCCTTGCCATTGCCAGCCTACATTTTATATCCTCTCTACTTCGACCATCATCAGTTATTTTGCTCCCCAAATAGCAAAACTCCTTTACTACTTTAAGTGCCTCATTTCCTAATCTAATTCCCTCAGCATCACCCGACTTAATTAGACTACATTCCATTATCCTTGTTTTGCTTTTGTTGATGTTCATCTTATATCCTCCTTTCAAGACACTGTCCATTCCATTCAACTGCTCTTCCAAGTCCTTTGCTGTCTGACAGAATTACAATGTTACAATCATTGAATAACTGAGCTAAATTTGCCTGTTTCTCTTGATTTCTATCAGAAATGAGTATACACAATAATTTTTGTCAATTTGTTTTTATTCTTAATTTTTGTTTCTATAAAAATGTTTTTTTTTTTATAATTTAACACTTTCTTGAAAAATGAGTGTAAATGGATATGTCAGCTGTTCTGTTTGCTATTATGAAATACGAATACTAATGTTGAAAGAAACACTGCATGTTAATGTTGTAACATAACACTGATGGATTTTAGTGTTTCTATTGCCGCATATGAACACACTGTTGCATTTAATACTTTGTTGCTCCACCAAGCGCCTTAATCACCGCTTCGCATCGTGAAGGCATTGAAAGAATTAACTTTTTAATGTACTCCTCACTCAGTTCATGAAACCACACACACACAAGGGTCTCCAACAGCTCCCATTTATTCTGTAGCTTCTTTTTGGTGATAACATTTCCCATGACCTTCCAACAGTTCTCAATAGGATTGAGATCAAGGCTGTTTCCAGGCCACTCTAATACCCGAAACCCATTTTGTCGAAGGAAAGATTTTACCTTAAATGTAGAAGTACGTGATAATAACCAAGGAAGTAATCTGCTCCTTGTTTGGTACAAATATTAGTCATAGGACTCACCTTCAAAGCTCTATGGCAAGGAGCGTCCTGAAAAATGCAATTGGAAAAACTGATTATTCAAACTGGTCTCTAATGGTTGGCATAAGCTTCCTTTCAAAGATGCTTATGTAGGCATCTGCGTTGACAGTGCCATTGATGAAGTCCAGACGACCTGCTCCATGACTGGAAATGCACTTCCAGACCATTTGTCCTTGTGGATGTTTGAATGTGTTATGCATGATGGCAAAAACTCTTCACCTTTTCTTCGACGCACGAACACTTTTCCAACTGAGCCATGCAGATTAAATTTGGGCTCGTCTGAAAAGATTACTTTGTTCCACATGTCTGGTGTCCATGTCGCATGTGCCTTTGCCCATTGTAGTCGCTGTTGTCGCATCATCTTGGTCAATAAAGACTTCCTTGTAGGAAGACGGGCTGAGAGTCCAGCCTCCAGTAGCCTGTTTCTTACAGTTCTACTGGTTACTGAGATGTCGCTCATTTCTTCCCAGTCTCGCTTTAGTTCAGTTGATGACAGGCACCATCGTTGAGGGAAAGCCTTTTCAATACTCTGTCCTGTTTGGCAGTAGACGAGCTTTTCCGAACTCTTCCTTTCTCACGATCAACATTTCCTTTTTCCCTGTATTTTTTCAGTGACCTTGAAATCGTAGACTGATGTCTTAGAGGCTATCTCTCTGGTGCTGAGACCAACAGACGAATAAGCAAGGCCGGCCGGGGTGGCCGAGTGGTTCTAGGCGCTTCAGTTTGGAACCGCGCGACCGCTACGGTCGCAGGTTCGAATCCTGCCTCGGGCATGGACGTGCGTGATGTCCTTAGGTTAGTTAGGTTTAAGTAGTTCTAAGTTCTAGGGGACTGATGACCTCAGATGTTAAGTCCCATAGTGCTCAGAGCCATTTTTGAATCAGCTTTTTTTCTGGCGTTAATTCAACTGACCTCGGCTCAAAATGGCAGTATAAGCACTGGTTTCATTGCAAAACCAAACAAAAACAACAAAGAGTTGTGTAGTATTGGAAAACATGCGTGAAAAAGTCAGCTTATTAAGGCAAGAATAAGTCAACAAAGTTTAGCAACAATGGGACTGGTATAACCTGAAGCAAACTGCCGCAAAAGACAAAAACACGAAATAATTCATGTTGATGCAATAAATATTTCCACCGCTGTAGATTATTCGAGAAGTTGCGACAGCAATTGACGCTACTTTATTTAAACAAGCCAATACTAGGTGCAACTCCAAACCGACGGCAATTGCGCGTACACAATAGACACCTATCGTCAACGGTCGACAATCGAGATTTGTTGTTTGTTGGCTAGTACGATTATCATCCTCGGCGAGTTGAGCGGCTATGTAGTTATCTAGATTCTACTGTAGAGTTGGGCAACTCGATTCTTTTTCCCGATTCGATTCCTACGATTCAATCTCACATTGCGAATCGATTCCTACGATTCGTTCACGATTCACATTCTAGTCTGCGATGGCACGATTCTTACGGAATGCAAAAAGTTCTACATCTTACTCACAGATGGCAGGACATGTCTGAAATTGTCAATGGGGTTAGGATCGAACTGTGTCATGATATGCCAGAAATAGTTTTACGAGATGGCGTTACAAAAAGTGTGGAATAGCGTTTTCATAATATAAAATTGCGTTTTTACGAATGGAACTCATATATATTGTAAAACTGACTTTTTACGACAGAATGGAACTATGTAGGTGAACTCAAAAAGCAAAAACCAGTGTAAATACAAAATTTCAACCAAATCGTTGGGGCCGTTTTCGAGATACGCTAAATATAATACATAATTCAAGTGCTATTGCTCGTGTGTAAAGAAGGTGTGTATGTGTTTTGCACTGCATCTGCAACAAATAAGAGGTACGTATTTATTCATCATACTTGGATTTCTTGATTTTAATCGTGTGTATTGGGAGCTGTGTACTCGCTGTATATCGTTTCTGTCTCCACTAGTTCGTGTATTACTCGCGCAAACTAAGCTGACGTCGGCGCGGTGGCTGATGGTAGCGACAGTGAATGGGAGACGTCTTTACGCCCGTTCCCGTCAGCAACCGCCGAGTGTCAGCTTGGTTTTCACGTCGAGTAATATTACGGCCCACGAACTTCGTTTGTTCGTTCCGAGCTTCCGTTGTTCACATAAATCCTCCACTTGACTGCCATCTGGCGGTCGTAATCATTCGGTATGATTCGAAAGTTGCCTTCGAGTTCGAAGCATAGCGTACAAAGAATCGATGAATCGTTGGAACTTGGAATCGTCACGACTGGAAAACACGCATTCGTTCTTACGATTCTTTTGAACGACGATTCGTCCGTATCACGATTCGATTCTTACGATTCTTTATTCAGAGTCGTTCAAATGAACGACTCATTCACGAATCGCCACAACTCTAGATTCTAGACAGATGAGAAATGAGAGAACCCTAGCTGGCATGTCGCAATAGCAATTGAAGAGGTAGGCAGAAGAAAGTGCTAACCCAGAAGAACGAATTTTGGATCATTGCACGCTATATTTTAAAATAGATTCATACAATAACTTAAATAGAGTAAGATACATTTACATAGTCGTCAGTTATTTTTAGTGGTACATATGGAGGTACTGCTTTCGGCAGTACAGAACCACCACAAAGTCCCATTACCCCCAGGGGCGGTGGCAAGGAGGGGAGGGTGCCCATGGGTGCTATAGCCCCACCCCCCACCCATGGAGTATGATATTACACTGGATAAAATTACTTCAGAAATCAGGGAATATATTTTTATAATTATGTAGCAATATAGGTGCGATGTATTCCAAACACATTTTAACAAAAGAACAAGAGCGACAAGTAGCTTACTATCTATACCAATAAATATCATTGAAATTGAAATAGGCGTCTTATTATTTATTAATACACATTTTTTACCATGAACTCCAAACAGTTACCAAAAACTACTTTAAGCAATACCAAATTTTACCAATTTGTCGGTAGAAGACCCCAACTCTCCTTTTGTTATGCCAGATTCTATTCCCCCAAACATAAAGATGAAGCATCATTATTATTATAGTTACGCCGTGGTGACAGTTTTTCCACTTAGTTGCACACTTATTATCATTTTCACGTCCATATTTCAGTTTCATAAAGCATATTTCACAGTGTATTTCACGAGTGAAATACACTGAGTTTACAAACATGTGGACTATGGTCAAAGTACTTAGATTTAGGTGTGAAGATGTTGCTCATACAGAAACAGCATTTTCGACAAATGCTGCCTTGCAACTTGCAATTGTTCCACTTGCATCTGTTTAGTCACCAGCAAATAATTTTTTTGTATTTATACAGTGATCACCAGCAATATAAACATGTACATGAATGTATAAACACCTGAGGATGGGCGCAAGCCAGAAACCGGTCCTGTGACAAATAAATAACCTTTTATTGTGACTGATAGCGGAAATTTTTCTACAACCGGTTGTGGTTACCTGAAACATGAAGGTAACATATCATCCTGATCCTTACAGATGTAATTTTAGTTCATTGTAGGTACTTGTAAAAAAAAAAAAAAAAAAAAAAAAAAAAAAAAAAAAAATCGGCAGAATTATAGATATCGGAAAAAAATTGCTATTTTTGGATCCTTCTTCTTTGGCCGAAAAAATACTAGATATCAACATAAAAAAATTGGTTGCAATGAGCTGAACAGAATTCAGTTTGCCTCAAAGGAGACCAAAAATCATTAAAATCAAATGAAAATTACAGCGTGGGCGACGAGAACCATGCTGAAAAACATGATTATGGGAAAAACGCGTATAAAGTTCGACAGGTATTTATCGTGTACAAAAACGAACAGAGCTAGAAAACTTACGGGACACCATCTATGCCTGGTCCGTAATAACTATCAAATGGTTCAAATGGCTCTGAGAACTATGGGACTTCTGAGGTCATGAGTCCCCTAGACTTAGAATTAGTTAAACCTAACTAACCTAAGGACATCACACACATCCATGCCCGAGGGAGGATTCGAACCTGCGACTGTAGCAGCAGCGCGGTTCCGGACTGAAGCGCCTAGAACCGCTCGGCCACACAGGCGGCCGTAATACCTATCGCTCCGGCTAGTGGAAGGCCGCTTTTCGCTACTTCGATCTGACAAGCCCACATTTTCGTGCTCAAGGCCCTTTTGGTCGTTGACCGCATCGCCGCTGGCGTCTTTTATTTTCACAGAATCGACGCATTTCATTGCCGATTTTACTTTGAAGCAGTGTTCGATTTATGCTTTTACCAGTGGGGGGGATGTCCTAGGGGGTTAGTATAATTATGTATGTTACTAGCTTGGACCGTGGCGTTACCCATGGTTAAACAGTTATTTATAAATAGATGTTAATGTCGAAACTCACTATTCACGCGTAAGCACTATCAGAAAAGCCATCCCTTGTTGTATCTTTAAAAATACATTATAGGTAAAGCTTATTTACAAAATCATCGACATACAGGTATACTAGGGGAATTCAAAAAGTAAAGGCACATTTGTGAAAAGCTGTACTTATTCTGATGATAGAAAACTGAAACATGCGTTATTTTTCTACGTAACCTCCCTGGACTTCAACGCAGTTTTCCCGACGTTTTACGAGTTTTTTTATTTCATCAGAAAATACGCTTATCGGTTGCATCTGTGAGTAATTTTGCACCGCAGCAATGACGTCTTCATCACTTTCAAATCTTCTTCCCTGTAATTCTTCCGTTAAGGGTCCAACCATGTGAAAATCGCTTGGAGCCAGGTCTGGACTGTATGGTGGGTGTTCCAGCACCTCGAATCTCAACTCCTTTATTGCGTCGGCTGTCCGTTTGGCCGGATGTGGGCGAGCGTTATCTTGCTGCAGGATGACACCCCTTCACAGTTTTCCACGACGTTTGGATCTGATTGCAGGTTTTAGTTTCGTACGCAACACATCACATCCACCATACAATACAGACCTGGCTCTAAAGCCTCGTTTACGCTGGGGCGGCGTCTTGCAACATTGTGGCATGCTACGGAAATGTGGCGTGCATCGTCTTGTCGCTTAGTTCTAAATGTTTTGAAATGCTTACCTACTACATAACACGTTTTCAAAATTAATAAGCAAACATATTAATAGTATTAATAGTAAGACTGTATTAAAAACTTTCATTGTTCGGCTCCACAATATTAAATTATATGTAAAGTTTTACTCCAGTGCGTGGGAAATAAACATCCCAGGTTGGGATGCATAAACTAAAACCAGAGGAGGGGATGGTCTGATGCAGAGGGGGGGAAATCCCCCCATCCCCCCCTGCAAATCGCACACTGCTTTGAAAGGCTTTTGCCACGTGCATTAATGCAGTACTGTATGGCGTACACTGAATAGACATACGGCCAAATTTGAAGCAATGTTGGGAATTTCGCTTCTGCTGTATGTTCGTTTTGGAGCGCATCTCCAAATGAGACTATTGAAAATTTGGTTCACATTTTGAGTGAAACCGCCCAAACAACGCTTCAGCAAATCAGGTTTACTTAAATCGGTATAAATACGGATGGCATCGATACCGATTTGTGGCACTGGCGTTTTGTGTTTATAACTTTCCATTTCACCGTCTGCTAGATTTCGCTGTACTTCCGAGATCCTTTCCGATCCATTTTTGACGATTTAAATGTACAAAATACGTCGAACAACAAAGACACTCTTCTCCGAATGACGCTCACTCGGCCATGAAACACTGACTTAGCGTCTACCTGGTGGTCAGTACGAGAAAAGTGAAAGTTTACTGTGTGCTCGACACACTGATAAACATTTGTACCATTAGAATCAGCCCAAACGTCTCATGGACGCAACGAAGGGAGCATGAGCACGGAACCGATTCTCTAACGCCGAGGCGGGCTCTGCATTCTCGGCTTCAAACGCTAACACAATCGTTACTTTTTGGGAGTTCGCGCATAATATTTTGGGGAATAATTCTTCAATGTATATACATTCGAATTCCGTAATTTAAAAAAAATCGATTTTTTTCGACCGTCCCTCCGTTGTTCCCTCTTAGGACACAATGTGTGCTTGGCTGGTCCATCAATATACTCAAAAGCCTTTCATATCTGATTTATATTCAGTATGCTTAATTGGAGTGTAGCCATGTATCGAAGTGAAACGTGGACGATAAAAACTTTATACAAGAAGAGAATAGAAGCTTTCGAAATGTGGTGCTACAGAAGAATGCTGAAGATTAGATGGGTAGATCACATAACTAATGAGGAGGTATTGAATAGAATTGGGGAGAAGAGAAATTTGTGGTGCAACTTTACTAGAAGAAGGGATCGGTTGGTAGGACATATTCTGAGGCATCAAGGGATCACCAGTTTAGTATTGGAGGGCAGCGTGGAAGGTAAAAATCGTAGAGGGAGATTCAGAAGGATGTAGGTTGCAGTAGGTTCTGGGAGATGAAGAAGCTTGCACAGGATAGAGTAGCATGGAGAGCTGCATCAAACCAGTCTCAGGACTGAAGACCACAACAACAATGCTTAAATTTGGACGGTTGAAATATAATGTTATTTTCGTTAGGAATACATCTTACTGCTGCAACATTTGATAGACACGTATTTTTATAGCGCCTGGGACCCTAGTCACAGTTTCCTGAAAGATAGAATATCGACTATTAGAGAAACGCTTTCCCTGTGGTTCCCCGCTACAAACTCTTTACAGCATTGTGACATTTACGAGTGGCGAGTCTGTTATCCAACTCAACTACGTACAAGAGGCGCAAAGGACACATTAACTTTGCAGAACGGGAGCAACTGCAATAGATGTGTCCATTATGCATCTTTCTTGGTTAAAAGCAGCCTCCGAAATCATGTTCCGGTGGGTATAGGTGTAACCTTTGTGCACAGTGCTGAGAGTTAGAGCCCAGCTATCAACTGATGCAAACAATATTTTTCTGAAATGCCCTTCCTGCATCTTGTAGTTCGTGTGTAAATGCAGTTGCGGACTGCGAAAAAGAAGTGAATAGAATGCTGCAAGTCCTATCAGACTCTAAGGAAATTAAAAGCGAATGAATGCAAAGGAAAATAGTGGTAGTACGAAAAGATACGGGAGAAATTAAAACAAATGTAAAAGTTGATAACATCAGAAGTGACCAAGTGAAACAGTTTTGTTAGTTCAGTAGTATAATCACAGAGGAGAACAGATGCTTACTGGATGAAAACAGAAGGACTGCATTGGCAAAACAGGCGTTTATGACAGCAAAAAACATTGTAACCAGCCAACTTATGAATACAGATAACAGAAAATCGTTTGCAAAATCATTTGTATCGAGTACTTTGCCCTATAGAAGTGAAAGTTAGAAACTAGATATGTTGGAAAGGTATTAACGTGAAGCTGCTGAAATGTGGATGTAACAGAAAGTAAAAACGAGCTGGACGAAAACAAAAACCAGTCAGGAAGTTTTAAGGGAAGTCAAGGAAGAGAGGAGATTGTCGAGGGAAATGGAAATGAAAAAAAGAAAATTTATTGGGTACCTTATCAGACATACTACTTTCATCATTAACATTCTTGAACGGAAAGTGCTAGGAAGGGAAGGAAGAGTACGGTTTAGATTAATGTATTTGGAAGACATCGAGAACAGGGTAGGATGTGACAATTATACGAAACTGAAACGAGCTGCATCAACAATGCATTAGCCATTAGAGTATGTGTTGGTAAACAGTGTGTGCCAGGAAGCATGGTCACTATTCAGAGACATGACGAACGATTTTTCGAACCAAAACGTCTCACAAAAATTGGCTTTAAAATGGATGCCTTAAGAGCTATTAGCACTTTTTCATCTTCGTGAACGTGAAACAAATCTATTGTGAGCACTTTGCTTTCCATATTTTGGGAGGAGATAGCGTGGACGAAAACTGGAAAAAAATTGTTTGCTAACCATGGGCCTTAAACTGCATACCTTAAGAGCTATGGTCATTTGTTTAGTAGACGAGATGAGTTTCACAGCAGCAAACTCGGAAAATGCTCATAGCTCTTAAATATACACTTTAGAGCCCATGTTTACAGTGCATTTTTTTCTTGTTTCGATTTTTTGTTTGTGATTAACACGCCACAAAATCTGGAAAGCATAGAGCCTGCAGTAGAAGAGATTGGTTTCAAATATCGAAGATGAAGACGTGGCATAGCTCTTAGGTTATGTAGTTTAATAGCCCACTAGATTTTTTTTGCTTCGAATGGCCGTTCCTGTCATATCGCTGAATACTGACCATTCCTCCTGGAACACTCTGTACACGCAGATGTAAGTAGTTAGTACCGTCTGCCACGCACCGTAGAGTCTCTAGTGAAGTATATATGTAGATAGTGTAGTAATTCTTAGCTGACTCATGCTTAGTAAGAACGGGACCTTGAACAGCTGTGCACACGTGCGTCAAGTCTGGGGAATGAAGCTAGTAAGCAAAATCCGTTAAGTCGTCTAGCAGTGGCGCCTTCCATTGACGCGTTGTCGCTTTCCCCCCACTGCGTGAAGTGCTTCCGTGTTTGTTCGACGTCGCCCCGCTAATAGCCCGAGGCCAAAGCATTTCGAGAGCGGCGTCCGTGAGGAGAAAACACTCCGACAACACGTCCGCAGCGAGGCGCGGCTAGGTTACCGAGATGACCACCCGCGGCGCCACGAGTTGGCGGCAGTAGCAGCTTCCGCAAGTCGGCCATTATGATCACAGCTACCAATTACAAACGAGTTAAGGCAATGTCAACTAAATAATAATTTTCATTCATTTAATGTGCCGTGCACGTCCAGGTAAAAATCTACTTTCGAGCGATACATATTGTACATGAGTAAGAAAGTTGAGAAGAGGATTGCAAGTTAATTAGCTTTAAATTGTTATGTTTAACTAAGAAACTGTCACCGTGACAAAGATGTTCGAGGGAAGGTTGTATCATTTGCATGTCGACCGCTTCACCTCAATAATTTCTTACTAGTAACGGGCGTAAATGATATTAAATGAAGACCACCCGCCTATTTTCCTACATGTGGTCATAGATGGCAATTTAAAGTGGACTCATTTGTCAGACAAATAAGTTCACTAAAAATATCCGTGTTCGACATACTTCGTTAGATGTGTCTGTCGCTTTCACATCTACATTTACAAATATATTGTATCGCAGAAGTCAAATAAATAATCTACATACATAGTGTGCAAACCACTGTGAAGTGTACGGTAGAGAATACTTCGCGTGGTTCCTTAGGTTACGATATCTTCCTGTTCCAAGGCATGTGGAGCGCGGGAAGGAAGCTTGCTTCAATGCCTCTGTGCGCGCCGTAATTAGTCGAACGTTTCACGGCCGCTACGGTAGCGATACTGTAATAAATAGAAGTCAGCTCTGAGCACCTAACCAACAGAACGGCAAACAGAATTGAATGTAATTTTCCGGTACAAGGAATTACGACACTGTCGACACACCACATATTTGAGTATGACCTTCGACAGACCCGCGACATTTAGAAACATCTAGAACGGGGATTTTCAACCCACGGCGGTCCGAAGTATCAGTGCGGCCCAATAAGTGAGCATCTCTCACATGATTGGGGAAAAAAATCCATAACATTCGGTTTATGTAAAGTTGTGGTAAATGGAATATTTTCAGTCTGAAACGCCCACCACACGATCCTATTCTCTCATTGGTTCATCCCGTTCTTAATATTGCCGCCCGTCCTAATCCAAAGAGTGCAGACTGAGTATGGAAATACCGTATATTTTACGGAAATAAGGTGGTTCAGACGAGGCCAAAAGTTAAAAAGATTTTATAGCATAATTAATGAAATCAAATCGCTCATGATACTAAAAGCAAAATCTGTGCCACAACTTCCGATGACAACTGGGTGGCAGATTTGGCGTTTTTGTAATTTTACTGCTCTTTTAGGTAACTTAAACAGGAGTCTCCAAGATAGAACTTCAAACAATAAACGCGTTCCAAATGAAATTGAAATTATGCCAAACACATGCAATTGTAAACCTTTTTTTTTCAGAAAATTTTATATTTGCGAGACAGCTTTTAGAAACAACGTCGACACGTTGTCAGAAGATTTTTCAGATGGAATGCATAGAGTTGCAGTCTTGGCATGAGACAGCTTTTACAAACAACGTAGACACGTTGTCAGAGGATTTTTCAGATGGAATGCATAGAGTTACAGTCTTGGCATCCAACTGAAAGAAATATCTGATCATGTGTCTTTGTTGCACTTTTGCAAATCATACCTGCCCAGAGACAAGTATCCCTTGCTGTGCACAGGAATGCACTATACATTTCATCTTTGTCTGGAAGCACTTACTAAAAATTGAAGATATTTTGAAGACTGGAGTACACAAAGAGTAAAAAATAGAACCAAAATCTCAGATGAACACCTATGGAGCACCCAGAGAATTGCAACCATTTTGATCGAATCTGGTGGAACATTACTACAGCTCAAGCACTTTTGTACCCTGCCACCGAATACAGTTCTCCTGTTTGGAATAGAAGTAGCTAGGGCTTAATTTCGGCTGGAACGGCGTTCAGGCACCTCCTAGGGAATTTTTGTGTGAACTCACTGGAACAAGTAAGCACGCGAGATTAAACAAAGTGCACGTGTATTAAATCGCAACGTAGCTATAATTTGGCGCTGCGCCTGCACCAGTGAACGAGACAATGGGTGACCAGTGTTGTGCAATGGGCAGTGACGTCGGGCTAGGTACTGTATACGTATTTACAGGGTGATTCACGAAGATATGTAAATATTTTAATATTTTATTCTACAAGTGAACATAAAGAAAAAAGATCATATAAACCCCAAAGGTCCGCAAATGTTTAGTTACGGAGTTACGGCTAATAAAAGATTTTGCCTGAAACTTAGCAACTTCGCAAATATGAAGCCATCGCAAAACAGTACGAGGTTAAAGTAAAGCACGATTTCCAATTATTTTGTTGTTATTAATCTAGTGGATCTAATAAAACATGTCCCAGACGTGTATCGGCAGTAGTTTTCCAGAACATCAGCGCATTGTCAATGCATGTGCGAACATTAGGGAAGGCGAACTACTCGCTGTGGAGAGGAATGTCGTTACACGTATTGCCAAATGCATTGAGGTTGACGGACATCATTTTGAGCATTTACTGCATTAATGTGGTATTTACAGGTATTCACGCTGTAACAGTATGCGTTCTCAGAAATGATAAGTTCACAAAGGTACATGTATCACATTGGAAGAACCGAAATATAATGTTCAAACGTACCTACGTTCTGTATTTTAATTTAAAAAAACCTACCTTTTACCAACTGTTCGTCTAAAATTGTGAGCCATATGTTTGTGACTATTACAGCGCCACCTATCACAAAGCGAAAATTGTGGTCCAACTAAAACATTCATATTTCTATACGTACTACACGAATATGTAATAAAAAGTGGGGGTTCCCATTTTTAAAAAACGCAGTTGATATCCGTTTGACCCATCTAGCGGGCCAACCATAGCGCCATCTGGTTTCCCCCTTCAAGCTAGACGAGTTTCGTTCTTTGTGGTTTTTTCGTTTGATACTTATTTCGTGAGATATTTGGCCCGGTCACTATCACTGGATCACCCTGTATACACACTACAAAAACCAGAGATCTAGAGTATAGAGATCACTGACAAAAACGTAACAAAGACTTTAATGCCACCCCCTAGACAAAAAAGAAAAATCAAATTGTAGCCATACAACATCGCTGCATTAGCTGTCAATCGTAGCTGTCAAAACCACAACAGTATAGCCAAGCGATAAAAGACCTAGCTTACATCTCCGAAAAACAGCTATTAATAGAGGTTGAGATAAACATTTAAAAACTTCGCTGCAGTTGGAGACGATTTATGCAACAACAAGACTATAAGACAGCGACAGCGCCACGATGCAATATGGGAGTTAGTATTAGCACACAGTAAAAGAAGAAGTTTGCTATTGGTTATAATGTAACAACTTTTAACAAAGCGCGTTTGGCTGCAGATGGCCTGAAGGTGACGATAATGCCGAAATAGGCCTGTTGCTTATGTAAAACGTTAGCGGTTAACGATTATAGGAGCATTCTGGTACATTCCCATCTTTTATTTTATTCTGTCATTACGTCTACCATGCAGCGGGCCCAAGAGAAACTAAAATAAAAATGGCGACGGTGTCTGTGCAATTGTAGTAACTGCATTTATTACAGTACAATGTCCGTCAGACAAATTACTGAGCGAGGTGGCGCAGAGGTTAGCACACTGGACTCGCATGCGGGAGGACGACGGTTCACACCCGAGTCCGGCCACCCTGATTTAGATCTTCTGTGAGTTTCCTAAATAGATTAAAGCATATTCCCTTCGAAAGGGCACGGCTGATTTCCGTCACTATCCTTCCCCAGTGAAATGGGAGATATGATACTGCGTAAAGAGTTTGACAGAGCACTGAAAGACCTTTAGAACTACTGACAGCCTTGGGAGAGCCAGCCCTGACAAAACTCTACCATCTGGTGAGCAAGATATATGAGGCAGGCGAAATAACCTCAGACTTCAAGAAGAATATAATAATTCCAATCCCAAAGAAAGCAGGTGTTGACTGATGTGAAAATTGCAGAACTATCAGTTTAAAAAGTCACGGCTGCAAAAAACTAACGCGAATTCTTTACAGACCAATGGAAAAACTGGTAGAAGCCGACCTCGGCGAAGATCAGTTTGGATTCCGTAGAAATGTTGGAACACGTGAGGCAATACTGACCCTACGACTTATCATAGAAGAAAGATTAAGGAAAGGCAAACCTACGTTTCTAGCATTTGTAGACTTAGAGAAAGTTTTTGACAATGTTGACTGGAATACTCTCTTTCAAATTCTGAAGGTGGCAGGGGTAAAATACAGGGAGCGAAAGGCTATTTACAATTTGTACAGAAACCAGATGGCAATCAGAAGAGTCGAGGGGCATGAAAGGGAAGCAGTGGTTGGGAAGGAAGTGAGACAGGGTTGTAACCTATTCCCGATGTATACTGAGGAAGCAGTAAAGGAAACAAAAGAAAAATTTGGAGTAGGAATTAAAATCCATGGAGAAGAAATAAAAACTTTGAGGTTCTCCAATGACACTGTAATTATATCAAGAGATAGCAAAGGACTTGGAAGAGCAGTTGAAGGAAATGGACAGTGTCTAGAAAGGGGGGTGTAAGACGAACATCAACAAAAGCAAAACGAGGATAATGGAATATATTGGAATTAAGTCGGGTGATGCTGAGGGAATTAGATTAGGAAATGAGACGCTTAAAGTAGTAAAATAACTAACGATGGTCGAAGTAGAGAGGATATCAAATGTAGACTGGCAATGGCAAGGAAAGCGTTTCTGAAGAAGAGAAATTTGTTAACATCGAGTATAAATTTAAGTGTCAGGAAGTCGTTTCTGAAAGTATTTGTATGGAGTGTAGCCATATATGAAAGTGAAACATGGACGATAAATAGTTTAGACAAGAACAGAACAGAAGCTTTCGAAATGTGGTGCTACAGAAGAATGCTGAAGATTAGATGGGTAGACCACATAATTAATGAGGAGGTACTGGATATAATTGGGGAGAAGGGAAATTTGTGGCACAACTTGACTAGAAGAAGGGATCGATTGGTAGCACATGTTCTGAGGCATCAAGGGATCACCAGTTTAGTACTGGAGGGCAGCGTGGAGGGTAAAAGTCGTAGAGGGAGACCAAGAGATGAATACACTAAGCAGATTCAGAAGGATTTAGGTTACAGTAGGTACTGGGAGATGAAAAAGCTTGCACAGGATAGATTAGCATGGAGAGCTGCATCAAACCAGTCTCTGATCTAAACACCACAACAACAACATCATTCCCCAATCCGAGGTTGTGCTCCGTCTCTAATGACCTCGTTGTCGACGGCACATTAAACACTAATCTCCTCTTCGGACACAGTTTGATTTGTCATAAGTTGCTGACACTAATACGGTATGTATTCTCAGTATGCGAATCTATTTGACGACTTTCGCAGCTGCAAATTTTCAATGAGAGTGTCTGTTCCTGTACACAGGTATGCATATCTGAAGGACATCGTATTGTCACTGCGTCAATACAGACACTGTCGCCATTAACGATATAATCACGACTGGCGGGGTTAAAATGACGATACCAAATTATAACAATGGTCTTCCTATGTTGATGGGAAGCATTTTTTGGAAGTTAAGTGGAAAAATAGAGTTTCAAATTGCTAAATTTCTGGCACCAAGTGCATTGCTGTTCACGATATTGTTAACACAAAATGAATATTTCTTTTTTTATTTATTTCTTGTGACGTTTGGCCTGAAGTCCATACAGGCATCTTTCAGAGTCTTGGAGTTTTACGAAACATTGTTGCATTTATCGAAGACTTTCGTAATTAGTCGTAAAAACACAATATTGTGATGAAGGGTACTTTATACAGTAATTCGTAATGCTTGATGATATCAGATTAGTTGTTGTATGAAATCCATTTTCTGGTTTACAAACTGCTTACATTACAAAAATATGTGACCGATGTTCCCTACTGTTATTCCATCACATTCACAATAATGGCTGTGTCGGACGTGCGTTCAGTGGCTAGCAAATGATCAGTGATTAAATCTCATGCTAGTTATGGAACTTATAAATTTTGTATTTGTCTTAACTGTGTGGAACCCGGGCTTCGAGGGAATATTTGGTTGTAGTTGACCGTAATATTCCCCTTGATATATAACTGATATTATTCTTCCCACTGTTGTCTTATTCTTCTATATAGATTAGTCTTCAGGTCTGATGGCAGTAATATTTTTAATAATGCCGTTTTGAGCGGCGCTTTTCATTAAGTTCGACCATTTCACTATGTTTAATGTTAACATGTCTTTTGATCAACTTTAATTTTACCTTTTTTCCGAGATATTCGTTTTCCTTCGTAGCTTTCATGACGTCCATTGCAAGTGGCGTAAGCTTCTGCAGTCCGTTAAAATCAAAATGTCTGTAATTGGGAGGTTCTGCGAATATTTTAAAGCTGTGAATATAGGTGAAGCTTCTGCCGAGAAACTTGAAGTTTTACTAGAAATGAAATTAGTTGTTTGTAACTGTGCGTGGCAAAGGAATGCGTAGCCCACTCTGCTATGATCTGGGGTTTTGGAGCTGTCAGCATAAACATGGAAATATTACATGCGCCCCACCATGTTACCCGCCGATAAACAGTTAAAAGAAAAGTAGATGCCGAAACTCCCTATCAACGCGTATGCACCGTCGCTAAAATTCGCTCTTGGAGATATTGAGACGTTTGCGAACCAATAAATCTGTGTGTGTGCGTGCGCGCGCGCGCGTGTGTGTGTGTGTGTGTGTGTGTGCGCACACACATAAAACACACACACAGACACGCGCACACACACACACACACACACACACACACACACACACAAACATAAAATGCAAACTAAATTCAAATTTGGCGCCGAACTCTCTGGTGAACAAATGAACACTGACTGGGCTGGGACACACAACAAACCACAATCACACTGTGTTCTGGTGTAGTGAAAGTGTTTTACTACGTTATTTGTGGAAAATACTTCTTATAGTTTTCTTTTACATTTGCACTATTAACTATGAAATCTTATAGTTTTCTTTTACATTTGCACTATTAACTATGAAATAATACAAAATACACTTCCAACTGGAATTAATCGAGAAATGATGCATCAAGTTATTCAGGAGAGATAAAATATTACTAAGCAATACTAATCGGAAAACTCACTTTTTGATCAATTTCACCGTACGCGCTCCCCTTAAGACTGAGAGTTATAAGCCTTTAGATGCCAGCTAAGCTTCTGACTCGTTTCTTCAAGGCTAGGATCAGTCGTGTATATACACATACTAGCAAACACGGCAATGCTTCGCAATGACTAAATATGTCTGGGAAATTGGATGTATGCCCTAATCTCGTTTCTCCCTCTCTCTGTCCATCCCCTTTTCCCCCTCTCTTTGTCTGTCTCCTGTTCCCCACTCTCTCTGTCCATCCCCTTTTCCCTCTCTCTTTGTCTGTCTCCTGTTCCCCCCTCTCTGTCCATCACCTCATCTTCCCTCTTTCCCTTCACCTCCTCCTTCCCCCTCTGGCCATCTCCTCCTTCTCTCTCTATTTCCATTTCCTTCCTCCCCCTCTCTGTCCATCTATTACCCCCCCCCCCTGACGGAAAACCTAAATCAGGATGGCCGGACGCGGGGTTGAACCGTCGTCCTCCCGAATGCGAGTCCAGTGTCTAACCACTACGCCAACTCGCTCGGTGAACCTTGTTTATTCTTATTGCCAACGAAACCCCGACAGGAACTGAAGTCGCTGAAAATGAATGGATGAATCAGTTAGGATCACAGTATATAGGTATGAGAGAGCTCCCCTGATGCAGGATGTATGGGGCTGGTAGCTTCAATGACAGCATTTTGCATAGTTTTAATCTGCAAACGGGTCAAATTCCTTGATTCGGACAATTCATATTGAGTAGTAGGACCGTAAGCCGATAAGCTCTTACCACAATTTTCCTGTTTTCTCTTAAAACTGTGAGGAAGAAAACAAAACAGCACATAGTTGTGTAAACACTTTTTTGTTTAAAATTGTATGTAAGGAGGAATGATATATATGGAAGAAACAACCTGTTTTAATAGGTTAAATGCCCTGCTACCGTAACTAAAACTAACTGCGAGAATGAAAAATAAATAGCACATCCTCACAGCACAGCAAAGCAAAGCGTTTTCCTTCTAGCGATCAGTTTTGACGGAAGCCTGCACATTTTTTATTAAAATATATTTAGCTTATGTCCATTTCAGTGCTTATTAGTGTGTCGCGTAAAAATTATAAGTACAACAGTCAAGAACTTTCGTGATTTTTGCTATATCATATTTCATATTTTTTGCTAACTACGTCCTCCGGCTCCCCCCCCCTCTCTCTCTCTGTCTCTCTCTCTCTCTCTCTCTCTCTCTCTATATATATATATATATATATATACTCCATTTGAATTTTATGAGGGTGTTTACGGACTTTTGGACCACCCTATATATATATGGCCGCCATGTTGGTGGCATAGCGTATAAAGGTTCCCCCCTCCCGTTCCTCGCTTGCTACTCCATTTGAATTTTATGAGGGTGTTTTCGGACTTTTGGACCACCCTATATATATATATATATATATATATATATATATATATATATATATATATATATATATCATCCTCGTTCAGGTGTTGGAGCAGCTGAAATATATATATATATAGGGTGGTCCAAAAGTCCGAAAACACCCTCATAAAATTCAAATGGAGTAGCAAGCGAGGAACGGGAGGGGGGAACCTTTATACGCTATGCCACCAACATGGCGGCCATCTTGAAAGCCGCCATCTTGGATTCAACTCCAAAATATCAAATGGGAATGTGGTCATGTGACGTATCAGACAGATAGAGAATTTCTCCAGAAAAACAATGCCGTTGTTATTTTAAACATAGCTTTATTCATTCTCGGGTTATAGCCAGTTACATGTGGCAGCGGTGGGACGCTCGGCAGCATGTGTGTTATGTGCCGAAGAGACATTACGCCGATGTTACACAGTCCCGAGAGACCACTAACAGTCATAGGAATGGCTCGATATGTTGTCCATTATGTTGGATTGTTAATGCTGTCCTCCGAACCCAGTCCTGATGAACTTTGACCAACACATCTGGCTGAATTTGACCACACGCATCAACAATGCGCTGCTTTAGATGATGCAAATCCCGTATTTTCACAGAATAAACCAGTTCTTTGACATGACCCCAAAGATAAAAATCCAAAGGAGTCAAGTGGTTCAAATGGCTCTGAGCACTATGCGACTTAACATCTGAGGTTATCAGTCCCCTAGAACTTAGAACTACTTATACCTAACTAACCTAAGGACATCACACACATCCATGCCCGAGGCAGGATTCGAACCTTCGACCGTAGCAGAACCGCTAGACCACCGCGGCCGGCTAAAAAGTAGTCAAATCTGGTGAACGTGGTGGCTACTCCACAGCAACCCTGCGACCAATCCACTTTTGAGGGAACTGCATATCCAGGTATGCTCGCACATTGTGCCCATAATGTGGTGGGGTTCCATCATGCTGGATGAATTCCGGAAATGTCCCGTCCTCCGTTAACAACGAGGGAAACACTTCTTCGTCCAATAACCTCAGATAACCGTTGGCTGTTAACGTACCATCAATAAAAAAAGGTCCAACGACTTTGGTACCCCACACACCACACCAGATCATCACTTTTTGTGAGTCGACCGTTTTGGAAGCATCAATCCAGTGCGGATTTGTGTCGGACCAGTATCTGTGATTCTGCTTGTTCACTCCACCATTGATAAAGATATTGGCTTCATCACCGAACGGCACCTGATAGGTGCTGTGTCACCCATTCTGCGAACTGAACCCGACGGTCTGGGTCATCCTCGTTCAGGTGTTGGAGCAGCTGAATTTCGTATGGGTGCCATTTGTGCTGCGATAAAATTCGCAGTATGGAGGTACGGCGAACCCCACATTCTTGTGACAGGGGACGAGTACTCCGTTGCAGACTCTTGCTAAATGATGCCAACACGCTCACTGTTGCTGCTTCATCGGTGGCGGATTTCGGTCTTCCAGCCTTAGGTTTATCTGCGACAGAACCTGTTGCTCGGAATTTGGCCAGAAGCTTGGCAACTACGCTGTGAGTGATGGGCTGTTCGGTTGGGTGACGACTGTTGAAATCCTCAGCAATGACCCGTGTGCTTCTTTCTCCTGATATCAAGATTTCTTCATGTGTTAAGGGCATTTTGTAACCTGTAAATAAGGAAACGATGATTAAAAAATTAGCATGTGTAAATGATACGTAACAGTTAAACACATGAAACATATCAGGCATGGGATAGTCACTTAGCACCCGGTCCTGATGAACTTTGACCAACACATCTGACTGAATTTGACCACACGCATCAACAATGCACTGCTTTAGATGATGCAAATCCCCTATTTTCACAGAATAAACCAGTTCTTTGACATGACCCCAAAGACGTCTCAGTACGTAATACTCACGCTGCCGAGCGTCCCACTGCTCCCGCAAGTAATTGTCTATAACCCGAGAATTAATGAAGCCATGTTGAAAATAACAACGGCATTGTTTTTCTGGTGAAATTCTCTATCTGTTCGATATGTCACATGACCAATTCCCATTTGAAATTTTGGAGGATGTGTGTGTGTGTGTGTGTGTGTGTGTGTGTGTGTGTGTGTGTGTTACGAAGAGTATCGTGTAAAATTTTGCAGTAAACTGCTCAGGAGCTTTTCAAGATTTTTGCTAATAACTTTTCTCCTATATATAAGACATATATATCTTGACGTACGTATATAATAAAGAAATATATGGCCTATCTCGACCGCTGTTCATTAGAGTATAGTGGAAAAATTTGAAGTTAATCGGTCAGGAACTCTTCGCGATTTTTGCTAACAACGTTTCCCCTTTACGTACATAAATCACATACCGTATATATTAAAGAAATTTGTAGCCTGTGCTGCTCCGAACATTTATTTGAATAACGTTCAAAAATTTTAAGTGAACTGGTCAAGAACTTTTGGAGATTTTCGGCAACAATGCTAAACACAGACTTCATTTAGTAGTGTAGATCATCAGCGTGTTGCAGTACTTGACAAGCTTTTGACAGACCGTGCTTTTAATCTCATTCTGGAGTTCAGTCACCGGCCGTTGTGACCGAGCGGTTCTAGGCGCTTCAGTCCGGAACCGCACTGCTGCTCCGGTCGCAGGTTCGAATCCTGCCTCGGGCATGGATGTGTGTGATGTCCTTAGGTTAGTTAGGTTTAAGTAGTTCTAAGTTCTAGGGGACTGATGACCACAGATTTAAGTCCCGGGTTCCCGGGTTCGATTCCCGGCGGGGTCAGGGATTTTCTCTGCCTCGTGATGACTGGGTGTTGTGTGATGTCCTTAGGTTAGTTAGGTTTAAGTAGTTCTAAGTTCTAGGGGACTGATGACCATAGATGTTAAGTCCCGGGTTCGATTCCCGGCGGGGTCAGGGATTTTCTCTGCCTCGTGATGACTGGGTGTTGTGTGATGTCCTCAGGTTAGTTAGGTTTAAGTAGTTCTAAGTTCTAGGGGACTGATGACCACAGATGTTAAGTCCCATAGTGCTCAGCGCCATTTAGAACCATTTGGTGTTCAGTCGCACGAGCATGTTACTGATTCTGTGATAACCTGTGAAGCTGACTGGGGTAGTTTCTCTAACGTAATTAGCCGCTCTTCGTTACACATACGAGAGGGAGCTACTATTAGCCGACCTTTGTGTCTGGTCGCAGTAATGGGGAAAAAATGGTATATTCACACCATGCCTCCTTTTTCGTATGAAATCGCTGACGCACGGCAGCAGTACACGCACAGAAATCTGCACATCCATTTCTCTGCTGCGTTTGTTATGGGTAGTGGCGACAGAAAAACAATACACTAAGGAAACTACGGATAAAACTGCTAAATAACAGAAGTACGAGGAATACAAAGTGACGATGACGTTATGTTTGCAAATTTCAGAATAAGGTCGCACCGAGATTGTAATTTTCTGTTTGGCCAACTGCAGCGATAAGACTAACACTAACATTCCTTTAACTGGCATGCGGCGACTTGTATACAGTATTTATTTCGCATTTCGAAACAAAGAATTACGGTGATTATTACTGAAACTCAGATATACTTAAGGCCGCTTCTTAGGGTTGCTGTTAAGATTAAGCCAGTTTTAGTACGTCATTTGTATTTTATGTTATGAAAAGTTGTTTGCTTAAGTTTAATCAGAAGGTCGTATGGGGTGGCCAGCAACAGTCTGAAAATCTTGTAAGGGTATTGCAGATCAGGTTTTGCTGAAAAATAATTGTTGAGATAAAAGCTCGATACGTTGCACTGTTTCTGTGTTTTCAGCATTGAAGTGTACCAATCATGGCGTTCCACATGCAAGTTTCCATATCGTGTCCTCAAGGTCCGACTGCCTCAGACTTTTACTGTCTTTAATGCAGAATTGTTTGCGATCTTGCGGGCACTGGAGCACATGAGACATTCTTCCTCTCGTAAATTTCTTGTCTGTTCCGATTCACTCAGTGCCCTTCACTCATTGCAACGTTTCTATCCGGCAGACAAAATTGTCCAGACCATCCAGGATGCCCTCCTCCGACTACAGCGACTGGGGAAGGTTGTAGCTTTCTGCTGGGTTCTGGGGCATGTTGGCATTGCTGGGAATGAAAGGGCAGATCTCGCAGCCAAGGAGGCGTGTCTCGATCCACAAGTATCTCAGTGTGCTATCCCCTTGCACGCACTCACCTCGCTGTTGAGCTCACGGGTCATGCGTCGGTGGGAGGATGAGTGGCTGGAAGTGACTGACAATAAGCTCCGTATAGTGAAGCCCACAACGCGTGTGTGGTGTACTTCCTTTCAGCCCCATCGACGGGACGAGGTTCTCCTCACTCGGCTTCGAATAGGCCACAGCCCTATGACGCATGGCTTCCTGCTCCGGCGAGAGGACCCTCCAATGTGTGGTGCTTGCGGCGTCCAGGTCACTGTGCGCCACGTTTTATTGGATTGCGTTTTATTTTCTGACCAGCGGGTCGCGGCTGACTTGCCAGCGGACCTGCCATCTCTTTTAGGCAACACTCGGACGAATGTGGTTAAAGTTTTAAAGTTCTGTGCCCTGTCAAATGTTTTTACAAAGATTTTAGGGAGAGGATTTTAATTTGCTCACTGTGTGACAAGCTCGCCCATATTTCATGTAAGTGGCCAGCCAATAACAATTTCCTGAGACATTCTTGTTGCTATGTTTCCCCTTTCCTTTAAGTTTTACTTTCTTATGTAGCATTTTCATTCTTTTCCTGCTTTCTTTGAGTGTGTGCTTTAGTTTTCTTAGGTCTGTCCACATTCGTTCCTTTTAATGTGTGTCAGGGCGCTGATGACCTCGATGTTGAGCGCCCATAAGCCCCAACACACCACCACCACCACATCAGGCGACCTGCCAAATACAATTAAGTGGCGGTTGTTCTCATAGCATAGATGATGGAGCACGTGGCTGCTCAGACTTTGGTTGGTGTTCGAACCTTACTACCGCCCTACGTCTAGTTTCTGCATCAATCTCTTGTTCGGTTTTAGAAAATCAAAAAAGTACATGTTTGGCTTTAGGAAACCAAAGAAGTACACGTTTGGTGACACCGTCTCTGGTGGGCCGCTTGAATTTGCGCGCGCAACTGCCTGACTGGCTAACTTCAATGCTAAGTAACTCTGAAACAGCGCAACGTATCGAACTTTTTTCTCGCCAATTATTTCTCAGTACAACCTACTCTGCAACATCCTTACAAACTTTTCAGACTGTTTCTGACCACCGTGCGTAAATACAGATTAACATCCTCCTACTCGACAAATTCGGTAATTCCATACTCTGTTCATCATAAGAATAAACCTGATGTAAACATTACACCATGCATTTTTCCGCATTTGCACGAATTTCATTGGATTTTGTTTCACGTGAAGCGGAAGCCAAGCTGAGCCAGTATAGTCATAAGGATGCGATTTGTGCTGTGTTCGGCCGCGGTGGCCGAGCGGTTCTAGGCGCTTCAGTCCGGAACCGCGCGACTGCTACGGTTGCAGGTTCGAATCCTGCCAGGGGCACAGATGTTTGTGATGTCCTTATGTTAGTTAGGCTTCAGTAGTTCTAAGTTCTAAGGGACTGATGACCTCAGATGTTAAGTCCCATAGTGCTCAGTGCCATTTGTGCCGTGTTACACGCACGTAAATTGAGCGATAATGCGTGACAACAGCTTGACCGGCGCATTTGACTCGGACAGCACTGGCCATCCGCTGGCCCAACTAACCTGCAATGATGTGACCAGTTGCAGTTCAGACGTAAACAGAGAAACAATATAGCTACGAATGTCATTTAATTTTTAAAGAGAGTGAAATAATATTCGGCGAAACTCCAGTACTACCGCACGCTTATTAGGTGACCAGACGGAGAGCGTAAAATGCTCTCGTCCTCGCCTAACATAGTATTGTAATTACAAACAAAAGTGATGAAAATTCCTTACTTAAATACATGGTAATTTTCTGAGCGAGGTATGTGTGATGCAAAAGCATACTGCAGAGATTTCGCCGTGTTGTTGAATACTGATGTCTGGTAATGTCTTAGCTCCTTCCTTAACCGAATCCGAGAAATACATCTCAGTTCTTCGACTATCATCTGCTACGTTGATAATTTGTCGAGTCGATCAACCCGCCAGCATTAGGCAGTGAGGTATGATAAAGCTGCGTGCGTTACATCCAGTACGTCTGGTAGCTTAAGTCTTGTTGCTTCTCGCGACAGAGTCCTTAATTTGGCTCCATATCAGTTCTGTTGGGTTCGTATTGTAATTGTACAGTGTCAGAAAACTGCGACATTTTGATGGTGTCCTCAATGCTGTGAACATGATTGTTTTTCATATTTCTACGACACTTATCACTCTGGTTTCTGTGAGACTATATTTGTGGCATAAAACAAAGAACGTATTCCAAATAAAGAACACTTGGTTTTCTTTTTAAACACAAAATTAAATTATCTTTTTTCATTTAAGCAATCTTTATTGACATCATCATCATCATCATCATTTAAGACTGATTATGCCTTTCAGCGTTCAGTCTGGAGCATAGCCCCCCTTATAAAATTCCTCCATGATCCCCTATTCAGTGCTAACATTGGTGCCTCTTCTGATGTTAAACCTATTACTTCAAAATCATTCTTAACCGAATCCAGGTCTGCCCCGACTCCTCCTACCCTCTACTGCTGAACCCATGAGTCTCTTAGGTAACCTTGCTTCTCCCATGCGTGTAACATGACCCCACCATCTAAGCCTGTTCGCCCTGACTGGTACATCTATAGAGTTCATTCCCAGTTTTTCTTTGATTTCCTCATTGTGGACACACTCCTGCCATTGTTCCCATCTACTAGTACCTCCAATCCTAGCTACTTTCATATCCGTAACCTCAACCTTATTGATAAGGTAACCTGAATCCACCCAGCTTTCGCTCCCATACAACAAAGTTGGTCGAAAGATTGAACGGTGCACAGATAACTTAGTCTTGGTACTGACTTCCTTCTTGCAGAAGAGAGTAGATAGTAGCTGAGCGCTCACTGCATTAGCTTTGCTACACCTCGCTTCCAGTTCTATCACTATGTTGCCATCCTGTGAGAATATGCATCCTAAGTACTTGAAACCGTCCACCTGTTCTAGCTTTGTTCCTCCTATTTGGCACTCAATCCGTTTATATTTCTTTCCCACTGACATTACTTTCTTTATTGAGAATCTTTCATAAAATATCGATAATCAAGAATCTGTGAATATAGGTATTTCAGATCTAACGGAGAAGAAAGGGTGACCAAGGCGAAACTTAAATCAGCGATCCATGAACTGCACCAGATTCCACTATGCTACCGATTCTGCTATATATCCAGTGTTGATCTGTAACTCATCTGTATCAAATATAGTCTCTCGTAAAACTTCAAACCCGATTTTTTCTGTAAATTTATAATGACATTAAGAACAACCTGTTTCTCTGCACTTTTTGACCGTGTTCCACACGCGTGTTTCACTACGGAACAGAGAGAAGACTCAGCGATTTCCATACTGCGCATTAACAATGCGACAGACCACAACAGTACAGAGACTATGACTGTACACGGTTTTTGAACTAAAGACTACATAGCTAAAGCGTGATTATGAAAACGTTGATGGCTGTTAATACATTAGAATATCTTAGTTTCATTTGACGTAATTTAGTAACAAGATATCTAATACGTAAGTAGCACCTACTTCCAAGAGCGTAACAACACCAGTGTACGTGTGCTACGTCTTCTGACCAATCATCCCTTTGTGTTTGTTTACATCAGGTTTATTCTTATTGTGAACAGAGTTAGTCGGCCGAAGAGCGTGCTGAGATGGTCCGCGCATTTGCGAAAAACATTGTGTCCGGTTGGGCCAGTGCTTAATGCAACTGCCTACTCAGCGAGAGACCCAGGTGGAGTCCCAGTCTGGCACACATTTTCACTCGTCACTGCCGATACCGCACAAACTCCCGACACAGCTGATGTAATTAGTTACTTTCTCCCCCTTCTCTTTCAATTTACATAATTTCTAGCAGTTTGTAGAGGAGCTCCACCTATCCCATCTTTTATTTTGTTCTGACGTCAGACTATTTAATTGTTGTGTTATTTAGTCTCCATAATACGAATATTCGCCCACAGTTTTCATACACACTTTTCATAAATTTTCTATCATCTTATTTTCTGTTTCCCTACTTCGAGACTTATCTAATTCTTTACAGTCATATGATCGGAGACATTTTATCTAAACATTGCTCAACACTCACATCTCAAATTTTTATTGAAATAATCTGGTAGCAGTTACTTCTGTAAAATATCTGGGAGTATGCGTACGGAACGATTTGAAGTGGAATGACTTCTCGCAATCTGTAATCATCTATAAATTTCAACGTGCTATCTTTGGAGTCAACAGACATTATTAGACATTGTGGCCCTCTCTTTACTCACACATATTTTGGTATTTTAAGCTTTTGTTTTTTTAAAGTTATATATGCGAAATAAAAGCTGAAAAATGTCTAAGGTGTCGGCAAGCTACCGATTAAAACATTGTGATTTATCAAAGAGCAACAGAGATCCAAAGAAACTATTATCTAATGGTCATAGTTGTGCCTAGACTGTTTTTAGTATAATGGACATAAGACGGTAGTTCATAACTCTATATCCTACTCTGATTCCGCACAAAGTCCCGATACAGCTGATGTAATTAGTACCTTTCTCTCCCTTCTCTTTCAATTTACATAATTTCTAGCAGTTTCTAGAGGAGCTCCACCTATCCCATCTTTTCTTTTGTTCAGATGTCAGACTCTTCAGTTGTTGTGTTATTTAGTCTCCATAATAAGAATATTTGTCCACAGTTTTCATACACACTTTTCACAAATTTTCTATCTTCTTATTTTCTGTTTTCCTATTGCGAGACTTATCTAATTCTTTACAGTCATATGATCGGAGACATTGTATCTAATAATTGCTCAGACCCTCACATCTCACATATTTATTGAAATAACTTTTTACAAGCGGCATTCCACATGACTTCTCTTTATCTGTAATCATCTATAAATTTCAGCGTGCTACCTTTGGAGTCAACAGACATTATTACACATTGTGACGCTCTCTTTACTCGTTAACTCTTGTGGTATTTTCTTTCTTTCTTCTTCTTCTTCGCGGATGGATCACTCAGGAGCACGCATAATCAACATTTATTGGCCTTTCTTTTCGCCCAGTATTCAAAATGGTTCAAATGGCTCTGAGCACTATGGGACATAACATTTGTGGTCATCAGTCCCCTATAACTTAGAACTACTGAAACCTAACTAACCTAAGGACATCACACACATCCATGCCCGAGGCAGGATTCGAACCTGCGACCGTAGCGGTCGCGCGCTTCCAGACTGAAGCGCCTAGAACCGCTCGGCCACACCGGCCGGCGCGCCCAGTATTCCTTCATATGCAACGAATGGGCTAGCTTTCTTTGCGTAGACCACGTATGTCGGTTAGTTTTTCTCTCTTC
Organism: Schistocerca americana; assembly: GCF_021461395.2. NCBI lineage: Eukaryota > Metazoa > Arthropoda > Insecta > Orthoptera > Acrididae > Schistocerca > Schistocerca americana. The sequence goes on along the minus strand of NC_060129.1, from coordinate 126,946,591 downwards.
TTCCTCAAAACCCCGTATGTTTGTGATTTTTCTGATTTCATTTCTGTCATGTAGATTTGGAGACCCAAATTCTCTCAGGACTTTTCCCGTCTGTCTGTACCAGTTCAGTCTTGTAGTATTGTTCTTTAAAAATGTATGGATTTAGTGCGTTAACCTATTTGAGTCCATTCTTTCTAGATGCCCCATCAATTGGATTCTTCTCATGCGCATTGTGTCTGTTATTTTGGAGATATTTTTATATATTTCTGCATTGGGTTTTGGATAATGCACACCATCTCTAGTTCTTGGTCCTAGGATTTTCCTCATTATTTTGCGTTTTTTCACTTCTAATTCCCCTTTTGTGTTCTTTGTTGAAGGTTTAGTGTCTCAGGCTTAATTACTGTTGTGTAGTGTCGTATTTTGCAGTTCCACGAGACGCTTTTTGTTGTAAACGTTTTACGTTAACTGAAACGCCGTCTCCATTTTCTGGACTCTTGATCTGCCAGATTTCTTACAATCTTCTGCAATCCATTCACCTAAATATTTAAAATCTTTTACTCGAGAGATGTAGTTATTGCCAATTTTGAGATCAGAAGGTGCGTCTTTGATGTCAGTCATAAATTTTGTTTTTTCAAATGAAATTTGTAATCCTATATTTGCTGCCTGCTCTTGTAATAATTCTAGCTGTTTCTGTGCATCGGTAATGTCTTGTGCGATCAGTGCCATGTCATCAGCAAATGCTAAACAGTCTAATTCGATGCCCTTACGTCTTGGTCCCAGTCTGTGTGCTGGTGCACCTGCTTTTCTCCATTCTCGAACAACGTTTTCAAGAGCGCAATTGAAGAGCACTGGGGACAGTCCATCCCCTTCTCGCACTCCTGTGTCATTTTCAAATTCCGTGCTCAATTCTCCCATAAATTTTACTTTGAATTTGGTCTCCGTGAGTGTTTCTTTTATGATCTTTTGATCTAGTCCAAATTCTGCTAACACTTCAAAAAGGGATTCTCGGTCCATACTGTCATATGCGTTTTTTAAGGCGACAAACGTGATGACAACTTTTGTTTGAAGTACTATGCAAATATTTCATCGAGTTTTTCAAGTTAAGGATTTGTTCTACGCATGATCGACCTTTTCCGAATCCACCTTGGTATTCGCCTATTTATTTATCCAGCTGAGGTTCTGTTCGGGTTAGTAGGGCTTTAGACAGAATTTTGTATGTTATTGACAATAAAGAGATTCCACGGTAGTTTTTGGGGTCTGTTTTACTTCCTTTTTTGTACGGAGGATGTATGATTGCTGTCTTCCAATTTCTGGTCGTGACGCTTTTCCACTACTAAGCGATTGTAGCTGCTTTTCAATCCGCGATCGGTGGAAAGAATTGCTCATGGGTTCTAAAGCGCTAGCAGCAGCTTAGCTGGTACAGTGACTGTGCGTAGGGAGCAAAAAGACTGTGGTACAATGATCGAGGAGCTTTCATCAACCACTCATTTCTGTAGTTAATGCAAAGCTTTAGATGGTGTAAAGTGTGGCGCGACTGGAACAGTGGAAACGGATGATGCAGACTGGTCAGTCACGCTATATCCTGTGGCAGTCCGATTGAAGGGGTTGGGTTTGGCGAAGGCTTGGGGAACGTTACCTGCCATCAAGAGTAGTGTTCAAAAATGTTCAAATGTGTGTAAAATCTTATGGGACTTAACTGCTAAGGTCATCAGTCCCTAAGCTTACACACTACTTAACCTACATTATCCTAAGGACAAATACACACACACATGCCCGAGGGAGGACTCGAACCTCCGCCGGGACCAGCCGCACAGTCCATTACTGCAGCGCCCTAGACCGCTCGGCTAACCCCGCGCAGTGTAGTGCCAAGACTGGAAAGTTGCACGGGTCACACCAATATTCAAGGAAGGTAGCAGAACTAATCCACTAAATTACAGGCCCATATTATTAACATCGATATGCAGCAGGATTTTTGAAGATATATTGTCTTCGAACATTGTTAATTACGTCGCAGATAGCGGCCTATTGACACACAGTCAACACGAATTTAGAAAACATCGTTCTTGTGAAACTCAACTAGCTCTTTATTCGCATGAAGTTTTGAGTGCTATGGACAAGGGATTTCAGATTGATTCCGTATTTCTGGCACAGTTCCGGAAGGCTTTTGACACGGTATTACACAAGCGGCTTGTAGTGAAACTGCGTGCTTATGGAATATTGTCTCAGTTTTGTGACTGGATTTGTGATTTACTGTCAGAGAGGTCACAGTTCCTAGTAATTGACAGAAAGTCATCGAGTAAAACAGAAGTCATTTTTGGCGTTCCCCAAGGTAGTGTTATAGGCCCTTTGCTGTTCGTTATCTATATAAACGATTTGGGAGACAATCTGAGCAGCCGTCTTGGGTTGTTTTCAGATGACGCTGCCATGTATCGACTAATAAAATCATCAGAAGATCAAAATAATCTGCAAAACGATTTAGAAAAGATATCTGAATGGTGCGAAAAGTGGCACTTGGCCATAAATAACGAGAAGTGTGAGGTCATCCACATGAGTGCTAAAAGGAATTCGTTAAACTTCGGTTACACGATAAATCAGTCTAATCTAAAAGTGGTAAATTCAACTAAATACCTAGGTATTACAATTACGAACAGCTTAAATTGGAAGGAACACATAGAAAATGTTGTGGGGAAGGCTAACCAAAGGCTGCGTTTCATTGGCAGGACACTTAGAAAATGTAACAGATCTACTAAGGAGACTGCCTACACTACGCTTGTCCGTCCTCTTTTAGAATACTGCTGCGCGGTGTGGGACCCTTACCAGATAGGACTGACGGAGTACATCGAAAAAGTTCAAAGAAGGGCAGCACGTGTCGTATTATCGTAGGGGACAGAGTGTCACTGAAATGATACAGGATTTTGGATGGACATCATTAAAACAAAGGCGTTTTTCGTTGCGGAGGAGTCTTCTCACGAAATTTGAATTACCAACTTTCTCCTCCGAATGCGAAAATATTTTGTTGACGGCAACCTACATAGGGAGAAACGATCATCGCGATGAAATAAAGGAAATCAGAGCTCGTACGGATAGATATATGTGTTCATTCTTTCCGGGCGCTGTACGAGATTGAAATAATAGAGAGTTGTGAAGGTGGTTCGATGAACCCTATGCCACCCACTTAAATGCGATTTGCAGAGTGCTGATGTAGATGTAGGTATAGAACAGCGAAGTTCGGAGGAGTATCTTTCGTGGTTAGGGTGTGGTCCTCTTATCGGTCTTAAGGAAACGCTAAATGCAGAAGGATATGAACACTTTTATAGCAGTGTGCACTGCGTACAGTAGAAAAACAGTTCGGAGATGATGAGTGATTTATCAGCACGACTATGCACCTTATCATAAAGCAGCATCTGTGAGGCTACGGCCGGCCGCGGTGGCCGAGCGGCTCTAGGCGCTTTAGTTCGGAACCGTGAGACCGCTACGGTCGCAGGTTCGAATCCTGCCTCGGGCATGGATGTGTGTGATGTCCTTAGGTTAGTTAGGTTTAAGTAGTTCTAAGTTCTAGGGGACTGATGACCTCAGATGTTAAGTCCCATAGTGCTTAGAGCCATTCGAACTATTTGATCATCATAAACATCGTTTCCGCCCTTTTTATTGCTCATGAAAACCACATATTGCATGTTGTACCACCATGTTCGATAGGTTGAAATGGTTCAAATGACTCTGAGCACTATGGGAGTTAACATATGAGGTCATCAGTCCGCTAGAACTTAAAACTACTTAAACCTAACTAACCTAAGGACGTCACACACATCCATGCCCGAGGCAGGATTCGAACCTGCGACCGTAGCGGTCGCGCGGTTCCAGACTGAAGCGCCCAGAACCGCTCGGCCACATCGGTGGGCCTCGATAGGATTCATGTATGAAAAACACTGACCACTCTAGTCGATCGACGTCGTTATCCTGAGGGAAGTAATTCGCAAGACGTGCACGATGGGGGCGCGAATTGTCGGTCACGTAGACGAACGCCTCGCCAATATGCTGCCGATATGGTTGCACTGTCGGTCGGAGGATGGTACGTATCGTACAGATGTTACGGCTCCTTCCGTGACCACCAGCGGGCGTACGTCGGCCTCACAAAATGCCACCACAAAACAGCAGGGAACCTCCACCTTGCTGCACTCGCTGGACAGTGTGTCTAATGCGTTCAGCCTGATCGGGTTGCCTCCAAACCGACTCCGATGATTGTATGGTTGAAGATACATGCGACACTCATCGGTGAAGAGAATGTGGTGCTAATCCTGAGCAGGCCATTCGGCATGTTGTTCGGCCCATCTGTACCGCGCTGCATGGTGTCACGGTTGCTAACAAGGGAACCTCCCCATCGCACCCCCCTCAGATTTAGTTATAAGTGGGCACAGTGGATAGGCCTTGATAAACTGAACACAGATCAACTGAGAAAACAGGAAGAAGTTATGTGGAACTGTGAAAAAATAACCAAAAATACAAACTGAGTAGTTCATGGGAAGATATGCAACATGAAGGACATCGGAAACGCAGGAGCGCCGTGGTCTCGTGGTCACGTGAGCAGCTGCGGAACGAAAGGTCATTGGTCAAATCTTCCATCGAGTGAAAAGTTTAATTTTTTATTTTCAGTTTATGTGACAAACTCTTATGTTTTCATCACTTTTTTGGGAATGATTATCACATTCACAAGAAAACCTAAATCGGGCAAGGTAGAAGAATCTTTTTACCCATTCGCCAAGTGTACAAGTTAGGTGGGTCGACAACACATTCCTGTCATGTGACGCACATGCCGTCACCAGTGTCGTATAGAATATATCAGATGAGTTTTCCTGTGGAGGAATCGGTTGACCTATGACCTTACGATCAAATGTTTTTGGTTCCCATTGGAGAGGCACGTCCTTTCGTCTACTAATCGCACGGTTTTGCGATGCGTCGCAAAACACAGACACTAAACTTATTACAGTGAACAGAGACGTCAATGAACGAACGGACAGATAATAACTATGCAAAAATAAAGAAAGTAAAATTTTCACTCGATGGGAAGACTTGAACCAAGGACCTCTCCTTCTGCAGTTGCTCACGCTACCACGAGACCACGACGCTCTTGAGCTAACTGTCTCCATGATATTGCCTATGTCGCCCATGGGCTACTCAGTTTGTATATTTTGCTTATTTTTTCACAGTTCCACACTTCTTCCTGTTTTCTCAATTGATCTGTGTTCAGTTTATCAAGGCCTATCCACTGTGCCAACTTATAACTAAATCTGAGGGGGGTGCGATGGGGAGGTTCCCTTGTAAGATGGACCTCGCCACGGACGTCGGGAGTGAAGTTGCGCACCGTGCACCCTATTGCGCACAGTTTGGGTCGTAACACGACGTCCTGTGGTTGCACGAAAAGCATTATTCAACATGGTGGCGTTGCTGTCAGGGTTCCTCCGAACCATAATCCGTAGGTAGCGGTCATCCACTGTAGCAGTAGCCCTTGAGCGGCCTGAGCGAGGCATGTCATCGACAGTCCCGATCTCTCTGTATTTCCCCCCCCTGTCTGAATAACATTGCTTTGGTTCACTCCGAGACGCCTGGACACTTCCCTTGTTGAGAGCTCTTCCTGGCACAGAGTAACAATGCGGGCGCGATCGAACCGCGGTATTGACCATCTAGACATGGTTGAACTACAGACAACACGAGCCGTGTGCCACCTTCCTGGTGGAATGACTGCAACTGATCGGCTGTCAGACCCCCTCCGTCTAATAGCCGCTGCTCATGCATGGTTGTTTACATCTTTGGGCGGGATTAGTGACATCTCTGAGCAGTCAAAGGGACTGTGTCTGTGATACAATATCCACAGTCAACGTATATCTTCAGGAGTTCTGGAAATCGGGGTGATGCAGAACTTTTTTTGATGTGTGTAGTAACCCTGCTGAAATGGACTGGCCTGTCCAGAGTCCTGCCTTGAACACAAAAACGTTTGGGATGAGTCACAACGTCGAATTCCCTTCAGACACCAATGTCCAATACCATTATATTGTCTGGTTTCGTCTCTTGAGAAAGAATGAGCTGCCATTCCTCCACAGACATGTAGGCGCCCACTGAAAGTGTCCACAGCGTTGGTTGGTTGTTTCAGGGGAGAGGACCAAACAGCTAGGTCATCGGTCCCATCGGATTAGGGAAGGATGGGGAAGGAAGTCGGCCGTGCCCTTTCAAAGGAACAATCCCGGCATTTGCCTGCATCGGTTTAGGGAAAGCATTTGATACTAGAATGTACACTTTCACGGCCGGAAATATCATGTCCATTATAATTATCCGGGCTGTTATGCCGTGGTCGGTTGACGAATTCTGTGTCGATTCCAAACGTTTCGTCTCCGACTGCGGGAGACATCTTCAAGGGGGTCCGTAGCTCAATGGAAGGTCCAACACACCCACTGGCTCGCATGACTGCCGGCAATCAGTAGCGAGCCAGTGGGTGTGTTGGACCTTCCATTGAGCTACGGACCCCCTTGAAGACTCCCGCAGTCGGAGACGAAACGTTGGGAATCGACACAGAATTCGTGACTGCCGGCAGTCAGTAGCGAGCCAGTGGGTGTGTTGGACCTTCCATTGAGCTACGGACCCCCTTGAAGATGTCTCCCGCAGTCGGAGACGAAACGTTGGGAATCGACACAGAATTCGTCAACCGACCACGGCATAACAGCCCGGATAATTATAATGGATGGGAAAGCATTTGCCTGCATCGATTTAGGGAAATCACTGGAAACCTAAATCAGAATGGCCGGACTCTGTAATGTAATAAAAAACAAAACTTATATAAATGGAAAAAATGAAATTAATTAGTGGCAGATAAGAAAGTAATAAAGAGATGATCTGAAATTGGAATTTTGATTGCTGCCTCTTATGAAATTTTCCAGCGTGTCTGACAAGCACAATAAGCTGAGCTATGCCTGTTCACATAAACGAAATAGTCTTTAGATTTATGCTTACCAGTTAATAATACAATGTCCGATCGCCGTATCCACCTACAAAATCTTGACCGTGTCCTTTATAATGCTGTAATCGGATGTTCGTGATAACTCCGAAGTATACAGGTGGGTCTCTTGGTTTTCTATATGTTGCAGTACTACTTCGAATAATGACTCATACAACTTTTCACTGGTAAAATGATACTGTACTATATTCTTCGTTCGATGCACATCAAAAATACAGACTTTTTACTTATTCTCACAACCAAAATGGCTACCGCCGATTACGCTCTAAAATTACGTGCGTCTACTTTTGTTCATTAACTTGAAACGTCCCCTTTGAAAAATTATGAATGACAGTGCTGGAAAAACTCTACTCTCTTTACTTATTCTGATCATCACTAAACTGACACACAATATTTTTATCGCAACGCAATCTGACTGTCAATAATCCCTACAAAAGAATGGCCCCGATTAACAATAACCTATACCTTTCACGAATCACTTACCTCACAAAAATCTTCGTTACCCCAACTACTGCATTACAGCGAGTGACAATACTGCCAGCTAAATAAAACATTCTAACTACTGAAGGCACTAAACTGCTGATAGGCATAGTTATCAAATGAAAGATTTTGATGAGAACAAACAATGTATTTACCTTAATAGCGTTCAAAAGCCATAATATATATATATAATTTTGTGACATCTAATTAAACAAATTTCCTTTTTCTGGCGGACACACGTCCAGATCGTCCGCTCTCAAAACTCTTGACATCTCTCTTCCCACATCCACCACTGCTGACGGCTCACCTCCAACTGCCCAAAGCTACGCGCTGTTCACATCCAGCTGCCCAACACTACGATAGCGAATATTCCGACAATGAGTCCAACCAGCCACAGACTGCACACAGCACAGTCAGTGATTTTCAGGCAGAGCACTATGTGGCGTTACCAACATAAAAATCTAAACAGCCTACTTACAAACAGGGAAAAAAAATCTTCTGTTTTTTTAACATTTGAAAATCAAACATACATAACGGTAGGCGCAGGCTCTACGCTAGACTATCACTTCCTTCAACCATAAATATAATAGACTGGCCCAGACGTCATTTTCGTGGCTCCAACATCTCTGGGCTGAAGTCACGTGAATGTTGGCAACACATGGTTGTTTCGTGTTGCGCTTATGGCTGTACTCTGCGTTTTGTCGGGGAAATGGCATTACCTTTCACGTGTAAGTGTTTCTATGATAGTGCAGATGCGTTTATTGAAATCTGCTGAAGTGACTTTTATACGTTTTTTACACTTGAAATAGAGTATCACGTAAATTAAAGTGTTGAAAGTGATGCCTGTAAAGTCAGACTCATATTACATTTTGGAAAGTATCTGTGATAATTCGGTTACAGAAGTAAGTATAATCGTTTGTCGTTCCTACTTATAGTCTCCCTAATGATGAAAACCGAAGGCAGCTTTGGATACAGGCCCTGAAACGGATAAACTTTAAGCCGTTTGCACATACGCGCCTTTGCTCGAAGCACTTCGCGGAGAAGTGTTTTGATAGGTTAGTTATTATTTACAATGTATATCTATAATTTGTATTTGCAGTATCTGTCATTTTTAAACCTAGGCTCCAAAATTATTTTCTGAAACTGCAAAGTCTCACCTTTCATCTAAAATATCATTTTTTTTTTAAACTGATAGTTTAAACTTTTGTAAAAATAGTGGGAACTGAACCTTTGAAGTGCACCTAAAATTGATTCTCTAAAATGGACCTGCTCCTAAAGTAAACAATTTCGACACCTATAGTTGACATAATTCCCATATCCCATTTTCTTTTATAAGTGACTAGAGCTCCAAACGCGGCGAATCCAATGTTTAAAGTTTTGACGCGAGCCCACTCTTACTGTTTAAAAGAATTTTAACGACATTTTACTATAATAGATAGTTTATAGTAATTTCGTCCCGCTGCCCACCAGAGTGGCGTTCGATGTATTTGTTAGATTTTATAAATGGTACTTTGAACAAATCCAGGTCAAATGTAGCTCTGGCATAATTTTTCACAAATAAAAAAGTAGTTTTTGTTGGAAGCGTTTGGCAGTCAATTGAGAAATGTGGGGAAAATGCGATACAAACATAGGATGGCAGACCGCTGATTTGAAATCCCGCCACGTTTTGCCAACAGTCACGTGGTTTATGTTGGAGCCACACCAGCCCTATAGCTTCTGCACAGCAAGGCCAGTCTACTAGTATCTATGGTCGAAGATCACTTCACATTTTCTCTTTGCCTTTGAAGAAAACGAAAACATAAAAGCAAGAAATGCAAACGGTACATCATAAAGTGGGTCTGAACCATCGTCCACCCGAATGCGAGTCCAGTGTGCTAATCACTGCCCCAGGTCTCTCGGTAGATTTCAGGCCGTCATAACGGCGAAGGGTGGACATGTTGTTGTTGTGGTCTTCAGTCCTGAGACTGGTTTGATGCAGCTCTCCATGCTACTCTATCCTGTGCAAGCTTTTTCATCTCCCAGTACCCACCGCAACCCACATCCCTCTGAATCTGCTTAGTGTATTCATCTCTTGGTCTCCCTCTGCGATTTTTACCCTCCACGCTGCCCTCCAATACTAAATTGGTGATCCCTTGATGCCTCAGAACATGTCCTACCAACCGATCCCTTCTTCTGGTCAAGTTGTGCCACAAACTTCTCTTCTCCCCAATCCTATTCAATACTTCCTCATTAGTTATGTGATCTACCCATCTAATCTTCAGCATTCTTCTCTAGCACAACATTTTGAAAGCTTCTATTCTCTTCTTGTCTAAACTATTTATCGTCCATGTTTCACTTCCATACATGGCTACACCCTATACAAATACTTTCAGAAATAACTTCCTAACACTTAAATCTATACTCGATGTTAACAAATTTCTCTTCTTCAGAAACGCTTTCCTTGCCATTGCCAGTCTACATTTTATATCCTCTCTACTTCGTCCATCATCAGTTATTTTGCTCCCCAAATAGCAAAACTCCTTTACTACTTTAAGTGCCTCATTTCCTAATCTAATTCCCTCAGCATCACCCGACTTAATTAGACTACATTCCATTATCCTTGTTTTGCTTTTGTTGATCTTCATCTTATATCCTCCTTTCAAGACACTGTCCATTCCATTCAACTGCTCTTCCAAGTCCTTTGCTGTCTCTGACAGAATTACAATGTCATCGGCGAACCTCAAAGTTTTTATTTCTTCTCCATGAATTTTAATACCTACTCCGAATTTATCTTTTGTTCCCTTTACTGCTTGCTCAATATACAGATTGAACAACATCGGGGAGAGGCTACAACCCTGTCTTACTCCCTTCCCAACCACTGCTTCCCTTTCATGTCCCTCGACTCTTATAACTGCCATCTGGTTTCTGTACAAATTGTAAATAGCCTTTCGCTCCCTGTATTTTACCCCTGCCACCTTTAGAATTTGAAAGAGAGTATTCCAGTCAACATTGTCAAAAGCTTTCTCTAAGTCTACAAATGCTAGAAACGTAGGTTTGCCTTTCCTTAATCTTTCTTCTAAGATAAGTCGTAAGGTCAGTATTGCCTCACGTGTTCCAGTGTTTCTACGGAATCCAAACTGATCTTCCCCGAGGTTGGCTTCTACTAATTTTTCCATTCGTCTGTAAAGAATTCGTGTTAGTATTTTGCAGCTGTGACTTATTAAGCTGATAGTTCGGTAATTTTCACATCTGTCAACACCTGCTTTCTTTGGGATTGGAATTATTATATTCTTCTTGAAGTCTGAGGGTATTTCGCCTGTTTCATACATCTTGCTCACCAGATGGTAGAGTTTTGTCAGGACTGGCTCTCCCACGGCCGTCAGTAGTTCCAATGGAATTGGAAGAAACTGCAAAAAGGTGGGAATTTAAGGGTGGACATATCCCTTGTTAATGTCAACAAAAAGGTGTCGAGATACGTTCGATGAGGTAATGTGTGAACTTCGATATCGGCAAAAGGCTCCAGTAACGCACTGCGCTAGAGCAGCTTGTTTTATGTAGGCTACTGGATTCGCGCCAAAGATGAGCGAGATCTGTTACCCGTTCAGTGCATGCTTCCCTAGTCACACTTTTGGCTTTTCTTATACCTGTTAGTGTTAGGACACGCACGGCCCACTTTGAGGCACCGGGACGCACGCAGCCAATTAGTAGACGCGGAAGTTAACATGACTTCGCCGTCACGAAGCGGGATCTTGCATCCCGTTAACTTTGGCGTCAGTCTTTCACCGAAATTACTGACATATTTGTGAAACTGTTGCTGCCTTTGACTGCACGAAGAGTGAGTCGCCGCTGAATGCAAGTGCCCCCACCAAATAAAGCCGACCTTGGGGAAGATCAGTTTGGATTCCATACAAATGTTGGGACATGTGAGGCAATACTGACCTTGCGACTTATCTTACAAAATAGATTAAGGAAAGGCAAACCTACGTTTCTAGCATTAGTAGACTTAGAGAAAGCTTTTGACAATGTTGACTGCAATACTCTCTTTCAAATTCTGAAGGTGGCAGGGGTAAAACATAGGGAGCGAAAGGCTATTTACAATTTGTACAGAAACCAGATCGCAGTTATTAGAGTGGAGGGGCATGAAAGGCAAGCAGTGGTTGGGAAGGGAGTGAGACAGGGTTGCAGCCTATCCCCGATGTTATTCAATCTGTATATTGAGCAAGCAGTAAAGAAACAACAGAAAAATTTGAAATTGGAATTAAAATCCATGGAGAAGAAATAAAAACTTTGAGGTTCGCCGATGACATTGTAATTCTGTCAGACACAGCAAAGGATCTGAAAGAGCAGCTGAATGGAAAGGACAGAGTCTTGAAAGGAGGATATTAGAGGAACATCAACAAAAGCAACCCGAGGACAATGGAATGTAGTCGAATGAAATCAGGTGATGCTGGGGAAATTAGGTTAGAATTAGATTAGGAAATGAGACACTTAAAGTAGTAAAGGAATTTTGATATTTGGAGAGCAAAATAACTGATGATGGTCGAAGGCAAGGTAAGCGTTTCTGAAGAAGAGAAATATGTTAACATCGGGTATAGATTTAAGTATCGGAAAGTCATTTCTGAAAGTATTTTTATGGAGTGTAGCCATGTATGGAAGTGAAACATGGACGATATATTGTTTAGACAAGCAGAGAATAGAGGCTTTTGAAATGTGGTGTTACTGAAGAATGCTGAAGATTAGATGGGTAGATCACATAACTAATGAGGAGGTACTGGATAGAATTGGGGAGAATAAGAATTTGTGGCTCATCTTGACTAGAATAAGGGATCGGTTGATAGGACATGTTCTGAGGCATCAAGGGATCACCAATTTAGTACTGGAGGGCAGCTTCGAGGGTAAAAATCGTAGAGGAAGACCAAGAGATGAATGCACTAAAGCCGAGCGGTCTCCGGCGCTGCAGTCATGGGCTGTGCGGCTTGTCCCGGCGGAGATTCGAGTCCTCCCTCGGACATGGGTGTGTGTGTTTGTCCTTAGGATAATTTAGGTTAAGTAGTCTGTAAGCTTAGGGACTGATGACCTTAGCAGTTAAGTCCCATAAGATTTCACACACATTTGAACTTTTTTTTTTTAATGCACTAAGCAGAGTCAGATGGATGTAGGTAGCAGTAAATATGGAGAGATGAAGAAGCTTCCTCAGGATAGGGTACCATGGAGAGTTGGATCAAACCAATCTCTGGACTGAAGGCTACAACAAGGAGGCAAGTTCAATAAGTCGTGGTTCCAAAATGCTGGCGTGAATTATATTCTGTAGAATGGAGGATCAGTTTGGTTTCCGGAAGGCAATACTTGACCCTACGAGTTATCTTAGAGAGTAGGTTAAGGAAGGAAAACTTACATTTATAGCATTTGTAGACTTAGAAAAACCGTGTGACAATATTGACGGGAATATAACCTTTGAAATTCAGAAGGTAGCAGGGTAAAGTACAGGGAGCCAATGGCTGTTTACAACTTGTGCAGAAACCAGACGGCAATTACAAGAGTCGAGGGGCATGAAAGGGAAGGAATGGTTGAGAACGGTGTCAGACGGGGTTGTAGCCTATCCCCGATATTAATCATCTGTACAATGGGCAAGTAGTAAAGGAAACAAAAGAAAAGTTTTGGGAACGAATTAACGTTCAGGGAGAAGAAATAAAAACTGTGAGTTTTTCCGATGACATCGCAATTCTGTCAGAGACAGCAAAGGACCTGAAAGAGCAGTTGATCGGAATGGACAGTGTCTTGAAAGGAGGATATAAGATGAACATAAGCAAAAGCAAAACAAGGATAATGGAATGTAGTTGAATGAAATCAGGATTCTGAGGGATTAGATTAGGAAATGAGACACTTAAAGTAGTAGATGAGTTCTGCTGTTTGGGCAGCAAAATAATTGATGATGAACGAAACAGAGAGGGTATAAATCTAGACTGGCAATGCCAAGGAAAGCGTTTCTGAAGAAGAGAAATTTATTTACTTCGAATGTAGAAGTAAGGGTTAGGAAGTATTTTCTGAAGGTATTTGTCTATAGTGTAGTCATGTATGGAAGTGAGACATGGACGATAAACAGTATAGATAAAAAGAGAATAGAACTTTTCGAAATGCGGTGCTACAGAAGATTGCTGAAGACCAGATGGGTAGATCACGTAACTAATGAGGAGGTACTGGATAGAATTGGGGGAAAAGGGATTTGTGGCACAACCTGACTAGAAGGAAGTATCGGTAGATTCGACGCATTCTGAGATAGAAAGGGATCGTGAATTTAGTATTGGAGGGAGGTGTGGGGGGCAAACGTTGTAGAGGGACACAAGGAGATGGATACAGTTAGCAGATCCAAATCGATGCAGGTTGCAGTCAAGATGAGCTAGCGTGGAGAACTCTACCAAACCAATCTCCGTTCTGAAGAAAGCAAAGAGTAACAGCCGTGGTAGCATATGTTCATAATGCACCGGTCAAGAAAAATCCAATTAACACTTTTCTAAAACGATATGCTGAAAGTCGTGGATCAAGGCAATGAGGTAGGTTCCATATTTCTTGACTTCCGAAGTGCTTTATACTTATTACCACTCCGGAAGCTTTATACTCGTTACCACACCACCGCTTATTCTGTTACATCTACGTGATTACTCCGCACTTCACAATTAAGTGCGTGGCAGAGGGTACATCGACCCCCTTGAAGCTATTTCTCTACGGTTCCACTTTAACAGCCCGTGGAAAAAAAGAGTACTTAAATCTTTCTTTTCGAGCACTGGTTTCTCTTGTTTTATCATTATGATCGTTTCTCGCTATGTACGCGGGAGCTAACAGCATATTTTCGCATTCGAAGGAGATAGTTGGTGATTGAAATTTCTCGAGAAGATTCTGTCGCAACGAAGAACACCGATGTTTTAAAGACTGCCACCCTAATTCACGCATCATGTCTGTTGCACTCTCTCTCTCCTATTTCGCGATAGTACAAAACGAGCTGCCCTTCTTTGAACTTTTTCGATGTGCTGTCAGTGCCATCTGATGCGGATCCCACACCGCACAGCAATACTCCAGAAGAGTATATAAGCGTGGTATACGTAGTCTCTTTAATCGATCTGTTACATTTTCTAAGTGTTCTATCAATAAATCGCAATCTTTGCTTTGCTTTACCCACAATGCGATCGTTCCAATTGAAGCTATTCGTAACTGTAATCCCCTAAGTATTTTGTTTAATTTACAGCTTTTAGATTTGTATGGTTTAGAACCGAAATTCTCTTAATACTCACGTGGACAACTTCACAACTTTTCATTATTAAGAGCCAGTTGCCACGTTTTTCACTATACAGCTATCCTGTCTTTGGGCTGTCGAGGAAGGGAGCTCGTGAAGACGTAGACAAAACCAAGAATTGTATGAGATGATGAGGCAACCGAACGTCGTTCAAAAACTGAAAGCGCGGAGAATAAGCTTGGAAGATCACATTGCTAGGAGACCAGACATCTCTCGGGCAAAAGGAGATTTTCACTCGAGGGTAGACTTGAACCAAGGACCTCTCGTTCCGCAGCTGCTCACGCTAACCACGGTACCACGGCGCTCCTGAGATCACACTATCCTTGATGTTGCCTATCTTGCGCATGGACTACTCAGTTTGTATATTTTGCTTATTTTTTTCATAGTTCCACACAACTTCTTCCTGTTTTCTCGATTGATCTGTGTTCAGTTTTTCAAGGCCTATCCACTGTGCCAACTTATAACTAAATCTGAGGGGGGTGCGATGGGTAGGTTCCCTTGTAAGCTGCAGTGCAAACGCGTCGCGCGATATTTTCAGTCTTCACGCGACTTCTACGAGTACAATATAAGTCCTAGAGAAAAAACGTGTAGGACCTGTCTGTAGGAAATTTAATGTAGTTTAATTTTGTACTTGGACACGTTTTCGCCTTAGGTAGCCGTTTTAGAGATAGTCGAGAAAAAGTAAGAACATGACTTCCAAGCGCGTCTCCCACCCTTACAGTCACTCTCCACCGGCCAGAACTTTTAGTATGTTGTTCATGGTACTCACTCCTTCACCGTACAAAAGATTTGTGACTAGGCGAATTATTTCCCACATTCGACCTTTTTTTAATTCACTGACTGGGTTATATTACGCCACGGGCTGCAAATTAATAATTTCCGCATTTTTTTCAATTGCTTGTTCTGTGAAACCGTGATTCTTGCCAAATATCACGACTCTAGGTCAACGAGAAATACCCTGTATGTTTTGGTGAGTGAGAGTTTGCGAGTGTCAAAATATTAGGCCGGTTCATAAATTCGCAGCGTCTTTGTTTCGCATGTTGGTATTCCAATTGCTATGGGCTCATTGATCGATTGTCATTTTTTATTTGTAGTTCACCGTTGCTGTATGAGTTCACATTTTGTCTTTTGGAGATAGTGAGTGGAGCTGTGGACACTGAAAATCAGAGTGCTGAGTGCAGAAATCGGAACATTTCCGAAGTATTCTTCTGTCTGACTTCAATAGAGAGGCAGCAGCAGTGGAGACAGCGGATAAATTCTAGTGTCCGATTTACCACCCGTCGGCTTTGACCAATGACGTCATAAGTAAGGCAAAGATGTTGCAATGGCCCATCTATGAATGGAACGGATCATAGTCTTAAACAAAAGAATGTAGGCATGCCATAAAATAATACATTTAACGCGACTATTATTTACGCGCGAATTTCATTTAAATGAGTTGAAGATGACTGGAATAAATAAGGACACGAGAGCAATTACGAGTGCATATATTATATTTTCCACACGTACGGCAAAAACGATCTAAATAGTGAACCGTCGAATAGTTGGAATAGGCAACTAGAAGCAACGTATGTAGGAGGTCATTTCTAGTTACCGATTCCAATATTACTGTTTGTTTCGCAAAAATCTTATAACAAATCAGAAACGTGCTTAACAATGATCTTGTTAGTGAACGACAGAATACGACTAGACTCTCAAAAGACGAAAATCTTTACACACATTACTGCACACGCAAAGAAATAAAACGCAAAAATGACCAAACCTTGCAACCGATAACTATACTACACGGAATTCACACCAGCTGCAGTAGCTCCAAATAACACTCAGTAAAACAGATACACCAGGAGAGACAGTAAAAATACGGGAAGCGTAGCAGAAACATCAAAAAGGAAAACATAAAAGTGGCTACACAAAAAGAAACTTACCGCATATGAACTTCCAAAGGAGTCAAAGATCGAGGCTTACAAGAGCGAAATAAGGACACAACAAGGAATAATAATGTTAGAAGGTAAAACTGTAACAAAAGAAGCAAAATTCAGAATAACTAATGAAAAAAATAATAAGAAACACAAACCGCCAGACACGAATGAGATACCACCCAAATCAGTTCTTCTATACCACCCGCCCTCAATCAGACGCAAGATTTTGAAATAGTAAAAAAAATGAAGCCACGAGTCAATAACATAAACCCTCCATCAAAGACACAGCAATATCCCTCGGCCCACCGCTGTAACCAGAAAATATGAAAACAACAGAAAAATCTCCCTCCAGAGAAACCAAAAAAGTAGCACTGGTGCAATACATTAACATAAAAGAACGCAACTTAAAACAAGGAAAAAGTATCAGACCCACAAACACCTAACTAACAAAACGAGGCTTGTACATTTTCTGACTACTTTCATAAATGCAAGAAATAAACAATAACCTTTAGGAATACTCTTCCTCCAACAGTTTTCATTTAAATGGCCTTGCAACACAGAAATCACTCTCTTTCCCCGCCCAACAACAGATTTTACAGCCCCCCAATACCCCTCGATAGTATTAGTACATGCCCCCGTCTTACAATTTTTTAACCAAATGATGATAACTCCTTTCACCCAACCCTTTGTACGAAGCAAACCCATCCGATATAACTACAGAACCTTCTTCCACATATTCTTCTATTAAAGATGTCAAGAATTCCTTTGTCAGATTTGGTTCAGCCCTAAATACATGATCAATACAATCTCCTCCAGAAACTACTACTCCAAAAACCCAGAGCCCAACAACCTCGTGCCCCCTTTCGTACTTTCTCTTTCGAAAATGTGATTCATCTACTTCAACTGTAGCCCCAGCTCACCCCCCTCCCCTCCCCCCTCAGTGAACCCCTATACAGGGCTATTACAAATGATTGAAGCGATTTCATAAATTCACTATAGCTCCATTCATTGACATATGGTCACGACACACTACAGATACGTAGAAAAACTCATAAAGTTTTGTTCGGCTGAAGCCGCACTTCAGGTTTCTGCCGCCAGAGCGCTCGAGAGTGCAGTGAGACAAAATGGCGACAGGAGCAGAGAAAGCGTATGTCGTGCTTGAAATGCACTCACATCAGTTAGTCATAACAGTGCAACGACGCTTCAGGACGAAGTTCAACGAAGATCCACCAACTGCTAACTCCATTCGGCGATGGTATGCGCAGTTTAAAGCTTCTGGATGCCTCTGTAAGAGGAAATCAACGGGTCGGCCTGCAGTGAGCGAAGAAACGGTTGAACGCGCGTGGGCAAGTTTCACGCATAGTGATGTGAAAGATGCAGTGTTTAAACCTCCTCTACCAAGAAACGTGCCAGAACTGCGAGCTCGCATCAACAATGCTTTCGAACTCATTGATGGGGACATGCTGCGCCGAGTGTGGGAGGAACTTGATTATCGGCTTGATGTCTGCCGAATCACTAAAGGGGCACATATCGAACAATTGTGAATGCCTAAAAAAACTTTTTGAGTTTTTGTATATGTGTGCAAAGCATTGTGAAAATATCTCAAGTAATAAAGCTATTGTAGAGCTGTGAAATCGCTTCAATCATTTGTAATAACCCTGTACTTTATAAATTCCCCGCAGACTTCTCTACAAAACGAGAACCAGTCGACTACAGTCACACGAAACCCGTGCTTCGTGCATGACAGATTTGCAAGAATATTTATAGCAAAAACAGTAGGTTAACATGACAATTATGTCTAAATTCAGCCTCGATCTTTCGAACCGCTTCCCCCTGCGTATGAATCTCCATATGTTATTTTTTCTGCACCTCCACATGAATTCGTCGGAAGTTCTGAAGCAGAATTTTCGCAACTGACTCATCCATAACGAACAGCGTCAGAAATCAAGACCTTATAAAGCACATCTACTTTCGTTAACAAAAGATGCCGCAAACAAATTACGAGATGACAATAAAACAATCTACATCGAATTTTTAATACACACGCATAACGAGGAAATCCAGAAAAATAATTTAACGTTCATCGACAGCAATCTGCGGCAGAAACAAAATAACATCACACATTACGTCATTGGTCAAAGCCGACGGATGGTATCGGACACTAGAATTGACCAAAGACAGCCGTGTATAGGGAAAGATAATGCTATTGCACAGAGCATGGCAAGTGCTGGTTTTCTCGTTTTTGTATCGTTTTGACATTAGTGACCCTCCACGTTTAGGAAGATCTTAGGTATTAGATGAGGAAGGGAGAAAAAATAGAAGAAACTGCGGGGGACCAGATGTGCATCTCCGCTTGCCTGTCATCAACTGGCTCGTGAACACACCGACATTCCCATCCTGTATCGTTGCTGGTGACGGGGAAATGGTGTTTTTAAGCTAACATAAGGAAAAGAAAGGAATAGCTGGGCCGAACAAAGCTGCAACAACTCCCCGTAAAAAGGCCTGCGCGCGCCCACAAAAGATAATGGTATGCTTCTGTGGAACAGCGACGGTGTGGTGGGCCAGATCGCATCAGATTAAATATTTTTTCTACATTTTCATCCGTTTACGATGTTGAAGGGGGAGAGCAATCTTTATCGTCTTCTCGGCCGTCTTGGAAACGCTTGAAACCACTCAAAAACTCGCGAATGTGATAAACAGTCTTCGCCATACACTTCCTTTAGTAAAAGATAGATTTCAGTAGCAGTTTTCCCAAGTTTCATGTGAAACATGTCGACAATACGTACCTTTATTATTAAACTAATCATTCTTTCCGTCAAAACAAAGTAACAGCTATTTGTGTACAGATACCAGACACGCAGTCTTCAACTGAAAAGGCTTCATGCTTCGTAGCTATTGGTCGTTGACCTTTGGTGCTGTTTTAGATTAGATTAGATTAACTATTCATTCCATA
Source organism: Schistocerca americana (assembly GCF_021461395.2). NCBI lineage: Eukaryota > Metazoa > Arthropoda > Insecta > Orthoptera > Acrididae > Schistocerca > Schistocerca americana. The sequence continues at coordinate 126,926,990 of NC_060129.1, read as the reverse complement.
GACCCACAAAAGAAGGGATCCTCCTGGGTGTGGAACATGTCAGATAAAAACATTACAAAAATGTAATTAGAAAAACTTGAGTTTCATTTATTTTAATGCTCCTCAGTCAATAAACAGTAAAATTAAGTACATGAATTAAAGTTAAACTTCTAATATTTACAGGTTTAATACTTAAATCTGCTTTCATTAAATCCATCATTCACACAGTAGCTAGTTTCTTGGCTATTACAACCAAGTATTGTCAAAAATTAAAGTAAATTATTCATTTCAATGTTTCTCAGTTAAGAACAGTCAAATTATGTACAAGATTTAAAATTAAACTTCCACCCTTTACCGACTTAAGACTTACATGTGTTTTCTATACACTCATCATTCACACAGTACGTAGCTACTTGTCTGTTACAACCAAGTACTGTCAAAAATTGAAGTATAATAAATTTTCATTAAAATGGTCTACTGCACTTGTTAAGAAATTCATGGATGGAATAGAAGGAGTTTGCCACCGAAAATTCTTTTAAATTATGTTTAAATTGTGCCTTGTCTAAAACTAAACTCTTAATGGTTGCTGGTAACTGGGCAAGAGTAAGTGATTTTAAATCTTTATGTATATTGTTCATATTCATAGTAATGATACTGTGTACTAAGCAGTTAGTTGGAAAAAGAGATGTATTATTTACAACGAACTTCATTAAGGAATAAATATACTGAGAAGCTGTGGTTAATATGCTCAATTCTTTGAATAGGTTTCGACATGATGTTCTTGGATTTACTCTACACATTACTCTCATTATACGCTTCTGTACTCTAAAATTTTTTTCTCGGTTTGTGGAGTTATCCCCAGATATGATACCATATGACATAATGAAGTGAAAATAACCAAAATATGCCAGTTTTTTAATGTTTATATCTCCTATGTGACAGCATCACTCCCGTTATTTTATAACCACTCCTCGTATATGTTTATTATCAAGTTTTATTGTATGATTTAACATCTTACATTTCCTGATTAGCGTTTAAAGAAAAGCGTATATAATTATATAGAGAATTTTCAATGTACTGATGTATTGACAAACTTCATGTTGGCTTCTGTCTCGAATTCTTCGACCGACGTTTGTGTGATGATTTTTCTAACGAGCTCGGCTCCAGTCCACCACCAGCAGTGAAGGGTGAAGCTTCGACATAGCCAGCAACTCGTGCTGGCGAAACACCAGAAAAATCATCAGACATACGTCGGCCGGAGAACCCGAGACAGACGCCAACAGGCAGTTTGTCAACAAGTGGCCACGAGAGCCTTAATAATTTTGTACCGATGTGTTGCACAACCACTTTTAGACACCCAGAGGGCAGGTTTTATGAGCGCAATAAACAAATAAAAAAGTGTCTGTGTGTCTTCACATCAAGGGCTTTGATACTGGATTATTGCAGAATGCATATACGGAAAATGATATCACTTGTTAAGTACGCAGATTGTTCCGTTCCATTAGGTGTAGAAAGAGCGGCTTTTTATTTTTAACCTCAGCAAAGATACGAGAAAAGTGCGGCTGTGGTCAGACTTCTTGCAGGCCGTAATCGACTATTCCGCAGATTATCCCAGTGTCTTATCGCTGCCTTAACCCGCTCAAAAGTTCCGCGATAAGACAGTTCAGATAGCGTCTTCTACACAGGCCGGTGAAGTGCTGAGTCATCCTGTTGCTACAGCTGGACAATCTCTAGGCAGGGCCGGTTTAAGAGACAACTATCAGAAGCGTCAAGCTGAGAATGCAGAATTTTGTATATAGGGAGTTTCCGTGGTGGTGGTGGTTAGTGTTTAACGTCCCGTCGACAACGAGGTCATTAGAGACGGAGCTCAAGCTCGGGTTAGGGAAGGATTGGGAAGGAAATCGGCCGTGCCCTTTCAAAGGAACCATCCCGGCATTTGCCTGAAGCGATTTAGGGAAATCACGGAAAACCTAAATCAGGAGGGCTGGAGACGGGATTGAACCGTCGTCCTTCCGAATGCGAGTCCAGTGTGCTAACCAGGAGTTTCCGTAAGAGCGTGCAAAAATGTAACAGATCATACAAACCAATTCACTTAACAATTTGAGTTGCGGAACGTGGGGTCGGAGAAGCCAGCTTAAGGAGATGTCGAAGTAAGCTTGTCTACCAATTTGCCTAGCATTATTGTTTTCCAGCTTATTTACAACTAACATACGTACAAGTTTGCACGTACTGGCCGTTTATTTACATGTACATTCTTTATTTCCTGCAAGGTAACAGGAGGACGAGCCTGATTTCAAGGAAGTCATGATGCAGGTATTGTTTATTTGTCCACAAGATGGCTTATTTACATTGTCCCGTGAGAGAACGTGCTATGAGTCAACCACGGACCCATTCATTACTCGAAATTAGAATTATATTAATACCTTCAGCTGCTGACGGGCGTTGATATACACTACTGGCCATTAAAATTGCTGCACCAAGGAGAAATGCAGATGATAAACAGGTATTCATTGGACAAATATATTATACTAGAACTGACATGTGATTACATTTTCACGCAATTTGGGTGCATAGATCCTGAGAAATCAGTACCCAGAACAACCACCTCGGGCCGTAAACACGGCCTTGATACGCCTGGGCATTGAAACAAACAGAGCTTGGATGGCGTGTACAGGTACAGCTGTCCATGCAGCTTCAACACGATACCACAGTTCAGCAAGAGTAGTGACTGGCGTATTGTGACGAGCCAGTTTCTCGGACACCATTGACCAGACGTTTTCAATTGGTGAGAGATCTGGAGAATGTGCTGGCCAGGGCAGCAGTCTAACATTTTCTGTATCCAGAAAGGCCTGTACAGGACCTGCAACATGCGGTCGTGCATTATCCTGCTGAAATGTAGGGTTTCGCAGAGATCGAATGAAGGGTAGAGCCACGGGTCGTAACACATCTGAAATGTAACGTCCACTGTTCAAAGTGCAGTCAATGCGAACAAGAGGTGACCGAGACGTATAACCAGTGGCACCCCATACCATGATGCCGGGTGATACGCCAGTTTGGCGATGACGAATACACGCTTCCAATGTGCGTTCAGCGCGATGTCGCCAAATACGGATGCGACCATCGTGATGCTGTAAACAGAACCTGGGTTCGTCCGAAAAAATGACAGTTTTCCATTAGTGCACCCAGGTTCGTCGTCGAGTACACCATCGCAGGCGCTCCTGTCTGTGATGCAGCGTCAAGGGTAACCGCAGCCACAGTCTCCTAGCTGATAGTCCGTGCTGCTGCAAACTTCGTCGAACTGTTCGTGCAGATAGTTGTTGTCTTGCAAACGTCCCCATCTGTTGACTCAGGGATCGAGACGTGGCTGCACGATCCGTTACAGCAATGCGGATGAGATGCTTGTCATCTCGGCTGCTAATGATAACGAGGCCGTCGGGATCCAGCACGCTGTTCCGTACTACCCTCCTGAACCCACCGACTCCATATTCTGCAAACAGTCATTGGATCTCGACCAACGCGAACAGGAATGTCGCGATACGATAAACCGCAACCGCGATAGGCTACAATCCGATCTTTATCAAAGTCGGAAACCTGATGGTACGCATTTCTCCTCCTTACACGAGGCATCACAACAACGTTTCACCAGGCAACGCCGTTTAACTGCTGTTTGTGTACGTTTCCGACTTTGATTAAGGTCGGATTGTAGCCTGTCGCGATTGCAGTTTATCGTATTGGGACATTGCTGCTCGCGTTGGTCGAGATCCAATGACTGTTAGCAGAATATGGAATCGGTTGGTTCAGGAGGGTAATATGGAACGCCGTGCTGGATCCCAACAGGCTCCTATCACTAGCAGTCGAGATGACAGGCATCTTATCCCCGTGGCTGTAACGGATCATGCAGCCACGTCTCGATCCCTGAGTCAACAGATGGGGACGTTTGCAAGACAACAACCATCTGCACGAACAGTTCGATGACGTTTGCAGCAGCAGGGACTATTAGCTCGGAGACCGTGGCTGCGGTTACCCTTGACGCTGCATCAGAGACAAGAGCACCTGCGATGGTGTACTCGACGACGAACCTGGATGCACTAATGGAAAAACGTCATTTTTTCGGATGAATCCATGTTCTATTTACAGCATCACGATAGTCCCATCCGTGTTTGGCGACATCGCGGTGAACGCACAATGGAAGCTTGTATTCGTCATCGCCATACTGGCGTATCACCCGGCATCATGGTATGGGGTGCCACTGGTTACACGTCTCGGTCACCTATTGTTCGCATTGATGGCACTTTGAACAGTGGACGTTACATTTCAGATGTGTTACGACCCGTGGCTCTACCCTTCATTCGATCCCTGCGAAACCCTACATTTCAGCAGGATAATGCACGACCGCATGTTGCAGGTCCTGTACAGGCCTTTCTGGATACAGAAAATGTTCGACTGCTGCTCTGGCCAGCACATTCTCCAGATTTCTCACCAATTGAAAACGTCTGGTCAATGGTGACCGAGCAACTGGTTCGTCACAATACGCCAGTCACTACTCTCGATGAACTGTGGTATCGTGTTGAAGCTGCATGGGCAGCTGTACCTGTACACGCCATCCAAGCTCTGTTTGAGTCAATGCCCAGGCGTATCAAGGCCGTTATTACGGCCAGAGGTGGTTGTTCTGGGTACTGGTTTCTCAGGATCTATGCACCTAAATTTCGTGAGAATGAAATCATATGTCAGTTCTAGTGTACTATATTTGTCCAATGAATACCCGTTTATCATCTGCATTTCTTCTTGGTGTAGCAATTTTAATGGCCAGTAGTGTACATACGGACAGCACGCTTCCTGATATTACATGCACGATGCGTGCGTCTGACTAGCTTTTATTCCTCTCTAGGTAACGCTGCTATCGCCTAGACGGGTTTGTATCGATAGTTGGTCGGTGGTCTAATATTCTGCCTGATCAGTGTATGTGGATGCTCTCCGGAAAGTGTGTTGCGAATAGAGTCACTACTGAACGAAGTTCTAAACTAAAACGTCATGCCTGACGCGACAGTTTTAGTGCATGAACAAGGAGAATGTAGTAAGCGCTATTCTCAGTTCCTTTTGTCATTTTCTGGGTGGTGTCAGCGAGCGAAGGTTTCGTGGAGCTCTGAAATTGTCGCAAGTCGCAAAACGCTCTCATTCTCAAATACTGAACGAATATGAAAGTGTTCAAATGTGTGTGAAATCTTATGGGACTTACCTGCTAAGGTCATCAGTCCCTAAGCTTACACTCTACTTAACCTAAATTACCCTAAGGACAGCCGGCCGCGGTGGTCTAGCGGTTCTAGGCGCTCAGTCCGGAACCGCGGGACAGCTACGGTCGCAGGTTCGAACACTGCCTCGGGCATGGATGTGTGTGATGTCCTTAGGTTAGTTAGGTTTAAGTAGTTCTAAGTTCTAGGGGACTGATGACCACAGATGTTAAGTCCCATAGTGCTCAGAGCCATTTGAACCCTAAGGACAAACACACACACACCCATGCCTGAGGGAGGACTCGAACCTCCGCCGGGACCAGTCGCACTGTCCATGACTGCAGCGCCCCTGACCGCTCGGCTAATCCCGCGCAGCTGAGTGAATATAATACTGATATTTTCGTGCTGTGCGTTACGCTTAATTCACCACTACTCTTTCATAAATAGTACTTCCTAAAGTATCATATGTTCTTCTTCAGCAAAATCGGTTCAGCGTTTTCGTCCTGAAAACATAACAGGCGGAGTTACTTTCGCAGTTGGGGAACGGCCTGACATGTGGGTCGCCGATTTTCATCAAATTTTGCAAGAAAGGTCTATATTGAAAATAAAGAGACACGTGTTTCGGCTTTTTTCGACACTACTTAGTGTTTGAAAAAATCGAGGTCAAAGTTGATGACGGAAAATCGTATTTTTAATGCTATGCCTGGAAAGATAGTCAAAAAATAGTCATTTTTAGTAATATAATCCGGGGTGCAAAATTAATAATGTTCGAGTTATTAAGGTTTTTCTGTTTATATGCTTTAGCATGGATAACGCTCGTTCTGAGGATCTAGCAGGGCATGGTCGGCGGTCAAAAGATGAAGTATTCATTGATGGACTTGAAAGGCTGTCTGTGACGCTAATCTTATAAACGCTTTTTACGTATCCAAATTGATATCTGGTACATCTCTTAATATCAACGTGCATGAGATATGTTTTCCACGAACACTGTATCGGAAAACATGTCAATGCGGCGAGAAAAAAAGCGGTAAAGGCAGTAGACTTCCATACTACTGGTCCATGTTCGATTCTTAGTCGTGGCATTTTCCATTCGACCTTTTTTTCGGTGTAACTTATAATATTCTTATAATGGGAATACCTTTCTTTCCTTTTTTTTTTGAAGTAAATTATCGGGACGTGTGATTAATGCTCAAATAAGTAAATATAATGAATTGGCAGTTATTTGCATCTTGATACATGACTTATATGACTTTCGTAGATGATGATGCTGAACCGTGAAAGTGATACTATCGAAATGTATCCATGTTTTACTTCTTCAGACAGGTAAAGAATTTCATCACACAACTTCAAAATCATGCGACAACACAGCAGAACGGAAAATTACAAGATAGGGCAGCTGCTATCAAAATTCATGCGTTCCTCCATAACGAGTTCTCCGCGCCTGTCTTTCAAGGTATGCTTCTGTACGCTAGGTACGCGTCCAAATTGATATCTCATAGATCTGTTTTTTATTAACGTGTATCAGACATGTTTTCCACGAACAGTGTATCTGAAAGCATGTCAATACTGCGAGATTTGGTTCGTGTGTTGCTCATGGTACGAGAAATACAGTATTTATGTTTTGCCTGTTTCTATTGTAAGTTTGGCCCTACTGATTGCGAGAACGCTCACGAATACGCGATCACCCAGGATTACGTAATAATATACTTTAAGTGTATTTTTGTACGATATATCACGTCGAAAATAACTGTAAATAGATTATACGGTAAAACTCGATCAAAACGGAGCCCCATGGGACTAAAATAACTTTTCAAATTAGGCAAGTTTCCGGATTACACCAAACTCACTAGGCCACATAAAATTTGTCAGGTACATGCACAAAGGAATAAAATTATGAACGTATTTACGTAGTACGTGCACTCCTGCACCATAGATGTTCGTTTACTGTATATTGCACAACATAACACTAGATTATCACACTAATTTATAAAGTATATAGAATTTCTGTATTTTACTCCAACTGTAAATACGTTTATTGTTGATTAATACACATTATTCCTATGTTTATTTGCTTTACATTTCACTTTTTTGCTTCATATCAAGGAGGGAAATCTGTATGAATTTCCTTTTCAAAATTGTTTTTTGTACGCCATGTTTTGCAGTATACAGTAGTTCCAACAGCATAGGAGTATTTGTGTGTACTGTAAATTGAATAACATCGTTTACCCATGCAGTAGCTTCTTCGGGAAATTAATTTTGCTAGGGACATAATTTTGCTCCTTTTCTTCGTCCTGATCATCTTCTGTGTTGCGGATTTCTGTTAAAGTGGAGTGAAGTGGAGTGGAGTGTGGTGACGTAAAAGTGGAGTGAATTGACAGAAGGTCATAACTTCCAATGTTTCCATCTGCACTACATAAATGTTTCGCATTTTAATTAATTAAACAATTACTGCTACATTTCCTTGAGCTTCGATGGCCACAAAAGCGTCTTTTTCTTGAGCTTCACACTCCACTTGTGAAGCACTTGGTGACAGTTTTTGACTTCATTTCCCTTACTACCAAGCCAATCCGATTTACTGCATCCAGGACAGACACTGACCGTGCAAGAGCAAATGCACTCTCTGCTTCCTCAACACAAAGAATGCGAGATTTCATCTACAGTCGCACATAATGGAACTTATATGTGTAAATAACCTCCTGGTCCATTGTTTGTGGAGGGAACCAAGCCAGTTTCACGTTTGCTAACTTGACTTTTGAGTGGCAGGTTGCATTGTCTGGAAAAAGGAAAACTTGGCAATTTCTTGTTTTCATTTTGGCGTTGAAGATCCTAGCCATTCTTCCGTAAGACCACACACCACCCATGCCTTTTTATTGCTTCGCCATGTGACTGCAAGGTTACTGAAGTCTATCTTTTCGAAACAACGCGGTTTTGCTGCCTTTCCAGTCACCAATGACATCTCCTTTTCACGTAATGTTTCCACACAGCAGTACAGTGAATCTTTCCTTGAACATATTTTCTTCCGGTGCACTTTTCACTTCGAATTGTTAGAGATTTTGAAGGCATTGCGCGATGAAACAGACCCGTTTTATCGGCTCTGAACACATCTTTCGGGTCATAATACGCAGTTAGGAAGTACAGTATTGTCCCCGTTCTGTTGCTACACTTTCCTGCACAAATTTGGCTTCCCCACATACTTGTTTTTACAGATATCGTGCCTAGCTCTGAAGCTGTCCAGCCTTTCCTTGTATGCCTAAACCCCGTATTTCCAAGCTCTTTCGCTCACTACGCAACGTGGGTCCAGACAAAGGTAAGTTATTTTTTCCGGGCACTTACGAACCATTCCCACATTGTTTCGTTAATTTTTTCATTTTCCGTCTGCTTCGCCTTTCTTTTCATTTGCCCGTTCCCAATCATCCAGTATATTTATTGTATGATTATATGATAGCGGAACAAACACTGGTAGCAGTTATTTCTGTAAAATATCTGGGAATATGCGTGCGGAACGATTTGAAGTGGACTGATCATATAAAATTAATTGTTGGCAAGGCGGGTGCCAGATTGAGATTCATTGGGAAAGTCCTTAGAAAATGTAGTCAATCAACGAAGGAGGTTGCTTACAAAACACTCTTTCGACCTATACTTGAGTATTATTCATCGTGTGGGATCAGTACCAGGCCGGGTTGACAGAGGAGACGGAGAAGATCCAAAGAAGAGTGACGCGTTTCGTCACAGGGTTATTTGGTAAGCGTGACAGCGTTACGGAGATGTTTAGCAAACTCAACTGGCAGACTCTGCATCGCGGTGTAGCTTGCTGTCCAGGTTTCGAGAAGGTGCGTTTCTGGATGAGGTATCGAATATATTGCTTCCCCCTAATTATACCTCCCGAGGACATCACGAATGTAAAATTAGAGAGATTCAAGCGCGCACGGAGGCTTCCGGCAGTCGTTCTTCCCGCGAACTATACGCGACTGGAACAGGAAAGGGAGGTAATGACAGTGGCACGTAAAGTGCCCTCCGCCACACACCGTTGGGTGGCTTGCGGAGTATTAATGTAGATGTAGATCTTATTTTTGTTTCTTAAAGTATCGTATATCTATATCTGCACGTCTACATGGAAACTCTGCACATCACATCTAAGTGCCTGGCAGAGGGTTCGTCTAACCACCTTCACAATTCTCTATTATTCCAACCTCGTATAGCGCGCGGAAAGAATGAACACCTATATCTTTCCGTACGAGCTCTGATTGCCCTAATTTTATCGTCGTGATCGTTCCTCCCTAGGTAGGTCGGTGTCAACAAAATATTTTCGCATTCGGATGAGAAAGTTGCTGATTGGAATTTCGTGAGAAGATTCCGTCCCTACGAAAAACGCCTTTCTTTTAATGATTTCCAGCCCAAATCCTATATAATTTCTGTGACACTCTCTCCCATAATTCGCGATAATACAAAACGTGCTGCCCTTCTTTGAACTTCTTCGATGTACTCCGTCAGTCCTATCTGGTAAGGGTCCCACACCGCGCAGCAGTATTCTAAAAGAGGACGGACAAGCGTAGTGTAGGCAGTCTCCTTAGTAGGTCTGTTACATTTTCTAAGTGTCCTGCCAATAAAACGTAGTCTTTGGTTACCTTACCCCACAACATTTACTATGTGTTCCTTGCCGGCCGGAGTGGCCGAGCGGTTCTAGGCGCTACAGTCTGGAACAGCGCGACCGCTACGGTCGCAGGTTCAAATCCTGCCTCGGCATGGATATGTGTGATGTCCTTAGGTCAGTTAGGTTTAAGTAGTTCTAAGTTCTAGGGGACAGATGACCACAGCAGTTAAGTCCCATAGTGCTCAGAGCCATTTGAACCATTTTATGTGTTCCTTCCAATTTAAGTTGCTCATAATTGTAATACCTAGATATTTATCTGACTTTACGGCTTTTGGATTAGACTGATTTATCGTGTAACCGACGTTTTACGAGTTCCTTTTAGCACTATGTGAATGACCTCACACTCTTCGTTATTTAGAGTCAACTACCACTTTTCGCACCATTCAGATGTGTTTTCCAAATCGTTTTGCAGATTTTTTTGATCTTCTGATGACTTTATTACTCGATAAATGACAGCGTCATCTGCAAACAACCGAAGACGGTTGCTCAGATTGTCTCCCAAATCGTCTATATATGTAAGGAACAACTGAGGGCCTATAACACTACCTTAGGGAACGCCAAAAGTCACTTCTGTTTTACTCGATGATTTTCCGTCAATTACCTCTCTGACAGGAAATCACAAACCCAGTCACATAACAGACGATATTCCATAAGCAATCAATTTCACTACGAGCCGCTTGTATGGTACATTGCCAAAAGCCTTCCGGAAATCCAGAAATACGTAATCGATCTGAAATCCCTTGTCAATAGCACTCAACATCTCATGTGTATAGAGGGCTAGTTGTGTTCCAAAGGAACGATGTTTTCTAAACCCATGTTGACTGTGTGTCAATAGACCGTTTCCTTCGAGGTAATTCATAATGTTCGAACACAATATATGTTCTAAAATCCTGTTGCATATCGACGTTAATGATGTTGTTGTTGTTGTGGTCTTCAGTCCTGAGACTAGTTTGATGCAGCTCTCCATGCTACTCTATCCTGCGCAAGCTTTTTCATCTCCCAGTACCTACTGCAACCTACATCCTTCTGAATCTGCTTAGTGTATTCATCTCTTGGTCTCCCCCTACGATTTTTACCCTCCACGCTGCCCTCCAATACTAAATTGGTGATCCCTTGATGCCTCAGAACATGTCCTACCAACCGATCCCTTCTTCTGGTCAAGTTGTGCCACAAACTTCTCTTCTCCCCAATCCTATTCAATACTTCCTCATTAGTTATGTGATCTACCCATCTAATCTTCAGCATTCTTCTGTAGCACCACATTTCGAAAGCTTCTATTCTCTTCTTGTCCAAACTATTTATCGTCCATGTTTCACTTCCATACATGACTACACTCCATACGAATACTTTCAGAAATGACTTCCTGACACTTAAATCAATACTGGATGTTAACAAATTTCTCTTCTTCAGAAACACTTTCCTTGCCATTGCCAGCCTACATTTTATATCCTCTCTACTTCGACCATCATCAGTTATTTTGCTCCCCAAATAGCAAAACTCCTTTACTACTTTAAGTGCCTCATTTCCTAATCCAATTCCCTCAGCATCACCCGACTTAACTAGACTACATTCCATTATCCTTGTTTTGCTTTTGTTGATGCTCATCTTATATCCTCCTTTCAAGACACTGTCCATTCCATTCAACTGCTCTTCCAAGTCCTTTGCTGTCTCTGACAGAATTACAATGTCATCGGCGAACCTCAAAGTTTTTATTTCTTCTCCATGAATTTTAATACCTACTCCGAATTTTTCTTTTGTTTCCTTTACTGCTTGCTCAATATACAGATTGAACAACATCGGGGAGAGGCTACAACCCTGTCTTACTCCCTTCCCAACCACTGCTTCCCTTTCATGTCCCTCGACTCTTATAACTGCCATCTGGTTTCTGTACAAATTGTAAATAGCCTTTCGCTCCCTGTATTTTACCCCTGCCACCTTTAGAATTTGAAAGAGAGTATTCCAGTCAACATTGTCAAAAGCTTTCTCTAAGTCTACAAATGCTAGAAACGTAGGTTTGCATTTCCTTAATCTTTCTTCTAAGATACGTCGTAAGGACAGTATTGCCTCACGTGTTCCAGTATTTCTACGGAATCCAAACTGATCTTCCCCGAGGTTGGCTTCTACTAGTTTTTCCATTCGTCTGTAAAGAATTCGTGTTAGTATTTTGCAGCTGTGACTTATTAAGCTGATAGTTCGGTAATTTTCACATCTGTCAGCACCTGCTTTCTTTGGGATTGGAATTATTATATTCTTCTTGAAGTCTGAGGGTATTTCGCCTGTTTCATACATCTTGCTCACCAGATGGTAGAGTTTTGTCAGGACTGGCTCTCCCACGGCCATCAGTAGATCCAATGGAATATTGTCTACTCCGGGGGCCTAGTTTCGACTCAGGTCTTTCAGTGTTCTGTCAAACTCTTCACGCAGTATCGTATCTCCCATTTCATCTTCATCTACATCCTCTTCCATTTCCATAATATTGTCCTCAAGTACATCGCCCTTGTATAGACCCTCTATATACTCCTTCCACCTTTCTGCTTTCCCTTCTTTGCTTAGAACTGGGTTTCCATCTGAGCTCTTGATATTCATACAAGTCGTTCTCTTATCTCCAAAGGTCTCTTTAATTTTCCTGTAGGCGGTATCTATCTTAGCCCCAGTGAGATAGGCCTCTACATTCTTACATTTGTCCTCTAGCCATCCCTGCTTAGCCATTTTGCACTTCCTGTCGATCTCATTTTTGAGACGTTGGTATTCCTTTTTGCCTGTTTCACTTACTGCATTTTTATATTTTCTCCTTTCATCAATTAAATTCAATATTTCTTCTGTTACCCAAGGATTTCTACTAGCCCTCGTCTTTTTACCTACTTGATCCTCTGCTGCCTTCATTACTTCATCCCTCAAAGCTACCCATTCTTCTTCTACTGTATTTATTTCCCCCATTCCTGTCAATTGCTCCCTTATGCTCTCCCTGAATCTCTGTACAACCTCTGGTTCTTTTAGTTTATCCAGGTCCCATCTCCTTAAATTCCCACCTTTTTGCAGTTTCTTCAGTTTTAATCTACAGGTCATAACCAATAGATTGTGGTCAGAGTCCACATCTGCCCCTGGAAATGTCTTACAATTTAAAACCTGGTTCCTAAATCTCTGTCTTACCATTATATAATCTATCTGATACCTTTTAGTATCTCCAGGGTTCTTCCTTGTATACAACCTTCTTTCATGATTCTTAAACCAAGTGTTAGTTATGATTATGTTGTGCTCTGTGCAAAATTCTACCAGGCGGCTTCCTCTTTCATTTCTGTCCCCCAATCCATATTCACCTACTATGTTTCCTTCTCTCCGTTTTCCTACACTCGAATTCCAGTCACCCATGACTATTAAATTTTCGTCTCCTTTCACAATCTGAATAATTTCTTTTATTTCATCATACATTTCTTCAATTTCTTCGTCATCTGCAGAGCTAGTTGGCATATAAACTTGTACTACTGTAGTAGGTGTGGGCTTCGTGTCTATCTTGGCCACAATAATGCGTTCACTATGCTGTTTGTAGTAGCTTACCCGCACTCCTATTTTCCTATTCATTGTTAAAGCTACTCCTGCATTACCCCTACTTGATTTTGTGTTTATAACCCTGTAGTCACCTGACCAGAAGTCTTGTTCCTCCTGCCACCGAACTTCACTAATTCCCACTATATCTAACTTCAACCTATCCATTTCCCTTTTTAAATTTTCTAACCTACCTGCCCGATTAAGGGATCTGACATTCCAAGCTCCGATCCGTAGAACCCCAGTTTTCTTTCTCCTGATAACGACATCCTCTTGAGTAGTCCCCGCCCGGAGATCCGAATGGGGGACTATTTTACCTCCGGAATATTTTACCCAAGAGGACGCCATCATCATGTAATCATACAGTAAAGCTGCATGCCCTCGGGAAAAATTACGGCTGTAGTTTCCCCTTGCTTTCAGCCGTTCGCAGTACCAGCACAGCAAGGCCGTTTTGGTTAATGTTACAAGGCCAGATCAGTCAATCATCCAGACTGTTGCCCTTGCAACTACTGAAAAGGCTGCTGCCCCTCTTCAGGAACCACACGTTTGTCTGGCCTCTCAACAGATACCCCTCCGTTGTGCTTGCACCTACGGTACGGCTATCTGTATCGCTGAGGCACGCAAGCCTCCCCACCAACGGCAAGGCCCATGGTTCATGGGGGGGAGGACGTTAATGATTGGGGCCTGTAATTTAGTGGATTACTCCTACTACCTTTCTTGAATATTGGAGTGACCTGTGCAACTTTCCAGTCTTTGTGTTTTACCGCATTTGAAATGCAACATTATGTCGTGCACAGAGAGTTGGTCTTTCTCACTCTCCTGGATTACCTTAATATTTTCATTAAGTGTAAGTGTAACGACATACACTTTCTGTTCGACAGTCATCTTAGCTCTTAAAGCGCTACTAGTCTGCTGAAACGGACAGAAAATAATGTAGTTGGTGCATTTCTTTGAAATGCTTGACCTTGCCGGGCAAAAGCATTGTTTATCGGAACAACACTAACTACTTTCACTGCACAGGTTGCAGCAGTGTGGACTGTTGCGTTATAATGTCCAGTGTGCGCCCCCATGCGTTAATAATAATGGAAAAGCAGAAACCCCGACAAACAGAGCGCACACGAACGAACCATTTCCTTTGCTGTACCGACACTACACATTAACTTGTTTGTTGTTGCTTAGAGCGGTGCAATTTGATGTCTCCACTCGCGACACGTAGCCTGTTCTTTTGGTTTTCCGCCGCTTAGCACCATTGTCAAGGATATATTGTCTTTGTGTTAAAAAGCAACGTTCTTGTAGAGTCGTGAGTAACTTTCCGCATTACACAATGGATTATTAACCATTTCAGACCCTGTGGTTACAATTGTGTACATTAATTTTCATGACGTCTTAACTGCAATAGAAATATTTTTCCTCAATTTGGAGCTGATGTACACATTTGTGAATGTGCATTCTTTTCATCATGCACAAGTGCTGCCGTCTGTTGTGCAGCGCTATAAACATATCAACAGATTAGTGTAGCACTGCAGAGCAGTTTGCGACCTTGAAAGTACCTGGTAGTCCTTGGCAAGCTATAACCCACAGTATAGTTGAGTACCAGTATTGTTGTTTTGCATGAACATTGTAGAATGTTCCATTTATTTATTACAACAATCAATATTTCAAAATCATTTGTTTTAGTCAACAAAAAGAAGCGATGTTTTTCTATGTGCACAATTGTAGCCATGAGGTCTCAAGAACAATGTTTTACATAACTTTGAGTATCTTGCGCTTCCTTCATATGAAGTGCTTGTTGGAACAGTTTCTTTTTATCCTGACAATTGTATGAGTTTCGACGGGGATTTATTCAAAACATATGAAGTATGATGTATTACTAGGTATTGTTATGAGCAACAATTAGGAAAATACACACAGCATTGAAGCTCCAGTTGATGACAATGTCGTTAGGTTTAATGTAAATTATTATTTTGGGGAAATACCACTACTGATATTATTATTTGTGAATATTTCAGTTCTGATCATCATGTCAGAGAGTCAGTATTTCAACACTGAGCAAGATGCAGATGCCATTTTAGAGATGCTGCTGAATGGAGATTTGTCAGATATCGATTTATCATCAGATGAAGAATCATTTCCTGATGTAAAAGCCTACTGTACTTCAAGAGAGAAGGAAGTGGGAGTGGGGGCTGACAAAATGAACAGGGGAGAAACCAATGATGAGTCTACTGCAAATAATGAAAGTTGTGTGTGCAGTGACAATGATAACAACGATAGTGATATTCAAGACAGTGATCCACTTACCAACAATGAGCTCAGTGATGTAAAATACATTTTGTCAGAAAAAAAGAACATCAAGTGGCGTCATTGTCCTCTCGCTATACTGGATTCATATTACGAATGGGAACAATGTATTGAAGAACAGGAAATACTTTCTCCTTGAACTTATTTCAGCAAGCACATTACCAATGATCTGTTCAGTACTATGGCTGATATGACAAACCTATATGCCTTGCAGAGTGGAACAATTAGCAATTTCAAACAAACTACACCAGCGGAACTCCAAATCTTGTTTGGGCTTCATATAATTATGGGAACTCTAAAATTTCCTAGAGTCCGAATGTATTGGGACACAACATTGAAAATGCAATTATTCTTGGACAGTATGACCAGAAATAAATTCTTCCAACTCAGAACAAATTTACGTCTTGTTAACAACAAGGCTATACCAGCAGACAATAAAGACAAGTTCCATAAAGTTCGGCCTATATATACTGCCATCCGTAACAGATGTCTGGATACCTCGAGTAGAAAACGAGGCCGACCATCTGCCAAACCTCCAGATACACCTGTTCAAAGACGACGAGGAGAAACTACGCCTCCTGAAGAGATTCAGTTTGATGGAACACAACACTTGCCTCTTCATGAAAGTGGTGCACTGCCTACCAAGTGCAAATTTCCGGGGTGCAAGGGACGTTCATGAATAAAATGTCAAAAATGTAATGTAGCAATTATTCTTGGACAGTATGACCAGAAATAAATTCTTCCAACTCAGAACAAATTTACGTCTTGTTAACAACAAGGCTATACCAGCAGACAATAAAGACAAGTTCCATAAAGTTCGGCCTATATATACTGCCATCCGTAACAGATGTCTGGATACCTCGAGTAGAAAACGAGGCCGACCATCTGCCAAACCTCCAGATACACCTGTTCAAAGACGACGAGGAGAAACTACGCCTCCTGAAGAGATTCAGTTTGATGGAACACAACACTTGCCTCTTCATGAAAGTGGTGCACTGCCTACCAAGTGCAAATTTCCGGGGTGCAAGGGACGTTCATGAATAAAATGTCAAAAATGTAATGTACATCTTTGTTTGTCAAAGGAAAAAAAAACTGTTTCTGTTCATTTCATGTTAATTAGAACCACATAATGAACATAATTCCTGACTCATTTCATTTTTAATTAAAATTATGGTGAATTTTGCATGCATTTTATGTGTTAATGATTTCAAATTTATGTGTAATGTTTAAATAAATTAGTTTTATCTGCTATGATTTCAGCGCTGATTGAGACCCAGTGTACACAAATGTGTGCAAATTTTTTTCCGAAAATGGTAACATATTTTTATAAATGTTGCTTCTAAAATCATTAAAAAATCACCCAAGTCCATTACAGTATTTTAAAAAAAATTCCTTCTTCCAGAAAAAATTCGGGTCTGAAAGGGTTAATAAAGTCTTAAAATTTGCGTTCCGTTTCCGCTTTATACACGTTCTGTTGTACAAGTGTAACGAATGTGTCGGGACTGAAATACTTCTACGGTGTAGGTTGATTTCCGATTCATACACGTTACGCATTGATCAAATTTTACTGTATACACTTATTTGATTATTAATCACACCTCCAGATGTTTTATTTAAAAAAAAAGGAAAGAGACATTCCGATTTCCTACATCTACATTTACACGGTTAGTCTTCAATTCACACTTAAGTGCCTAGCAGAGGGTTCATCGAACCATTTTCATACTACTTCTGAACCATTCCACTCTCGATTGGCGCGTGGGAAAAAGGAACACCTAATCCTTTCCGTTCGAGCTCTGATTTATTTTATTACGACGATCATTTCTCCCTACGTAGGTGGGTGCCAATTTTCGCATTCGGAAGAGAAAGTTGGTGATTGAAGTTTCGTCAGTAGATCTCGCCGCAAAGAAAACCGCCTTGTTTCAGTGACTGCCACCCAAAGTCGCGTATCATATCAGTGACAACTCTCACCCCTATTGCGTGATAACACGAAACGAGCTACCCTTCTTTGCACTTTTTCGATGTCCTCCGTCAGTCCTAC
Organism: Schistocerca americana; assembly: GCF_021461395.2. Lineage (NCBI taxonomy): Eukaryota > Metazoa > Arthropoda > Insecta > Orthoptera > Acrididae > Schistocerca > Schistocerca americana. The sequence continues at coordinate 126,909,253 of NC_060129.1, read as the reverse complement.
CTGGTAAGGATCCCACACCGCGCAGCAATATTCCAGCAGAGGACGGACAAGTGTAATGTAGGCTGCCTCTTTAGTGGGTTTGTCGCATCTTGTAAGTGTTCTGCCAACAAAGCGCAGTCTTTGTTTCGCCTTCCCCACAATATTATCGATTTGACAGACTTCTTTTTATACTTATCGGGTGGAATTTTTATGCGCAAATTTAAACCCCGGAATTTAGTTTTACTTGGAAATTTATTTGCTACAGAGATTGTATAATTTTTCAGAATGTAAAATTCAGTACCCTTAACAGTCAACCGGCCGCGGTGGCCGAGCGGTTCTAGGCGCTCCAGTCCGGAACCGCGCTGCTGCTACGGTCGCAGGTTCGAATCCTGCCTCGGGTATGGATGTGTGTGATGCCCTTAGGTCTAAGTAGTTCTAAGTCTAGGGGACTGATGACCTCAGATGTCAAGTCCCATTGTGCTCAGAGCCATTTGAACCACAATATTATCTATGTTGTCTTTCCAATTTAAGTTGCTCGTAATTGTAATTCCTAGGTATTCAGTCGAATTGACAGCCGTTAGATTTTTGCGATTTATCGTATACCCAAAATTTATCGGATTTATTTTAGTACCCATGTGGATGACCTCGCACTTTTCTTTGTTTAGTGCCAATTGCCACTTTTCGCACCGTACAGAAATTCTCTCTAGATCATTTTGTAGTTGGAGTTGATCGTTTGATGATTTTGCTAGACGCTCATTTTCACAATGTTATCAGATATAACGAAAAAAAAATCGAATAAAAAAATCCACGACCAGTAATCGAACACGCACCAGCAGTTTTTGTAGTCTAACACTTTGACCGCCTTCTTTGTCTTAACCCTTAACTCACGAGGTGTGGTCTCTCAGACTGCGCGAAAATTTTCGAACTCGCTCCCCAAGGCCAGTAGTGGTACAATACTTCTATACAGTCCGGTGGAGCCGGCACGGTAGCTCAGCGTGTTCGGTCAGAGGGTTAGCTGCCCTCTGTAATAAAAAAAAAACTGAGTTAATAGACCAACAACGAACTAAACGGATGTCTTACGACGTCCGCCCCGAGCAGATGCAACGAACAAGAGCGAACAAAATGAATTTAAAATAATAATAATAATAAAGGTGGTAACGTGTTCACCTCCCGTGGAAGCGGGCCCGGGTTCGATTCCCGGCCGCGTTGGAGATTTTTCTCCGCTCAGGAACTGCGTGATGTGTTGTCCTCATCATCGTTTCATCTTCATCACCGGCGCGCTACTCGCCCGATGTGGCGTCAACTGAAATAAGACTTGTACTTGGCGGCTGAACTTACCCGGTAGGGGCCTCCCGGCCAACGGTACCGTACGCTCATTTCCATTACTTCAATACCCCCCGACCCTCCTTAAATTGCCAAGCCTACGATGTTTTGTTGTCAGTTACGTTATCGCCTTCTGTGTCCATTTTGAGACACGTGTTGTTGATACGTGTTGGGAGTCTCCTAGACAGCACCTCGTGAAAAACGTACCTGTTTTCTTCATTACGGTACCGTATAGCTCAAAATGTGTTCGCACGAATGTGTCAGTTTTAACATTCCCGAGTTTGATGAAATTGTTAGTCGGTTTATGGAGGAAGCTGTCAGTGATATACATCAAGAAATAAACGAAAAAGACGACGATGTTACATTAGCCAGTGATCACAGTACTGCTATCGAACAAGAGTATCATTCAGAGGAAGAACTTCAGTAAAGTTGTGATGGGGATCTGTCTGTTTCTTCAGTGAGATATTTAGACTGTTAAAATCGAATGTGCTATGAGTGGTGATTAAAAAAAATGTAGCTCCCAGCAATGAATGTCGATTTGACAGACTTCTTTTTATACCTATCGGGTGGAATTTTTATGCGCAAATTTAAACCCTGTAATTTAGTTTTATTTGGAAATTTATTTTCTACAGAGATTGTCTAATTTTTCAGAATGTAGAATTGATTTTCTATATCAATCCTCTCTGGCACAGATCCCGGGCTGACGAGCAATATTCGAGTATTTGTCGAACGAATGTTTTGCAAACTAACGGCTGTCCGGGAAACAGGGACGAATTTGAACTTTGTGCCATTTTGTCATATGATGGTTGGCAGCCGTGGTTTTTTTTCTTCATGTTTGTTATCTGCAATCCTTACCATTAGTTAGTCCGCAGCTCGTGGTCGTGAGGTAGCGTTCTCGCTTCCCGCGCCCGGGTTCCCGGGTTCGATTCCCGGCGGGGTCAGGGATTTTCTCTGCCTCGTGATGACTGGGTGTTGTGTGCTGTCCTTAGGTTAGTTAGGTTTAACTAGTTCTAAGTTCTAGGGGACTGATGACCATAGCTGTTAAGTCCCATAGTGCTCAGAGCCACCATTAGTAGCCTCATGGCTTTTGTGTTGTTTGATGTTTGTTTTCATTAAACATGGGCGTGTGCAGGGATGCTAGCCGCATTTCCACACACCACTGGCGCAAAATAATGAATGTTCTAGAATTTTTTGGAAAAACTTTTGGAAAAACTTCGTGCGTGTTTGGCCGTCCGCTGTGACCGAGCGGTTCTATCAGTCCCGAACCGCGCTGCTGCTACCGTCGCAGGTTCGAATCCTGCCTCGGGCATGGAAGTGTGTGATGTCCTTAGGTTAGTTAGGTTTGAGTAGTTTTAAGTTCTAGGGGACTGATGACTTCAGATGTTAGGTCCCATAGTGCTTAGAGCCATTTGAAACATTTAACAGTCCATTTATGTGTACTGTTTAAAAGGACCACACAAAATTATGTGCTTTTTTGTGATAAATAGTAAAATGCTACAGGCTTTGTTTAACACAATAAAATATACTACAAGCACTTAAACAACACTTAAATAATTGTAAAAATAAATGTTATGTAGTATAAATTAAAAAATTTCAAATGAAGTTTGTCCTAAATCTCGCTTTAAACATAGGGGTTCTAGAGACTCAACCTTGTGGTATACTTTACAGAAGTCACCTCGCGAGTTAAAGGTTAATCTAATTTTGATCGTTATTGTTCGTTGCATTTGTTCGGGGCGGACGTCCCAAGACACCCGTTCAAGTTCATCGTTGATTCATTCTCTCGGTTTGTTAATTGCAGAGGGCAGCTAACCCTCTTGACTGAACACGCTGGGTCCGCTCGACCGCCAACTCCCTCTACTAGACAACTACAACGAAGCGTACCCAAGCTGCAGTACGAAAAAATAGAACCATTAGTACAAGGGGCGTTTGAAAAGTCCGTGCAAAGTCCGAGAGATGGCACCACCGGCGCGTATCGAGGTCATGTTTAGCTAGTAGCATCTTTGGAAAGAATGCACACCAAGTTTCAGCCATATTAGTCTATTTATTTGTGTTAGGCTTTCGTGTGAATCGAGGGGACGAAAAAGAATTTCGTGTGGTGATTAAACATTACTTTATGAAAGGCAAATGCCTCAGGAGACTAAAGAGAAGCTTGATAAACATTACAGTGACTCTGCACCTTCGATTAGAACAGTTTATAAGTGGTTTCAACATTTTCGGAGTGGCCATATGGGCACAGGTGATGCTGAACGTTCTGGATGCCCTGTGGGGGTTACTACTCCATAAATCATTGATAAAATCCATGATATGGTGATGGATGACAGAAGAGTTAAGGTGTGTGAGATTGCTAGTGCTGTGGGCATCTCGAATGAACGGGTACATAATATTTTGCATAAACATTTGGACATGAGAAAGCTATCCGCAAGGTGGGTTCCGCGATTGCTCACACTTGACCAAAAACGGAATCGTGTGAAGTGTTGGTTTGCAGCTGTTCAGGAAGAATCCGCAGGACTTTAAGCATCGTTTCATCATTGTGGATGAAACACTGATACATTACTATACTCCTGAGACCAAACAACAATCTAAACAATGGGTTGGCAAGGGAGAATCTGCACAAAAAAAGGCGAAGACCAGTCCTTCGGCCGGAAAGGTTATGGCGACTGTCTTTTGGGATTCGCAATGGATAATCTTCACCGTCTATCTGGAAAAGGGTAAAACTATTACAGGTGCATATTATTCATCGTTATTATATCGTTAGAAAAACGAGCTGCAAAAAAAATGCCGGCGATTGGACCGCAAAAAAGTTCTTTTCCATCACGACAATGCACCAGCACACACCTCAGCAGGTGTGGTCGCAAAATTAATGGAAATAGGATTCCAACTCGTTTCACATCCCCTCTATTCTCCAGACATGGCTTCCTCAGACTACTATTTGTTCCCCAATTTGAAGAAATGACTGGCGGGACAAATATTTTATTCAAACGAGGAGGTGACTGCAGCAACTAATAGCTATTTTGCAAACTTGGACAATTCCTATTATTCAGAAGTGATCAACAAATTAGAACAGCGTTGGACGAAGTTTATAAGTCTAAAAATCGAAAAATAAAAAACGTACACCCCAAACACGTAAGTAGTTTTTATTTTTGCACGGACTTTTCAAACGCCTCTCGTAACTCCAACATTATTAATTTTGGATGCCATTTTATACTAACAAAAATGTTTATTTTTATTTTCAATACAGAACGTCGTTGCAAAACTTGATCAAAATCGATGGCTCACATGTCAGACCTTCCCCTTGTTAATTTATGATTTAGTATTGCTCGGACCTTATCGATGTACGGAGCGAAAGCACAATAATGTTCGAGTCTGATACGTATGCTAGGGCTCCAGTAATGTTCTTTTATGTTTGTAAATTAATATTTCCAGATCTTATTTTAAGCCTCTAATAGCGGTGGATCATCAGAGTCGAACTATATAATAACTTGAATTTGGACATGGGGTTGCAGTCCTTTCAATAAATTTATTTATTTTTTTGCCACACGTGGAATGTGAAAGCTTACGCCATTCCGCTTGAACTGCCTCAGAGCTTTATTTTAGAAATGACGAAATGTGAGACTCTAGTGACTAGATGTGACCACACTTGTTGACTGTGTCGTCCGTAGGCGCATCGTCGTTTACATCCATGAGTCAGGCAGACGTAAAGGATGGGCCTTGAAAGACTGCCTCCTACGCTACAAGCCCCACGTCCGCCTTCCGTTCAGCTGTAACTACGATCGCCGTACGACTGGACGATGCGTAATGTCAAGAGGCAACACACGGAAGCCCCCTGCTCGATAAACGCCCGTGATCAAGCGTGTTCGACGTCTGTAGGGTAATTTGTTCAAGCAACTTGAGGCTGGTCAATTTTCATTTACGCAGCCTTGTGCAAGAGTACCCACTAGTGAAGTAAAAAATAAAATTTTTTTCTGATGGCTAAGTGAAATGCAGAAAATACCTACCATTATCTCTTTTAAACGCCGCATCATGGATTGTCTTACTCACTCCCATGTTGCCGGCCGGGGTGGCCGAGTGGTTCTAGGCACTACAGTCTGGAACCGGCGACCGCTACGGTCGCAGGTTCGAATCCTGCCTCGGGCATGGATGTGCGTGATTTCCTTACGTTAGTTAGGTTTAAGTAGTTCTAAGTTCTAGGGGACTGAGGACCTCAGAAGTTAAGTCCCATAGTGGGAAACAAAACTCCATGTTCCAGGCGTCTGCTGTATCGGCTGAAATCCTTCTTGAACACGGTGTCCACATTCACAGTAGCATTTTGCTCTACCTGCAAGAAATTTAAATCGGCGTTTCCTAAATAAATGGACAGGTTATGGGACAGCAGTGTCTTGTCCTGCTCGATCTCCTGATCTGAATTTATTCAATTTTTATATGTGGGGGCGTTAAGGACATGCTGTATTCCAGACCTATTGTGAATGCTGATATTATTCGTGAGCGTGCTCAAGAAGGATTTCAGCAGATACAAAATGGTTCAAATGGCTCTGAGCACTATGGGACTTAACTTCTACGGTCATCAGTCCCCTAGAACTTAGAACTACTTAAACCTAACTAACCTAAGGACATCACACACATCCATGTCCGCGGCAGGATTCAAACGTGCGACCGTAGCGGTTCCAGATTGTAGCGCCTAGAACCGCTCGGCCACATCGGCCGGCTCAGCAGATACAGCATACTCCTGGAATATGGGAGCGAGTATGACAATCTGTAATGCGGTGTTTAGAAGCATGTGTTGGAGTTAATGGTAGACATTTTGAGCATTGCATTTAGCCATTAGAAGACAACATTTTCGAATAAAAACTACTTGTAGAACCAATATGGAAATTTGACAACAACTAGACAGAAACAAAGTAAACATGTACGAAGTCTTTTCAAAAAATTCTGGAACATTCGTAACTTTATAATGCGGTGTTTAGAAGCATGTGTTGGAGTTAATGGTAGACATTTTGAGCATTGCATTTAGCCATTAGAAGACAACATTTTCGAATAAAAACTACTTGTAGAACCAATCTGGAAATTTGAAAACAACTAGACAGAAACAAAGTAAACATGCAGGAAGTCTTTTCAAAAAAATTCTGGAACAATCTTTATTTTGCGCCAATGGTGTGTCGAAATGCGGCTAGCATCCCTGCACACGCCTATGTTTAATGAAAACAAACATCAAACAACACAAAAGCTGTGAGGCTACTAATGGTAAGGATCGCAGATAACAAACATGAAAAATCCACGGCTGCCAACCGTCATATGACAAAATGACGCAAAGTTAAAATTCGTCCCTTCTTCCCGGACGGCCGTTAGTTTACACAACAGTCGTTCGACAAATACTCGAATATTGCTCGTCAGCCCGGGATCTGCGCCAGAGAGGATTGATATAGAAAATAAAGAAGATCCAAAAAAGAACAGGGCGTTTCGCGACATGTACGAGGGCAGTTCAATAAGTAATGCAACACTTTTTTTTTCTCGGTCAATTTTGGTTGAAAAAACCGGAAATTTCTTGTGCAATATTTTCAAACATTCCCGCTTCGTCTCGTATAGTTTCATTGACTTCCGACACGTGGCAGCGCTGTACGGAGCTGTTAAAATGGCGTCTGTAACGGATGTGCGTTGCAAACAACGGGCAGTGATCGAGTTTCTTTTGGCGGAAAACCAGGGCATCTCAGATATTCATAGGCGCTTGCAGAATGTCTACGGTGATCTGGCAGTGGACAAAAGCACGGTGAGTCGTTGGGCAAAGCGTGTGTCATCATCGCCGCAAGGTCAAGCAAGACTGTCTGATCTCCCGCGTGCGGGCCGGCCGTGCACAGCTGTGACTCCTGCAATGGCGGAGCGTGCGAACACACTCGTTCGAGATGATCGACGGATCACCATCAAACAACTCAGTGCTCAACTTGACATCTCTGTTGGTAGTGCTGTCACAATTGTTCACCAGTTGGGATATTCAAAGGTTTGTTCCCGCAGGGTCCCTCGTTGTCTAACCGAACACCATAAAGAGCAAAGGAGAACCATCTGTGCGGAATTGCTTGCTCGTCATGTGGCTGAGGGTGACAATTTCTTGTCAAAGATTGTTACAGGCGATGAAATATGGGTTCATCACTTCGAACCTGAAACAAAACGGCAATCAATGGAGTGGCGCCACACCCACTCCCCTACCAAGAAAAAGTTTAAAGCCATACCCTCAGCCGGTAATGTCGTGGTTACAGTCTTCTGGGTCGCTGAAGGGGTTATTCTGTTCGATGTCCTTCCCCATGGTCAAACGATCAACTCTGAAGCGTATTGTGCTACTCTTCAGTAATTGAAGAAACGACTTCAGCGTGTTCATAGGCACAAAAATCTGAACGAACTTCTCCTTCTTCATGACAACGCATGACCTCACACAAGTCTTCGCACCCGAGAGGAGCTCACAAAACTTCAGGGGACTGTTCTTCCTCATGCACCCTACAGCCCCGATCTCGCACCGTCGGATTTCCATATGTTTGGCCCAATGAAGGACGCAATCCGTGGGAGGCACTACGCGGATGATAAAGAAGTTATTGATGCAGTACGACGTTGGCTCCGACATCGACCAGTGGAATGGTACCGTGCAGGCATACAGGCCCTCATTTCAAGGTGGCGTGAGGCCGTAGCATTGAATGGAGATTACGTTGAAAAATAGTGTTGTGTAGCTAAAAGATTGGGGAATAACCTGGTGTATTTCAATGCTGAATAAAACAACACCTGTTTCAGAAAAAAAATGTGTTGCACTACTTATTGAAGTGCCCTCGTACATTGGACTATGCGGCATGTATCTTAGATGATGCTCAGCCAGCTCCAGTAGCATACGTTGCAAGAGAGGCAATCTGCATCATGTACTGGCCGCATTCCGCTTCTCCTTACTGACGGACAAATACAGAGGAAACTCGATTAACCGTCATCTTCGGGACCGTGGTCCTGACGGTCGAGCGAATAGACGGATAACAGAAACACTGTATTCCTCCAAAACATAACCTCAATCAATTATTTTATGTATAGACACGTATCACTCTCACAGTAATATAATAATATTTCGGAGTGAAAACAGATTAAACACGATTGTAATAGCAAATAAAATTTTGATAAAAACATCCGTACAGTAGCTACAAAAGTTGCAAAATACGTAATGTACAGTACTGTACTGTACTATAAACTTACAGGTGAAATAGTTTATCTAGCTTGGAAATAGTCAGTCAATTTCTTCTGCCTTTTTGATGTTCGAGCTTTCACTGCGGCAATATTTCGCATTTTTCGGAGCAGTAGTGCCTGCGTTGCTTTAGCCTCTTCTTGACTTTCAAACCATTCTATACACTTGGACAGCATTGTTTCGGCCTCTGAATAGCTAATAGTTTGTTTTTCTTCATGATTTGAACACTCGTCTTCATCAGCCCCTTCTTCTTCTTCTTCTTCTTTGGTGGCACTTACGCTGGCAACAATTTCGTCATCACTCAAAATTTGAAAACCCCCGTCCACTTTGTCACACTCTAACCACTCTGATACTTATTCTGACGTCAAATTTGTGCTGATTTGTAAATTATTGCACAAATTGACCATCTCGTCAACTGTCACACACTCAGGTTCCTCCGATTCTTCACCTCTAGGTTGAGGCCAAAGTTTATTCCAGCCGTTCTTGAGATTTGACACTGACAAATCACCCCATGCACTGGCAACATTGAAAATGGCATCTTTAGTACTGTAAGACCTCCAAAACTGTTTTACAGAGCCGGCCGCGGTGGTCTCGCGGTTCTAGGCGCGCAGTCCGGAACCGCGCGACTGCTACGGTCGCAGGTTCGAATCCTGCCTCGGGCATGGATGTGTGTGATGTCCTTAGGTTAGTTAGGTTTAAGTAGTTCTAAGTTCTAGAAGACTGATGACCACAGCTGTTAAGTCCCATAGTGCTCAGAGCCATTTGAACCATTTTTTTGTTTTACAGATGTTGATTCATCAGATGAGAGCAAACTTTCGATAAATATTTTTCTATAACGACGTTTCATGTTTTCGATGATTCCCTGATCCATGGACTGTATAAGTGAAGTTGTGTTTGCTGGAAGGAAGAGACATGTTACGTTGCCGTCATCACTTTTCATTTCACAAGTAGGGTGCGTTGGGGCATTGTCTAATAGCAATAGCGCTTTCTGTGGCAACCTTTTTTCAGCCAAATGTGCCCTAACTTGAGCTACAAATTGTTTGTGAAACCAGTCAGAAAAAACTGATTGATCCATCCAAGCACTCATTTGGGCGTAGTATTGTGCAGGAAGAGCATTCAAATTCAAATTCATGAATGCACGAGGTTTTCTTGGTTTCCCAATCACAAGTAGGGGTAGCCTATGATTACCGGTCGCATTATCGGAAACCATAGCAGTGATGCGATCTTTTTGTACTTTGAAACCTGGAGCATCTTTTTCAGAGAGTGATGCTAATGTCTTTTGTGGTAAAGCCGTCCAATGAAGCCCAGTTCCATCACAATTGTAAAGTTGCTCCCTAACAAGATTCAATTCAGCCATTTTTGCTTTAAATTGTTCCCGGAACTCGGCAATTACAGAGCTATCCGCGCTGAGTTTTTCTCCACTGATATCAAGTTGGCGAATGCCATGACGAAATTTAAACTTGTCGAGCCATCCGATACTTGTTTTAAAAGACGAGTCACCATCAAGTTTGTTGTTCATTTCAACAGCCTTGACCATTATTATAGGCCCTGAAAGTGGAATCCCCTGACTTCTTGCTTGTATAAACCATCGGTACTTGCAGTGTCCAACTCATCATATTTTGCAGGTTTGATTGTCTTTCTTGTTCGCACATCTCCATACATGCTCTGCATTGTTGACACATGTTGTTCTGTTTTATCAGCATCACGTTTTATATCGTTAACTGTTGTTCTTCCAATACCATAAATCAGCGCTACCCTTGTCGCAGTTTCGCCCTTTCTTAAGCGTTTTATAATTTCAAGGTTTTGATTAAGTCGTAAAACAACACGTTTACGTTTTTTAAACATTTTATCAGGTCACTGTATCACACACACCTGCACTAAATACGGTAGTGTAAAATATTAGTCAATGAGGCTTATTCAAGTGGAAAACACGTAACACGGCACAGCCCGCTAGATACATTGCGACAATTACAGTCTTCTCGCCACAACTGGAAACCGATCCAATGGTGATTGTTGACTCACAAGTGAGACAAAGACAAGAAAAGGGGGAGATGTGTTGGCACGTCAACTGAAGGTCATATTTTATGTTCCATTCTACGGCGGGCGGGTACATTCACTTCCCACTAAAATAGAGTAGATAAACAAAGAGAACGCGTCACTGCACCTTAGAGCATTCTGTTATTACAGTATTATTATTCTGTTACAGCTGTGACGGGTAACAGAAACTGACGGTTTAAACAGTGACGGTTAATCGAGTTTTTACTGTAACCGATTCATCAAGATTATTCGAAAATGGCTCAAATGGGTCTGAGCACTATGGGACTTAACAGCTGAGGTTATCAGTCCCATAGAACTTAGAACTACTTAAACCTAATTAATCTAAGGACATCACACACATCCATGCTCGAGGCAGGATTCGAACCTGCGACCGTAGCAGTCGCGCGGTTCCGGACTGAAGCGCCTAGAACCGCTCGGCTACCACGGCCGGCAGATTATTCGATTTCACGCACGCTGCCACGGCTCGGCGTGCTAATATTAGTTGCGTCAAGTTACGCGTGTAAGTATTCGTAGCAGTGGGCAGTTAGCAACAGCCAAGGATGATAATCATTCTTTACCTAGGCAAATAAAACTCTTTAAAGTTGTTAATATGTGCGACACTATTTGCAAGTCAGTCGCGTGCGCAATGATATTAATCGCAGCGCGTAATGAACACTATGCTTTGCACGGCATAAACTTTCGTGCTACGGAAGAAGCCTCCAGTACAACACACCTACTGAACTAAAGAAATTAATAGGCAGCATATGCTGACCTTTCACTGAAATTATTACTGTGTGCTTTCAAAAAGACTCTGAGCACTATGCGACTTAACTTCTGAGGTCATCAGTCGCCTAGAACTTTTTAAACCTAACTAACCTAAGGACATCGCACACATCCATGCCCGAAGCAGTATTCGAACCTGCGTCCGTAGCGGAAGTTCGGTTCCGGACTGTAGCGCCTAGAACCGCACGGCCACTCCGACCGGCACTGTGTGCTTTCAAATGGGTCATTAATCAATTAGTTTCTCATTTAGGTTTGTTCAGAGATTATTTTACAAATGTATATCGTAGCAAGACTAACCAGATCGGAGCAGTACGTCACACTCTAATACATACAGTGACGACACCCTCTAGTGCGAAATTTGTTACTGTTCGACAGCTGGCGCGACACTAGCGCTCCAACCGGTGAGAAAGCAGTCAGTCACTTGCGTCGCAAGATTAATGTTTGTTTTTTATTATTTTTCTACTTAATTAACGAAACATTTGTTATATTTTTGCATTACATACATTATTGTGTGGTGTCACCGCCAGACACCACACTTGCTAGGTGGTAGCCTTTAAATCCGCCGCGGTCCGTTAGTATACGTCGGACTCGCGTGTCGCCACTATCAGTGATTGCAGACCGAGCGCCGCCACACGGCAGGTCTAGAGAGACTCCCTAGCACTCGCCCCAGTTGTACAGCCGACTTTGATAGAGGTGGTCCACTGACTACATACGCTCTCATTTGCAGAGACAACAGTTTAGCATAGCCTTCAGCTACGTCATTTGCTACGACCTAGCAAGGCGCCATATTCAGTTACCATGTATTCTGAACAGATAATATTGTGAATCATGTACCGTCAAGAGCGACGTTCATCATTAATGGATTAAAGTTTAGTATCGAACTAATTACGTCCGCTTTCTGAATTGTCATTCTTTGTCATGTTCCAGACCTCACGTCAGTATAGTTCTTACCTCCTCACGCCAGCCTGCGTGAGCTAAAGCGCGTGCATTTCGGCCTTCACTCGTAACACGGTGTTGGCTCTTCTGCTAACACAAAATTTGTGTTACCAAGAAACATGAATTTTCATGAAATAAATGCAAAACAGCCTAATCGCACTGATTCAATTATATAAACTACAACGTATTTATGAAGAAATACTTTCGAATATGTGTATATTTGTAGCTTACTCCGTTGCATGCAAGACAACGTAGAACGCACATTTCATGCATGAGAAAGATATGTTTTGGTTTTTCTCTGTTCTTATTATGATAGGCACTTTTCGTAACACTTCTTGGAGTCTGGTGATTCGCTCATTCTTACGCTTCACTAGATTTTCTAATACAAGAATATTTTTTTAAATTAATTACTTTTGCTTCACAAGCGAATGTGTTGAAGATTTTTGCCGTTTGTGGTTCAGAGTAAGTGCATTTAGATATCTTGGAAGCACAATAATTGAAGACTTGAGATGTCACCAGGAGGTGAAAACTCGAACTGCCACAGCGAAGGAGGCATTCAACAGAAAGAGGAGACTCTTATGTGGCAAATTAGATAAAGGACTAAGGAAAAGACTTGTCAAATTCTTGTCTGGAGTGTGGCACTATATGGGGCACAAATGTGGAGCTGAGAAGAGAGGATGAAAAAAGGTTAGAAGCATTTGCGATGTGGGTGTGGAGTCGAATGGAGAGAATTAGCTGGATGGAAAGAGTGAGTAATGAAAGAGTACTGTAAAGGGTTAGTGGGAGAAGGTTATAAGAAAAAGGCAAAAAAACTGGTTGGGATATTCATTGAGAAGGGAGTGGTTGCTGGCAGATACTTCGGAAGGACTGGTCTGCGGGAGAAGACTTGAGAGGAAGATGGAGATACAAGATGAGAGACAACATAAAGGGAAGAGAAAATTATGCAGACCTGAAGAGAATGGTAGAAGAGCGGACAGGCTGGACAACTACAATGTGAAAACCTGCCCTTTGGCAGAACACTAAAGATGACGATGTGGTTCAGAGGTAAAAAAAAAAAAAAAAAAAAAAAAAAAGTATCGGTTTCTTCTGCGTTGGGAAACAAGTTTTATTGCTTTTGATGTTCTATTGACACGTCTGTACGGTTTCCCTTTCAGTTACAGGTGTGGTGACTTATTTGGAACCCTCAATAATGTAGATCATTACATTCCACTCAAGTTTCCTGAGGTTCACATTCACAGATTTGACTGAAAGTGTAGTGAACAAAGCGTCGCTTTGCTGGGTAAATATACGACGACTTTCTACAAAAGGCCTGGTATTCTGGTGTTAACTAGCAATTTTTTTATTATTATAGGGAAATGACATTCTTCAGTATATATCTGTACTTTACAACAGAGTGGCAAATAAACTGTCCTGTAATGTGTCGTTTCATGCGTCCCACGATCCTAAGGGAACTAAAGAAAGGCAAATGTGGTGGCAGTTTTTAGTTATTGTCAATTTGTATGGCACTACATGAATTCCCTGCTGTAAAAACTACGTTAAAAATCCATATAAATGCTAGTATTCGCGTTCATTCGATATCAGAAGTGTTGCTTGCTGCCGCTTTGCGCGCTACATCGCAATGGGTAATAAAAACGAGACGAAGTGTCGCCACTGTTAAGTTAGACTGTGATTACGTATTCTCATCAAAGAAACTATCTGAGTTAATATTCTGTTTCTCAAATAACGTTCGGTATAGCTTTCTCTCGTAAATAACACAAATAGTGCTTCTTTATTTATCGCGTGATGCCCGTAAAAATTGAAATTAACTTGCTCTGTACAATGGCGGCTGATGGTTGCTAATCAACAACGCCTTATCGGCAGAGCTTTGCAGAGCTAGAAAAATTGTTATTATTCTGTTCTATATCACAGGAAGGAAGTGAAGGTAAAGGAATCCATGAAAACTTGAAATTACAGATGATGTGTTATTCGAACATACGTACATGATACATACAGTTTGAACACCACGATAATTCCATCGTTTAATCGAGTAGGTTGGTGCTAGTTGCTCTCTCTCTCGAACGCAGCAGCCGAAACAGAATGAACAAAAGTTAACACATAAAAGAGAAGATTGATACCCTGAAGAGCCAAAGAAACTGGTACACCTGTCTAATATCGTGTAGGGCCCCCGCGAACACGCAGAAGTGCCGCAACATGACGTGGCATGTACTCTACTAATGTCTGAAGTAGTGCTGGAGGGAACTGACACCGTGAACCCTACAGCGCTGTCCATAAGTCCGTAAGAGCACCAGGGGTGGGTATCTCTTCTGAACAGCACGTTGCAAACCATCCCAGATATGCTCAATAATGTTCATGTCTGGGGAGTTTGGTGGACAGCGAAAGTCTTTAAACTCTGAAGAGTGTTCCTGGAGCCACTCTGTAGCAATTCTCTACGTGTGCGGTGTCGCATTGTCCTGTTGGAATTGCCCAAGCCCGTCGGGATGTACAATGGGTTCAAATGGTTCAAATGCCTCTGAGCACTACGGGACTTAACATCTATGGTCATCAGTCCCCTAGAACTTAGAACTACTTAAACCTAACTAACCTAAGGACATCACACAACACCCAGTCATCACGAGGCAGAGAAAATCTCTGACCCCGCCGGGAATCGAACCCGGGAACCCGGGCGTGGGAAGCGAGAACGCTACCGCACGACCAAGAGCTGCGGACATGCACAATGGACATGAATGGATGCAGGTGATCAGGCAGGATGCTTATGTAGGTGTCACCTGTCAAAGAGTCGTACCTAGAAGTATCAGGAGTCCCATATTAGTACAACCGCACACGCCCGACACCAATACACAGCCTTCACCAGCTTGAACAGTCTCCTGCTGACATGCAGGGTCTATGGATTCGTGAGGTTGTCTCCTTACCCGTACACGTCCATCCGCTTGACACTCGTCTGAATAGGCAACATTTTTCCAGTCACCAATAGCCAATGTCGGTGTTGACGGGCGCAGGCGAAGCGTGAAGCTTTGTGTCGTGCAGTCCTCAAGAGTACAGGAGGGGGCCTTTGGCTCCGAAAGCCCATATCGCTAGTGTTTCGCTGAATGGTTCGCTCGCTAACGCTTACTGATGGCCCATCATTGAAACCTGCAGCAATTTGTGGAAGTGTTGTACTTCTGTCACGTTGAACGATTCTGTTCAGTCGTAGCCGGCCGGTGTGGCCGAGCGGTTCTAGGCGCTACAGTCTGGAACCGCGCGACCGCTGCGGTCGCAGGTTCGAATCCTGCCTCGGGCATGGGTGTGTGTGATGTCCTTAGGTTAGTTAGGTTTAATTAGTTCTAACAAGGGAACCTCCCCATCGCACCCCCCTCAGATTTAGTTATAAGTTGGCACAGTGGATAGGCCTTGAAAAACTGAACACAAATCAATCGAGAAACCAGGAAGAAGTTGTATAGAACTATGAAAAAATAAACAAAATATACAAACTGAGTTGTCTATTCGTTAAGATAGGTAACATCTAGGGTAATCTGAGTTCTTGAGCGCCGTGGTCCCGTGGTTAGCGGGAGCAGCTGCGGAACGAAAGGTCAGCGGATCTAGTCCGCCCTCGAGCTAATATTTTAATTTCTTATTTTCGCAAAGTTATGATCTGTCCGTTCGTTCATTGAAATCTCTGTTCACCGTAGTAAGTTTAGTGTCTGTTTTGCGACCGCACCGCAAAACCGTGCGATTAGTAGACGAAAGGACGTGCGTCTCCAATGGGAACCGAAAACATTTGATCGCAAGGTCATAGGTCAACCGATTCCTCCACAGAAAAACACGTCTGATATATTCTATACGACACTGGTGAAGGCATGTGCGTCACATGATAGGAATATGTTGTCGACCCACCTAACTTGTGCACTTGGCAAATGGGTAAAAAGATTCTTCTACCTTGCCCGATTTAGGTTTTCTTGTGGATGTGATAATCACTCCCAAAAAAGTGATGAAAACATAAGAGTTTGTCTCATAAACTGAAAATAAAATATTAAACTTTTCACTGGAGGTGAAACACAGACACTAAACGTATTAGAGTGAACAGAGACGTCAATGAACGAATGGACAGATCATAACTTTGCGAAAATAAAGAAAATAAATTTTTCACTCGAGGCAGAACGTGAACCAACGACCTCTCATTTCGCAGTTGCTCACTCTAACCACGGGACCACTACGCTCCTGCCATCCCGCACTCCTTGATGTTGCCTATGTTGCGTATGGACTACTCAGTTTGTATATTTTGCTTATTATTTCATAGTTCCACACAACTTCTTCCTGTTTTCTCGATTGATCTGTGTTCAGTTTTTCAAGGCCTATCCACTGTGCCAACTTATAACTGAATCTGAGGGGGGTGCGATGGGGAGGTTCCCTTGTAAGTTCTAGGGGACTGATGACCTCAGAAGTTAGGTCCCATAGTGCTCAGAGCCATTTGAACCATTTGTTCAGTCGTCGTTGGTCTCGTTCTTGCAGGATCTTTTTCCGGCAGGATTCCTGATATTCACGGTTCACTCGCTAAATAATCGTACGGGAAAATCCCTACATCATCGCTGCCTCGGAGATGCTGCGTCCCTTCGCTCGTGTGCCGACTATAACTCCACGTTCAAACTCACTTTAGTCTTGATAAGCTGCCATTGTAGCAGCAGTAGCCGATCTAACTGCACCAGACACTTGTCTTATATAGCCGTTGCCGACCGCAGCGCCGTATTCTGCCTGTTCATATATCTCTGATACGCATGCCTATACCAGTTTCTTTGGCGTTTCAGTGTAATAATCTCTGACGATCTGTGATACTACTGTCATTGACACACGCCCCTTTTTTAGTAGAAAACTTTACAGTGTATTTCATTCAATATTTGTCGAATTACCAGTGGACGGCACAGATTCATGGTGTGGTTTACTGTTGTTGTTGTTGTTGTTGTTGTGGTCTTCAGTCCTGAGACTGGTTTGATGCAGCTCTCCATGCTACTCTATCCTGTGCAAGCTTTTTCATCTCCCATTACCTACTGCAACCTACATCCTTCTGAATCTGCTTAGTGTATTCATCTCTTGGTCTCCCTCTACGATTTTTACCCTCCACGCTGCCCTCCAATACTAAATTGGTGATCCCTTGATGCCTCAGAACATGTCCTACCAACCGATCCCTTCTTTTGGTCAAGTTGCGCCACAAACTTCTCTTCTCCCCAATCCTATTCAATACTTCCTCATTAGTTATGTGATCTACCCATCTAATCTTCAGCATTCTTTTGTAGAACCACATTTCAAAAGCTTCTATTCTCTTCTTGTCCAAACTATTTATCGTCCATGTTTCACTTCCATACATGGCTACACTCCATACAAATACTTTCAGAAATGACTTCCTGACACTTAAATCTATACTCCATGTTAACAAATTTCTCTTCTTCAGAAACGCTTTCCTTGCCATTGCCAGTCTACATTTTATATCCTCTCTACTTCGACCATCATCAGTTATTTTGCTCCCCAAATAGCAAAACTCCTTTACTACTTTAAGTGTCTCATTTCCTAATCTAATTCCCTCAGCATCACCCGACTTAATTAGACTACATTCCATTATCCTTGTTTTGCTTTTGTTGATGTTCATCTTATATCCTCCTTTCAAGACACTGTCCATTCCATTCAACTGCTCTTCCAAGTCCTTTGCTGTCTCTGACAGAATTACAATGTCATCGGCGAACCTCAAAGTTTTTATTTCTTCTCCATGAATTGTAATACCTACTCCGAATTTTTCTTTTGTTTCCTTTACTGCTTGCTCAATATACAGATTGAACAACATCGGGGAGAGGCTACAACCCTGTCTTACTCCCTTCCCAACCACTGCTTCCCTTTCATGTCCCTCGACTCTTATAACTGCCATCTGGTTTCTGTACAAATTGTAAATAGCCTTTCGCTCCCTGTATTTTACCCCTGCCACCTTCAGAATTTGAAAGAGAGTATTCCAGTCAACATTGTCAAAAGATTTCTCTAAGTCTACAAATGCTAGAAATGTAGGTTTGCCTTTCCTTAATCTTTCTTCTAAGATAAGTCGTAAGGTCAGTATTGCCTCACGTGTTCCAACATTTTACTGTTAAATTTCCGAAAGCGTACGTTTCTAGAAGAGTTAACCAATACAGTGAAACCGCTTTGAGCTGACTACTTCCATTGTGTTGAGATAGCGGTAGTCTAAAGGGATGGTCTTCTTAAAGGGTGTTCGTTTAAAATTGTGATGTTGAACATAATAATTTAAACACAGTTAATGACAGCAACTGCTATAATGAAAAACAAGCTCTTATGATGTAATACACTGAAGTGCCAAAGAAAGTGGTATAGGTATGCGTATTCAAAGACAGAGGTATGTAAACAGACAGAATACGGCGCTGCGGTCAGCATCGCCTATGTAAAACGTCAAGTGCCTCGGGCACTTTGGATCACTTACTGCTGCTACAATGGCAGCTTATCAAGATTTAAGTGAGCTTGAACGTGGTGTTATAGTCGGCACACGAGCGATAGGACACAGCGTGTCCGAGGTAGCGAGGAAATTGGGATTTTCCCGTGCGACCATTTCACGAGTGTACCGTGAATTTCAAGAATCCGGCAAAACACCAAATTTACGACATCTCTGCGGCTGGAAAAAGATCCTGCAAGAACGGGACCAACGACGACTGAAGAGAATTATTCAACATGACAGAAGTGCAACCCTTCCACAAATTGCTGCAGATTTCAATTCTGGGCCATCAGTAAGGCCGGCCGGGGTGACCCAGCGGTTCTAGGCGCTACAGTCTGGAACCGCGCTACCGCTACGGTGGCAGGTTCGAATCCTGCCTCGGGCATGGATGTGTGTGATGTCCTTAGGTTAGTTAGGTTTAAGAAGTTCTAAGTTCTAGGGGACTGATGACCTCAGAAGTTAAGTCCCATAGTGCTCAGAGCCATTTGAACCATTTGAGACATCAGTAAGTGTCAGTGTGTGAACCATTTAAAAAAAATGGTTCAAATGGCTCTGAGCACTATGGGACTTAACATCTGTGGTCATCAGTCCCCTAGAACTTAGAACTACTTAAACCTAACTAACCTAAGGACGTCACACACATCCATGCCCGAGGCAGGATTCGAACCTGCGACCGTATCAGTCGCACGGTTCCGGACTGAGCGCCTGAACCGCTAGACCACCGCGGCCGGCGTGAACCATTTAACAAAACTTCATTGACATGCGCTTTTGGAGGCTAAGGCCCACCCGTGTGCCCTCGATGATTCCACGACACAAAGCTTTACGCCTTGCCTGGGCCTGTCAGCACCGACATTGAACTGTTGATGACTGGAAACATGTTGCCTGCTCAGATGAGTCTAGTTTCAAATTGTAACGGGCGGATGGACGTGTACGGGTATGGGTAGAACCTCAAGAATCCATGACCCTGCATGTCAGCAGGGGATTATTCAAGCTGGCGGAGGCTCTGTAATGGTGTGGGGTGTGTCAGTTGTAGTGATGTTGGACTCCTGATACGTCTAGATACGACTCTGACAGGTGACACCTACACAAGCATCCTACCTGATCACCTGCATCCGTTCATGACCACTGTGCATTCCGACGGTGTTGGACAATTGCAACAGGACAATGCGACACCCCACATGTCCAGAATTGCTACGGAGTGGCTCCGGGAACACTCTTCTGAATTTAAACACTTCCGCTGGCCACCAATCTCTCCAGACATGAAAAATTTTAGCATATACGGGATGCTTTGCAACGTGCTGTTCAAAAGAGATCTCCACCCCTTCATACTCTTACGGATGTATGGACAGCCCTGCAGGATTCATGGTGTCAGTTCCCTCTAATACTACCTCGGACATTAGTCGAGTCCGTTCCACGTCGTGTTGCGGCACTGTGTGTTCGGGGGGGCCCTAAACGATATTAGGCAGTTGCACCAGTTTAAAAAAAAAAGAATGGCTCTGAGCACTATGGGACTTAACATCTGCGGTCATCAGTCCCCTATAACTTAGAACAACTGAAACCTAACTAACCTATGGACATCACACACATCCATGCCCGAGGCAGGATTCGAACCTGCGACCGTAGCTGTCGCGTGGTTCCAGACTGTAGCGCCTAGAACGTCTCGGCCACCCCGGCCGGCTTTACCAGTTTCTTTGGCTCTTCAGGTAATAATAGAGTATCTAATAGTTTACGTAGTAAAATATGTGGAAATTGGCATTTGCTCATACTTGTTCATAAATTAGTTCACAATCACATTCTCATATTCCTTTTCCACCGCAGACAGTAAGTACATCAGTTTCTGTTTGGAAAGCTCAGAAGCAAGGGACTTTTGTTCAGATTTCCTATATAAGGCTTCTTCTAATAGGACTGCCACTACAGGAATTGCGTCATCGTCACCATCACTGTTTTGGTTTTCGCTACTCTTGTTGATCTGGGTTCATTTTCGCAATGACGTCTTCCCAATTATCACCACTAGCGAAGCATTCAGATCCTTCGTTTACTGTAGAAATGTCCCGTTCAATATTGGCAGCACTACACAGGAGACTCAGGATGTTTATTGATTCATTGCCACTTTCTTCTTCTCCAGCGTCCACATTTTGTGAAGACTGAAAACAGAATAAATGAAGCATTCTCTATTTGTTTTTCACTTCATTCCATACCCGTTTAATCCAGCTGATATCATCACTTACGGTCATACACGGATGGGCATTGTCTATCTTCGCATCTAGGGAACGCAGAAGCTCCTTTCGGTAGTTTAAGTTAAAAGACCGGATCACTTCTTGGTCAAGAGGCTGAACGCACGATATTGTGTTGGCAAGAAAAAAAATTTACTTCTATCTTTGATAACTTTTTTCGCTGCAATGACGTGGTGCGTTATCTGCGAAAAGTTGGATTTTACTATTCTAAATGCTCATTTTTTAATTTTAAGTTATTCAGCCAAGAACGCAAAATGTCACACGTCATCCATGCGTTTTTATTTACATACCAGGAGACACCAAGCATTGTTTTTGTAGCACAGTGGACGATTTGCTGTATGTATCACTATTCGTTCTTTTTCACCGCAGAGGTTAGCATAAAGACCCATCGTTAGTCTTTGTCTCGACATTTTGCCGCCTTTGCACTTGTCACACATCACAATTAGTGTTTTGCCTGGAATAGCTTTAAAAAATAGGCCAGTTTCATCCATGTTGTAAATATCACTATGACAATAGCCTCTTGTAACTACACTAAGTCTCGACTTCCAGTCGGATACAAAATCTTGATTAACTTCTGCTCGCTTTACAGTATGCTCGGAAAACAATACGGAGTCGAACACGAAATTTGCCCAACCAGCCGTCACTTATATTGAAATTAGGAATTCCAAGATCAGAAGCAAATTTACGAGCTTTTTCTTATAGCACTGGTCTATTAATAGGCAATCCTTTGGCACGTGCACTAGTAAAACACTCTAAAAGAGCATTACGTAGTAACGTCCTCAGATAGCTGCCACTGTCTTTTCTTTGAATTTTTGGTTTCGACTTCTTCCTATTTTTCTGCCGCGATTTGCAATTGTATTCTGTATTCGATTTTTTCCACAATTAAACTCACTCAATAACTGGCTGTGAGGTTTTCCTTCTTCACTCTCTCTAATAAAAGAATTCGCTGTTATAGTAAGAGAACAAAAAGTTCGCAGAAGAGGTTCTGTGAAGTTTGGATGGTAGGACACGAGGTACTGGCAGAATTGAAGCTGTGAGGACGAGTCGTGAGTCGTGCTTGTGTAGCTCAGTTGGTGCCGGCACGGTAGCTCAGCGTGTTCGGTCGGAGCGTTAGCTTCCCTCTGTAATAAAAAAACTGAGTTAATGATCAACCACGAACTTAAACAAGCATCATGGGACGTCCGCCCCGAACAAATACAACGGCCGGCACGGTAGCTCAGCGTGTTCGGTGAGAGAGCTGGTTGGCCTCTGTAATAAAAAAACTTGAGTGGAAGGATCAACAAAAGAACTTTAAAGGATGTCATGTGACGTCCGCAACGACCAACCGCAACTATCAACAACGAAAAAAAAAGTTCAAATCTCTCCAAAACCATTTTGCCGGCACGGTAGCTCTGCGTGTTCTGTCAGATGGTTAGCTGCCCTCTGTAATAAAAAAAAAAATAAAATAAAAAAAAATAAAAACGTGACCTAACCGATCAACGACGAACTTAAACGGGTGTCTTACGACGTCAGCCCCGAGCAGATGCAACGAACAAAAGCGAAAAAAGAAAAATATCCATACAATTTTCGTCGTATTTGTGTGTGGAATTTCGTGCGTGGTGGGGCATCACGTGACCATGGCAGCCCTGTGGCATGTTGTTGAGGGGACATACAGAGTTGTACTTACAAGGGAACCTCCCCATCGCACCCCCCTCAGATTTAGTTATAAGTTGGCACAGTGGATAGGCCTTGAAAAACTGAACACAGATCGATCGAGAAAACAGGAAGAAGTCGTGTGGAACTTTGAAAAAATAAGCAAAATATACAAACTGAGTAGTCCATGCGCAAGATAATTAACATCAAGTACGCTGTGAGCTCAGGAGCGCCGTGGTCCCGTGGTTAGCGTGAGCAACTGCGGAACAAGATGTCCCTGGTTCAAATCTTCTCTCAATTGAAAAGTTTAATTTTTTATTTTCAGTTTATGTGACAAACTCTTTATGTTTTCATCACTTTTTTGGGAGTGATTATCACATCAGCAAGAAAACCTAAGTCGGGCAAGGTAGAAGAATCTTTGTACTCATTCGCCAAGTGTACAGGTTAGGTGGGTCGACAACATATTCGTGTCATTTGACGCACATGCCGTCACCAGTGTCGTATAGAATATATCAGACGTGTTTTCCTGTGGAGGAATCGGTTGACCTATGACCTTGCGATCAAATGTTTTCGGTTCCCATTGGAGAGGCACGGCCTTTTGTATACTAATCGCACGGTTTTGCGGTGCGGTCGCAAAACACAGACACTAAACTTATTGCAGTGAACAGAGACGTCAATGAACGAACGGACAGATCATAACTTTGCGAAAATAAAAAAAACTAAAATTTTCACTCGAGGGAAGACTTGAACCAAGGACTTCTCGTTCCGCAGCTGCTCACGCTAACCACGTGACCACAGCGCTCTTGAGCTCACAGTATCCTTGATGTTGTATATGTTGCACATGGACTATTCAGTTTGTATATTTTGCTTATTATTTCATAGTTCCACACAACTTCTTCCTGTTTTCTCGAGTGATCTGTGTTCAGTTTTACAAGGCCTATCCACTGTGGCAACTTATAACTAAATCTGAGGGGGGTGTGATGGGGAGGTTCCCTTGTTAGAACAATCGTTTTATCACATCCCACCCAGATGAAGGAAGCAGTTCTTGGCATAATATCATTTCAAAACTAGACTCTACAGCTCAAAGTACCATAACATTTTGCTATGGGGTGAGTTTGAGAGATTTTTTTTTTTTTTTTAATCGTACTCTCAAATATTCTTATGTAGCATTTCCAACCAGGTTTACGTCTACACAGCGCTGCAAAAAGCTAGTAGTATGGAATACAAATTTCTTGCAAAAAAAAGAAAAAAAAGAAAGGAAGCAGCTTCTTGTGCAGCTTACACCAGAATAAAAGACAATAAATTTCATGACTATTTCAAAATGTGTAGAAAATTAACAAGGTTGTCTGTGAGGCAAAGAAACTGTACAACTGACAGTTTATATTCTACTCTAGGAATAAATATAAAGCCATGTGGGGAGTTAAAACGAGAAAAACACGTTTGCTGCCAGTCTACAATTTAGCATAGAATGGCATTCTATAAATTTAAGATGTAAACACAAATTAAGAAATACCTTCAGGCCTAGAAGAAGTACTAGACAAGTGCCTCGTGATCGAATAACACTGTTTCACAGAAGGCAAAATGTCTGTGAAATCTTATGGGACTTAACTGCTAAGGTCATCAATCCCTAAGCTTACACACTACTTAACCTAAATTATCCTAAGGACAAACACACACACCCATGCCCGAGGGAGGACTCGAACCCCCGCCGGGACCCGCCGCACAGTCCATGACTGCAGCACCTTAGACCGCTCGGCTAACACGGAAGGCAGATTTGTAAAATTCTGCTTCAGATGTCAATATATTTGAAATAATATATTTAGTTCAAAACTACTGACCAAATGTATCTACTCAGTCAGCTTCAGGTCAATGTTTACGTATGTTCGTACCTACACTACTGGCCATTGAAATTGCTACACCAAGAAGAAATGCAGATGATAAACGGGTATTCATTGGACAAATATATTATACTAGAACTGACATGTGATTACATTTTCACGCAATTTCGGTGCATAGATCCTGAGAAATCAGTACCCAGAACAAACACGTCTGGCCGTAATAACGGCTTCGATACGCCTGGGCATTGAGTCAAACAGAGCTCGGATGGCGTGTACTGGTACAACTGCCCGTGCAGCTTCAACACGATACCACAGTTCATAAAGAGTAGTGACTGGCGTATTGTGACGAACCACTTGCTCGGCCACCATTGACCAGACGTTTTCAATTGGTGAGAGATCTGGAGAATGTGCTGGCCAGGGCAGCAGTCGAACATTTTCTGTATCCAGAAAGGCGATCGTGCATTATCCTGCTGAAATGTAGGGTTTCGCAGGGATCAAATGAAGGGTAGAGCCACGGGTCATAACACATCTGAAATGTAACGTCCACTGTTAGAAGTACCGTCAATGTGAACAAGAGGTGACCGAGACGTGTAGCCGATGGCACCCCATACCATCACGCCGGGTGATACGCCAGTATGGCGATGACGAATACACGCTTCCAATGTGCGTTCACCGCGATGTCGCCAAACACGGATGCGACCATCGTGATGCTGTAAACAGAACCTGGATTCATCCGAGAAAATGACGTTTTGCCATTCGTGCACCCAGGGTCGTCGTCGAGTACACAATCGCAGGCACTTCTGTCTGTGATGCAGCGTCAATGGTAACCGCAGCCGTGGTCTCCGAGCTGATAGTCCGTGCTGCTGCAAACGTCGTCGAACTGTTCGTGCAGATGGTTGTCGTCTTGCAAACGTCCCCATCTGTTGACTCAGGGATCGAGACGTGGCTGCACGATCCGTTACAGCCGTGCGGATGAGGTGCCTATCATCTCGACTGCTAGTGATACGAGGCCATTGGGATCCAGCACGGCGTTCCGTATTACCCTCCTGAACCCACCGATTCCATATTCTGCTAACAGTCACTGGATCTCGACCAACGCGAGCAGCAATGTCGCGATACGATAAACCGCAATCGCGATAGGCTACAATCCGACCTTTATCAAAGTCGGAAACTTGATGGTACGCATTTCTCCTCCTTACACGAGGGATCACAAGAACGTTTCACCAGGTGACGCCGGTCAACTGCTGTTCGTGTATGAGAAATCGGTTGGAAACTTTTCTCGTGTCAGCACGTTGTAGGTCTCGCCACCGGCACCAACGTTGTGTGAATGCTCTGAAAAGCTAATCATTTGCATATCACAGCATCTTCTTCCTGTCGGTTAAATTTCGGGTCTGTAGCACGTCATCTTCGTGGTGTAGCAATTTTAATGGCCAGTAGTGTATATATCGGATATAAACAAAGACATAGATGAATAAATATATTTATAAGCATGCTGCTACCATTTTTTCGTCTAACTGTGGAGTTCTTAAGGCCTGACGCCATCGATAGTAATCGGCCACTTTGACCTCCATTAACTCATGTACTATTCAAGTTACGTGCCTGTAATTCATACCAATTTAGGTTTACGCTAATAGCTTTCTAAAGACACGGCGATCGACAAAATCGGGTGAAGCGTTTATATTTTGGAAATTCGTTGCTGGGTGTTACTTGTATAATTTACCGCCAGATGCTAAACTTTAAACTAATAAAGATATTGAAAATCTGATTACACCAGCAGAATCGTCGTGCAGATAATAGTAATGTACATGTTTCTTTTTGAGGTATCATGATTGGTCTGGCTATTATTAATTTCTATACGAACTGTGAAACACTGGACTCGCAACTGTGAAACACTGGACTCGCATTCGGAAGGACGACGGTTCAATCCCGCGTCCGGCCATCCTGATTTAGGTTTTCCGTGATTTCCCTAAATCGCTCCAGGCAAATCCCGGGATGGTTCCTTTGCACGGCCGACTTCCTTCTCCATCCTTCCCTAACCCTATGAGACCGATAACCTCGCTGTTTGGTGTCTTCCCCCAAACAACCAACCAACCGAACTGTGAAATGTGTGCCCTTAAGGTTTCACGAAGTCCGCCATCTTTGGCACTCCCGGCATGTCTCCTTCATCGACATAGCGTCACCATGGAATTCCCAGCCGCGCGGCTGGACCGCTCTTGCTTCGGCCAGCCTCTGCCACCACGTGGTCGGCAAGCCGAGGAGCCACTGCTTCCTCCGAACTTAGAATACGAGGGTCACTCCAAAAGAAATGCACACTATTTTTTAAAAAATCCATCTTTCATTCTACATGTTTGAACGTTTAACAGTGTGTAGATACATCCTTTAGAAACTGTATTTTCATTTCTCCACGCAATTTCCATCCCTCTCATGTGCCTTACGCCATCTTGGAACCAGCGCCTGTATACCCGCACGGTAAAATTCTGGACCGACCTGTTGGAGCCACTGTTTGGCAGCGTGCACAAGGGAGTCATCATCGTCAAACCTTGTTCCACGAAGAGAGTCTTTCAGTTTCCCAAAGAGATGATAGTCACATGGAGCTAGGTCAGGACTGTAAGACTGGTGTTTCAGTGTCGTCCGTCCGAGTTTTGTGATCGCTTCCACGGTTTTTTGACAGACATGTGGCCGTGCATTGTCGTGCAACAGCAAAACATCCCGCTTTTGCCGATGTGGTCGAACACGACTCAGTCGAGCTCGAAGTTTCTTCAGTGTTGTCACATAGGCATCAGAATTTATGGTGGTTCCACTTGGCAAGATGTCCACAAGCACGAGTCGAAACACACCATAGCCATAACTTTTCCAGCAGAAGGTGTGTTTTTGAATTTTTTTTCTTGGGTGAATTTGCATGATGCCACTCCATTGATTGCCTCTTCGTCTCTGGTGAAAAATGATGGAGCCACGTTTCAACACTTGTCACAATTCTTCCAAGAAATTCATCTCCACTATTCTCGCACTGTTCCAAAAGTTCGCTGCATACCGTTTTTCTTGTTTCTTTGTGAGCCACTGTCAACATCCTGGTAACCCACCTGGCACAAACCTCTTTTAACGCCAACACTTTCAGTATTCTGCAAACACTTCCTTCCCCTATCTCAACGTAGCGTGACAATTCGTTCACTGTGATGCGTCTGTCAGCAGTCACTATTCGTTAACTCTCTCCACATTGTCTGGAGTGTGTGCAGTACGAGGCCTGCCACTGCGAAGACAGTCCTCAACATTGCCGTGCCCGCTTTCGTCGCGTAACCTGCTTGTGCACCGACTAACTGTACTGTGATCGACAGCAGCATCTCCATACACCTTTTTCAACCTCTTGTGGATGTCTCCCACTGTCTCGTTTTCACAGTACAGGAATTCTATGACAGCGCGTTGCTTCTGACGAACGTCAAGTGTAGCAGCCATCTTGAAGACATGCTGTGACGGCGCCACTCACGGGAACAGGTCGAACTAAGTTTGTAAACGAGCGGGAAGGATGTATCTACACACTGTGAAATTTTCACACATGCAGAATGAAAACTGTATTTTTACAGAAATAGTGTGCATTTCTTTTGAAGTGACCCTCGTATTTTCAGGGCGCGACGACTCGCCCGTTACCTCACAACCTGTTGAGCCAAAGACCTTACTACAACACACTTCTAACTCAAATTGAACGACAATATCGATATCTCAATAGAGCGTGTCAAAGAGTATATACATTGTTCTGGCGGACTCTGTATTTGAACAAGTTATCTGTTACACGGATTGATCACCGTGGTCTCATTTCATCAACATGCTGCCTGTGATTCGTGAATAGCTGACCACACGATTGGTATTCCTTGGTGGGTCGAAACCGCAGGCCGTTTTTGCGGGTATCTGTAACAGATGTTGCCTGCCGATCTGAAGCCATTCAGTTCCTACTGCCCGTCGAATCTACACTCCTGGAAATTGAAATAAGAACACCTTGAATTCATTGTCCCAGGAAGGGGAAACTTTATTGACACATTCCTGGGGTCAGATACATCACATGATCACACTGACAGAACCACAGGCACATAGACACAGGCAACAGAGCATGCACAATGTCGGCACTAGTACAGTGTATATCCACCTTTCGCAGCAATGCAGGCTGCTGTTCTCCCATGGAGACGATCGTAGAGATGCTGGATGTAGTCCTGTGGAACGGCTTGCCATGCCATTTCCACCCCAGGAGCAACAGTGTCCCTAATTTGCTGGGAAGTTGCGGTGCGGTCCCCTACGGCACTGCGTAGGATCCTACGGTCTTGGCGTGCATCCGTGCGTCGCTGCGGTCCGGTCCCAGGTCGACGGGCACGTGCACCTTCCGCCGACCACTGGCGACAACATCGATGTACTGTGGAGACCTCACGCCCCACGTGTTGAGCAATTCGGCGGTACGTCCACCCGGCCTCCCGCATGCCCATTATACGCCCTCGCTCAAAGTCCGTCAACTGCACATACGGTTCACGTCCACGCTGTCGCGGCATGCTACCAGTGTTAAAGACTGCGATGGAGCTCCGTATGCCACGGCAAACTGGCTGACACTGACGGCGGCGGTGCACAAATGCTGCGCAGCTAGCGCCATTCGACGGCCAACACCGCGGTTCCTGGTGTGTCCGCTGTGCCGTGCGTGTGATCATTGCTTGTACAGCCCTCTCGCAGTGTCCGGAGCAAGTATGGTGGGTCTGACACACCTGTGTCAATGTGTTCTTTTTTCCATTTCCAGGAGTGTAGTTTCAGCGATCTGCCCGCAGGCCGGGTCTGTTTGTGTGTGGCTTAATGCGGCGGATTTTCATTATTTATCTGTGGACCCAGGACTGTGGTGCTCCTCAGCTCGCCAAAGACCATGGGTGATTAATTTCGAGAACTGCGACTGTCTCATCGCAAATACACTCATGCTCATAAATTAAGGATAATTGCAGAATGCGGTGTCACACAACGTGGCACTACACAAAACTGGCGCTAATAGCATGGGCACATAGGGAACACACACGACACAGATCTGTAAGTCCACAGTCTTGGTGATAAGTTGAGAAAATCGTCCCGAAACACGTCTGCTACAAAACGCCACTGTTCCCTGCGCATGTTCCCCGACATCAGTATGGGATATGATCACCATGCACACGTACACAGGCTGCACAACGGGTTGGCATACTCTGGATCAAGTGGTCGAGCAGCTGCCGGGGGTATAGCCTCCCATTCTTGCACTAGTGCCTGTCGGAGCTCCTGAAGTGTCCTAGGGATGTGAAGACGTGCAGCGATACATCGACCGAGAGCATCCCAGATGTGCTCGATGGGGTTTAGGTCTGGAGAACAGGCAGGCCACTCCATTTGCCTGATATCTTCTGCTTCAAGGTACTCCTCCACGATGGCAGCTCGATGGGGCCGTGCGTTATCATCCATCAGGAGGAAGATGGGACCCACTGCACCCCTGAAAAGGCGGACATACTGGTGCAAAATGATGTCCCGATACACCTCACCTGTTACAGTTCCTCTGTCAAAGACGTGCAGAGGTGGACGTGCAGCAATCATATCCCACCCCACACCATCAAACCACGACTTCCATACAGGTCCCTTTCGAGGACATTAAGGGGTTCGTATCTGGTTCCTGGTTCATGCCAGATGAAAACCCGGCAAGAATCACTGTTCAGACTATACCTGGACCCGTCCGTGAACATAACCTGGGACCACTGTTCCTATGACCATGTACTGTTTTCTTGACACCAGGCTTTATGGGCTCTCCTGTGGCCAGGGGTCAGTGGAATGCACCTTGCACGTCTCCGGGTGCATAAACTGTGTCTGTTCAGTCGTCTGTAGACTGTGTGTCTTGAGACAACTGTTCCAGTGGCTGCGGTAAGGTCCCGAGCGAGACTACCTGCAGTACTCCGTGGCCGTCTGCGGGCGCTGATGGTGAGATATCGGTCTTCTTGTGGTGTTGTACACAGTGGACGTCCCGTACTGCAGCACCTGGGCTCGTTTCCTGTCTGCTGGAATCGTTGTCATAATCTTGAGATCACACTTTGTGGCACACGGCCCATGCTACAACCTGCTGTGTTTGACCAGCCTCCAGTAGGCCTAGTATTCTACCCCTCATAACGTCATCAGTATGTGTTCTCTGAGCCATTTTCAACACACAGTCGCCATTAGCACGTCTGAAAACGTCTGCACACTTACTCGCTGCACCGTACTCTGACATGCGCCAACACACCTCTGCGTATGTGGACTGCTGCCAGCGCCACCGTGCGGTGACCGCAGGTCAAATGCACCGCTTGGTGATACACCGAGGTGATTGAAACCCGAAAACCGGCCACCAGAGCGTTGTTTCACCATGTATCAGCATTAGCCTTAATTTATGAGGATGAGTGTACATTGTACAGTGTGGCGTTTTATAAATATTTTATTTGTACTTGTACATTTTGGCAATTCAAAAGTAGTTTATATGTTAGAAAGTATGGACAATAAGAAGAAGACACTTGTGTCAGTCGCCGGCTGTTTGTACACTATATACTCATATATTTCTCGAAAGAAAAATCACACAATACCTCTAAAATAATAGATATAATACAGTGGGTAATAAGTGACAATAAGGAAGATAGTAGAGCCAACATTTTATTGGCGGTTCGCTACAGTGTTGGTTTACACAATTCTTCCTCGCCTTTTACACTTCTTTCAAGAGCCCTACTTGTTTCTGAGATTATTTCTGAAATCAATGAAGATGTTTTAAATCTGTCTTGCTACTCCAAGGGAATGTGATTTTTGTAATGAATGTGTTTCGTTTTATTGGAATAAAATAACATCACTGGTCTTCATGAAACACATATACCA
Organism: Schistocerca americana; assembly: GCF_021461395.2. Classification (NCBI taxonomy): domain Eukaryota; kingdom Metazoa; phylum Arthropoda; class Insecta; order Orthoptera; family Acrididae; genus Schistocerca; species Schistocerca americana. The sequence continues at coordinate 126,877,969 of NC_060129.1, read as the reverse complement.
TTTTGCTTGCTTTCGCCATCTAAAAACAGTTCATTACACAATACGTTGATGTTACTACTTAATATTTATGCTTCATCAGGAAATGCCGTCTGCTTGAATTTTTTTTTTTTTTTTTTAGATATTTCCTTGTTTGTACTACTGTTTCGCGTACCGTAGCTGCAAAGACAGATTGTCAATTACGTCTTAACTTACCCTTGAGATCTCAAAATTTGTCAGGGGAAAATGCTAAAATTTGTCTGGAAAACAGGGAAATATCAGGGAATTTCATTTGCGGAAACTTGTGGCAACCCTGAAGTTACAATAATGATTTTTTGCTCTCTGTATTTTGTCCTCGTTACCTTCAAAACTGCAAAGAACGTAAACAGTCAACGATGTCTAATCTACAAAAGCTGTGAACATAAAGCCTACCTTTCCTCAATCCATCTTCTAAGATGCGTCATAGGGTCAGTTGGGCCTTGCATTTTCCTGCACTTCTCCAGAATCCCAACTAATCTTCCCCGATGTCGATCTCCACTTGTTTTTCTATTATTCTGTAACTAATTTGTGTCAGTATTTTGCAACCATGATATATGTAACTGGTGGTTCTGTAATATTCACACCTCACGGAACCTGCTTTCTTTAAAACTGGAATTACTGACTTCTTGAAGTATTTTGTATGCGTCACATATCCTGCGTACCAGCAGAAATATACAGTAAAAAAAAAGTCCTTTAGAAGACGTTTCCTTCTTTCCCGTACACAGTATGCCCAGTCTTTGTAATATCTGAGTCAATAACATTTATCATTTTTGTGAATGACACGTTCCACATCATAAAAGATGCACGGTGAACTTAATATTCAGATTGTAAATGGTTTACTAACTATCTTCGTAAATAATTGTGTGTTGGAGAATCTAGCAATGTTGTTGTTGTGGTCTTCTGGCCAGAGACTGGTTTGATGCAGCTCTCCATGCTCCTCTATCCTGTGCAAGCTTCTTCATCTCCCAGTACCTACTGCAACCTACATTCTTCTTAAGGTGTTTAGTGTATTCATCTCTTGGTCTCCCTCTACGAATTTTACCCTCCACGCTGGCCTCTAGTACTGAATTCCTGATCCCTAGATGCCTCAGAATATGCCCTACCAACCGATCCCTTCTTCTAGTCAAGTTGTGCCACAAGTTTCTCTTCTATCCAATTCTATTCAATACCTCCTCATTAGTTATGTGATCTACCCATCTAATCTTCAGCATTCTTGTGTAGCACCACATTTCGAAAGCTTCTTTCTATTCACTTCTTGTCTAAACTACTTATCATCCACGTTTCACTTCCATACATGGCTACACTCCATACAAATACTTTCAGAAACGACTTCCGGACACTTCAATCTATACTCGATGTTAACAAATTTCTCTTCTTCAGAAACGCTTTCCTTCCCGTTGCCAGTCTACGTTTTATATCTCCTCTACTTCGACCATCACCAGTTATTTTGCTCCCCAAGTAGCAAAACTCATTTACTACTTTAAGTGTCTCATTGCTTAATCTAATTCCCGCAGCAGTATCACAGCAAATTGTCATTTACTGAGAAATGATATGTGATCAGAAAGACTGAAACGAATCAATTACTCTTCTTTTTGAGCCTCGTCCGGAAAAACTGGATACTGATATTTTCTATCATATCACTTTGACTGGTTTGCTGTAGGAAACCGCTTATTTCATTCATGCGAATAATTCAGTGGACGAGTGGGTACTAACTTTGATTCTTGGTTCCTTTGGGCGGATATAATAGAAAGGAAGGAATACCAGGATATGAAGTCCTGCGGACAACGACGTTATTAGAGATGGAACGCACGCTCCGAGTTGGAAAGGAAATAGAATATGACCTTGCAAAGGTATCACTCCAGCATTTGCGATAAGCGATTTAGTGAAATTACGGAAAACTCTGTACGCATAAATTGCTCAATGTCAGTGTCTACTGTTTCCATTTACCTGTCCTACTTCGCAAAACTGTTATAAATGACAAATCCCGATACACTAGCATGTAAGCAATTTCTTGCCGGCAATTTCCCTTTTCTTTGTAGGGTTCCATGCCTCAGTTCGAAAAAAAACGGACTCCTTATGCATCCGTGTGTCAGAGTATGCTGGTACAATAGCTCCATATTTAGCAGTTATGTACAACCGCTCGCTCACAGGAAGACCCGTACCTAAGGACTGGAAAATTGCTCAAGTCACACCAATACCCAAAAAGGGAAGTAATCCGCTAAATTACAGGCCCATATGACTAACGTCGATTTGCAGTAGGGTTTTGAAATATATACTGTATTCGAACATTATGAAGTACCGCGAAGAAAACGATTTATTCACGTGTAGTGTGCTCGGATTCAGAAAATATCGTTCTTGTGTCTTTATACGCATGAAGTAATAAGTGCTATCGACAGGGGATGTCAAATTGATTTCATATTTTTAGATTTCCAGAAGGCTTTCGACACCGTTCCTCAAAAGCGTCTTCGAACCAAACTGCGTGCCTACAGAGTATCGCCTCAATTGTGCGACTGGATTCGTGATTTCCTGTCAGCAAGGCCACAGTTCGTAGTAAAAGACGGAAAGACATCGAGGAAAACAGAAGTAATGTCCGGCGTTCCCAAGGAAGTGTTATAGGGCCATTATTGTTCGTGATATATATTAACGACATAGGAGACAATCTGAGTAGCCCTCTTAGATTGTTTGCAGAGGATGCTGCCATTTAATGTCTTGTAAAGTCATGAGATGACTAAAACGAATTGCAAAACGATTTAGATGTCTGCATGGTGCGAAAACCCTGAATAAAGAAAAGTGTGAAGTTATTCACAAGAGTACTAAAAGAAATCCGCTAAATTTCGATTACGCGATAATTCACACAAGTCTGAAGGCTGTAAATTCAGCTAAATACTTAGGGGTTACAATTACAAATAACCTAAATTGGAACGATCACATAGATAATGTTGTGGGTAAAGCAAACCAAAGACCGCGATTCATTGTCAGAACACTTAGAAGGTGCAACAGATCTGCTAAAGAGACTGCTTACACCACGCTCGTCCGCCCTATTCTGGAGTACTGCTGTGCTGTGTGGGATCCGCATCAGGTGGGACTGACAGATGACATCGAAAAAGTACAAAGAAGGGCAGCTCGTTTTGTATAATCGTCAAATAGGGGAGATAGTGCCGCAGACATGATACATCTGCATCTACATCTACATCCATACTCCGCAAGCCACCTGACGGTGTGTGGCGGAGGGTAGTTTGAGTACCTCTGTCGGTTCTCCCTTCTATTCCAGTATCGTATTGTTCGTGGAAAGAAAGATTGCCGGTATGCCTCTGTGTGGGCTCTAATCTCTCTGATTTTATTCTCATGGTCTCTTCGCGAGATATACGTAGGAGGGAGCAATATACTGCTTGACTTCTCGGTGAAGGTATGTTCTCGAAACTTCAGCAAAAGCCCGTATCGAGCTACTGAGCGTCTCTCCTGCAGTCTTTCGCTGGAGTTTATCTATCATCTCCGTAACGCTTTCGCGATTACAAAATGATCCTGTAACGAAGCGCGCAGCTCTCCGTTGGATCTTCTCTATCTCTTCTATCAACCCTATCTGGTACGGATCCCACACTGGTGAGCAATATTCAAGCAATGGGCGAACAAGTGTACTGTAACCTACTTCCTTTGTTTTCGGATTGCATTTCCTACGTGAATTGGAGTGGCGATCATTAAAACAAAGGCGGTTTTCGTTGCGACGGGATCTTCTCACGAAATTTCAGTCACCAGGTTTCTCTTCCGATTGCAAAAAAATACTGTTGGCACCCACCTACATAGGGAGAAATGATCATCACGATAAAATAAAAGAAATCAGGACTCGCACAAAAAAAATTTAAATGCTAGTTTTTCCCGTGCGCCATTCGAGAGTGGAACGGTAAAGAGACAGCTTGAAGGTGGTTCGTTGAACCCTCTGCCAGGCACTTTACTACGAATAGCAGAGTAATCACGTAGATGTAGATAGTTTGTCTCGGGAACGGGCTGACGTATCAAGTTCAAATTTATGTCACATATGAAGGTCTATGGTCCCTTGGAGTTGTAAATATTGTAAGTTTTAAGTCACTTCAGGCAAAACATACGGTCATTTCTGTCACATATGTTGACACTCGAAAACACACTCATCAAAACGTATAGGGTGTTTTCCGTGGACCTAGAATATAAAATTTGGTAAGAAGCAAGGTTTCACGGTAAAAGTAAAGGAAAACATCCGAAAAATGGTGATTTTTAACTATATAACACGAAAAAGTTTTTTTGTCATATTTATTCGTTGTCTGTCCGTCTGTTAAGATCCTTCTTCTCTGGAGCAGTTTCGTGATCAAGTTCAAATTTTGTGTCACAAACTAAGATGTAAGAGCCCTTTGCGCTGTAAAAATTGTAAGCTCCAAAGTCAACTCAGTTAAAAAGATACGGCCATTTATGACACATATTTGAATACTCGCAAACTGAAACATCATAGCCTGTAGGGTGCTTCCCGTTGGCCTACAACCATGAAATCCTGCAAGAAGTAGGGTTTCGAGTACAAGTAAAGTAAGAAGTCTGAAACTTTTTGAATATATCATATAAAAAATATCTTTCGCCATTTGATCATACACTGCATTCATCATCTGTCGAAAGCATGATAGGCGAACATTACTGAATGCAATCATAAAATGTAAGTTATAGTTACGTAAATAAAAATGCTTTATTATATCTTCTCTCTCTGTGTATATAAACTAAAATCCCTGCTCGCTTCTTTATTATGTCCGGGCTATTATGTGGAACTAATGTAGAGATTTTGTTACTGTCTTGGAATTCCTGGGACCAATATCTTGCCAGTATCGATAATGATAACAGGTAAAAATCATAGAGATTCACAATACCCAGATTAGACGAACACTGAATGTATAAATCCACAATTAAGTTTGCACCGAACCCTCCTTCTCGCATTTGGCCATTTTTTTCTTTTAATTGGCATTAGCATCGCTAAACGGATGTAAGTTCGCTCCTCTTTGAGCAGAATGTTGTAAGTCCAATTTCCACCATTTAACAGGAGACACTTGTGTCTTGTGCCTGAATGTTATATTTATACATGTTAACCCCAAATAATAAAACTCCTTAGTTAAAATATTGAAAACAGACTTATACCCGTTTGCACAAGCTAAGTTTCATAATTCCCCCTGAGAAAATAATAATATTTCTTTTCACCTTATTTACGTACTTCTTATCCAATGTCTCCAGAAGAAGAGCGAATTCTCCTCGATACTTCAATGGACAGTAGCTGCCATCACGAAAACAACAATGAATAATATGTGGCCACAAATGATTTAGCTATTTTGCGCCCTTTAAATTCAAAATCATCTTCCACACTGCTACTCGTGCTACTTATAACTGTCGTAATGCTGTGCAATGAAAAATATTGATAATACTTGAACGTGTGTAGCACTTTGTGCTTATAATATATTCTCATAAATAAGTTCTCGAAGCATAGCATTTTACTATAGCTTCTGAACTTTTAATACGCTCTGTGAAGACGGCAAAACAGTGGTGTTTGTAACTATTAAACCAGTATTATTTCCAGTAACAGTGTACATACCTTTCGGTTCCGTAACATAGAAGCATTTCCGTCATAAATGACGCGACTTCACTGCTGGTGGTGCAATTTAACATCGAATATGTCGCAAATTCTGCGGTGTTTTCGGTGGACACACTGTTAAAATTACCGCGCCAGTACCCGCATTCCCGCTCGTGGCAGCACCGTCCTGTATTTTTGAAGTTCAAACTTCAAGATGCGTCACGTGACCCACGCTAACCGCCATCTTTGTCTGCTGTATAAACAAGAGGCCGGGGAACCTTAACGATTTCGACAGTTTTGTGCTGGTTAACGTGTTTTTAAGTGTTTTTTAGTGCTTTAAAATGTCTGGGGAGAAAGCCGATATCAAGAAGGAGAACGCTACGGATGCCGCAAACAAGGTAATACTATAATATCGTTTCTATATGCATGAGAAGTTGTTATTCCACGCTGAGCCAACGTGATGCGTGAGAAAACGGAAGGTGAACCTAAGCGGTTGGAAATTACCCGTTGTAAGGCGCTTTAAATTATTAAACAGCAGTGAAATTATTGACAATTGGGCGTTTATGTTGCCGGAAATCGCATGAAAATTATTGGAACACGCAAGCATTGTATAGGGAATCTAATTTTAAAGATTGCTGTTTGCCCTTCAATGGCGGGATGGTGTTATAAACTTCGGCCATAGCGTCCATCTGGCGGGAAAGCGGCGAACTTCGTTATCGGCGGTAAATGAATGTAGATTAAATATCTGTTGCCCAGTTTATTAACGAGTAGGCATTGCAGTTATATAATTAAAACGGAATGTAAGAAGACTTTATTGTAGTTTGAAAATTTTATTTTACATGCGGTGTGGCGTATGTTAATAGGTAGAAGGGGACAAACATGTTCGCACCGGTAAGGTGTTTCGCAGTAGATTATTTCATATTCTTCAGGGCTTTGAATAAGTAAATATAAATTTGATGTTGAGATAATTACCGGCATGGTGTGCACAATATGGTTGAGATGGTAGAAAAAGTGGAAAATCACCTTGCCTGTTAGCACACCTAACCTGTTATATGTATACTTTTTATGGTGTTGGCGGTTACATGAAAGTCCAGAACGCGTTTTGCAGCTTATGTAGCATTATACTTTGTATGTATTGATTGTTTCAAATGAAATCTGGTAAGAAGATCCCACTCATTATTCATTTGCAGAGAGGTAATCAACAGTGAGTAAAGAGACTGGGATTCAGAATATAGTTGCACACTTTTTTTTTTTTTTTTTTTTTTTTCCTTGTCAGAGATCTGTAGCAAATTGATTTGCATACATTTTAAAGATTAAGATTCAGGTCTACATACCCTGTGATGTTCAAGGTAACTTTTATTGTGGTGGGTTATTTCATAAATCAGTATATAGTAATACGAAGAATATTGTGTGCAATGTTGCAGTTGTAGAGTGAGTGTGTGGAGATTTGTTTCACTTCCATGCCATGCCAAGTGATTCATATTTCTGTGCTCTGAACACTAGTTTTCTTGCCTTGTTTGGTAGTCCACACTGTGTGTGCCTTAGTGCTGTACCATGTTAAACATGTTAGTCTTTGATTCATTAAAACACAATTTAGATCGAAGTTTTCAGGCTGGCTGCCGCTGAAATGTTGTTCTGTGCAATCATTACCTACTTAAAATCAAAGGAAACATACAGCAGTTGATTATTTGAATGCCTTAACATGGTTATTATTGTGCATTATCTTCAAACCTTTGAGCAGTTTAGTTACATACATTTGTTTTTACAGGAGGGAGAGGATGAAACGCCCCAGGGTGGGCGGCAAAGAAAAAGTGGCAGTAAGCGTGTCTCCACAATTACCCGATTAGCACAGGAAGGAGAAGCCCTTGTAAAGGTAATAGTCTGGAGCCGCTGTGTTTTTTTTTTCCCTCCATGCAATTTTGCGAATAAGAGTTTGTTCTACAGTAATGGCAAATTTTATTGGTTCTGTGAATTTTGGGTTTTGTCTTTGTGTGAAGAAATGTATACATTTTCATTCTAGTCTCACGCTGCTGATAAAAATTAATGTTCAGGATTCCGCTATTGCATATGTTTGACAAACACTGAGAAGTCACAGAAACAAGAAGTGTATAACTGCCTTGATCCTTCAGAATTGTGATCAGTTTCATTGTAAAGGAACAGAACTACAGCAGGAAAGGACTGTTGATGGTTAAACCTTCCCACTACATAAAACAGTGTACTTTGATGATGCCATTTACTTCCCAGTTCTGTGTGTAGTGAGCTTCTGAAGTCTTGCTCTGTGTTGCATATTGCATCCAGCTACAGTTGACCTGTCTAGTAGTGTCCACCAGTACAGCTTTTTTTCCTTCTTCTTCTTCTCTTTTTTTTTTTTTAGAATAGTGTAGTAAAAATTATTGTGAAACAAAGGAGTAGTGCATTTGACTTAAGCTACCAGCAGACTGCTCAATAAGTGTACATTTGTCTCCGATTAAATGTGTATGTTTTGCAGATGCTGTGCTAAAAATATATTGCTTTTTAGGACTTAAATAAGGACGACGCTGGCTCAGAAAACAGGAGAAGAACACGCTCGTCAACACGGGGTGCTGTTGCCACACCGCCCCCTCCGCCGGCGAAGAGAGAAAAGAAGACACCTCCATCTGGTGGGGGAAGAGGTTTGTTGTGCAAATCTTTTGTATATCAGTTACAACTAGTCTGATCAAATGGACCAAGAGATTTGGTGAACTAATAAAAGTTAATACAGTACACTGTTTTGATTCTAGTGTATTAGTCATCATAGTGCATGAATTTTGAAGTAGGTGTTTTCCTGCACTGCCACTAACAGAATTTTGTGGGTTCTGTAGGATATTTTTCGAATATTTTGGCATCGGGGTCCAGGACCACCTGTGACTTGTTGCTAGGTAATATTGTAACTCTATTCTGTTTTTACACCAGTTATCTCTGTTTCTGTGCAAATATGTGCACTACAGTGAAAAAGGTAGCAATATGCAATCAGTGAAAGAGACTACATGAAACACAGAGTAGTAAAACAACCCTCAGATATCTGTGAAAGTGCACTGGTGTGCAAAAACTTAGGAATGAAAGTAACTTTAGCATGAAGTTTCTGCCAAGTAACATAGCTTGATGAAACTTAGCCTATACCTATGCTACAGTATAATGCCGAAGGTAACTGAAAGATATACGTAATGACACAAACAGAAATGACACTTTTATGCAAAGACAATGCTTACACTGAAGTCGTGACAATTCATGACGGCCCCATGCACATTAGGTAAGTTGAGACGTGGTTCTTAAGAGGGTGTGTGATCACCACAGTTCGCCATGCTTGTTCTGCGACATGCTCCCATGCTGGCCGTAAGGCCGGTAAGGAGTTCTTGTGGTAGGTTATTGCATTCCTCCTCCAGCTCAATTGACAAGTACTAGATAGTCGTCGGTGTGCATGAAAATGGCACATTGTGTGTCCGAAATGCATCCGTGCCGTGCTCAATAGGATCTAAGTTGGGGAAGGCCGGAACAGGCAGACCAGTCCATTCGCCAAGTAACTTCTAATTCCAAGAGCTGCTCCACTTGCACTGTTTGATGCAAGTGTGCAGTGTCATTCATTAAAATGAAGTCTGGGCCATACACACCTCTTAAAGATGCCTTTGGGGAAGGAGTACAGTATGACTGTTGGCAAGTGAATGTGCTGTATTCTAAGATTAGCAAGTCAGTGCGCCCTTGGAACATTACTTGTGTGCCTCCCCATACAACACGTGTACCACCGAAATGATCATGTTCAACAATCCTGCTCATACAGTGAGAGATGGAAACATGTAATGAATCTAGGAACACTCTCGAATGTGATCATTTTGGTGCTCCACAGTTTGTGGCATAATGTTGCATGGGCATACTGACCGCCAAATCTTTGATTGCTGTACACTCATTGGTGAACTTTACTGTGTCACTGTATATTTCCTCTATGTGCGTTTTTTCAGGATGTGTTCGGCCCCAACTGAATTTTTACAACAGGATGTTTGATGAAGGGAGTGATCTACCTGTTCCACTGTCTTTTAAGTCCCAACAAGCATTTGGGGGATGTGTTGGGGAGACGTATTGGAGTGCGTCCACATATACCAACCACCATCCTCAGTTGTCAGCTGTGCTGGTGGAGGAAGACAATGCCCCAACCTTGTAGCCAGCATCAGAATTTTGCAGAGCATGCATTGCTGTCCATGCTTGTCGCACACCATATTTGGTAAAAGTTAGAGGGGCTGCATGTGCACTAACTTGTGAAGTGTGTGTTGGTAACGTCTGTTGCGATGGAGTGTAACAATGCTATAGTAGCAGCTGAATGAAAGGACCATTTTCGCTACTCAATTTTCTTAGTTTCTTGGAATTTATCGTATGTTAGATCATTGGCACTAATGCCCTGCAGCGTACATCATTTTACAGTCTTTGTTGTCCACTGTGAAAGGATCAGATTTTTACGTGTGTGTGTGTGTGTGTGTGTGTGTGTGTGTGTGTGTGTGTGTGTGTGTGTGTAGTATATAATTCAAGTACAACTAAAAACAGTTGCTTCTAAGGAGAGTGGGATGTGCTACTTCGTGTGTTGACGACTGCAAGGAATTCTGTTAGGAAAAGCTTCATGTTAATAATCTGTGATGGGCCAAAGTCTCTCTCTCTCTCTCTCTCTCTCTCTCTCTCTCACACACACACACACACACACACACACACACACACACACACACACACCTCCCCATTTCACTTCTTTGATTTTTGAGTGGTGTGTCATACTGCTGTAGGGACAGTGTCTTCTTAGACAAAAGTCATTTCACAGTGTATACATGCCGTTGGATGCAAGGTGTCACGAGATAGATAAACATTTTTAATAGTCAAATAATGGAAAGAGTAAAAATAATCATTCTCCACGTAGTTGCATCGAGCGATCAACAAGTACACAAATGAAATTGAATCTGCAGTGATGAGAAATCACTCGCCCGTCATGCTCAAGGGCTTACGGAGGCCTGAACTAATGGGCACTAGTCTTCAAACTTAGTCCACAAACGAATCACCTGTCCCATTCCCATGTCATTAATTCCATAACCACCTCCACTAATCTGCTAGACTGGACTGGAACATGTAACCACTTACTCTACCAGTGGTTTTGCTACCTTTCATTGTGGCCTAAAATATCTTTTCTATATCTCCCAAAGTGGTAGTGTATTGACATCTGATGTATATGAAATATCCTGCTTCGACCAAGTACCCTCTCCTCAGACACCCCGCCATGTGGGTTGTATCTCTGTGGATATGGTACATGTAGATTTAAGACCCGTCTATGCAGCCAACCAAGCACATTCTATTCCAGTCCTGTCTGTGCTGTACGGTACCTTATCAGAGACAGAGCTACCTTCGAGAGCAGTTCTGTCATATACTGGCTCTTTTGTAACTTCTGTAACTCTTGTCTTATGTGGAAGTTAACACCAGTAAGCTCTCTGCCCAAATGACTGGACACTGCCATGTTGTGCCTGAGAGCAGCAATGGCACACAATTCCGAGCGCAACATGGTCAGCTTTGATAACTATTGTGCAATATGTGTGTCTGGATCCTCCTTGAGAGACCTTTCATAATTATGTAGATGGGAATTGCCGTTACAACTTGTTCTTTGATCCCGCAGTCGTCATTATCAGTAGCCCCTGTCCCGAACCCACCACTATCCATGCATCTGCTGACCATTTCACTCCATTAAGGCAGATTCATACTACACATCAATGGAACGGAATGTCAGACCATATTACTGCGAAATGGTAAAGTGTTCATACTAACTGGACAACACAAATGTCAATATGTTTCCAAATACAAGACAGTGAAAGTGAGGCTATCTGATACCATCTTTGATTCCAAAAGATAACATGTTGTACTAGAATTAGGGAATTATTGATGGTAAAATGTTAACTGCCAAAGCAAATTTCATAATTGATGTTCTTTTTCAGTTCTGTGTGGTAAACTGTCCAGAAGGGGGGAGGGAATTATTTGCTAGTGAAAATATATGCATACAGTCATGTTAAAAAATATTTGTAAGGGAATACATGAAACCTTTATACCTTATCCATTGTGGTATGTTTTCCCTACATTGCAGATGACAACTGTATTTTTCTAATTCAATAGGGCTGACGTTTCACATGAAGGAAAGGTAATTAAATGGAAATTGCTTCATCAAATTATGGTCTTATTTGCAGACAGTGTGTCTGCTCTGTAGTTTTTATAATACATATGCCATTTTTTCCTTTGATACATTATCGTTTCATGCAAGATCACTCAATATAAAAAAATATCGAAGTTGTAATGGAACACTTCCAGTGTGTCACAAAAATGATGCAAGGTAATAAAATAAAGACCAGGAAGACACAAATGCACAAATTCTGTTACTACAACATGAGTGAGCAGGGTAAAAATTAGGTTATCTTCAGATGTTGGAGACAGACACTGTTCACCCGCCAACATCATTAGCAAAACTTTCTTCCTGACACACCTCAATCTTATTGCTCCATTCTGTTGACGACTTGTGTGACTGCTCCATCGAGTGCAGATTGATCTTTAATGTGGGCAGGTTTGTACATAGTATCTACGTCTTGAGCCACTACGAATTAAGATAGAAAGAAATTAAAGACATTAGCTGCAAGTGGGCATTGCATTAAGTCAGCGAGGAAAGTAGAAAATTTGTGCCTGCATACTAGACAGATGCGCTGACTACGCCATCTGGACACAGTGGTCACCACAATCCCCTGGACTATCCAGCACTCCACCTGTCCGACCCAAACTGTCAATGTACACATGTCCAAAAGATAACACACCACATAATATAATTATGGCAATGACGGCCAGTGATCCCGTAAGTGCTGATGTGCACACAAAGCTCAAAATCTTACGGGAATTGGCGAGATGTAATTCCTTTGTGTGTCTATACTTCTGTCTGTTTTCTCTCTCTCCCTCTCGTTTGCCCCTATGCTTCCTTTGATTATTACTTATATGTGGGACGTATTGCTCTTCTCTGTTACCTTGTGGAGTCCATTTTCGGCACTTGCTTTGGTGGCTTAACTTCACACAATCTGCAGCTTTCCTGGTGGGTGTGAACCCTTCACTACCTTGGCTTTGTGAAGTGGCCCATGTTCACCTTGGCCTTCATTCACTTTCTAAGGACACTACTCCATCCTCACTCTAATGCCTTCAGTTTCACGACCTTTGCATGGAACTTCTCGATAGTACCTTTGTGCACACTGATGGCTCTCGGACTGGCTGTTGGGTCAGGTGTGCCTTCGTCATTGGCGCCCATGTCTTTCGATATCGGCTCCTGGCACACTGTTCAGTATTTACAGCCAAGCTATTTGTCCTGTATCAGGCCACAGAGTACATACGGTGACACTTTCCAATTGTATCCTCTGCCGAGACTCACTCAGTGCCCTTCAAAGTCTATGTGCACTGTCCACTGCTCATCCCTTAGTGCAACGGGTCCAGGAAAACTGGGCACTGACAAGGCTGCAGTCCTCGTACCCCATCCCACGAGTTCCTATATTCCCTCCGATGATCTCTGTGTTGCTGTCTGTCAAGAGGTGGCGTCCCTTTGGCATTGCCAATGCTCCTCCTGTCACGGGAATGAGCTCCGGCTTACTAAGCCTCTCCCAGCGGCTTGGACGAGCTCCTCTCTGCCCACTCGCCGAGATGAGGTCATTTTGACTAGGTTGCGTATTGGGCACTGCCTTTTTAGACATAATTTGATAAGTGGCGCTACCCCACCACTTTGTACACATTGTGCCCAAGTTTTAACTGTGCGCCACTTCCTGACAGAGTGCACATTTTTTACAGCCATTTTAGCAAATGATGCGCAAGCTGTCGACCGCGTTTTACTTATCCGCCAGAGCAATATGGTGAAGGCCATTTAATTTTTAGTTTTGGACCTCCGTTTCTATATGGTGTCTTTTTTAGCTCTTTCTTCACGGCCCTGTGTTTAGCTGTCTTCTGTTATGGCAATTGGGACTGATGTATGGTCGTTTTTCATCTCCTCTCTGTCTTCGTGTTCTATAGTTTTGACTTGGATGTGTATGTTCCCAGTTGATTTTTTGTGCCCTAAAGCAAACAAAGAAACTCCTTCCCAGCACATCGAGAAAAGTGAAGAACTTTTCAGGGCCTCGCGATTCTAGCCTAGTCATGTGGACAGTCGTCCTGCTGGAAGATTTTGTCACAGTTAGGAAAAACATTGAGCATTTAGGGATGCGCTTGTTCTGAAGTAATGTTCAAGTAGTCCACAGCTATCCTGGTGCCTTCAGTTACTGTCACAGGTCCCAAAGAAGCCCACATGAATACTGCTTGTAGCATAATACCGTATTTACTCGAATCTAAGCCGCACTTTTTTTCCGGTTTTTGTAATCCAAAACACTGCCTGCAGCTTAGAATTGAGTGCGAAGTAAGCGGAAGTTCTGTAAAATGTTGGTAGGTGCCGCCACAATTAACTTCTGCCGTCGAATATATGTAGCGCTACAGAGGTATGCTTTGCAGGCACAAAGATAAATACTGGTGCCAAAACCTCTGCGTCAGTAAATAAATTAAGGTGGAAGAAGATATTTTTTTCTCCGCCCCGAGTTTCGACCACTGCATTTTCATACATTATCCAACGAAGTAAATACAAATTCCGTATTGCTGACCTTCGAATGTAGCAGCCTTTCAATGTACTACGAAAATCCGACTGGCAAGACTGTTTGGGATGTTTGTCAATATGGTCCACTCAAAGTTCTGAATTTTTTCCTACTTGTGGCAAGAGATGGTTGCTAATAGGAACTTTTATGAATTGTGAATCACATGCAGTATTCTCTTCACCATACGAATATAAACATTTTGGCATGTATTCTTTTGTGTTTGCTGGTATCTCAGTTAAATCCTGTCTGCCTAATAAACCACGAAGCTAGAGTGGGACAACAGCAAACGCGGAAGAATATACGTATAATGCCATGTTTATATTCGTATTATTCTTATGCCGAATAGTGATACAGTCAGAAATGAAGCACGGCAACTGACTAGATTTTTAAATCTAAGATGACTCTAATTTCTGTCCAAGATGTAAATGTACTAAAGAGGCGCCTGCAAAGATTTTCAAACGAAGAAAAATTTTCGGTAAACTCTCCTTCACAACATCTTCTATCACACGCAGTCTATTATTTGGTTCTTGTTGATTATTATCAAAGAAAGCAGCAGTGTAAGTAACAACAAATAGCAGTCTCTTGCCATTGTTTCGCTAATGAGATGATTTTCTCTCTCTCTCTCTTTTTAATGTTTTAAATTGGAAGCGGCAGTAGCACGCACAAAAGCAAGACATGCCGCAAGCGACGACAGGTTGTAAACACTCATTATCAAAATGCGACAAACAATGCATGACACAGTACAATAATGCATTTTCAGCTTAGAGTGGCGTAAACACCTATAACAAAGGAACGGCACTTATCAGATCAAAGAAAAATAAGCAATCAATTCAAACCAGACGAAGCACGTGAAAAAGGAAGGGTACCCGTATGAATATATACGGAGTGCCTGACGCATAATAATTGCTACCTGGTAAAGCTTAACTGCTAAGCTTACGACTCGAACCAAACTACTGTAGCTGTATCGTCATTCATTTGACCTAGATTGTGTATCATATTACAATGGACCAACTTTGTTTCGATTTGGAGGTGCGGCGTAAAACTTTTCTCCCCCCTTGAATTTAGAGTCTCATTTTTCAGGTGCGGCTCAGATTCGAGTGCGGCTTAGATTTGAGTAAATACAGTATGGCCCACACTGTCTTCCATTTGCAGCATGGTGCTTGTTTCGAGCAACTGTTTTATTTGGATGACTGTACATCTAGCTTCACCATCAGTGTGATGTAAGAAGAAGTGACCGGGTGAAACGTTCCCATTGATGCACAGTCCAATCTCAACATCATTAGGTAAATGTGGATACACGTAGCAGTTGTCTGCTCCAAAGCTCTTGTGCCTGCAGCACCATTGTAGCAGACCTGCCACGGATTGTCATCAGCCCTCCTTAACAGAGTGGGTGAGCCTCTGATCTCCACATTCTATGAAGTGGATGTCGAACAACAGCTTATTTGTCTTGGCTCTGCTTACACGATTCTGTTATTGCGTCATGTGCATGCAATGCCAACAGACAGCATACTGTCTCACAGTGAACAGTGGTTGTAATCTTACTAATATCGGTGTATCATTTGCACATTCTATGTTGAAACGTTATCATTGGCTACACAAATCAGCTGATCTATCGTCATATTTTCTCCTGACTGCTCATGATACGAGGCCTGTCCAGAAAGTAAGTTACGATCGGTCGGGAAATGGAAACCACAGTGAAAACCAGAAACGTTCTATTTGCAACAGTTAGGTACACCTTCCACCTACTTCTCTACGTAGTCGCCGCTCCAGCTTCCAGTTTTATCGTAGTGTTGTATCAACTTTCCAATATCCTCGTCATAGAAAGCAGCCGCCTGTGCTTTCAGCCAGTTATTTGCACTGGTCTGCAGCTTGTTGTGTGTGGAAAATTTTGTCTTCATAGCCACCGGTTCTTGTGAGCAGAGATGAGACTCGGGGAGCCAATTACAGACTGTATTATGGGTGACCAAACACTTCTCATCGGAAACGCTGCAGGAGTGTCTTCATTGCCCCTGCAGTGTGCGGCCGAGAATTGGCATGAAGAAGGAACTGCTCGACAGTTGTGTTATGTGGGCTGCATGAGAGGGGCGAAATCTCTAACCGGGCCCTCATACTTGGCGGGAGACGCTATTCCCTACGCATCTTCACATGCTCACTGTTCACTCAAAATAGAAAAGAGCGACGCGACACGATCGACGGGCACACTAGAGACACTGCCCAACACATCTGTGCAAAGCTTTACTGGATTTTCCCAGTGGTTTACATTTCGCGACCGATCGTAATTTACTTTCTGGACAGCCCTCGTAGTACACAGACAACATGTTTTTGCATTTTGTTTTAATTTTCCCCTTCAGCTGGTTGAGGAGGCTGGGGTAATACTCTTTGGTTATACTACAGCTCTGACAGTGATACTTCTAAAACAGTATATTGTCTTTGTCCCAGAAAACCAAACATTGTGACTGGTTTGGTAGATTTCTGGCTGCAGGACGTCCATTGTTGCACTGATCCACTATGGTGTCATTTCCCTGATCATTCTTTGGGTGTGGGATCATAAATGTGGAACTAGGTTTCATCCCCAATCACCAACCGAGTCAAAAGTCCTGTGCAGTATGAAATTGGTCCTGAAAAACACTGGATGTCTGAATTCATATCTTGTTGTGATTATGGTTGTAACATATCGGCACTGACTTCGCTGGAAGCTATCTTGTGCCTAAGATATTGTCAGTAATAAATCCAACACATATTCAGATCGTGTCCAGTGTATCATCATCTTACTAGTGGAGGTATGCCTAGTTTACATTGCTCTTCCTAGTGTTCGGTTGAATTGTTTTCATTTTAAGAACAAATGTTGAAATATTTTGTGTAAAATGGAAACAACTCAGATTAACACCGAGAAGCACACCATTAATCAATCACACTGAGAAAACCTGAGAGATATTTGCCAATCTTTAAGGATGGGCCTGCAGACAGCTTTGCTTATGATCATGTTTTTCACTGCTGCGGACCATCAATGAATTCACATTCGTTTATTTCATCTTTTTACAACAGAACTATTGCCTTTCAATCTAGCCTAGCCTTGGGAAACATTACAGATGTGATTGACACTGCAAATAAGATTTTGTATTCAGATAGAAAAAGTTTGAAAGTGCTATACATCAGTAGCAAGGATACTAATATGAAGAAACCTCAAAGTGAACAAAAGGTTGTCCACCTAATTTGAGGAGCATCTTTTGTGGCGTACAGATGTCATCTGATTAAGAGCATGTCATAGTATATGCTTAGTATGGGGAGTTGCATAAAACTAGTCTTCCACTGATGACAATAATAATCATATATAATCTTCTGCAAAGCAGTTTAGTGCACAGTGTATTTTAAGGCTGAATAGTGCTACTGCTGTTCTGCTGGTGGTTTAGATTGTTTTGATGAATGTGTAATTACTCATTAACTGTTCGCTATTTTGCTCATTTCAAGATATCGTCCTTAATTTTCAGGCTCGAAGCGTGGTCGTCCCAAGAGAGATGCTGACGAGAAAGAGGCTGCTGGTGGAGCTGACGAAGATGCGGGGGCGCCACCAGAGAAGAAGGTGGCGGAGCAGAAGGAGGAGGGTGACGCAGGCAGTGCCGAAGACAGGGCCGACTCTGGCAAGGATGCGGCTCCGGCAGAAACCTCTGCTACAGCGCAAGAGGACAAATCTGAGAAAATGGATGTAAGTCTGTAGTTATTGTTAAACAAGAAACATGGTCAATTTTTTTCTGTATGCTGTCTTCCACTTCTGTCTGTAAACCCACACCTGTCCCTATATCTTTCTTCAGGTGTGGCTATCTATTCTGGCACTGATCTCATCAATAGTGTACAATCGCACAAACATTATATTAACATCAAAATTTGTATCATGTTTATATGCAGGCATTGTGTGTGTCTATTTTCATTTACAAATCACATAAAAATGATGAGTTCAGATGGAGGTCTTTCATGCACGGGCAAATGCAGCCTATTTTGTCTAAGCAGAAATTATAACACCAGTACAGTTAAGTATGACCCACAATGCTTGACCATATCCCAGAGGCCGTAAGCACGTTTGCTTCTGTTAGGTAATCATGTAGCAGGTCACACGATGCCATTTGTTATTTACCATTAAAAACACCTAAAAATAATGAGCCGTGTTTATTCTCTCTCTGCTTTATCATCTGAACTTTACATATACACTATGCGACGCTTAAATCTGGACAAATGACTTTTTTTAATTAAATTTATTAAAACAAAATACAAATGAAAATCCTTTTACATATTAGTAGTAGTATCTTTCAAGAGTAACATAACATCCCATTGAGCCACAATGAGTGCATCCATTCTTGTACTGAAGTGATCGCTCACATTACAACAGCACTGTCCATATTCGTGAATGCTGCTTAGATAGCAGTGCGCAGAGATGTGACATTAGCATGCCTCATCTTATTGGTAACTCTTTAGACTATGCTCCAAAGATAGTAGTCAAGGGGGTTCAAATTCAAACTATTCGGAGGCCAGAACTCCTTTGACCAGAACATGTCAACATTATCTGAGAGCCAGTTTTGGACTAAATGGCTCTTATCAGCCCCTCCTCTGCCAAGCATTGTTTGCTAGCTGACATTCAGTACTGATTACGATTTCCTCTCAATTGCCACGGATCCTCCGGAATCAGCGCCAGAGCCTTTTCGGTGACTGCTGCGGTATGACACGAGTTTCCTCGACTAAAGTTTCCTCACCAGTTAGCGGAACCCTCCCCAAACTTCTCCGAAGCATTATACTTGGCCACGTACCGTAAACAGTTGCATCTTTAGTACTCGAAGAATCTTAACTATTTCAATGGGGGAATGGCCAGCACAAAGACTTTGCACAATTGCAGCTCTTTGGTTTTACCTTGTCTGTTTCAACTCAGCCATTTTGAGGTTCTGACTGACGGATGCCTAGGGCTTTCGAGAGCCTCCGCCGGAACTATGATGTGGTGGGAAATTCAAATTGAAATGTGCCCATGTTCAAGTACCGCATTCTTTGCAGTCATTCATAACCTCCTGTATGACACAGCAGAAACCCTTGTTCCCGTGGGAGCTGTACTACTATTTACGGCACTCTACCTGCCATTTCTCAAGCAGAAAACTTCTGGTGCTAAAATTTGCCTGTTTCAAGACCAAAGGATAACTGTGGGTACAACCAAAATTAAAACAAATTTGGATGTGCTTAGTGACATTGAGATCAATACTTTCTCTGAAGTTATAATTTTAGGTTATTTTTGTAGGAAATAGACTTCAAAACAATTTTATGTCACTGCAGAGTGCATAAGTGCTGTGATAATTGAGTGAAGATAGCACTACTCTCAACAGTGCCGATCCTTGGATGTGTGTATCTGAATTTCTCTCTCAGAACTCTCTCATGACATAATACCTCACTCTTCTGCACCCATACATACATTTTGTATCCTCTACTGCCACTGTCACCAGTGGTGGTAGTATTATTGCTATTATAATTATTAATCATTACTATTATTCCAAATGGTCATAGATGCATCCAAATCTTGTCAGATAATCTCACTGCTATTAGATAGTGAAGCAGCTGAAAGACAAAAGCGATTTTCCTTTATTTTTACATGTGTTTCTTCTCAGCCGGAAGCATCTTGATAACTACGGTAAATCCATATGTGTTACAATAGCATCAAATGAAATAAAACCACATACTCAACACTAACTCCTTTTTGGTAACCAAAGGCCTCATATTAAATGTTTATGGCTGTGTGCATCGCCGCTGTCAGACATGAAGTGTTAGTTATCTTAAACTCTGTCGGGTACATTCAAAGATAAACCAACAAGAAGTAACATTTCTTGTTGGGGAGCCAGAGCACTATCAGTATACACTTTGGTGGGAAAGCACCTCATTAAACATAATGCAAGGCAAGAAACAAAAGTATCATGAAACCTTAGGATATAACTGACACTTTTTTGGGCTTCAACACATTTTCGAATTTGCATGTTTCACTCTTTATGCATTTGGCTTAATGACGTACTTTCCCACCAAAGTGTCTATCAGTGCAAAAAGAAATGATACTTCCTGCTGGTTTTTAACTTCTGAATGTAACTGACTATAGAGTTTACAATAACTACAGGTTGTCCATAAAGTCCGTGAACACTTTCAATCCGTCATAACAAATTTGTTGTGCCAGTGGTAAATGGCCTTCCTTGTTGGTGGCTTCTCACCATACTTGGCTCTAAACATCTGTTGAACAGCTGTAGCACGCTTGTTTTTGTCGAACTCAGATACACAGAATGCTCGCTCCGCACCTGAACTCGCCATGTTTGCGACTAGTGTTGACTACCGGCAAATTACCTAACTATGCTGTGAAAGTATACATGAAAAAAAAACTTAAGGGTTTCTCTTCAAAATGACATATGTATATCTGTACAATGTTTGGTTCTTGTGCAATAAATAATTGAAAGTGTTCCCGGACTTTATGTACACCCTGTATAACGCAGCTGGCTTACTCCATTTAATGTCTTTACATCAGGGCTGTACACCTCCAGAAACATTTAATGCGTTACCACTGGCTACTAAAAGTGAGTTTCTCTGTTGTAAGTTGAGTCTTTGATTTTATTTGTTGTTGTAACATATTAAACTTCCCACAGATGAGCAAAATGTGTAAAAATAAAGATTTTTGCAACTTTCAGCTGCTACACAATCTTATACTTTCTATGCTCTCTGTTCTCCTGCAAGAGATGCTGCGCTAACTAAACATCTTCCCTGCCCCTATTTTGCATATTAATGTATGTTTTCTAACTTAGGTGGACACTCCGAAGGAAGAATCGGATACAACGGCGGAAGCAGACAGTGAGAAGAGAGGGGAACAGGCGAAACCTACTGCGGAGACCCCGAGTTCTGCTGAAGCCACTGCAGAAGAGAAACCTACCGAAGGAGAGGAGAAAGACAACGCAGAGGACAAGCCGGCAGCTGCGCCACTGGCAGCACCGGCTGCTCCACCGGTGGAAAACGATTCGGGCAAGGACGCTGTCACATCTGCTGAGCCCAAGGATGCTGCTGCCCCTTCACCTGCCAAGGAGGTCAGTTATCGCCAAAAATAAATTCCTTCTCTTATTGTCAAACTGCTAGTTTTATATCTACATATGGCCATATTTGTAATGGAGGTAAATGCATTGTCATTGAAGTTCGGTAGAATGCACCATGCCTTCAGTTGTTAATGGGATAGTGTTGCTCGTGTACACTATTCAGTATGTCTGTGTGGCTCGAAGAATAACGATGAGCTGAGAATGTGTGTGTATTGCCACTTTACGAAAAGAAGTGCTATAAGCAGAGAAAGTTGCCCACCTAATTTGCTTACACTGCCATTATCTTTTTTATTGTTTAGTTTTTTCACTGTCTTCCATTCTATTCCACTTATTCCTTCATTCCCTATCCCATTGAATCTAGGCCCCCATGTTTGCAGATATATAGCTGGTGCAAAAATTTTTAACGAAATTGTGTGGCAGTAAACGTTCACCCATACAGTGTATTTTTCAAAAGTTTTCTTCCATGCAAAGAAGGCATGCAGTTTGGGACAGTGAAGAAATTCCCTGGATTTCATAGAGTTCTATGTGTGTGTTCTACAAGTCCAGTTGGGAAGGCTATCTTCATAAAAATATATAAAAAAAAGTGATTGAATGCCTCACAAACTGGAAAAAAGTTGCATAAGCTGAATTTTTAATTTATATTGAGCTTTGGTGTAGGTCCTTCCAGACACTCTTGAGTAATGAAGGTTGGAATGTTTCTGGATTGGCCGCTGCCCCTTGTCTGTATTTTCCTCTACAAGGACGACCCACCAGGGAGTGGTAAATTGAGTGCAGGTATCAGTAGAGCATGTATCAGTAGTGCTTAATGTTTGCTAATGGCAAAGGGAGCTCTTGGTTTGGACAAGGATGTGCCCTCTGTTTTTGTGAAAAGAAGCCTCTTGAACTATGTATAAATTTATGTGTCAGTGCCTATATAACACCACAAATTGAAGAATTAAGAATGAAGTCTTTTTCAGACTCGTGTGCTGAATGTTCATCTTCATAATAATTTTACAAGAGTTCATTTATACTTGCTTTATATAATTTTCGCTGTTATGTGTTAGATAACGTAATAAGCTGTGTATGAACTGTTGTGGTGCTCAGGCCAAAGATTCAATTTAATGCAGCTGTCCAGGCTAGACTTTCTTATGCAACTTTGTTCATCTCTACATAACTACTGCTACTTACAAACATCTGAACCTGCTTACTCTATTCAAGCCTTGGTCTCCCTCTACAATTTGTAGTTCACACGCTTCCATCATCGCGCGCGCTCGCGCGCGCGCGCACACACACACACTTTTGCATGCACTAAACTCAAGCTTGAGAAATGTCGAAGTGGGTGCCCATTTTGTTCCACACGAGTCAACAGATCCCTGTTTATTGAATCAACAGCTTCGACAGTTCGATTTCTCAGGTCTTGAAGAGTAGCTGCCAAAGGTGGGACGAAGACTTTGTCAGTTATGTACTCCCACAGAAAAACATCATAAGTTGTGAGATATGGTGTCCCATGAAGCCAAAAGCAATTAACAAGATGATGTTCACAAATTGCAACACACAATTATTTCTCTTGTAATGTAATCGCCCTGTTGCTGCAAACAAACTGCGCAGCTGCCTCAAAACTTTGAACTTTCCACTATCCAGTGACATGTGCAATGTGTTTGTCTTTTATAATTTGTAGTAAACAATTGAAATTTGTCTTTTTTCATCACCTTGTATTCTGTTTCTGTTCATAGGGTTTATTGTGCATATTTTGTTTCTGTATAAGGGCTATACTCAAGAAAAATACTTTCAGAAGAGAGTTCTAACATTCAAATATATATTAAACATTAACATATTTCTCTCTTTCAGAAATCTTTCTCTGCAACTGACAGTCTGGATTTTATACCTTCTTTGTTTCTGCCATTGTAAGTCATTCGGCCGCTCAAATAATGGAACTTTGCTACCAATTTTGGTGTCTCATTCCCATTTGTGATTTCCTGAGCACCACCTGTTTTGATACCACCCCATAGCCCTTGTAATATTAACCTTAAAAACCTCTTTTGAGGTAGTCTCCAACAAAATTACAATGTCATTAGTAACCTCAAAGTTTCTGGTTCTTCTTCTTGAACTTGTAATTCAGTTTCCAAATTTCTCCTTGGATTTTTGCTTGTGCGGTGTACACATTGAGTAACTTTGGGTATAGGCTGCAAACCTTGGCTAATTCAATTCTCAGTTTCTGCCTACCTTTAATTCCTTTTGACTCTTGTAATTGTGGTTTAGTTTTTGTGCAAATTGAAAACAGTCTTTCACTATCTGTATTTTATTGTGGACACTATCAGAATTTCATAGTGTTTGTTGGAGAATTCATGCAAGAAAATGGTAATCTTAGCTTTCCAGCTATACTTTGTATAGATTAGAAGTAAATAATATAATAGAGGGAAACATTTCACGTGGGAAAAATATATCGAAAAACAATGATGTGACTTACCGAACGAAAGCGCTGGCAGGTCGATAGACACATAAACAAACACAAACACACACACAAAATTCAAGCTTTCGCAACAAACTGTTGCCTCATCAGGAAAGAGGGAAGGAGAGGGAAAAGACGAAAAGATGTGGGTTTTAAGTGAGAGTGTAAGGAGTCATTCCAATCCCGGGAGCGGAAAGACTTACCTTAGGGGGAAAAAAGGACGGGTATACACTCGCACGTGCGCGCGCGCGCGCACACACACACACACACACACACACACACACACACACACACACACATATACAGACACAAGCAGACATCTTTAAATGTCATCTTTGTTTTTAGAAGTAAATAATGTTGATAGAGCATTTCCTAAGGCTTCATGGAATCGTTTATTTGGCAGTGAGTGGAAGAAAAGGGGGGAGGGGTTAAAATTGCAGATGGAGACCAAGTCTGGGATCGAATGGTTGTAGAGTGTAGTAATTAAGCAAATACAAGAAGACTTGCACAAGATCTTTTGTTGTGGAGAGGTGCATCAAACCAATCTTTGAAGTGTAGTATAACAACAAAGTGTTAGACAGTATTCAGAATGTGCCTTGT
The DNA here is from genome assembly GCF_021461395.2 of Schistocerca americana. NCBI lineage: Eukaryota > Metazoa > Arthropoda > Insecta > Orthoptera > Acrididae > Schistocerca > Schistocerca americana. The sequence continues at coordinate 126,853,600 of NC_060129.1, read as the reverse complement.
GAAAAGAAGTACTGACCATCCATTCTCTCTTTGGGGATTAAATTGACCGATGAAAGTGCAGTACATTAACTATGTTTATCTAAATATTTTCATGTGGGCATTGTGTAGAGCAGGATGTCTATGGAGTGCAGGTCACTGGACATGTTACCAAATTCAAACTGAAATTGTCTAGTTATAAGACCACAAAGGGGTACATTGTTTTGATTAAAATATTGAGATGCTGTATAACAATAAGTTTTGACATTTAAATGACTGTATGACCATATACTTACGTGTAAAGTGCTGATAAATTTGGTAGTGTGGGAGTCTGCTGTCAGTCTATTCCATGAATGGATACACATTTTGAGTAATTTTCATCTGAACATAAGATTTATATAGATAAATGAGTTATCACCAAACCATTGTGCCAGTTTTAAATAGGAAACTGTAGTCAAGTCAGCATAATGTCCCTGACAGCTGCAGTGGGGTAGCCATCCGGTGTGGCCGAGTGGTTCTAGGCGCTTCAGTCTGGAACCGCACGGCCGCTACAGTCACAGGTTCGAATCCTACCTCGGGCATGGGTGTGTGTGATGTCCTTAAGTTAGTTAGGTTTAAGTAGTTCTAAGTTCTAGGGGACTGATGACCTCAGACGTTAAGTCCCAGCAACTCATAGAGCTCTATAGACAGCTGTTGTTTTCACCTCCAGCCATTTACACTTTGCATTTAAAAGCTGGCAACAGCACTGCTAGCTGTCGGTGATCATCTTACTCTGGCTCGACTTTAGTACCTATGTCACAGAGAATGGATACGTATGGTTAGTAATTTAGTTCCCATACAATGAATGAAAATGAGACATATAGTGCTGGAAAGGAAACACTGAACAATTTTGTCCATAGAAGTATTACAGTGTGTCACATACTTCAAATAAAATAACTTTGTTGACTGATTGTAGTGACTGGGGGGGGGGGGGGGGCACAGCGTTGCTGGTGTGGAGCCAGTCATATTTCACAAGGGGCTGCATGCACCTACGAAACTGGCAACACAGCAAGCTAGTGGTGCTCCAGGAAGTTATATGATTGGCTGGTGGCTGACTCCTACCACCACTTGACTTCCGAAAACTACAGTCATAAAATTATTTCAATTGAAGTATAAATCGGTGATTTTCTACATGTCATTGCTCGAAATTCAATCTCCTCTACCCGGTATACTTTCATTTTAGGAAGTAATTTCGATATTTATCTGTTCAGAACTTTAGGAAACATTTGTCCTAGACACGGAAGCCTTTGATCGGCAAATACACAAGATCCACGTACTGTCGAACGGTATATGTATCTATATTAGAAATGTAAAGACTTACGAAAGCTTAGGGGTAAACATTACCACAGTCACGTGACTTGGAGACAGTATGTTGACGACAAAATTTATGTTCTGTGCATCCGAATGCTCACTTGATAAACATTCCTGTTCTTGAGGTACTGTTAAGTGTTGTAATTCTCAAGTGTGGACTTTGCAGGAGACAACAGCACCGGCACCGTCGGTGACAAACAGCGAACCTCCGAGCCAAATACCTGCGAGCAGTGACGTGACAGACGAGAAGGAGAGCGACGCTGCACCAGCCGAACCTACGGTAGCGAAAGCTGCTGCGGAGGCCGCAGATGCCGCGAGCGCACCTGTCGAGAACAACAGCAACGGGACTCCAGAGGCGGCCGCAGCCGGCAAGGACCAGCAACAGCAACAGCAGCAACAGACCACAGTAGTCACCATCGAGTAGTCAATGCGACTCCTGTCGTACCTGATGAAAATTTTATAAAGTGAGTAAAGTGTTGTACGGTGGCGACGTCAGCGCCAGAAAATGTTTGACGCCACTGTCGTGTCGAGGGGGGCCGAATGGCAGTGTTTTGTAGCTAAGTGTCACCTTTCTCAGATTATTTTGTAGTGTCATTTTCTTCAATTATATTTTTGTCTCTGTCACGTTTTTTCACTATTTGCACTTTGTACAGCACTGAAGATTTTCATTAAAATAATCGGAAAACCTGAACACATTACTGGCAGTGGTATGACTTTTGTATATTTTCACCTTTCAGAATATATTTTAATCCTTTGAGCTGATCGTTTCTGTCCTCGTGCCTAGCATACTGGCAGTCGTTTGCACATATGGCTGTTAAAGGAATGTGATGTTTTATTTCAGTTCCTATGGTGTGGGAATAGTTTGTGCAAAAATAACATTTCGAGGAATTTGTAACAATAGACCTTTCTGCTTAAAAATAACTTTCAGTTTGGTATACTTCGAAGCATAATATGTCAGTGGTAAAGTGTCACGCTACAAATCCATTGGTATCTGGTTCCTTCCCTGCAATTCTATGTCATTTATTTCTTTCTCTTCTGGTTGTGTTTTGTATTCGGTGAAACCTCTATATAACATTTTTCAAGAGAGCACAAATTCTGAACACTGTATAGAGGAAAACACTATAAAGACGAAGGCTTCCAAATAATAATTATAGGGCATTACTGAAGATTGGGATACCACTAATCAGCTTTGACAAATGGTGCCATAGATGACATTTTAAATTTTCACAACACTGTAATTGATATTCATTGCAAATGATCAATGTATCAAATGATTAGTTTTTTGTAATTCAAACATGGGGCCTGGTAGGTGGATGGGTGAAAGTAAATAGCGCCAAAAAGATCGCAAGCAGAATGTGCATCACATGTCACGTGACCAGGTTCTGCCGCTGACATATGAAATGCGCTGAGTGCGGGCTTTACGAGCCGGTGCAACTGTGAATCCACAGAATGGAAAATGATGCATCTACATCCAGTCACTTAAACATTATAAAGAGGTAAATAATTGACCAGGGTTCCAAAAATATGAGCATTACATGGAGGAAATTGTGATATAGAGTAAACGCAGTAAAGAGGAAAATTTAACATTGTTTACATGTAACATAGAGGAAAACATTATATGGAGGGACGTTATAAAGAGGTTTCACTGTATAGGAAAAATACCAGGTTGCACCATGATTTGGAGGTCTTATTAAACTATAGGTCCTCCTGTAATTATCTGGGTAATTCATGTCGATAAGCGGAAGGAAAGTGCCCAGTAATGTACACAGGCGTTCGAACGAAATACATGGTCAGTGGCAGGTGGTTTTCGTTTTAAAGCAATCTTTGAAACAGTGGACTGTTAGTGTGAGTTCCCTGCACCACAATTTGGCACAAGAAAAATTCTGAAATTTACACATGCTGCTTCTTTTGTCTTCTCACTGGCTTGTTGAATGCATTGTGTCCTTAATCATTAGCCTTCTAAGCATTTTCAGATAGCATTGTAAGTTTCTTTACCTTCCACGGGGAAAAGATGTAGTTTCTAATTTCTACCAATTCTCACACTTTACAAAAGACACACCCACAGTGTGTTGGCCAAGATATTCTTAATTTTAGCTGATGAATTAGTGTTGCTCATCATTGGCACATGCTGGCAAGTGAGAGATCAGGGCTCCTCGTGTGTGCGTACACTCAGGTCTCCGACTTTAGAAAGCAGTGGCTCTCGTCAGTGTGAGGTCATTGAGTAAGAAATCATGATGAGGTACTTGTTTGAAAACAAGTTAGTCAAAATTGGCTAATAAAACAGCACGATAAATATTATGCATTCAGACACTGTGACTTGTTTTAAACAAGTTACTATGCCTATGGAGCCACTTGTCTGGACAACAATGGTTATTAAATAGTAAACAAAGCTCCAGTTTGGAACCTTTCTTGTTTGTGGTTTTGTTTGAATTTTGAGGTATATTGTAGCAAAAAATGCCTTGTTGCTGATCATCTGTCAGTTTATAAAGCAACTTTAATTGCAGTGTAATTTAAGTTTCCCACAGTAAAATCGACTGAAGTTCCAATGTTGACAGTGTACACTGTGTACTTGTGCTGCATATTACTAAATTTATGTGGAGACAGGTAAGGGAGAAGAGAGAGGAAACCTATAAATATAGGTTTGGGTTAAAGGAGGACAAGAACTATGCAATAGTAATTCCCTTCTTGTTTATTATTCTGTTCTGAAGAACTTAGTGTGTCCAAAAATTTGGCATACAAGCAATCATTTGAAACTATAACAGTCCTTTCTGTGGATTTTATTTAGTACCTTTCTTCATAAAGACAGCATTGAAAACTTTTGACAGTATACGTATCTAAACCAGTTTTACACAGTGACGTTATCCATAGATTTCTCAAGTAAATCCTACACATCTTTGATTATGAACGTGCAATTTTTGGACATATCCTTTCATTTCACTTCATTTGTGGTCAGATTTATTCATTGGTTCATATTGGCTGTGGTAAGTATAAGACTCGCAGCCTTGGGGCTAAAGCACTCTTGTTACGCACAGGGCAGGCAGATGTGTAGAGTGGCACTATCAGGTGCAATATCAAATTGTATACTGTCGCTCGCTGCCACCTATCGTCCTACCACCTGCCTTCTTGGCTGCACAGGACTATTGTTGCAGCACGGCTTCTGTTTCAGAGGGTTTCCCATTTATGTCCCCAGTATCAGATTAACATGACAGAAACGTATTCTGTTCCTCCCCATGCAGTGTTGTCCTCCCAAAGCACCCATGCTGATAGTGGGGAGCAACTAGATTGACAACGCAGAAGAGAATATCAATTCTACCGCCAACGCAATTCATTCTTCTTTACTCGTAGTAAGGAGTATTTCCCTCAACGAGTTACTGTTACACATTCAGTAATCTTTGTGACTGTTGTCAGAATAGCACCATAAGATTGTCAATTTTTTCAGCTCTAAGACTTTTTAAAAAAAAATTTCTTTGTGCCTCAAAGTGCATTAGTTTTGATTCTCAGCATTTTTCTATAGTACCACATTTTCAAATCTGTTCTCTTCTTGTCTAAATTATTTTCATCAAAGTTTGGCTTCTGCACTGCAAACTAATGCCTATAGATGGCTTCCTGATAGATAAATTTGTATTCAGTGTTAACAGATACGTGTTTTTCAGAAATGTTATTTTATGTTGCCAGTGTCAGTGTTCCCGTTGCTGCAAATTAGCTGCAACACTGCATGAGATTTGTGTTACGTACATATCATCTTAGCCATGGCCTAAGGGGGAGAATTGGACAAGTTTTGTCAAGTTGTGAAGTCCCTCTCTCGCACACCACAACCATATGAATGCTACACAGATTGGACATGCACTTAATAGAAGAAATGGGACTCACAGTCAAGTTTTTTTGTGGAGGGGGGGGGGGGGGACAAAATATACTGATAATTGAGTGATTCAAAAATGTAAAATACAATGTTCAACACAGACAAGACAGGATGCATAGGGTCAGAGCTGAATTTCGTTACAAAAATTGATGTAATTATTTTATGTGCCCAGAGGCTTCAAAATTTTGTCATGTGCCATGTTTTGCATGCATTTGTTGAAGTTGCTGTGGTTGCCATAAATTTTTTGCGATGTTTGCAGAGGAGTCTGAGAACTTACTTTTTCTTACCTGTGAATTTATGGGGCACAGTATAGGCATTGAATATGTATATGTCCAGACCATAGAAAAAATTTGTGCGCTTTTCTTGCTAGTTATATCACTGGTATTTCTCATAAGCTTCAGGAGAAGAATCATTTTCAACCTCAGAAATGTAATTAAATACATAACTGCTGTCTAAAACATAGATACACTAGATACATTATTGCCTCTTAGTCACAAAACTAATACTTCCTAGAATTCATTTTGCAGCTGAAGAACAAAAGTTTGAAACTCTTTTGTATAACAATGCAGAGAAAACACATGAAGGAAAGATAGATGTGGTAGAAAACCACATTTTTCTAATATGTGTTGGAGAGCATGTAAGAGCCATTGTCTATATGATCACACTCCTTTGATTTCCTTAGATTGCTATGACTTACTATACGTGGTTGTCAAATGGTGAGAAGCCTAAGAACAGTGTAACAAGCAAGGCTTGTCATACAATGTTGACGGGTTAAGTATACTTAAAGATGCTCTTGCCTTTATACCCGACTAACAAACTTCTCTAAAGTTGCTCTGATTTTCCAAAATTTGTTTTTGCCAGTGTTGTTCCAGTAGTCTGTGGTAAGTACATGTTGCACTTCTGTCTAAGATATTGAAATATAATTAAATCTAGTTTTCACAAATTCCAGTTTGATTGCATTTTAATCACAAGGAGGGACCACCATTGCCATGTAAAGCTGGGGAGCAGTATAATTTAACTTCAGAATGTGTGGGAAAGGCTACCCACTTGTTGCATGCTGTGATTTGTGGGCAAGGGACCAATAAAACTGTTTATCTTAATTTCATCCATAATGGCTATTATTGGAGCTGTGACATTGAAATTTGTGAAATATTAAAAAAAAAACTTAGTTTTAAATATCAGGAACCGTATACTAGTTTCAACATAGTGTTATACAGCCAACCAATTAAAAGTAATGGTTAGGTGCATTTACCTAGCTTTTGACACCTACTAAGGGTGTCTTCATCAGAATGAACCTTTTGATAAAGCATAAAATTACATTGTAAAAAAGCAATGGTCAGAAATTAGAGCAGGTTTGCCACATGCGCTTAGCTGGGAACATCATCAGAATCAGATGATGTTCCTAGCTAGGTGCACATGGCAAAGGCTGGAATGTTTTATTTTTGACTTGAGCATAACTGCTCTAATTTCTGACCATTGCTTTTTAGCAATGTAATTTTATAGTATGTCAAAAGGTCCATTCTGATGAACACCCTTAGTAGGTGTCGAAATGTAGGTAAATGCCCCTAACAGTTACTTGCAACCGGTTGGGAGTGATAAAAATCATTTTTGCAACTGGAGGTAAATGTTTTCCTTTTGTATTTAATTACTATTTACACCTGTCATTAATGCTTGTGTTTCGGTAAACTTGCTCCACTAAATATTATTTTTAATGAACTGTGTAGAAGTGAAATGCAGTTGATACCAAGGTACACTAAGATATCTGCCATACTGTCCTTTGTCCTTTTGTTTACATGTTTGCTTTGTTGAAAGTGCTCTCTGGTAGCAAATATGTATGATAAGGTACCTTGCTGTAAATAAGAGTTCACATGTTTTGAGTTGTTCTTTTCGTCTTCTAGAACATATTTACTTCTATATATAAGTAATGGTACTTGAATTTTAACTTAGGCTCCATCTATGCTTAAAAGCTACCAATGGAATTCATAAATAATAATCTGAGTTTTGATTTTTAAATTGTGCAAGCATAAATGTTTGGTGGTAACCGAACCACAAGCTATAATTGCAAAATGGGAATAATGCACTTCATTTTACTGAAAAAAATAAACAATTGAAATTCAAATGGGCAGTAGACATGGAGAGGGGGATTCACACAAATTACACTTAATAAATGGTGGAATAGTGACTGTGCTGATTAGCTGGCAGATAATGTTCTACCCTGACAAATAATTATTCGAATTGTTTCTGAAATTATTTCAGTAAAATAGAGAGTTGTGCTTATTTTTAGAACAAAGTTTGTTTCATTGTAATATTTGTTGTTTGTGTGGGCAAAAATGAATTGATACATGAGCTAATTTACCATTGCTGTGAAGATGCATTTGTAAGTTGTGTGTGTGTGATGTAGTGATACCTGTTTACACTTACACATGGTAATTCCCACACATGGGTACATACTCGATTCCTTAAGTAATGGAATGTATTTGAGTAGTTGTGGTCCTTCTATATCTTTGGAAAAAGTAACATGTAATTGCTTAGTTACATTATTGTAGCTACGTGTGAAGACTGCTTGTGCCAGTATGGCTGACAGTTAAGTCATCATAGTGTCGACAAATATTTTGGTTCCCAAATAAACACCTTTATCCAGTATCAGTGACCCATTTTCAGTATCATGGATGCTTTCCTGAGTCCCTATAACACAACATTTTTGCCTTTAACAGGGGTCAAATCCAGGTCCTCTATAAGGCTTAATAGGCATATATGGTAGAGGATTGTATAACCAGACCAATTAGGGACATTGAGTTTTCGGCTAACTGATGTTTTACGAAAACTGATTTTTATGGCTAATAATGGCTAAAATCGTTGTTACATTGTTCACAATACAAAAAAGCACTAAAATTGACATGTATTGAAGGACCAAGCCTTCACTGCCACATTTATTCTATGAGAGTCTTATAAAAGTAATAAAGATAAAAAAATAAAGTATTAAAAATTTACGGTCATTATGCTTGTAATGATGTCTTCCTAAAAGCTGCTTCAATATCATTTGTCCAATCTGTAAAGTAAAATAAAATGGATCAGTGTATGCAGTTTGTGTTTAAAGGCAGTGTCATAGCCACATCTATTTGTATGCATGGTCCACATACCTTCAGGAAACACACACCCGGATACAAACACATGCATAGCGCAACTGAGCAATTTGTGTTTTTCTCATTTGTTCAAAATGTTAACACATAAGTATTTTGCCCATTGCTTTGAAATTTTGACAGTGGTGCATTCGAATACATGCACTTTTGTATACTTACTGGAGCTCCATCTTATCTGTTCCACTACATAAAGATAAGTCATTGTTTAAAAGTTGCTATGAAAAATCTCAAAAGTTTTTGACAGATTTACTTCAAATTTTTACACGATACTCTAATAAACATTTGGAGTAAACTATGTATTTAATGTATATGGTATATAAATGTATAAATGGTGTAATGGATATAAGTGCAGATATTTTTATACGTGGTACCTTAACAAAAGCATGTTGGTCTCTCTCTCTCTCTCTCTCTCTCTCTCTCTCTCTCTCTCTCTCTCTCTCTCTCTCTCTCTCTCTGCATCAAACAGTCTTCTCACAGACATGTCACAAACTTTGATGTGTTTTCTGCACGCCCGTACCTGGGTCGTGAAGTGAACAATTAACAGCTCACTGCCCACAGTCGAAGGCTGTGCGCCTTGTAGAAAGCCCACAAACACAGCTCTGAGGCATACATCTTTGCAGAATTAGTTGATACGTACCAAATTTATGAAGAAGATAAGCAGTCTGTAGTAAGGGCAAGGAAACTCTGTTGTCTTATATTCCCAGCTCGTTACATTCTGAACACAAGAACCTACGTTGCAGTGTATCACCCACTCAGATACAGGATATCGGCCTCAATGTGAGGGTCGTGAGCCACAACATGAAACAGCAGCATTAAGATGTGAAGAGGAAATTAATGTATAGTTGAAGAATAATCCACTGTAAGTATAAGAAGCTTGGAACGAGGTGGCAACATCTCATATGGCACGTTGCATTCTTATCATCGCTGGAGAGTTCAGCATCTTCATGAAGATGACCAACCGTGAAGAGCTACAACCCGTACCTGGCCGTTCGAACAGTGTGGAAACAACGCCGAAATCCTTTGGAAAATACTGGTCACAGCTGAATCCATATTCACTTGTGTGTGGATGCATAATTCACACACTTGGGCAGATGAAAACCCTCACGCTATTTGACAGGGTAGATTTCAAGTCAGATTTGCTCTAAACATGTGGGCCAGGATCATCAGACATACATTGCCGGATCCATTAGAGCTGCCTGCGAGGCTGACGAGTGCTCACTATCTTCACGTATTACAGTCTTTATTGCCACAGTTTCTGAATGATATTCCACTTGAAGAATATCTCGAGTTTTACGCACCATGAGGCACCTCATAATGCAAGTAGAATGGTTCATCAGTATTTAGATCACAAGTTTCCCAACATATGGGTTAGATGGGGAAGCAATGTTGTCGGCGACCCAGATTGTCTGATGTAAATTCACAGGATTTTTATTTCTGGGGCATGCCAGTGAGCTTGTTCATAGAGATATCGACAGTGAAGCCACTTTTGACATTGAATTGAAGAAGCTGACACATCTGTCAGAGCTTGACTGTATAGTATGGTGATAGATCCTATCATCTTGGTATTATTGCTTACAAGCTTGCCACACAGCTGACATAGGCCATTTCCAACATTTGCTTTGAAGTATGTAAAAGAAATCAGGGTTGTTGATCTCTTATGGAAGCCCATAAGAGCCTTAATTTCATTGTTCTGATTATATTTTGTTTTGGATTGTAAATAAAGTACTATGTCTTTCTGTTTTTTGCATAACGCATCACGCCTTGATAAACTTTAAATGTTCAATTCTACATATTTACACCTCTGTACTCAGTTTTGCCCATGTTTGTGTTAATGGACACCATAGACAACCCAAATAATGATTGACAAATGAATGTTATTCCACACAAAGCTTGTGTGTATGACAAATAATGATTATTGGAGTACGTACGAACCCTAACAGATTCCTTCATTCATTGTTAATTTCAGGAGAGGACTTCCAAATTAGTTATCGAGATCTCAATAACCCCAGCCTTGATCTAGGGGAAATGGACATAACTTAAAACACGTGGCTTGTAATAGCTGTAATTAGTCTGTAAATGATGTAATGTTGATCAATGTACCACAGTCAGTCACCAACAGAAATATCTGCACTTACGCACATTGCGCCTTGCATAAAAAATTGTACTGCTGTATCAAGGCAATTCGTCATTTAATGTTATGAAAATTTCTTGACCGATCTACTTGAAATTTTTATGCGATAATCTATTAAATGTTTGAATGAACATATACTATATATTTTTTGTGAAATAAAGAGGAAATGGAAATGGTTTTAGCAAAAATCTTGGAATTGACTGATTTACTTCAAGTTTTTACAGGACACTAACAAAAATTCATATGGACAGACTGTATATTTATTTATGGCTTCTCAGTTTATGACTAGAATGCTACTACAGAATCAGAATTTCCAATAACAGTAAACAAGGCTCTAGCTTAGAGTGTGTGTGTTTGGGGGGGGGGGGGGATAGATGGATAAGGAACATATTTAGCAGCTGTGAAGCATGGTCTGGTTTGCTAGTAATATTACTATTACTAAAGTAGCCAACCACAAACAAATATAACAGATTAGATTTGATCTTGAGGTTCATTTATGAAAACAAATTATATTGGTTTTCATAGGAAGATGCAACAAATAAACTCTGAATTAAACATCCCCCCCCCCCCCCCCCCACCTCCCTGGGGTGCTTGTCACAATCATTTTGTAAATAATGCTGAGAACTGACAATATAGCGAGGTTCGAAATGGTCTTTACAGTAACCCTTTAATTTAGGAAAAGAAGTCGCAGATTTGCTTCTGGTTGAGAGTTGAGACTTTGTTTGTGTTCTCCCACTAAATCTTGTAAACATTTCAGACAGCATCACATTCTTCCCATTGCTCTAGCCACTTCAGCGTTGTCTAAAAGCAGGAAAAAGTATCTTCAGTGGATGGCCTGCCTCAGCACAGTCATTCTCATTTGGCTCTCTCTCTCATCATCAGAAGGGTTCAGGTTGTTGATGACTGGCTGTTCTTTCATCAGCCAAAACACAATGCAGTTATCAATATGACATTCGTGTCAGTTTTGAATATTTTCCTATTTGTATTTTTCAAATCCTGAAGATTATTTAATGTCTCCTTCTAGTTTGGATACAAACTAGCTCTTCACACACGGTAATGGACTCCTCTGAAGAAAGCAGCTTATGGTTGGCAGGCAGGGGGAAACTATGAACTGGAGTGCCCAGCGCCAAACTTCTGCTGGATGTAAATTTGAATTTGCCGACTAGAATACTTCCTGTTAACAACCTTTTCACTTTGTCTGAATTTGGATAATCATTGCTCTGTTGTTTCTGTTGTAATATTGCCTGCGCTGGACAGGAAAAAAAATAATTTAATTTTAAGAGACTAGTTGAGGATGTATAAGCATTCCTAATACCATGTCATTCGAATACAGCAAAGTAACAAAGAGACAAAAAGGTTACTACTTTTAGAAACACAGTATTTGTTGGGACCATAATGGTTCATCAGGATGCAGCTCTCTTTCGTACAGGAATACTGAAGCATTAAGTCTCACATCCCATTGAAAGTGTGCTCTTCTGAAATTTTTTGACAGATTACAACTGTTTCAGACTGAGACTCAAATCCAGATCTGAAGCAGTGAGGAGAGGAGGTAATGTGCTTGGATAAGTTAGTGGTAGGAGGATTGCTTGCGATAGGTGAGATCCTGTCTGGTATACTGTTTTAATCTACCAGAAAGTGTCAAACCATGCACAGAATAGAAGTTTTATCCTCAGAATTCACAATAATTTATGGTTATTAATGGCCCAATAAACTTCCGATGAGGTGTTTGGATACATAGTTCTAAGTGCTTCAGACTGCAGTGGAATATGATTTTCTCTGAGGCCTTTCCTTCGTTTTATAGATTAACTGGTGTGGACAATTGTTCATTAAGGTAATTTAATATTTTCAGCTCTTAGAGTGCTTATGAGTATACTGTGGTCATGAATTAACAACAGTATCTTGCTCCATACTGTGTTATCCATTATTACCCGTCGTTAATGTGTATACGTATCTTGATGAGTACAGGTTTTGAAAAGGACAGTTGCTACTCACCATGTATTGGAGACAGGCACAACAAAAAGACTGTTACGAAATAAACTTTCGACCAACAAGGTCTTTGTCAAAAACAGAAACCCCTGCCCATCCCGCTCCTAAGGTGGCCTTTTTGCCAACCATTCTCCATCTACGTTAAATGTAATGGATGGTAGTGGTACACTGACACTACAACTGCTTTGAGAATTAAGAACAGCAAACACATTGCTTTTCTGACTTTTATTGCTCCTTTTTTTTTTTTTTTTTAAGATAATTTTCATCGTTCTAATTGCTTCTTCGACCCTGCCTCCTTTCCAGAAAGTAATTGGTATTCAATACTGACTGACTTGTGTATAAAAAATCTTGCATTTGCCATTGCTACTGAATAATAATTTCAATGAAGGTGATATTGGGCTTCTTTCTCACCTTTTCCTTTGTGGGTTCCTGCAGCATTGAAGCTTATCAAGTGAAAGATGCCATTCATTAATGTTATGGTGTAACATTTCAGTGTGTTTCTTATAACACAGCACAAATTAAACAATGGAAAATCCAGGATAGAATGTAACAATACCAGAGAAGGAAAGTTGCTACTCACCAGATAGCGGAGATGCTGATTCCCGATAGGCACAACAAAAAGATTCACACAATTATAGCTTTCGGTCATTAAGGCCTTTGTCAGCAGTAGGCGGGAGGGAGGCGCACCCACACACACACACACACACACACACACACACGTCTGCAGTCTCAGAGAGCTGAAACACATAGAGACTGCAGGTGTGTGTGTGTGTGTGTGTGTGTGTGTGTGTGTGTGTGTGTGTGTGTACTGCTGACAAAGGCCTTAATGGCCGAAAGCTATAATTGTGTGAATCTTTTTGCTGTGCCTATCGTGACTCAGCATCTCCGCTAGCAACTTTCCTTTTCTGGTATTGTTACAGCACAAATTAGTCTATTTTTATTTATCTTCTTGTTCTGCAGGATAAGTAAGGTATGACTGTATACGAGGTAGTTCCCTGTACTATAATTTTGCATGAAGTTCAGAATTTTCGGTACAATTTTTATAATATGACACAGTAGGCATTGCATAGATATGGCTTCTCAGTTTGGCTGATATTGTTATAAAATGCCATAGAATTTCAAGGAGCATTCTTTCTGTCTTTATCTTTTCCCTCAATGCCTCAATTGTCAAACTTCGTGTTCTCTGACTACTCCTGTAGTGCGAGATACTACAACTAAGACCCAGAAACAAGAAGCAGTCTTGTTATAATGAAATTGTGACCCTGATAAACGTGTTTTTTGCTCACAACATTGTTTATTTTATTCCTTGTATCATTAAACTGCTTTAAAGTGTGATAAACCTGAACTTTATTTTCACCGTATGTCAGTTTTTGCCTCAACCAAGTGTACAGTAATGAAAGTACTTGTGGTTGTGTGACAGTGCTTGTGGTTGTGTGACATTTCATAATTAAAGCTACCTTCTGATCTTTCTTAAGATGAAAAACATACTTTTATTTTTGTTTTTTGACAGTGTTATGTATTATTTTTTGTTCCTGGTGTTAGTAATTCTATTTGCCATACTGAAGTTTGTAAATGTCATCACCACCTGGTGAGAATTTCACAAACAATTACATGAAACACATTCCTCACATGTAACATATAGCTGAGTTTTTTACTGTTTACTTTAGGTTTAGTTGAGTAGTTTTTGGAATGTGTCCACTAGAACTGCCAAAAACAAACATTTTGAGACATTTGAAGACAATAAAAAAAATGTTAGCAATCTTGGCCATTCAGTGAGTAGACCACATAGGTAAAAGTCGTGGAAGCTGGCCGTATTCACCTTTTTGTGTGAATTTACATATATTCAGTGCCTCAGCTGTGCTATGAGTGGTTGCATTCCTCTTCCCATTCTCTGACCTTTCTTCAGTGATACGTAGAGTATGATGGTATCTGATTATATGAGGGAATCACTTGCAAATTATTGAATTGGTTGTTGTGTTAGCTTCTTTGTATAACTGCTGTGTAATGCTGTTTCAATAAACAAATAATTTATACAGTTAGAACTGCCATCTTACACAAGAGACAGTTTTATTATTATTAACTTTAGTGGCTGTATTTTACTTCTTGAGTAGTCCCATGTTCAGATTTGTCTTTGAAGGTTCTGCTGTTTGGTTCGTGTGATCAATCCAGTACTGTTTCATTGTTTCCGATTCTAATTTTCTCAATTCATCTGCAATGTCTATAGCCCTTCCGTGTGTCATTTCTGCTGAAAATTTGTGGTTCTTAAGAAGAAGAAGAGTATTAGTTTTATTTTTGTTCTTGTTGCCTTGCACTCACAAGATGTGACAGAAATGAGATATCCTTTTCCCGTTCAGTATGCTGGCCATCGAATCCCTCATTCAATATAGATGTTTCATTGGGGAGGAGTCCCCGGACTATGTTGACCTGATGTATGTTATTTATGCTGGTTTTCATGATTCTTCCTTCAGGTTTGAGGAACTGATCAATTCTTTCATTTTCAATTTGGAACATGGTTTTGTAAGCATAAATGGATTCTGGACAAGTTACGGTTTTATATTGTTCCATCCTTGTGCAGGGTGGTGATTGTTCTGGAAAACCTGGGATTCTCAGGGAATTGCATTTCGCGTGAAAAATCAGAGAAATCTCAGGGAATTTAGCCTTTTTAAACTAGCATTGAAATTGAATCTTATAAATCATAAATTTTAAAGTACTTACTTCAAAGTGTGTTAATTATATTATTATTATTCGATATGAATTATCATGTTTAAAAACTTAAGTTAAACTACTACTTATGGCTGATATATAGCTCAGCTGAAAAGAAAGAAAAGTCATTATTGTGGCTTGGTTGTTCCCCACCCCCACTCGCATTTAATTGCCATTAATTTATCAATAGGCTTTTGACCCGCGTCTTCTTCCTCACACCTGAAATTCTCTGGGAATATTTTTTCTAAGTTTGAGTAACCACCCTGTTAGTGTCTTATCGACAAGCGTTTCTTATTATAAACTATCTGAGAAACCTGGCATTGCCAGGTATTTATTTATAGCTGCGCTAGAGACTTTGTACGAGGGCAGTTCAATAAGTAATGCAACACATTTTTTTTCTGAAACAGGGGTTGTTTTATTCAGCATTGAAATACACCAGGTTATTCCCCAATCTTTTAGCTACACAACACTATTTTTCAACGTAATCTCCATTCAATGCTACGGCCTTACGCCACCTTGAAATGAGGGCCTGTATGCCTGCACGGTACCATTCCACTGGTCGATGTCGGAGCCAACGTCGTACTGCATCAATAACTTCTTCATCATCCGCGTAGTGCCTCCCACGGATTGCGTCCTTCATTGGGCCAAACATGTGGAAATCCGACTGTGCGAGATCGGGGCTGTAGGGTGCATGAGGAAGAACAGTCCACCTAAGTTTTGTGAGCTCCTCTCGGGTGCGAAGACTTGTGTGAGGTCTTGCGTTGTCATGAAGAAGGAGAAGTTCGTTCAGATTTTTGTGCCTACGAACACGCTGAAGTCGTTTCTTCAATTTCTGAAGAGCAGCACAATACACTTCGGAGTTGATCGTTTGACCATGGGGAAGGACATCGAACAGAACAACCCCTTCAGCATCCCAGAAGACTGTAACCATGACTTTACCGGCTGAGGGTATGGCTTTAAACTTTTTCTTGGTATGGGAGTGGGTGTGGCGCCACTCCATTGATTGCCGATTTGTTTCAGGTTCGAAGTGATGAACCCATGTTTTATCGCCTGTAACAATCTTTGACAAGAAGTTGTCACCCTCAGCCACATGACAAGCAAGCAATTCCGCACAGATGGTTCTCCTTTGCTCTTTATGGTGTTCGGTTGGACAACGAGGGACCCAGCGGGAACAAACCTTTGAATATCCCAACTAGTGAACAATTGTGACAGCACTACCAACAGAGATGTGAAGTTGAGCACCGAGTTGTTTGATGGTGATCCGTCGATCATCTCGAACGAGTGTGTTCGCACGCTCCGCCATTGCAGGAGTCACAGCTGTTCACGGCCGGCCCGCACGCGGGAGATCAGACAGTCTTGCTTGACCTTGCGGCGATGATGACACACGCTTTGCCCAACGACTCACCGTGCTTTTGTCCACTGCCAGATCACCGTAGACATTCTGCAAGCGCCTATGAATATCTGAGATGCCCTGGTTTTCCGCCAAAAGAAACTCGATCACTGCCCGTTGTTTGCAACGCACATCCATTACAGACGCCATTTTAACAGCTCCGTACAGCGCTGCCACCTGTCGGAAGTCAATGAAACTATACGAGATGAAGCTGGAATGTTTGAAAATATTCCACAAGAAATTTCCAGTTTTTTCAACCAAAATTGGCCGAGAAAAAAGCGTGTTGCATTACTTATTGAACTGCCCTCGTACTTGTGGAATTTCTTATTGATTTCTTCGTGTACAAAGTTTGAACAAAGAGCTTGTTTACTTCATGAGAGAGAGATAGCCTTAAAGACCTGGCTATCCGAAAAGCAACTGGCACTAAGGTCCACATCTGCAGTATGCATCTTCTGGCCTTGTTTCTTGTTTATGGTCATGGCATAACATAAGCTCAGTGGGGAATTTCCTCTTCTGTGATGTTATGTTACAGGAAAGTAACTTTAAGCATCTACGAGTTAACGATTCTGAGAAGCAAAATAATACATGATGCTCTTGTTAAGTCACATTATGCCTCTCTTTCAGAAGGAGTTTCCAAAGAGTGAGTTAAAGCCTGATGTTCTCGAGCTGCAACAAGTCTTACCAGATGATCTTCATTGGATTCTTGAGACCACATAGTCCTCAGTCTTTCAGCCATTCTTGAGTATCCAGAAAGACTTGGCTGTTTTCTAGGCATTATTATTCGTAAACAAAATGAAATCAAAATGTAATGAGTGGAAACCCAAATCACAAAGCGACGTTGGTAAAATTGTTTTTCGTAGCAAATAAAATAAAACCTATCGAAAGAAGCAAAGTAGTGTCATTTAAGTTTTAAATACACAAAACGAATCAGTAAATCTGTGTATCTTAGCCAAATAAATTTGCTCTTTGCATTCGTAAAGATAAAAATGTGGCACTTAACTCTGTCACTGATATAAACTTACAAAAATGCGTGTCACGGTGGAGGGGGAGGGAATAAATAGAAAAGAAAAACCCTATAGCTGTTGGTTCTGTGTTGTGATGATTAACCCTACGAACTACTAAGCTGAGCAAACGATCTTAGATAAAATTTTAAATCATGCCATCTTTTTCTTCTGCGATCAGATTTTGATGAGTAAAGCCTGTACATTGCACCAAACAACCTGTGAAAACCCCTTGAAAATTCGTGTAGATGTTTGGCAGATTAGCATGTTCAAAACTGACCAAGTTAGAAATTGATTCCCCCCCCCTTTTCAATAAAATATTTCCGGGTTGGTGACCGCATTGTCAGTATGTAAAGCTACCGACTCTGAAGATGATCACTTGCAACATCAGTAGTTTTACATATTGACAATGCGGTCACAAACCCAGAAAAATTAAATTTTATTGACTGTGACAATGGCCGCAGAAGCTTACGTTTATATTTCTTCATTTTGTTGGTTCTATTTATCCATGTTTCTAATTCACTTAAGTTGTTATTGGTGGGTTGTCCTAGATATTTTAAATGTAGAGCTATTTTAATTTTTTGATTGTTCATGAGGACTATACTTATACTCAGGGTTTTTCTGGTCACAGACTCAGTTTCAATTTTTTGGGAGACTGTTGATTTGGGCTCAAGCTTCATCCATATCAAGAGTTAAGAAAGCTAAATCATCGGCATACCCTGGACAGTTTGTTCATGTTGAGGGATTTGCTCCAATTTTAATTTAGGTGTATTTTCTTTTTGCAAATACTCATTGAGGGCTACATTTGAAAGCAGTGGGGATAATGCATCATCTTGCCTAAGACCTCTTTTTATTGTTAAAGCTTGAAATTTTTCCCCTGAATTTTACCTTGGAATTAGTGCAGATTAGAGTTATTTTGATGATTTGCTTAATTTGGGGTGAAGACCATTTGACCAGAGATTTTTTGAAAGTGTGTATGTATGGAATTGATCATGCTTTTTTTTAAAATATTTGTGACATAAAGAGCTGTTTATTTCTGTACCTTTAATATTCCAGGCTGAAAGTGTGGTCTGGGCAGTATAGGTGGAAATCCTCTTGGTATTCTCCAGGTTGTGACTTAAGATGGTTTATCTGTACGTTATGCTGAAAATTAAGCTGTGGATACCTCACATGATGCTAGAAGTAATTTATGTTGGTAGTTCCAAATCTGCCACGAATTTCTGCAGACATCAAAACCCGTTTTTTTCCCGGAGACTGAAAATCAGTATATTTTGTTACTTAATCTGAGGTAGTCTTTTTTTTTTTTTTTTCCTCTCGGGGTAAAGCTTATTTCTATAGCTGTTGCTGTTTCTATTACTTTTTCCCTCTCCATACTCACTCACTCTCTCCATAAATTTTACCAGAAAAACTACAGGGTTCTATCATCAGTTCACTTGTTGTAATAGCTGTATTATAACAATTTGTTTTGTTGCGAGTGTGTTTGCGGAGGGTGAGCAATGTGTGTGTGTGTGTGTGTGTGTGTTGGGGGGGGGGGGGGGCGCTTGTCGTGGGTGGGAGCAGCAGATAAAGGGAGTGATAGGGAGAAGAGTTAATGTAGAGGATAATCATATGATGGTTGGCAGCTGGGGTGTGAAGTTGTGTTTATTTAGTTATTTATGGCAGGTAGCAATCTGTATTCATTTATAGTTGAGTCAGTGTAAGAAGACCCCTGACAGCTAGCAGCCCTGTTGCCAATTTTCAGCTGCTCTATACTAACAGCTGCAGGCAGAAACAGTAGTTGTCTATATGGCTGTGACAACACTAAGTTCTTGCCACAGAGACCTTTTTACAAAATCATATTGCATCATTAGGCAAGGTAGGTGTGTGAAGCAGCTGTGCCCGGCTCACTGGAATTGTTATGGATCTTCGTATCCAATTTGATTATGGTACATATTTTCCTCATGCTATTGATTTTTCTGTATGATAATTCTCTTCTGTTGTATTTTTTTTTTTGTGCACGCTGTTGCCGATTTAGGAATTTTGAAACAAATTTCTATATTTGTTGAGTAGTGATTGTATGCTATTAGGTGATCAACAATTGCTGAATGGAGGTTATTAATTTTTAATGTTCGGAGATGTTCTAAAGAAGACCTGCAACATTGGAAAGATACAGTTTTTTGTATCGGCCTGTTCTGTTCTTTGTGTTTATAAAATATGTACTATTGCCTGTTAATGTTTGATTTTTCAAATAGCTAACTGTGGAGCATTTCTTTCCTTGCCATCTTGCGCTGTTGCTTCAACACCAGTAATTTTGTGCTTTTCTTTTTTTTGCAGATCCACTTGGTGTAGAGAAGGCCATATTTTAAATACACACTCTATTAGCTCCTTTTAATGGGAGCTCTGAGACAGAACTCAAATTGTCTTAACTATTGATATGCTCCTGCTCCAGTTATTAGTGTTGTTGCGTGAGTGCAAGAAGAACTGAGGGGTTGTGGGTGATGTGAAGGAAGCTGGCACTACAGTCAGCTTTAGCTAGTGATGTATTGCCTGAACAGGCAGCGACACTTCCTCTTGCATTGCACAGGAAAAACTCAAGCTGCCACTGTATCAGTTACTATAAAAGCAACGCCAAAAGAACACCTGCAAACCACTGCCAGTTTTGGAGCTGTGTTTACAACACATGACAAAGATTTTCTTTCAGATTTGTAAAATAAATCTGTAGCCTTATGGGACATAATCTGTGTATTTACTCGAAGTGATCAGAATTTGCCTTATTGTGAGTTAAACTTTTTTTCATATGCGTCTTTATAATTGGGAGTGTTTACATTTGACACTGTGGAAAGCGTGTATAATAAAATATAAATGAGAGAAAGCAAAATAGATTCAGACTGATAATTAATTACGGGAGCATTTGTTACCTCTGTGCGGGCATCATGCTCATTTTTAATGTTTTGTTCAGGACATGTTACGAGGCACAAAAACTTTTAAAATGTCCCTTAAGCTTGCACCCATTGATTTTAGGTGCAGTCCCTTTTGCAGTTTTTTCCCCACACATACGTTCAATAATGCAAATGTTGATGCTCTACAATTTAGTATTTTACATTTCTCTAGTTGCCTATTTATAGTGCAGGTGGAACACAATATTTCCTTTGGCAGATGTATGAGTATTTTCTTTGGTTCAGGACAATAGGTACAGAATGTTGACTTCCGTTTGCATGGTTTCGTAGCACTGCTGTTGAAAGCAAAAATGTCATTTGCTTCATAAGTTTTATCGAAGATGGTCTATCAAACCATATGTAACAGATTGCAATGCATGCGAGTTTACGTTTTTGCCTTAGTTAATTTTTTTTTTTTTTTTTTTTAGTTCAGGTCTTAATTTTTGATGGAAGTGCCTATTCTTTTCTGGCTTGCTTCACACCACCCTTTTACCTCTCATTTTTAGTGTTCTTTTGAAATTTGAGTTTTGTGGTCAGCTGCTCCCATTTACTCACAATGATGGTATTTAATTGGATAAATTTTGTGTGCAATTACGAATATCAGTTCTCCGTTAGAGCTCTTGTGCTGTTTTATTTTGGACTTACTAAGCTTGAAGATACAGTGCATTTCAAATAGCCTTCAAGATTTTTTCCTAATTTATGGACTGCAGTGTGTTTGATTCTGATGACCTGTGGAATAATTCTTTTTCCTGCTTATTTGCTGAGAATATAGTAACCAATTTTTGTCACCTTCTGGATTCTGCTTGCCTCGGTGGTGGAGAACCACAGAAACGAAGCAGCACAGGTGACGCGTAACAAAATAAAAAGAAATCTGTGACAAGTAATGTACTAGACGATAGAAGAGAAACGTGTCAAGATGCTCTGTACGAAGAAACTGTATTTTGTAGTGTATTTTATCATCTTTTCTATACACTTTCCCCTACTCGACAGTGTCTGATGGTGTCACATGTGTGACCAGTGTCTCCAGTTAAAAGTGAGAGTGGTGACTCACTGTTGAAAATCCTTAACAAAGTGAAATGACCATCATTCAGAACAAATTTTGATGGGAGCTTGTGCATCAAACAGCTGCACTGGAAGACAATCCAGAACCACGGACAGCAGTGTCAACAGAGGAGACAGAATTAAACTACACAAACAAAAAGCTATTTCTGCCCAACAAACTGTTTTGTTGTATAAAATGTCAAAAAATAAAAATTGATAATATGTGATTGAACTTTTCACCTTGATTTTGTATATACATATATATATCTGTGTTGAGTAATTGTTTACTTCATAGTGTGAGTGAGTGTGAAAGAGGAAAAACTGCTGTTCCCAGAATGTATTTTTAAGGTAATATAGTTAACAATTGTACAATTAGAAAATAATATTTCTAAAAAAAACTGTAAAAAGAAAAGTGGTAAGCTTCACTGTAAAGTTTCTGGTGTACACAATTGTTTTCTTCATTTATTTGCAGAGTACGCACAGGGCTGTCAGGAAGTTTGTATCAAATTTTATTTTTGGTGGTATAAGTTTTAGTCTGATGTAAGTATGAATGGAATACCATTTGAATTATTATTAGATTTGGGAACAAGAAAATTTCTTCTTTCTTTCCTTCTCTTTTGTCTCCTGACCTTGAACGTACATTATGTTCAAAGAAATAACACAGGTTAGTCTTTTCCATTCAGTTTCTTGAATTCGTTTCTCTTCTGTTTAGTAAAAGTGGGCAAATGCATCAATGGAACCAGCTGTCATCTCATTACATCACATCAGCATTTGTGCTGGTGTAGTTTGTTGTTGCTGAGTATGCCTGTTTACATCCAGAATTTAAAGAACATACAGCATGTAAACAGTGAAATAGTTTTACCATGTGATAATATATATAAAGCTATATACATATATTATTTCCAGTACTGTAAATGTATTTCTCTTTGTTCCAAGGCATGCTCTAGATCCCAGTAGTGTGGACAAGAAATGGTTTGAAATAGGTTTAGCCTTTGAGAGGTCCAATTTTATGTGACATAGTAGAAAATAGAACTGCAGTAAAATCTCTGCAGGTGCTTTGTTTCAGTTTGTGTTGCTTCAGTATTCACAAATGTACATTTACCGTTTAAGAGAGAACTATAAAATTGGTATGCTCAAAGGCTTACTGTAGGTAATACTGTAAGGCGAGATAACTTAAAATACTTTGGATCAGAACCTGCCTTCGGATTATCTTAGTGCTGTAATAACTACGCATAGTGAAAACTTGAGTATAAAGTGAATTTATACACTTAATATATATATTAAAAAATACTTCGTGTTTTCACATTTGTCAGAGGAATTAATTAAAGGCAGTGATGTAGTGACATAGTTTTTAACTTAGGTTAAATGACAGAAAAGATTTAAAAACTGTTCTAAAGCTTGGATCAGTGTGGACATGTTTCTAAAGAAATGAGTTATGATTGTGAAAAAAAAAAAAACAAATCATTTGTCTGTTTCAGAGGACAATAAAGTGTGAAAAGTCATCTGTGTGGAGTTTCTTTGGGTCTCAGTGAAGTACTAAAAGTACAGTGCCGCAGAAGTCAGAACTTTGCATTTTCCATGTGAACTTGAACAAATTTGAATGTCTTTTTTAGTAGTGACATTTTTGTCAGGCGTATAGGGAAGGACGAAATTATTGTGGAACAGTGACACCAGTTTACACTGTGTAGTTATGTACATCGCAAGGCGATATCAAATTTATAATAAAAAAGTCAAATTCAGTAACGTTGGTATCACTAAAAGTGTTAATTTTTTTTTTTTTTTTTTTTTCCACAAAGAAGTTTATGTAACAAGTCAAATTTGTACCAACAAATTCTCAGTGACTAGATGATTCTGAAAAGAGGCAGTGCTTTTCTATATATTCACACACACACGTCATGCTTAATTATGTGGAAACTGTTTTGGGTAATGGTTTTAGTGGGTTTGTTTTAACTACAGCAAAGAACTTGAAATGCTAATGACAGGAAATCCTTTGTTTATAAACTCAGTTGAAAGGTGTACTAAAATGGTGAGGAATGTAGTTATTGAAGTTTCTGGTATCAAATGAAAGAGTACTACCAGAAGAATTTTTCCATTGTAACACTGTTCAGCAACAACCCCACAGACAGGCAAAGTTCTATATGACTCGCCTGAGGCAGTAATTATCCATGGTAATCAATGGTCATCAAACATGCTTTTCAGAATTGGTGGAGGGGCACTAAAGTGTCATTTGAAAATAATTTTAGAATGAGAAGCTAGTTTTGAAATGTGTTTTTTTTCCCCCTTTATATACAGGTGTAAAGTACGCAGGATGTCACGCCATGCAAGTTTACATTAATGTATTTCGTTGAGACACCAGCCACTTTGAGACAACTGTACTATCACTGCTGTATACTTCATGCATTTGTAAAAGCACAGTTTCAAAGAATTTATGTGGATTGCTTGTTGCTATTTACAATAACCATGAGGCATATCAGTAATTAAGGCACTTACTAACAGTTTGATTGATTTTATTCTTAGTATTCTCAGGGGGTCACATATGCTACAAATAAACTTCCCAAGAAGGGGTACTTAATTGTGTAACCAAATAAGGGCCGCTGATATACAAAGACTGAGGTAAACAGTTATTTAAAATTTGCCGAAGCCACAATACTTGTTATAAAAGGTACTGCAAGGTCCCGCCTGGAAACAACGGCATATTTGCGCAAATGACCGTGCATGCTGTAAATAGTTGCTGATACGGTGTGTTTGCAAGTTCCAATCTACTGCTCGCCCTCATTTGTCGGTCTAGAAAAATTTGAGCGACAAGAGACTACGTCCTTCCAACCTGAAAGATTGTTTCATTTATTCACAAATTCGTAATGAAGGGAAATACTATCGTCTATCCTTAATTTAAATTGCAAACTAAATGAAAGACACAGGGAGACCGATAAAAATGGTGTAGTCTGTCGTCATGTGACCCGAATAAAGTGTTCGTGCGGCCCGTGAGTCTGTTGTATTTTACAACAATCTGACCTAATCTGAAAGTGTCAACTAACGTTGAGTGCACGTTTTCGGATCAATAACGAACAAAAATACTAGTATTTTTATATGTGCTCAGTTTTAGTTGAAGTTTGTTAATTTGGCCGGGCGGTGAGTAAAGTTGGCAACTCAACGGAGAGGTAAAGTAGCGCAGACATTGCGTGGTTAGAGGATGTGAGGGACGGAATTTTTTTGTCTGCATTCTATTACTGACAGCTCCCAGACGTGCTCGAATAGTACCGTTCAGCTGCCATGGTGTTAATGTGCCAAACTTAAGTAAATGGATTCGGGAATGCGTATTAGAAAGACAGTCATCGTCAAGGTACATATTTTCAGCAAGGAATATGAATTTAAAATAGGGTAGTTGTAATACATCGCAGTGAGTAGAAGTAAAATGATATTAAAAACGCTAAGTAAAATTTGTGATTGTGTCTTCTACTGTATAATTCATTTAAATCAAATTAACCGTCCCCTCACACAGCCGACACGAAGTGTTCGAATGTCGCAGTCTTGTAACAATCAATACAGGGGCCAGCGGTCAACTTGTCGCCCCCATACTACAGATAATCAATTAGGTCCTCATAAATACTAATTTTTCCGTTACCGATGATGATAAGATCGGTGCATAATGCCAGTCCATAATGTCAATATTTATACCTAGGCTAAAAAAAGACTGCTTGTCCAGGCTGCCTACTTAAGCGAAGCCACATTATTCACACATAAATGTACTTAACAAGGTGCGGATAGATTAGAAAGCATAGGTATGTTTTGACGCTCATAACTCGTCGCATATCACGGAAAAATACTTGTATGAGAATAGCAACATACGAAGCTATATACGCTGTCCTGAAGGAAGATCTTTTAAAAGCATTTCTGTAACGTATGAAGTGTTTGTCGTAGGATCAACCGCTTCGATTTCCTCTATTAAAGAATAAACAGCTGCCTTCTTAACCTGATCGCTGTTTTCCTTGCTCTTAATTTTCTACAAGCGTGTGACTACATTTTAATAAATTAAGCAATGAAATCTCCGGAGCACTGACGTATATCTCAATTTCAAAATTCACTGTGCTTGTTGGCACTCACGGACGAAAAACTGAATAAACACGTTTCGCGCGCCAGATTTGCGTGGAGTTCCTGTTCACACGCTACGATTTGTCTGCGCAGATATTTCAGTCCAAAGATTTGAGCAACTTTGATCGAACCTCCAACTTCAGTTTTGCACATATATCTGTGCAAATCTCCTGTCCTTACGCAACAATCTGAATTCTCAGTCGTGGATGTGACCTACATTTATAGTCTGCAAACCAATGTGAAGTGCATGGCAGAGGGTACGTCCCATTGTATGGGTTATTAGGTTTCTTCCCGTTCCGTTCACTTATGGAGTGGCGGATGAATGCTTGTTTTGAATGCCTCTGTGCGTGCTGTAATTATTCTGATTTTATCTTCATTATCCCTACGTGAGTGATACGTAGGGGATTGTAACATATTCTTAGAAACATCACTGAAAGCCTGTTCTTTAAACCCGAAGTACGCTTTCTCGGGATCGTTTACTTCTCCTTCAAGAGTCTGCCAGTTCAGTATCTGTGTATTATTTTTCCAGGGGTCAAAATAACCTGTGATAATTCTGATGTCCTCTGTGTATTCAGCTTGCACCGTTAATCCTGTTTGGTACGGGTCCCACACACTTTAGCAATCTTCTGGAATGGGTCGCACGAGTGATTTGTAAGAAATCTCCTTTGTAGATTGAGTACATTTCCCCAATATTCTACCAATAAAGCGAGGTGTACCATCTGTTTTATTCATGACTCAGCCTGTGTGATAATTACATTTCATATCACTATAAAGTGTTACATCCAAGTATTTGTGCGACTTGACTGATTCCATCCATGACTCATTGGAATTATAATCATAGACTACGACGTTTTTGCGTTTTGTGAAGTGCACAATTTTACATTTCTTAACATTTAAACAAGTTGCCAGTCATTGCATCACTGTGAAATCTTACCAAGATCTGATTTATCCAGATTCTTTCAGTACTTCGCTATAGGTAATAGCATTATTTGAAATAAGTCTATTAATATTGTCCGCATATACAGTACAACATGAATATCAATGGTCCCAACACGCTTTCATGGGCACACCCTAAGTTGCTTTCACATCTAACGAAGACTCTCCACCCCAAGATAAAATGTTGCGTCCTCTGTACCAAAAAGTATTCATTTGTCACAAATTTCACATGATAATCCTTATGATCGAGCTTTTTACAATAAGCATTGATGTCGTACGGTGCGCAAACGGATCAGTGCTAATCAATGACGGCTAGGAATTGCTGAAGGCTAGAATGAGATTCCTGTCACAAAGTTGAGCATTTTCCCATTTTACAAAGTATTTAAATAGTTGGAGGCAAAGCCCATTTTTATCATGAGCGTCATTCACATACATAAACGGTGGAAAATGTGCTGTCGAGCTAAAGAGAGTGCTGATGACCTCGCAAGTTAGCGCCCTAAAACCGCCATTCATCAACAACGTAGTGTTACTTAACCATCGGTATTTGTCACAGCCGATGTCGATATTATTTTTAAAATATATCGATTAACTATCGATTGTTCTGTGCAGGTATTTCAAATGAAAAAAAGTTCTAAGATGTTCTATTGTTTAAAATACAACTATACAAGATATGCAAATTTTGTTTTATAAAAAGTAAGGTATTTAAATTCTTGTCCGTTAGTCTGCTGTTTAAAGTACAATACTAAAATATACACAGATTTCATTTTATAAAAAGTGAGATATTTTAATTCTTCTCCTTTAGTCTGTTGCGTTTTTCAGTAATTATTTATCCTGCCTTGGAGAAAACCGTTTCTGCAGGAACTGAAGTCGCTGGACAGCATAAAAATTTAGTAGCTGTTACAAGTAAACAATATTCTAATACTCAAGCCAGCTTGTGTATTAAGCCCGGTCCACACGCAACGATCTGTCTGCGCAGACATCGGCGCAGATGTCTGTACATGCAAAAGATCGCTGCAAATGTGGTGTGTTCACACGACACAAACCCCTATCTACTACTCGCCCGCCATCTGTCGATGTAGAAAAGAAATATCAGTGGCAAGCGACTACGCTCCCCGAAAACGTCAAAATTTAATTCAGTTATTTTGAAAAATAGAAATGGAGGAAGTTCTGTTGTGGTCTGTGTTCGCAACTTGTGTTGCAAAAAACATTCAGACCAACCGCAGGAAACAGAGAAAGCGGTCAAAATGGTGCAGACAGTGGCTGCTAAAGCGAAAGCAGTTTTGTCATGTAAATTTACTGCGAGAGTTGCAGGGCGAACCTGCTTTGTTTTACATAACCTCGTGTTCCATTTCCTCGCACATTGGCACTTCAATTTCATCTTCAATTGTACTCCTGCTTGGTCTTGGTGTTTCTCGATCCCTAAGAAAGCCAATCAGATCAAAATACCATAACGTTGGCTGGTATACTTGATCTACTCCTACACCAGATCTTCTAGATTTCTGAACTTTGGATAACTCTTTTCGGTAAACAGTTCGCTGACAGACTAATTTACTTGACTTGCCTTCATGAACTCATCCTTCAGGAAAGCGTAAATAGCTTCACATGTGTTGGGTATTATTTCACTCAATGCTTGTTTCGATATTGCAGATGAAAATTCCAAATCATTGTAGCTCCTTCCTGTTGCTAGAAATCTTAATGTTACTGCCAGGCGTTCATGAGGAGAAATTTCCCTTCTCATACAAGTATTTTTCTCATAATATGAGGGGTTACATGCTTTAAGAGATAATTATAAGTTTCGACATCCATCCGCAAATAATTTCGCCAGTTCGCAACGAAATTATTTTTTTATTACCGTTTCTCTCTTTGCCGAGGCGCCAACTGCCCGCAATTTTTCAATTAGAGCACTGTATGCTGCTGTCTTTTTGTCTCGGTCACTATATTCTTTACTTTTAATCTTCCACAAACATGGGTGGTTTCTGTATATTTCAATGAATTCACTTACAAACTCTCGAGAACACTGACGAGTATCAGTCATTTTAATGCCCTGTGCACACAAATACAAACACTAGACTGAGCAAACAGCTGTTTCGCGCCAGATTTGCGACGATCTCCTGTCCACACGCTCCAACTTGTCTGCGCAGATGTGGTTTGAACCGACAGATTTGAGAGGTTTCGCTCAAACCTCCAACTCCAACTTCCAGGTTTGCACACACCTCAGGTTGGTGCAAATCTTCTGTCCACACGCAACGATCTGTCTGCGCAGATGTGATGTGCGCAGACATTTGCGCAGACAGATCGTTGCGTGTGGACGGGCCTTTACAGGTTTCCAAAATATTGACGTAAGTCAATGATGGAATCACTGAATGGTGTGATGACATCGACGTTACGCTGTTGCTAATTGGGCAAAAAAAAGTAGATCATCCGATTTCAAACGGTTGGACTACCAATAGACGTATTAGAACTGCTCGTGGATGCTTCTGTTTCATGTATTATTCTTGGAGTTGATGCGATGATAGCAGCATACTCTTTCTCAAGTAGTTATGCAGCGTCCTCTACTTTTTGAAATGTCCTGAAACAATCTTTTTGAACCTAGGATCTAATAATGACACCCGCAAATTAACAGTGTGTTCAACGGTTTCACTCTTTCACCGACTGATTTAGTCAAGAAATCCAGGACACTTCGTGCTTCATTAGTTATTAAGGTGCTCCAAGTCCGACAACTTTGCAGCAATACCTCGTATTGCCGGCCGGAGTGGCCGAGCGGTTAAAGGCGCTACAGTCTGGAACCGCACGACCGCTACGGTCGCAGGTTCGAATCCTGCCTCGGGCATGGATGTGTGTGATGTCCTTAGGTTAGTTAGGTTTAAGTAGTTCTAAGTTCTAGGGGACTTATGACCACAGCAGTTGAGTCCCATAGTGCTCAGAGCCATTTGAACCATTTGAACCTCGTATTAGAGGTATAGTTAAGGAAACAGCGAAGTATGACTCCCCTGAGATTGTTGTTGCTACCACTTCAAAAGTTTCAAGAAGAATTATTATCTCTTGTATAGCTAAGTAATTTTCTGCTTTGAGGGTAGGCAGTGCTTTTGAACTTTCATTGATCGCAATCACAAGCTCACTTCTCTTTTCTGAACAGTGCGCCGTTTTTCACTTACTAATGTAGAGTTATGAAAGAAAGTCACAGCAGCCTTTGTTTTCAATAACATATTGGAAAATGTTTCTGCTTTGAAACAATCTTGTACTGTTAAGTTGATGCAGTGGGCAAAACACTGCTACTGTCTTATCACGAATATTGTGCTCTCGTAAGATCTGAGTCATGATCTGAAAAAAAAAAAAAATGTAATGTGAAAACCACCTGCCAGTATGTCCGAAATTTTGCATAATATTGTCAAAAAATATTTTTTTCGAGGTCTTGTTACCTGAAAAATTACTTTCACATATAAAAAAATAATTCTCATAAAAACTGGAAGGTATATTACGTGTTGCTGTCACGTTAGAAGCATGGGGAAAGCAGAAAGAGGAAGGTCGCCACAAGGAATAGAGATGCGAGGGGGAGGGAATGTTTACTGGTCTGCCATGCAATGCCCCATGCTTGCTAATGAACTGCAGCAGATAAGGCATAATCTGCACACGGGAATAACAAGGTTGAAACAGCGTTGAAGAGACCGAGGGTGGCTTCGTCACATGTTTTTTCTCAGTTGAGTTGCCACAGCACAAAACAAAAGGGCCATCAATCTACTGCAGTGCTACAGCTGCTACATCGCGGAGGTCGGGAGCACTCGTAATCTCAATGCAGTCGACATAAAGCATGTAGCTTGTAAAAGTTTTGTTGGGAACTTCGCCGTGCGTTGGGAGAAGTGCAAGGAGCGGTATAAAGAGCTCAACATTAACGACGGGTAAGGAAAGGTGAGGCGAGAGACAGTAGTACTGGCACCTTCACCCACCATACCGATGTATTCCTATAATATTCCCGCGCCATTCAGTTTGCAATTGATGTTGTTGTTGTAGTCTTCAGTCCTGAGACTGGTCTGATGCAGCTCTCCATGCAACTCTATCCTGTGCAAGCTTCATCATCTCCCAGTACTTACTGCAGCCTACATCCTTCTGAATCTGCTTAGTGTATTCATCTCTTGGTCTCCCTCTACGATTTTTACCCTCCACGCTGCCCTCCAATGCTAAATTTGTGATCCCTTGATGCCTCAGAACATGTCCTACCAACCGGTCCCTTCTTCTAGTCAAGTTGTGCCACAAACTCCTCTTCTCCCCAATTCTATTCAATAGCTCCTCATTAGTTATGTCATCTACCCATCTGATCTTGAGCATTTTTCTGTAGCACCACATTTCGAAAGCTTCTATTCTCTTCTTGTCCAAACTATTTATCGTCCACGTTTCACTTCCATACATGGCTACACTTCATACAAATATTTTCAGAAACGACTTCCTGACACTCAAATCAATACTCGATGTTAACAAATTTCTCTTCGTCAGAAACGCTTTCCTTGCCATTGCCAGTCTACATTTTATATCTTCTCTACTTCGACCATCATAAGTTATTTTGCTCCCCAAATAGCAAAACTCCTTTACTACTTTAAGTGTCTCATTTCCTAATCTAATTCCATCAGCATGCACCAGATTTAACTCGACTACACTCCATTATCCTCGTTTTGCCTTTGTTGATGTTCATCTTATATCCTCCTTTCAAGACACTGTCCATTCCGTTCTACTGCTCTTCCAAGTCCTTTGATATCTCTGACAGAATTACAATGTCATCGGCGAACCTCAAAGTTTTTATTTCTTCTCCATGGATTTTAATACCTACTCCAAATTTTTCTTTTCTTTCCTTCACTGCTTGCTCAATATAGAGATTGAATAACATCGGAGAGAAGCTACAACCCTGTCTCACTCCCTTCCTACCCACAGCTTCCCTTTCGTGCCCCTCGACTCTTATAACTGCCATCGTTTCTGTACAAATTGTAAATAGCCTTTCGCTCCCTGTATTTTACCCCTGCTACTTTTAGACTTTGAAAGAGAGTATTCTAGTCAATATTGTCAAAAGCTTTCTCTCAGTCTACAAATGCTAGATCACGTAGGTTTGCCTTTCCTTAATCTTTCTTCTAAGATAAGTCGTAAGGCTGAGAGAGCCTGACAAATAGCGTTTCGTCGGCTTAACTTCCATTACACAAAATCTGAGAGTTTTCCATTACCACCGGAAAGTTCTGATTCCGTTAATATGGCCTGTTTACAACTTGCTATGGTTAGTCTTTTTTGGAAAAATATATGCATTAATATCGATACCATTTTAAAAGCACCGAAAGTTTTAATTCTGTTCCAATTCGCTAACACAATGGAAACACTTCCGCATAAATCGCACACCAAAGCATGTAGTTTACACTCGGAAGACGCAACACAGTAACTGTAACGCCACGGCCATCTGATTTTGCAGTGCTGTATTAATTTTGGTTCAGACGGTGTTGGGGTTCGCGTTCGTTTTCCACTTGTTACTCTGCTGTCGTACGAACTCCCAAATGTAAACTTTGGCGTGGAAGTAACAGTTTTTTGAGAAACCGCGTTATAGACATCCATGTTCAAATGTGTTGCTTATTTGTATACACCGACCTGATTTATACCGACATTTACCTATCTCAAGAATGAATCGAAACTCAGCAGATGATTGAAAAATTAAAGGAAACATTTTAAAAAATGTTAGTTACATGTGCATAGATTCTGCTTTGCGATTACCTACAGTTTTTGTCATTTTTAATATGGGTGAAACTAATTTTTCGTCCATTATAAAGTGGCAAGTTAATGTCAGTATACCTACATTTGCGTTGCTTTTCCATATGTCCGTTGTAACACTAAACATATTTCATTTTGTAAGAGCTTCTTTTAATTTATTTTTACCTCTTCATATAGTTTTGAGGTCGGTGAACATTTAAATGTGGTTTTACTTGGCAACGTGGATCTGGCAACTTGTATCTGGTGTCTAAGACATAAACAATTTTTTTCAAACCTTGATGGTCGGATGTTCCGAACGGCAGCATATCGACAGCGATCATTTGTGCATAAAGAGAATCAAGTTCGTTTTTTACTTTTGAACTAGCATCATACAACTGACTTCTGTTAAAATAGTTTTTTGTAGAGCTTCTCGATTCTTTTGGTTGCGCCTCTTGCACTTGATCTAGCTCACAAGATGATATCTCACCTTTCAGTTCTACTAGTTATCCATGGTGCTCTAGTTGTTC
The DNA here is from genome assembly GCF_021461395.2 of Schistocerca americana. Lineage (NCBI taxonomy): Eukaryota > Metazoa > Arthropoda > Insecta > Orthoptera > Acrididae > Schistocerca > Schistocerca americana. The sequence goes on along the minus strand of NC_060129.1, from coordinate 126,820,841 downwards.
TCCACGCTTTCTTTTTAAGTGGTCTCGTAAATTAGTTCTATTTCCTGATCAGGCTTATAATCTTTAATGCAGATTGTTCCACGAACAATACCAGACTGGAATAGAAGGGGGAACCGATAGAGGTACTCAAGGTACCCTCTGCCACGCGCCGTCAGTTATAGATGTAGATTGTATTAACTGACTATTATCCCCCACTTTCTTGGAAAAATTGCACACACATTATTAAGTTTTACCATTCATTTTCAAAACAATAACAAAAAAGCTCTATTTATGCACCTATTTCATAAACAAATTAATCCTGGAATCGCGGAATTTCCTCGACCAACAGAGACCATCGGTGACACGCGGTAAGTGCTGATCGTTTATTCGTTTCGGCACCATTTGGAACACTTCGTGGCTACTGTGCTCTTCGTCTCACTACTGCCAACGACAGTAGTGACATTATAGTTGCGTGATAAGGAATTAGTGACATTATAATTGCGTGATAAGGAATAATCCTGTTATGTTGCGTTTAAATAACCTCACAATATCTATATTGACTTACGAAATTTGTTATTAACAATCCGAACGAATTCAAAAGTAATAGCAGTATACATGGCTACGACACTAGGAGAAAGGATGATCTTCACTACTCAAGGTTAAATCTAACTTTGGCTCATAAGGGGTTAAATTATGCTGCCATAAAAGTATTTGGTCACTTACCTAATAGCATCAAAATTCTGACAGAACGCCATATAGCATTTAAAAGGAAATTAAAAGAATTTTTGGATATAGTAAGTGGGGAATTTCACCAACCCGCACAAAAATAAAAAATTAAAAATATCCAGTGTCATGTAATATTTTGTGTAATGTAATATCTTGCATAGACACCTTTTATTAACCTGACACGTCCTACATAATTACGAAGTGTCGTATTCATGATCTGTGGAACAAGTACTAATCTAATCTAAGTGACTAAGAAGCCATTGTTGGCACATAGAGGTCACCTCCTACGATATCCCGACGAGCAAGAAACTTTAGGGGCAGCATGCTTCCTGGTTACGCTCGAGAAATTATTAATCAGGTGTCAGAACGATTTAAACTCGAAAAAATAAAAATAATGGTGAACTAATTCACCCGCTGCACAAGTTTCAAAGAAGGGGTTTCAGCATTAATGGGCTAGAGCTTAAGAAATATCTACAGGATTAGGAGTTTTGCAAAAACATTGCCGGACATTCACCTCAACTCTTGGCAAGAAGAGATAAGTTTTGTCTCACATCCATTGAAAGACTGACATTTCGCCCGATTTACTTGTGAATATGCACTGCAATACTGTGAAAGCATACAGCATGTAAATACAGCTGTTTATTTTACTGATTATGTCCAGCCAGCATTACCAATAAAAAAACATTTACTATATTCACTTTGGTGGGTGTTTTCTTGAAGGAACAAGCTCCACCAATCGAACACAACACTGGCAACCAACACATGAATGAAATTTGTGCTTCTAAGAAAAGCAGAATTGTCGCAGGAGAGTTAGGATTGTGTCAGTATTTCGTGTTTTCGAATCACCTTATTCATTAATACGTGCAACTGAAAACACTTGTAAGTACAATGAGGACTCAGAAACAGAAGAGGACAGTAGCAGGTGTGTTTAATTAATAACGATAATAATCGTTTTTATTTTAAAATACGTAACACAATACAATCACAAACACTTAATTTATAAAATGTAATTTTTTCCTCTATTAACTGTGTTGTATTACAATAGCCCTATTTACATTTGTATTCCTACTAGTAAGTAAACTCACACATTTGAAGATGACAATCTGTATAATGCGCATTCACGAATTCATGTTATTTACGTGTGTTATTTTTACCGTAAGCATCTTCAAAAATGGTTCAAATGGCTCTCAGCACTATGGGACTTAACTTCTGAGGTCATCAGTCCCCTAGAAATTAGAACTTTTTAAACCTAACTAACCTAAGGAGATCACACACATCCATGCCCGAGGCAGGATTCGAACCTGCGACCGTAGCGGTCGCGCGGTTCCAGACTGTAGCGCCTAGAACCGCAGCATCTGATCTGTCGAGATGCGCACGACCGTTAGTTGTCATCACTGGAAGACAAACAATAAAATTCCTCCGACTCTCACTCCCCCCCCCCCCCCCCCCCCCATAGAGACCAATCTGTTAACAACATAAGCTTATAAACAGCATAGACTTACTATGGTACCACCATATTTGATGTTAATTAAATATCTCCATACGATGTACATTCCCTCTGCACTCCACATGCCATGGAGGCAACAGGAACCGACCATTATTGAAAAAGAATTACATTATAAACGATATGATTATCGATAGCTAAACAAGATTGCCAATTAATCGATACTCTATCGATGTTTAAGGAACACTACAGCGACGAACTAGGCTTTTTAGAATTGTTTAACCTTTTTGTGGTCGAACAAAGCTCAAAGCGGCAATTGCTGAAGCTGAAGCTGATGGGAAACGAGGCTAGCAAGTTGCGACAGGCGACTTGTTTTTGCTTTCCTATTTTACACTACTATGCAATGTGTCACGGCCCATCAGACTAAAAAAATTCTATTACAGTTAGACCCAGTGCGCATATTTAGAACAACAATTAATGTAAGAGCGGAGACAGTCTCCCAAAGATCCGTTCTTGATCGGTGAGGCGCTGATTGTCACACTTTGTGATGTTCGATTACTTTTACATCCAGCCACACACAGCATCTCGAAACTTTTAGTGCCCAAAAAAGAACATTCAATGATTTACTTAATTTATACTATAACTTACGACATAACCTTGAAGAATTATCTGAGTGATAATGGAAAACAGTCATTGGTCGTTAATAAATTGCAATAACTATTTATACTAAATGTTAATAAATACATACCGTAAACATATTTGCAGCTTTATAGCCTTCACGTTAGTACCTGGAGATAACAAAAACAAATAGCGTGCTTGTCAGTTCGCATGTTGTTCTCAACCGCTAGAGGTGGGCAAAGCAGTTTTCTTTACCGAACCGTTACTTTTGTCATAGTTCTTGTTGTTGAACTAATTCAAAGTAACTACATAGATCATTTCCACCTTAAAGTACTAATTAATAAAAACATTTAGAAAAAACGTGAAGCTAATCAATCAAGAGAAAACTTGATTACTTACCAAAACTTAATGACCTTTTTTCTCAAATGCAATATTTTGGAAACCTGGGCAATAGAAACCACTAGAAATTATTCTCATTGTCACCCAGAGCGTTTATCTGCTTCCTACCTCTGTTTCATATCTGATAAGGTGTAGAAAAAGGAATAACTCGTTCTTATTTAATAGTTCACAAAAATTTATTCTGAAGCTGAGAGAAATAAATATGTAGAGACACTGTAAATCATATGAAAGCAAACAGTAAAACTATGTTGTAAGTGCAATCAAATATTTATTCAAAATAATGATACATTTATATCACTTTCTTTTAATCATTAAATTGTACAAAAATTTCTTTAGACAACTTATTTGGAAGCAGCCTATCTCTTTTCTCGGTCCTTATTTGACCCGATTCAAAAAATGCAAGGAACTGAGGTAGCTGGTACACACAATTTGCAATTTGGTGCAAGTGAGGGTATAATTATTGGTTCAAAATGGTTCAAATGGCTCTGAGCACTATGGGACTCAACTGCTGAGGTCATTAGTCCCCTAGAACTTAGAACTAGTTAAACCTAACTAACCTAAGGACATCACAAACATCCATGCCCGAGGCAGGATTCGAACCTGCGACCGTAGCGCTCTTGCTGTTCTAGACTGCAGCGCCTTTAACCGCACGGCCACTTCGGCCGGCGTATAATTATTGTCTTTGTTCCCAACAAAGTAATGGGTTAAACAGCCTGTGGAAAACTGATTCAACTATGGAGTTTTCTGTTTCTGTGATACTAGTGGCTTTTTTTTGTGCAGTTAAAGCCATCATTTAACTAACGAATGTCGCCCAGATCTTTGATGAGCTTAGTGCACACAGGGCTGAGGAAATCTGAGTTTGTGTGGGGGATGGGATATCATTCTGTTTTTGTTCCTTACTGATTATTCCTTGAACTTTTGCCACTAAACATCCATAGACTGTGTCGAACTTTTTTGTATTTTTAAAAGCAGACTTTTTAAAATGGGGATCAAGGAACGCTGATTCAAGAATTAATTCATGTTCCTTTGATATCAGCATGTCACTGATTTCCTTTAGCGTAATATCACACACTTGTTTTAAGACAGGAGGGAAATTTGGGGTTTTTGACATGTTAACAAAATCGCACAAATTTATGGACAATACCATTGTTTTAGAAAACGTTACACTTTTCGCAGCACTCAGATCATTGTTTACATCATCAAAAATTTCTAATATATTTATGGTATCTTCTGTAATAACCCAGTCAAAACTCGGAAGTGTTGTTTCGTTATATTGCAGTAATGCAAGAATGGATAATATATGGTCCTTATTAGTAAAGAATCTAACATTTCGAAGGCAGAATTCCAGGGTGTTGGCACATGTTGAGTTAATTTCAACCCAGTTTCATCTGATACTGGATTTCGAAGGGCTTCATTTAAGCATGTGAGCTTCTTTTGAAATGTTGCGCAATCGTTTTTCAATTATATGATTAATTGGCGAAATGCCCGATTTTACAATTAAGTTTAGAGTGCGAGCATAACATGGAATGTATTTTGAAACATCACTTGCTGCTGGAGTTATATTTGGGGCATTATCGGTCACAACTGTGACTAATTTGGAACCGATGTTCCACTCCTCACACTGTCTTCTGAGTAATGTTGCTAAAAGTCTGTAAATTCAATGTAACCCAATGAACTACTGCACAGAATCGAATTTAACTTTATAAAATGAGCTGTTATAACCACATACTTTGATTAATCAGTGAAATCGACCCATCTGTTGTGAGTGCCTTGGCAATTGAATCAGCTAATTTAGTTTTTACCTCAACTATTAAAATCTGAGTGCCGTTGTGACTACAAACTTCTAGAAAGGAATTTTCCGCTGGAAACATATAGCCAGGGCAAAGATGTGATATAATTTTTTCAAAAATTCATGGTCATCTACTATGTCAAGGGGGTGATATTCTTTACGTATCATGTGAAGCAGCTGCACATCAGTTGCTGAATTCTGTCAACGAAAATTGTGAAGGACGATGCTGAGGCCTGAAACGTGCTTTACTATCTAATACAGAAGCCGAAGTAGAGAAGGTTGTTAAGTATGATGATGACGCTGATAATGAAGATGATTGAGAATGCAATGAACTTGGTAATTCTTGTACTGAAAGAGACGATGGACTTCCCTCCGATGTCGTGTTGCTCATCCTGTCTTTGGGCACAGTCACGTGTTTGGTTGTTTAAGTGTCTCCTTAAATTTCCAAACGACCCTACGGCTGACTCATACGCGTTTAGCAGTATTTGCGTTCAGCCCTGTTACGTTCTTTTTCATTTAAGTATCAAATACTGTTAGTCCGTCATGAAGATATTGTCTGCAGTTAACGACCGCCGAAACGCGCTACAAAATAAAAATTATGCAGTACCACGTAACGAAAGGTGAAAAATATGGAGTATTGCAACTGTCGTTCATAAATATGGCTTGGACTGGAAATATGGGGGAAAAAAACTTACCCCGTCATATTGATACGGCCTGAAGACGTGGTTCGGGCTCAAGGGACGAAAGAAGCTGTAAAGCATGCTATTGCCTGACTGCGTGTTAACTGTTCCCAGATACTCTGTTCCATATACCACACATGTAGGGCTGCCACACGTTCGGGTTTCCCCAATTTGTCCTAGTTTCGAGGGTGTCCGGGAATGACCTTGGGGTTTTTTGCTACCGTCCGGGGTAAAACCGGATGATTCCTTGTGCCTGCAAGCGTTCTTTTTCATTCAAAATCTTTGTGTATGTGATTTTAATTACTTTTATTCGTTTATCACAGTATTTAATGTCTGAAAATGTTGAGCTATCGATTAAAGAATAAAGACGAAATAATCTGTTTATAATGCCTCTGTAATGGCGTCAAAAATGTACTTTTCGTTACCGAATGCTCATTTTTTGGACTGTAATTGTCACAAAAACATTTGCACCATAAATGCTTGTTACATTATGGCCGAAACAACGCAGATGAAGATTTAAACGAAAGAAAGGATTATAAATAAAATGAAATTCAAGCAAAAGCGTTAGCGGAAATAATGAATTCAATGAGATGAATGAAAATGTGATATGATAAAACAGAAGAAATTAAACTGATGTTAATAAATAAAAATAGATAAAATCACTTACACAAAGATTCCAAATGCAAGAAGAATGGTAAGTGGAAAAAAATGAAGCTAGGTCGATACTACGATGCAGATGACGTTGCAAAGGAATAGAAATGAAAAAAATTACATTTAAATCAGTTACATGAAAGAAAATAATGATTAAAGTTAATTTCCTAACAATCAAAAAATAAAAAAAATTCGAGGCACTTCAGGCGTTCCAAACCTACAAACTTGTGGGTGTCGCGCACATATCTTATTTCCAACGCAATGCTGCTAGTTGGAACACTATAGCTAATACGAGGTGTGTGTTTTTTTTAAGTAAGTACCGTTTTGAAACGAAAAAAAGACGTGCCAAGATATCTCAATAATTTTATTTTTACATGAAAGCCTGTACCTTAATCTACGCAATGACGCCATTACAGTCTGATTCTTGCTTGTTTACGTTGTGTTGTGTTTAAGATGCCTCCCATAATCGTGAGTCCCGCCGACTGTGAAGTACGGGCTGATACAGGATTTCTTAGTGCTAAAGAGCTAAAAGCGATCGATATTCATCGTTGAGATCTGTGCAGTTTACGGGGAAAATGATCAGATGGAATGATAAGAAAGTGGGTGAGAGCACTTAAAGATGGCTGCACAAATGTGCACGATCAACAACGAAGTGGGCATCCTTCGGTCGTTAATGAAAGTTTGGTGCAGGAAGTGGACAGTAAGGTGAGAGAAAACAGACGCTTTACGATTTCCTCCTTGCGGGATGACTTTCCTTATGTTTCTCGTAGTGTTTCGTATAGCATAGTGACCGAGCACCTGAATTACCGAAAATGTTGACGGATGAGCACAAAACCAAACGTTTAGGCAGTGCTTGACTTTCCTTGAGCGGGACCAGGACGACGGGGATGAGTTCTTAAGCCAAATTGTTGCGGGCGATGAAACGTGGGTGGCCTACGTCACGCCAGAATCAAAGCAACAGTCGTCCATGGAAGTTGAGCAAGGGCATCGTTTTGCTGCAAGACAATGCCCGTCCGCATGTGGCGAATCAGACCAAATACCTCATCACATCTTTCCGATGGGAAACTCGAGATCATCCTCCGTACAGCCCCGATCTTGCGCCCAGTGACTACCATCTGTTCCTGCACTTGAAGAAACACCTGGGCGGTCAGCGTCTTCGAGACGACGACGAAGTCAAAACAGTGGTGATGCAGTGGTTAGCAAGTCAGGCGGCCGACTTCTATGAGGAGGGTATTCAAAAACTGGTACAACGTTATGACAAGTGCCTCAGTATTGACGGAAATTATGTAGAAAAGTAGATTAAGATGCAAGCTTTCATGTAAAAATGAAATTATTGAGATATCTTAGGACGTCTTTTTTTAATTTCAAAACGGTACTTACTTAAAAAACACGCCTCGTACTACGCTTCCAGCACAACACGCGAAATTTCGAAATCTCATTTCGTCGATTGCTTGTCCACCAGGATGAATGGCATCAGTGTGTGATACCTCGGATTCTATCCTACGCAACGGTATACCAGCCGTGCGGATCTCTCCTTGTAAGAGAAGCTGCAAGTTCAATAAAGAACTGCGACAAAAGTATATCTATTTCACAAGCAACAACGATGAACTTGACTGCGATTGTGGGGCCTAGAATATCGGAAATGAAGTGGAATCTGAATTTCAATGGAAGGCCACACGTTTGGATCACGGAGTTACTTCAAACTTTGTACACCTTTAGTACGCAGTTACAACAACTTAATGTGCAAGTAGTAAGGTAAGCTCTGGTAATTCCGAGAAAATCGCTAGACGTTTTATGCGTCTATTATGTAACTGATTTACGTGTGCGAAGATACCAGCAGTAAGCAGTCGTTGTAGCCATGTGGTTAAGCGATCTTCATTGTACTAGTGTGAAGAACCTGAAGTACAGCCAATACTTTTCGCACTTCCTGCGGAGCATCTTCCACGATCCACCCCGTAGCTGTATTATCCATCGCAGGAGATAAATTTGATACATTCACACTTAGGAAATTTAGCAGATAACGGTACCTACATTACATTACGAGAAGACATTCCACAATGTTGGGGCGACGGCGTCCGTGGTGAACCGTCGCAGCATGCGCGTTACAGAAGTGTAACTTTTCTTTTCTTTTTTTTTTTTTTTCAGAGATAAGTCATGTCAACAAATAAATGAATACCCCTTTTGGCGGTGGAGACATAGCGGCCAGGCCTCGCAAAACGACCCCTGTCCACTTTGCCCCCGAGACCATTCCTTCTGTTCCTCTATCTATGGCGTATACAGGGTGGTCCATTGATCATGACCGGGCCAAATATCTCACGAAATAAGCGTCAAACTAAAAAACTACAAAGAACGAAACTTGTCTAGCATGAAGGCGGAAACCACATGACGCTATGGCTGGCCCGCTAGATGGCGCTGCCATAGGTCAAACGGATATTAACTGCATTTTTAAAAATAGGAACACCCATTTTTTATTACATATTCGTGTATTACGTAAAGAAATATGAATGTTTTTGTTGGACCACTTTTCTCGCTTTGGGATAGATGGCGCTGTAATAGTCACAAACGTTTAAGTACGTGGTATCACGTAACATTCCGCCAGTGCGGACGGTATGTGATTCGTGATACATTACCCGTCTTAAAATGGACCGTTTACCAATTGCGAAAAAGGTCTATATCGTGTCGATGTATGGCTATTGCGATCAAAATGCCCAACGGGCGTGTGCTATGTATGCTGCTCGGTATCCCGGACATCATTCAAGTGTCCGGACCGTTCGCCGGATAGTTACGTTATTTAAGGAAACAAGAGGTGCTCAGCCACATATGAAACATCAACCACGACCTGCAACGAATGATGATGCCCAAGTACGTGTTTTAGCTGCTGTCGCGGCTAATCCGCACATCAGTAGCAGACAAATTGCGCGAGAATCGGGAATCCCAAAAATGTCGGTGTTGAGAATGCTACATCAACATCGATTGCACCCGTACCATATTTCTATGCACCAGGAATTGCATGGCGATGACTTTGAACGTTGTGTACAGTTCTGCCACTGGGCACAAGATAAATTACGGGACGATGACAGATTTTTTGCACGCGTTCTATTTAGCGACGAAACGTCATTCACCAACAGCGGTAACGTAAGCCGGCATAATATACAGTATTGGGCAACGGAAAATCCACGATGACTGCGACAAGTGGAACATCAGCGAACTTGGCAGGTTAATGTATGGTGCGGCATTATGGGAGGAAGGATAATTGGCCCCCATTTTATGGATGGCAATCTAAACGGTACAGTGTATGCTGATTTCCTACGTAATGTTCTACCGATGTTACTACAAGATGTTTCACTGCATGACAGAATGGCGATGTACTTCCAACACGATGGATGTCCGGCACATAGCTCGCGTGCGATTGAAGCGGTATTGAATAGCATATTTCGTGACAGCGGATTTGTTGTCGAAGCACCATACCGTGGCCCGCACGTTCACCGGATCTGACGTCCCCAGATTTCTTTCTGTGGGGAAAGTTGAAGGATATTTGCTATGGTGATCCACCGACAACGCCTGACAACATGCGTCGGCGCATTGTCAATGCATGTGCGAACATTACGGAAGGCGAACTACTCGCTGTTGAGAGGAATGTCGTTACACGCATTGCCAAATGCATTGAGGTTGACGGACATCATTTTGAGCATTTATTGCATTAATGTGATATTTACAGGTAATCACAATGTAACCGCATGCGTTCTCAGAAATGAAAAGTTCACAAAGGTACATGTATCACATTGGAACAACCGAAATAAAATGTTCAAATGTACCTACGTTCTGCCTTTTAATTTAATAAACCTACATGTTACCAACTGTTCGTCTAAAATTGTGAGCCATGTGGTGTCACCGCCAGACACCACACTTGCTAGGTGGTAGCCTTTAAATCGGCCGCGGTCCGTTAGTATACGTCGGACCCGCGTGTCGCCACTGTCAGTGATAGCAGACCGAGCGCCGCCACACGGCAGGTCTAGAGAGACTCCCTAGCACTCGCCCCAGTTGTACAACCGACTTTGCTAGCGACGCTTCACTGACAACTACCCTCTCATTTGCCGAGACAATAGTATTAGCATAGCCTTCAGCTACATTTGCTACGACCTAGCAAGGCGCCGTATTCAATTGATAATTAATATTATGAAGAATGTATCATCAAGAGAGATGTTCTACAATTGTGGATTAAAGTTAAGTATTACATCATCTACGTACCTTATTGACAATTCTCAAGATATTGTCCTGTTCCAGACCTCACGCCAGTCAGCGTGTAATTAAACGCGTGCATTTCGGCCTCCTCTAGAAAAACAATGTTGGCTCTTCTGCCAACACTACAAGCCATATGTTTGTGACTATTACAGCGCCGCTTATCACAAAGCGAAAAAAGCGGTCCATCTAAAACATTCATATTTCTTTACGTACTACACGAATATGTAATAAAAAATTGGGATTCCTATTAAAAAAAAAAAAAGTTGATATCCATTTGACCTATGGCAGCGCTATCTAGCGGGCTAACCATAGCGCCATCTAGTTTCCCCCTTCAAGCTAGACAAGTTTCGTTCTTTGTAGTTTTTTTGTTTGACGCTTATTTCGTGAGATATTTGGACGGCCACGGTCAATGGACCACCCTGTATATACATGTATAAAAAACGGTTAGCGTCCGCGCTGTGGTAGAGAGTCGTAGGCGGGGCGGCTGTTCGAATCCCGCTAACACTTCTGTTTTAAGAAGTTTGTTTGCGTGGCCATCCTCCGCAGCAAGCACAAAAATATTAGTTTTGTAAGTAAAAACTGCGTTTTCTTGCTGTATGATGATCTAAAACCAACACATATCAAAACAAAACTGTATCGTTCTAGATCCCACGGAAAACGCCTTAGAGTAAAAAAAAAAAAAAAAAAAAAAAAAAAAAAAAAAAAAAAAAAAATTGTGGATGGCGTCTTGCAGAAATAAATTAAAGCGCAGCAAGAAAAGGCGGTTTTTATTTACAAATCAAATACTTCTTCTTTAGCCTATATTTTTTTCATCACTGGCCACATTATTTAAGTTATATGACAGCTGAGAGGTAACATAATGAAAATACCCACGTGCATTTTAATGAAGTTGTAGCGAATTTCACATTTTATTTGACTATTTTCTATTTGTAATTAAATTTCCAGAGACGAGGGACAGGCTTCCAAAGCCCATGTCAAATCTCGCTAAATAATGACGCGAATGACGTTTTTCACATACAGTAATATAGGGATAAGAGTGTGCCCGACCACAAGAGTAATTTTCGATTACTCGGATGTGCTCCCGTCATCACACGCTACCGGCTTGTGTTTGTTATACTGACGTGGAAAACATTAATTGAAACTTCTTCCAACTACACGTTTTTTCAGTGTATTATCTTAGGAATGTTATATAAATTAAATAACATGAACAGTGATGGAAGAAAAAATCAGTTTGAGCGGGAATCGACCCGTCGCCTCAAACTCATTCGTCTTACGTTGCTCGATGGTTAATTACTTTTTTTTTTCATTTTGTTAGTTCTTATTCTTTGTGTTTGGTCGAAGCGGACATCACATGACATCCGTCGAAGTTCGTTGTTGATCATTACAGGGGCAGTGTGTGATCTGTGCTTTTACCAGTGGGGAGGATGTCTTAGGGGGTTAATAAAATTATATACGTTACTAGCTTGGACCGTGGCGTTACCCGTGGTTAAACAGTTATTTATAAATAGATGTTAATGCCGAAACTCACTATTCACGCGTATGTACTATCAGAAAAGCCATCCCTTGTTATATCTTTAAAAGTACATTATAGGTGAAGCTTATTTACAAAATCATCTACATACAGATATACGAGGGGAATTCAAAAAGTAAAGGCACATTTGTGAAAAGCTGTACTTATTCTGATGATAGAAAACTGAAACATGCGTTATTTTTCTACGTAACCTCCCTGGACTTCAATGCAGTTTTTCCGACGTTTTACGAGTTTTTTTATTTCATCAGAAAATACGATCATCAGTTGCATCTGTAACCAATTTTGCACCGCAGAAATGACGCCTTCATCGCTTTCAAATCTTCTTCCCTGTAGTGCTTCCGTTAAGGGTCCAAACATGTGAAAATCGGTTGGAGCCAGGTCTGGACTGTATGGTGGGTGTTCCAGCACCTCGAATCTCAACTCCTTTATTGCGTCGGCTGTCCGTTCGGCAGGATGTGGGCGAGCGTTATCTTGCTGCAGGATGACACCCCTTCGCAGTTTTCCACGACGTTTGGATCTGATTGCAGGTTTTAGTTTCGTACGCAACACATCACATCCACCATACAATACAGACCTGGCTCTAAAGCCTCGTTTACGCTGGGGCGGCGTCTTGCAACATTGTGGCATGCTACGGAAATGTGGCGTGCGTCGTCTTGTCGTTTAGTTCTAAATGTTTTGAATTGCTTACCTACTACATAACACTTTTTCAAAGTTAATAACCGAGCATAATAATAGTATTAATAGTAAGACTGTATTAAGAACTTTCAGTGCTCGGCTCCACAAATTTAAATTATCTGTAAAGTTTTACTCCAGTGCGTGGGAAATAAACATCCCAGGTTGGGATGCATAAACTAAAACCATGCTAAGGGGGGGGGGGGGGAAATCTCCCCCCCCCCCCCTGCAAATCGCACACTGTACTGAGGGTAGCTCAACCGTCTGACGGAACACACTGAGCTACCGTAACGGTCGTTTGATCATAAACTCTGTCTGATACCTACGCGCAGATATATAAGGCACATAATAGACGCGTAAAACTTCTCTTGCAATTTTCTTGGAATTTCGAAAGTAGTGCACCTTGCTACTTGTCACATAGTGTTGTTTTAATGGCCTACTAAAGGTGCACAAAGTTTGAAGTAAATCTGTGATCCCAACACATGGCCTCCCCTTGTTAAGTGAAAAAACGAACAGTTTCGGGCTTCCGATGCAATGCAGTTCGTATTTCGCCGTTCACTGCTTACAAGGGAACCTCCCCATCGCACCCCCCTCAGATTTAGTTATAAGTTGACGCAGTGGATAGGCCTTGAAAAACTGAACACAGATCAATTGAGAAAACAGGAAGAAGTTGTGTGGAACTATGAAAAAATAAGCAAAATATACAAACTGAGTAGTTCATGGGAAGATATGTAACATTAAGGACACTAGGAACGCAGGAGCGCCGTGGTCTCGTGGCAACGTGAGCAGCTACGGAGAGGATAGTAATAACACAACATTATTTTACAATGAATAGAGCACATCCTCAACTCAAAACATCTACAAAAATAATAACAATAATAATACCATAACTAGTAATAAGTAAAATTCCATAAAATAACTTTGTTTTCTTATATACTAATTATTCTCTGTAAATAACTAGATCGTACAATCAAATCTTACTCCATATTCACTCCGCCATACGTATAAATGTAGCGTACAAAGGCTCAGAAACGCTAAATTGCTAAACTACAACAATAAACGGTGCAAGAACCAACTAAAAAACCTCTGACTGACAGACTTTCGAAAAATATTAAAAAAATTAAAAAAACAAAAAAAATACCAAATGAAATAATTACCTGGACAGTACAGTAACAGAAAAATAAAAGCAAAGAATGGATTGTCTCGTCTTTACAAGTAAAATGTAAACTGTATTTTGTAAAACGAAATTGTTATTTTGTAAATAAAAGTCTATATACGATAAAAAAAAAAAGAACGGAAGGTCCTTGGTTTAAATCTTCCGTCGAGTGAAAAAGTTTAACTTTTTATTTTCAGTTTATGTGACAAACTCTTATGTTTTCATCACTTTTTTGGGAGTGATTATCACATCCACAAGCAAACCTAAATCGGGCAAGGTAGAAGAATATTTTTACCCATTCGCCAAGTGTACAAGTTAGGTGGGTCGACAACATATTCCTGTCATGTGACGCACATGCCGTCACCAGTGTCGTATAGAATATATCAGATGTGTTTTCCTGTGGAGGAATCGGTTGACCTATGACCTTACGATCAAATGTTTTCTGTTCCCATTGGAGAGGCACGTCCTTTCGTCTACTAATCGCACGGTTTTGCGATGCGGTCGCAAAACGCAGACACTAAACTTATTACAGTGAACAGAGATGTCAATGAACGAACGGACAGATAATAACTATGCGAAAATAAAGAAAGTAAAATTTTCAGTCGAGGGAAGACTTGAACCAAGGACCTCTTGTTACGCAGCTGCTCACGCTACCACGGCGCTCCTAATTTCGCGCTGTCCATTATGTTGCTTATGTTACCCATGGACTACTCAGTTTGTATATTTTGCTTATTTTTTCACTGTTCCACACAACTTCTTCCTGTTTTCTCAATTGATCTGTGTTCAGTTTATCAAGGCCTATCCACTGCGCCAACTTATAACTAAATCTGAGGGGGGTGCGATGGGGAGGTTCCCTTGTTAGAAGTTCGGACGCATGGGTCCAGAGTCCAGGAAGGGATGGATGGTTCACTTTTTATCTGAAACTACCAATAAGTAAGACCGCTTTTATTGCCCAAAATATTTTTTTTTCTGATAAAACATTGCAAGAAAAGCAGTCCTGTTTTAGATGTAGCAGAGACGAATTTGAATGCGAGTGTGGGGCCTAGAATACTGGAACTGGATATGAACAAAACTAAGTGAACTAATGGAGCGATTTCGGTCTTCCGATCCGACGTAGTTCGTAGTCATGGCGCTTTTTAGGGGGGAGCGGACCAGTGGAGTGCGCTCAATACCAAGCGAGGGGAGAATCGCGCATGCGCACTGTAGCTCCCAGTATATAAGGGAAGCGATGGGTTAAGCGAACTAAAGAACTATAGTTTACTAAAAGAAAAATCGCTTAGAAGAGTTCCTTTCCGGGATTAGTTAATTTGCATTAGTTCGTTCACGAACTACAACATAGAAACTCAGGCGGAACAAAGACTGCGAGTGGCGTCAATACAAGGTACGGACTGACGTCATCAGATGGCGTTAGCTGTCCGATGCGGTTCTCATGACGTCACGAATTTCACCCAATCAGCATCAGATTTTGTGCGCAGCGAGTCCCTGCACCGCGGGAAGGTAGGTATTGATTGGGGGGTGATCCTTCGCAGTTCATGTCAAGCGCCCGTTGAGGCTGCGTCGCTGCGCATCAAAGACGTTTCAAGGTACGAATTTAAATGTAGTAAAGAAACAGCACGCCAAAGAATTGTATAATGGTGCTAATAATGATGATATTTAGTGTATGGTTCTGCAAATCGAAGAGGTTTAGGTGAATAATCTGTGATGTAACTTGGCATCAAGGGTCACGTTCGTTTTATCGACGTCCGTAGTCTGCAAACCACCATGAAATTCTTGGCTGATGTGTACAACGCATTTTTCGGGTTGCTTCTTGTATGATTACGTACGAGCCTGGAAAGAACGATTACACAAATGCGTCTTTGTGCGTTGTAAGTAGACCATCTTGTCTTCGCGGCCATCATGGGGGAGATACGTAGGGGCTTGGGATATATTTCCTCGATTACTTACTTAGAGCTAGTTATGAAACGAGAAGGTTTTTGCGGAATAGTTTGCGTGTATCTTTGTAAATATCTGCCTGTTGAGGATTTTTCAGCATCTGTGCGATGCTCTCCCAAGGGTCTTTCGAACCTGCGGCCATTTGGTCTCCCTTTGTGTTCTATTTAGTGTCAGAACGCAAGCGAAATCTGTAAAATTAAAACGAAAATAATACCGCGTGTTAGCCAACGAGAAACACAAGCAGTCGTTTTTAAATTTTGAGATATCGAGTGATTAACTGTCAAAACTCACGAGTTCTAGTAGAAGTGGAGCAAAATCTGACTTTGGGAAAATGTTCAGCGGTTCTAATGCAAATTTTTGACAATCGCCTAAATTAAATGTCTGTTCGGCACGAGTGCAGTAGAATACCTTACATTAGAACAGAAAGAAGTGAATGCTTCGTGCTGAGTAAGAAAAGAATAGTTTGGGCTGAGGAAGAGATATTGCACGCAGTAAATTGGAAATTAAATATGCCGCCAATAAATTACCCAGTGACTATTGTCGCTAGTTTCGTGACACGACCAGGACCTACAAGCAATAACTTTTTGCTGCCGATACTTCTGCCCGACAATATTCGCACGACTACAGTACCAACTAATAACAGAGTAGGACGCCTATAAAATAAATTTTTGCTTCTTTAATGAGAAGGGGTGTCAAATGGCTGTTCGTAATACCAAAATGTAATATATGAACATAAGGATAAGGAGGCACGGGGTAACTGGCCCACTGTTTTTCAGCATGCCATTTTAAGACCTACTGTTTGTTTTATTCAACATAATTTTTAAATATTCTAATATAAAATGAAAGTTTCATATAGAAAGGGAATGCGGAAGTGTCCGTATCGACCCGTCTGCATAGACCCATGACGTCACCAATATGGCGGAAATGGCTTTTCTGGACGTCTCGAATATGGCACTTATGATACCACTACATACACACAACAACAAACATGAAAATACGTATAAATAACACTTCCCTCCAAATATACAAACTATCGGGACAACCGCGGGAAATTGGGGAATGTCAGATTCCACCCGTCTGCTTTGAACCATGACGTCGCCAATATGGCGGAAATGTCTAGTCTATGCGTCTCCAATATGGCGCCTATACCATAGGCAACAAACGCGAAAATACATACCCTCCAAAATTACAAACTATCGGGACATCTGCGGGAAATTGGGGGTTTTAGGGAGGGGAAAGGCTAAATGTAACAGGAAAAAACCACGATCCTAAAACACGCAAGATGAAATCTGCAGGAATTCCAAAGTCTACGGGAATCACACACATCCCTTGATCTATCTAAGTCAACGGCATCTGAAGATACCAAAACACCAACGCCTACAGCAAAAACTACTGAAATTGGGACCACAGCTGACAGTACCAAAACACCTATACCTACATATAAAAAACATGAAAATTGGGATCGGCCATTTCCCTTGACCTATATAGGTCAACTATAACTACTGATACGAAAAAACAAACACCTACAACTATGAAAAACAAAACCACAATACGTCAAAAAATATAAAACTCAAACATTTCTGCGTAAATTAAAACGCATTAAATACACAAAATATTACAACTCGACAAAATAGACAAAAAAGTTACTTACCACAAACGAATTCCCCCCCCCCCCCCCCCTATAAACACACACACACTGAGACCGAGAGAGAATACCCTTATGTCAGAGGGTCAAAGCAGACGGGTGGAATCGGATGCTTCCGTTGACCCTAAAAATTTTTTTGGGGGGGGGGGGGGGAGGGAATTGGACCTAACCAGTCTATAATCTGTGTATGCTGTTTTTTGATTTGGTGTATTTGTGCCTGTTGACGAGCATTAAAGCCACACTGCAAAATCAAACTTACTTCAATAATTCTATTAGTACCAATATCAGAGGAGTTGTATCACAGGCTGTCGTTTATAGCAACAAAACATCGAAGGGTTGTGAAGTGTCAGTGGTATGAGAAGAGATTTCATGATAGTAACATGGTCTTAATAAGCTTATCTGGATCAATTTACTTGGTATGTGCATTATGCATGCATAATAAATTAATAATGCTGGCCTCTGTGAGTTAATATTATTTAAAACAGTAACACTGGCCCAGTTAACAAATGGTGCCGGTCTCTATCCAAGCCTGTTTGTAGGCACCTCTGCCAATCCTGCTCTCTAATACATACCATTCTTTCCTTTAAGCATGCAAAGAAGTGGCATCATTTAACAACTGACAAACATGGTAAGGCTAGTGTTTACTCGTCTGATAGAACTCGTCTTATGTTTCCTTTCAAATGCTAACTGCTCCAACAATTCTAGGCTTAGAAGGGTCATGAGTGAATGAGGGTTCATAACTTATGTTTGTCCTGGTTTTCCCCATAGGTTTAGTTCTTTCACAGTGGCAGTGAGCTTTTAAAAAATGGCAAAGGGATGATCACAATAAGAATGTGAAATATCGAGAGCTCCCCTTATGGGAGGTGAAAGATAAATAATTAATCCATTCACAGTTATTGTAGTTTGTTTGATGTAGCATTCAAATATACCCAGCACATCACCTGATTACAACCCCAATCTGTCTTACATTAAAGACTTTCGTGGTTAATATGGAGAACCATCAGCTGTATAATGGAACGTCGACAATGAAAATTTGTGCCGCACCTGTACTCGAACCCGTATTTTCTGCTTATCACGATGCTTTTCTGTTTGGGTATCCAAGCATAACTCACAGCTAGACTGAAACTTCCATATGTCATCAACTGTGTGTCTGCAACTTGTACTCGTACATCCTTTATGTATGTTCCCGTATAGGGGAGACATTTCACTTAAGTCGCTTGTCCAGTGTTGGTGGATAAATACAATATTGCAGTGCTTTTGTTATTCCAAGTTACGAAACAATGTACCTTCAGACATAAATATCGTCTGTTAGGCTTCTGTTCCATCTATGAAAAATGGGCCTATGAGCTCATGGTTCATTCTATCACACCACAGGTTTACACTTCATAGACACTTTCTACCCAGCGAAGTGTACGGGGGTTGTCAGCAGACCAATAGAGCATGTTCCTACAGTTTATCTGGCCGTGATTGATAAATGTGGTGCCATCAATAAACAAGATATGATACATTTGAAGTATCCTGTCTTAGAGCCCATGTACAGAGGTTAACAAGATTCATTTCTATGCAGCTATTGAGGGAGACGATACGATAGGGATGGTGATGGGACCTATGTCGATGGAAAATGCACAGGTCACTTGCCCGACTCACGCTGCTTCCTTGTGTGATTGCAGAGGTGCTAATGTCCAGATCAACTGCAACAGCAGCAGCAACATTACTTTTCTTCTCTTCTGTCATCACTTGTTTCCTTCTGTTGCACTGTCTAGGTGCTACAGTATCAGTTTCACGTAAATGGTCGAAGAGGTTCATAAATAATTGCCAAGGTGGTTGATATCTGTTTGGATGTCTTACCGCATGTGCCGTACAAGAATGAACTGCCTTCTTCCTAACTCTCCATACAACATGAGCATGTTGGTTTTTTCTGCACTGGTAAATCCCAACATTCAACCTTCTGCTTGTACTGTCACGCACTGACTAGCAAGTCGCAATGCCCTCAAGGAACACGCTTGCACACTGTAAGAAAATGTAACATCGTACCTAGCGACAACGCAGGTTGAAAATCACAAACAATTATCAGTGTGAGAACTTCTCAGAATGCAATAGCTCGTAGATGACTCGAACTAGAATCCTGCAGCAAACACCACTGACATGCTTTTAGTTTGTGAATGTCAACATGCATTGTTCCGTTTAAAACGGTGTATGTCTGCACAAAAAATACTTGCTATGTGTTATTACGATCTGTTTATTGGCTAACAGTATGAGCCCCTGACTACCAATCCACTCTCTGAAAACTGCACATCACCCACTTGTACATTCCCGCAATATTTGCAGTGGAACTTCTAGGTTGTCTAATAAAGGATTAGTGGCTCTCTGTGGGAATTATTAAGTCCACCCATTGCACCACATTATTATGGTGGAAAACAGTTGGAAAAGTTACATCTCATATGACTGAGAAGATAGTGCTGTTAAGATTTCTGTCAGCAGGGATAATTATAAAGACTAGGAATATTTCGACTCCTGTCCAAGCAAAGCTAAATACACTATTATGGAGGAGGATCTCATGATGACACCTAAAGTACCTCCGATTTCATTATTTAGCTCTTTGTGGCAAACAGTGCCCAAATTTTTTTAAAATTTTAGTTAATGATTATTTTATTTTTGCCTTGTTTGTCACTGATACAGCTGCTTTCATTTTCTGCATTAATTGTAGGCAGGTGCCTTCTTACCCAACCACAGTATTTCTTGCCCTTAACTTTCCACTAATGCTTGTGACTTCTGTGTATTTCTATAAATTCAGCAGTGAACTCTCTGGGACACTGACGCGTACCACCCATTTTAGAATTCAGGCTGCACACTGGGTTAGTGGGTTGTTGCGGGAATTATTAAATCCTCCATTGCACAACATTGTTATGGTGGAAAATTTACAGCCTAGCTACATCTCACATGACTGGCACTGTCTTAGTGCCGTTAAGATTCCTGAAGCACTAGACAGCAGAAGCAGAAGTTATCTGATTATGTACAGTATATAAACCATGGATTTAATGTACAGGGGACTCATCAGTATAAGTAATATAGGTCCTTATAGTGGAGATGTTGAGTTGCAGATAGGCATAAGAAAAGACTGTCACACATAAGCATTTAGCCGAAAACACGTTTATCAGAATTACACACACAAGACGACAGTCTCTGTCTGCCGAGGCCAGGCCCATTATTCCATCCTGGGTTTTCCGTTGGTTATTATAGGCCGTAGTGGAGACACATATAATGTGTCAAAGAAAACTACAATTAATCTTAATTTATAGCCGTCAGTACAAGTTAATTACATTAGCCAGCAAAGAAAGCTGTATCATTATTTAAAAATAGTTACTGAATGACATTTTTGCACAAGGTTGGGATGTAATTTTCTTGGGCTTACTGGAGACTGGGATATCACTCATCTACTGTGATGAGGGACCTCACCGTGCTGAAAACCTGTATTTTGAGCGTATCCAACATGGCCACCAAAACATTGATCCTAACACCTGCAAAAGTACAAATAACATGCAAAGCAATTCAGTGACTAAACCCAATGAAATTAGTGGAACAACCGTGGGAAACATTTTTTGGGTGTGGGGGAGGAGGCAAACTTAAAATTCAATAGTAAATACAACAGTTAGAGATCGAACACAACAAAAAATAGAAACTGCAAAAAAAGACAAAATCATACAAAACACATCATAAGTTCATGGTATCCAAAACTAGGATTAACTTACATAGCCCAATCCTCAGCCCTAGACAAGGATACTAGTACCCCACCCTCACCCCACAACTACAGAAGCCGAGGAAGATTACAGGGGTCGACAGAAGCGTCCGATCTCACGCGTCGGCTTTCGCCCGTGATGTAAGGGTGTTGTCGTGTGTGACGTAATGACGGCGCGGAGCGTGTTAGTAAACATCGTTGTGTTGCCATTTGTTGTGCTCTCTGGTGGTTTGTTCAGGGTTTTCGTTTGTGTGGTGCAATGGCCTCAGTTTGCTTTTGCTCATTATCCAGAATTGTTAGCGTCGGCTGTGTTTGTAGCGGAATTCGTTTCAGTGAGTTCACGAATTTGTGTGAAGGTTAATTTAGTGTTGTCCGCTTTACGTCGTGTGGTAATTTTAGTAAAATTAATCAGTTGTTGTTTTTGTTCAGGAATGGTTATGACGGATAAAATTAACAGTGCACAGGTCAAGGGAAGTGTTCGATCCCAATGTGTAGGTGTGTGTGTTGCTATTGGTATCGGGAGATGTTTGAGCTATATAGGCCAAGGGAAGTGTTTCATCCTAATTTATGGGATCGGGATCTGCTGTTGAGCTATGTAGGTCAAATGAAGTGTCCGATTCCAGATGATATTGTGTTTAGTGTGGGGAGTTTTGTGATGTCTGTTTTTTTTCGGCGTTTTTTGTGGTTTTGTATGGAGGTGGGTGTCTAAATTTGTTTGTATTTAGTTTGCCCCCACCCAAAAACACCCCATTTCCTGTGCTTGTCCTGTTAGTGTCATTAGGCTTTTTGTGGAAAGTGTGTGTGTTTGTTTTTTGATGTATTTTCGTCCTCATAATGTGTACGTAACGACTTTATATGCACCATATTGGAATCGTGGTTTATGGTCGTTTCCGCCATATTTGTGAAGTCATGGGTCAAAGCAGATGGGCGGGATCGGACGCTTCCGTATTTCCGATTACAGCCTTAAGGCATCGAGGTCATTAGAGACTGAGCTCAATTTTGGGCTGTTGAAAGGATGGGGAAGGAAATTGGTTGTGCCCTTTCAAAGGAACTGTTCTGGCATTTGCCTGGAGTGATTTGAGGAAATTGTGGAAAACCTAACCCTGAATGACCAGACACAGATTTGAACCATTATCCTCCCAAACATGAATCCAGTGTGCCATCTCACTCGTTGATTTTGCTATGAAATTTTAGACGAGAGTTGCAACAAGTTTTCAGATATTTTTGAGATGATAGAAGACCTAAATGTCAGTAGTTTTCTACAATACGAGAGAAGGAAAGTTGCTACTCACCATATAGTGGAGATGCTGAGTCGTGATAGGCACAAGAAAAAGATTCACACAATCATAGCTTACGGCCATTAAGGCCTTTGTCAGCAGCACGCGCGCACACACACACACACACACACACACACACACACACACACACACACACACACACACACACACACACACACAGGCAGTGTAGTTTCAGCTCTCTGAGACTACAGACGTGTGTGCAAGTTGCGCTTGCATGGGTGTGTGCGTGTAAAGCTATGATTGTGTGAATCTTTTTCTTGTGCCTATTGCGACTCAGCATATCTGCTATATGGTGAGTAGCAACTTTCTTTCTCTCGTATTGTTACATTCCATCCTGGATTTTCAGTAGTTTTCTACAGTTTCATTTGAGCCTTTGTTGAATAACAGCTTTGCTACTGCATACTTTAGAGCATCTGGGAAACCATTTCTTCGAAAGACTGATCCATTAATTGGTATAGGGGTCTGACATTGTGCTAGAATCTGTATTAATTATTTTAGTGGGTATTATCATTTCATCAAGAAGAGTTTTTATTTTCTAATGATAATATTAGTTTTCTAAATATTTAGCTGTAATGCTTTCAAATTTCATTAGAACTACTGTACTATCCTGATTGAAATGAAGTTATGGACATTATCTAAGTAACCTCTTACATCCACATTTAATTTTGATATATTTATAAACTGTTTTTAAAAAGCTCATTGAAGTCTTCTGATATAAGGATGTCACCAAACTTAATTTTGGAGATTTGTGGTTTGCCAGCTATGATGTAAAGTTAAGAGTTGATGACTGATGATACTGCCTTTGATTTGTGCCGTTCAGAATGAATTTTTTACGTGGCATTTAATTTGTTGCTTTTACCACTCTTCGAAATTTTCAAGAAATGTCTCAGGATTTTTAGAACTTGTAATACAATGATCCAGTGGCCAGTTTACTTCAAATCTACAAAAGAACAAGTTTATATTTTCTTTACTGAAGTACAATTTGCGTACTTTTCCTAATGTCTGGTTCATTTAATTTTTTGCAGCCCCGAAAACAACCCAGACTGATCAGAAGACCGTGGCTCAATGCAGAATTTCCTCGCATCATCAAATGTATATAATTTGTCAGAATGTGCAGTTTTGCTATCACGTGTGAATTCTGTGAAGTTTAGCTTCAAACCAAATACTCGAATGCTGAAGAAACAGGCGAATCTGACGTAGTTTACACACCAGATTTGTTGCACTTTCTAGGCTGCAGTTTATCTGCATTTGTAATCTGCAGCCCTAGATTGAGTCACATTTGCTCAAACTTAACTCCAACTTCCATGTTTTGCATTCATCTCACACTTGTGGAAGTTAAATATTCACTCACCTCGATGAAGTGTCCATTGGTGTTGCCTGCTCACTCGTGACGTCATTGCCATACGATTTACACATTGGAATCTAGCGCACACCTGCTACGAATAGCCGATGTAGACAATAATGAAACTTTGTTGTCTAGTACATGAAACCAGCAATTTTTATCAATTTTGGAGTTTGTTTTTGAGATAAATGGGACAAGTTGACAGAAAAAATTAGCAAAAAATAAGTGACTCGTATATAGGTAGGGACATCTGATCCTCACTTACAGTAACCACAACCTTTTTTCTCTAAAAAATATATTTTAAGTCGTATTTTTAAGGTCTAAAACTGCCCACTAAAGTTTCTCATGCAAAGCACTATTTCAAAGCATCATTCTGTAGTATGACATTGAAATCACGTGATCGATGCCTCCTTCCCTCGTCCCATAAAACAATTTAGCGTAGAACCATATATCTTTTTAAACAGTGGAAAGTCCAAAATGGACTAACTATTTTATGAAAAATAGCTTCCTACGCACTGTATAGAGGAGACATTGCGTGATAGGCAGACAACTCACACACGTAGGTGTGACAACTGTCTCTGGCCACTGTAGCCGGTCTGGGACTCCAACTGCACCTGACTGTTGGCAGAATAGAAGGCTGTATAGTGCTGCAGTGGGGGTAGGGAAGGTGATAAGTAGGTGGAGGATGGGACTGGTGAAGGTTGAGGTCAGGCGAGTTACGGGGACAGAGGATATGTTCCAGGGGTAGCTCCCATCTGTGCAATTCAGAAAAGCTGGTGTTGATAGGAAGCATTGTCCCAGCCTTGTACAGAAACAGATGTGTGGTGCCATCTCTCTCCAGTCACCTCCCACATAGCCACTGTCTGGCCACAAAAGAGCACTCACCTTGTGACTCGGCACCACCTAGGGCTGGGAGCAATTGAATCACTTTCTCTGCCAGGATTTCAGCTACCTCTCATCCCCTGAAATGAGGAATGTCCTACTCACTACCCTTCCCACCCCTCCCACAGTGATATCCTGCCACCCATTGAACCTACACAATAATCTCGTCCGTCCCTACTCCGACCGAGCCTCGTCTCTTGGCTCACATACCTGCAATTGTCCTATATGTGAAACCTGTTCCATACATCCTCCCATCACCAGCTACTGCATCCAATCACAAGCATCACCTATCCCATCAGAGGCACAGCTAAATGTGAATGCAATCAGGTGATCTACAAACTAAGCTGCAACCCCTGTTATGCAGTCTACATGGGTGTGACAATTGACAAGATGCCTGTCTGCATGAATGGCCAGAGACTAACTGTGGCTGAGAGACAGCTGAACGTGTTGCCCAACATGATGTGCTTCACTTAAATGACTGCTTCACGGCCTGCATCTCTGTATCCTTCCTACCAACACTGGCTTTTCTGATTACAATATGTCCTACATTCCCGTAACTCTCCTGGCTTCAACTTTGGCTAGCCATTGTGTTTCACCCATCAACACCAGCTTTGTGTTTAAAAAAGGACAAGCCTGGTTTTATGCAATTGACAAAGTACAGATATTTCAGACTATGTTTGGCTAAAATATAATTGGTGTTTGGTTGTTAAGATATTACTGTGATGCTGTTTCCGTTTGGTGTTAACTTTTACGTTTGAGGTACTTCTTGGCCACCATGTGATGATACGACAAGGTCTCCTTACAAAATGCTTATGTCATTGTACAGTAAGTCCTTTTTCCATGCCGTGCAGCACAGTATGGAGCCCATCCTGGAGCCTGCCATGGATTTCTCAACAATTCAAGTACATATTGGGTATTCAATGTAAAACGGTTCAGTTAGTTCAGACTTGAAGTTGATTGATCCTTGGATATATCTTCAAGTTGTTAATTGTACATTCCAGTGTTTTAAGATTGATGCATCGATTATAAAGAGTCATTATCCACTACATGGGCTTTATATCGTTAGTTAGGAAACAATCACAAGAAGATTTTTTTTGTCTATTTTCAGGGTTGTCGTCTGACCAGTGCTGGGGCATAACAGCAAGAAGTTGTGCTTCGTCACCCACTCTCGCACTTTTCTGAACTCTCCAGGTGAGAACTCTCCCTGCAACACATCCCGTGTTCCTGTAGCCTCTCTGGCCTCAATTGAAGATGGTGATGCAGAAAAAATTCCAAGCTTCATTGTGAGCACACTGGATACCCTAGAAAACTGGTTCCAGTGAAATGGGTGAAACTGAACATTGCAAAAACCCATATGGTACATTTCCAAACCAAACACTCAAACTGTGCAGAGCTTAAAATACTATGCAATAATCAACTTATGGAAGAAGTTCACACTGTCAAATTCCTAGGAGTAAATATGGACAAGAACTTGAACTGGAACACACATATTGACTCCTTATCAAATAAACTAAGCAGTTTTGCATTTGCAATGCAGATAATTGCAAATTCTACCGACACGAGTACACAAAAAATAGCATACCATAGTTATTTTTAATCTGTTATTAGGTATGGTAAAATTTTCTGGGGAAGTTCAAGTAGAGTAACTCGTACACTGAAACTTCAGAAAAACTTATCAGATATGTGTACCAGACAGAAAACAGAATCTTATTGCCCATTATTTCAACAACTGCAAATCCTAACTGTACTCTCCATATACACTCCTGGAAATGGAAAAAAGAACACATTGACACCGGTGTGTCAGACCCACCATACTTGCTCCGGACACTGCGAGAGGGCTGTACAAGCATTGATCACACGCACGGCACAGCCAACACACCAGGAACCGCGGTGTTGGCCGTCGAATGGCGCTAGCTGCGCAGCATTTGTGCACCGCCGCCGTCAGTGTCAGCCAGTTTGCCGTGGCATACGGAGCTCCATCGCAGTCTTTAACACTGGTAGCATGCCGCGACAGCGTGGACGTGAACCGTATGTGCAGTTGACGGACTTTGAGCGAGGGCGTATAGTGGGCATGCGGGAGGCCGGGTGGACGTACCGCCGAATTGCTCAACACGTGGGGCGTGAGGTCTCCACAGTACATCGATGTTGTCACCAGTGGTCGGCGGAAGGTGCACGTGCCCGTCGACCTGGGACCGGACCGCAGCGACGCACGGATGCACGCCAAGACCGTAGGATCCTACGCAGTGCCGTAGGGGACCACACCGCCACTTCCCAGCAAATTAGGGACACTGTTGCTCCTGGGATATCGGCGACGACCATTCGCAACAGTCTCCATGAAGCTGGGCTACGGTCCCGCACACCGTTAGGCCGTCTTCCGCTCACGCCCCAACATCGTGCAGCCCGCCTCCAGTGGTGTCGCGACAGGCGTGAATGGGGGGACGAATGGAGACGTGTCGTCTTCAGCGATGAGTCGCTTCTGCCTTGGTGCCAATGATGGTCGTATGCGTGTTTGGCGCCGCGCAGGTGAGCGTCACAATCGGGACTGCATACGACCGAGGCACACAGGGCCAACACCCGGCATCATGGTGTGGGGAGCGATCTCCTACACTGGCCGTACACCACTGGTGATCGTCGAGGGGACACTGAATAGTGCACGGTACATCCAAACCGTCATCGAACCCATCGTTCTACCATTCCTAGACCGGCAAGGGAACTTGCTGTTCCAACAGGACAATGCACGTCCGCATCTATCCCGTGCCACCCAACGTGCTCTAGAAGGTGTAAGTAAACTACCCTGGCCAGCAAGATCTCCGGATCTGTCCCCCATTCAGCATGTTCGGGACTGGATGAAGCGTCGTCTCGCGCGGCCTGCACGTCTAGCACGAACGCTGGTCCAACTGAGGTGCCAGGTGGAAATGGCATGGCAAGCTGTTCCACAGGACTACATCCAGCATCTCTACGATCGTCTCCATGGGAGAATAGCAGCCTGCATTGCTGCGAAAGGTGGATATACACTGTACTAGTGCCGACATTGTGCATGCTCTGTTGCCTGTGTCTATGTGCCTGTGGTTCTGTCAGTGTGATCATGTGATGTATCTGACCCCAGGAATGTGTCAATAAAGTTTCCCCTTCCTGGGACAATGAATTCACGGTGTTCTTATTTCAATTTCCAGGAGTGTACATTTATGAAACTATCTTCCTACACAGCAGGCAAAAATTTGAGGAAAATCATTTTAACCACACATACAACACAAGAAATAAAAATAATTTTATGCTTCCCACACAAATTGAAATTATATGAACGGGTTCCATAGTATATGGGGATGACAATATATAACAAATTAATGGGCAAAAATATATTTAATGTTTAGCCAGAGATACTAAAAAATAAGGCTACATTAGACTCTGGGAGAGAAATGCTACTATTTGATAGAAGAATTTTTAGAGGACGACATGATAATTTGAGCTAGGGTAATTTAGTGTTAGATTTTTAGATACTATTATTATTGTTGTTGTTGTTATTATTATTATTGTTGTTATTATTATTATTGTTGTTATTATTATTATTGTTATTATTATTATTATTATTATTATGCTGTATGTAAACATAAGCTTTCTAAGTTTACGGTAAATTTTACCAAACTTTTGATGTCTCCTGTACCTGAATCAAATGATTTTTGATTATGTATGATGTTGTTGTTGTTGTCTTCAGTCATGAGACTGGTTTGATGCAGCTCTCCATGCTACTCTATCCTGTGCAAGCTTCATCTCCCAGTACTTACTGCAACCTACATCGTTCCGAATCTGCTTAGTGTATTCATCTCTTGGTCTCCCTCTACGATTTTTACCGTCCACGCTGCCCTCCAATGCTAAATTTGTGATCCCTTGATGCCTCAGAACATGTCCTATCAACCGATTTCTTCTTGTCAAGTTGTGCCACAAACTCCTCTTCTCCCCAATTCTGTTCAATACTTCATCATTAGTTATGTGATCTACCCACCTAATCTTCAGCATTCTTCTGTAGCACCACATTTCGAAAGCTTCTATTCTCTTCTTGTCCAAACTATTTATTGTCCATGTTTCACTTCCATACAAGGCTACACTCCATACAAATACTTTCAGAAACGGCTTCCTGACACTTAAATCTATACTTTCTTCTTCAGAAACGCTTTCCTTGCCAGTGCCAGTCTACATTTTATATCCTCTCTACTTCGACTGTCATAGGTTATTTTGCTCCCCAAATAGCAAAACTCCTTTACTACTTTAAGTGTCTCATTTCCTAATCTAATTCCCTCAGCATCACCCGACTTAATTCGACCACATTATGTACGTTATGATACTAATAAACCCCAATTCTTCACTAGTCCCTGTCATCCACTTACCCGTCCCAGTCTCTGCACCCAGTCCAACACTACACAGCCGTGTATTCCACTGAGGCCCCCACTAATATTTTTCTCCCTGCGCTACTTCTCTCCCTGCGCTACTTCTCTCCTTCCCCCCCCCCCCCTCCCCCTTACCCACTACTTAGCCTCCCGACTGCAGCCAGGAGTCCTGCCATGTCCTTTCACCCTCCCATAGGAAGCAATTCACCTTCCTCCACCCCTACCTTGCTATCCCGCCCCCTCCCCACTGCACCAAATTACAGTTGCACCTGCACTCTGGCTGCAGTGGCCGGAGACAGTGGTCGTGCACGTGTGAGTTGCGCTCATGTGTGTGTTTTCTACTTCATAAGGTGGCCTTCTGGCCAAAAGCTTACATGTGTAGCAGTCTTTTCGTTGTGCCTATCTTTGACTCGACATCTCCGCCGTTTATGTTTTGCATTTATCAATAGCTAGAATGCACGGCAACTTTCAGAGAATAAAATAGCAAGTAAAAAATCACAAGAATGACAAGGAATTGTAAAAAATTACAAGTTATGTTTAATGCAGGATATTTTTCAGATTCTTGTGCAGAGGACATTCCGGCCAGGAAAAGCCACCGATTAACAGGCTGGTCGTACTGTGGTGCCTAAAAGTCCACAAGTATAACCGGCAAAACACAAAAAATTGAATAAGTCGAGGCGGAAGTATACACCGAGGAAAAAACAGAATATCAGCCTGACTTCCCGAACGTAAGGGGAGACGACTGAAAGAAATAGTGGCAACCTGATCTAGGTGCTTCTATGGCTGTAGTCTGCAGACCCGTGTTCACAAACGTAGTGCTGAGTGAATTACTGATAGCTGTGAGGCAACACTTTAATTTTGTGTTGTGTAAAATATGACTGTAAAAATTGTAAGATTTTGTTGCTGTTGTAGTCCTTATTTAATTACATGAGACATGGATGTCTCAAATTTTCAGAAATATGCCTTTTTAAAATGCTATAGTTATATGTACTGGAATAGCTTGAATATTGTAAATTGGTGTACTAAGCACTGATGTAAATAAATTATTATAATATTAAAACATACTAGAGAAATGTCATTACCCAAACAATACATAGACCCAGTAACACTTTAGCATCCATTTCTGTTGTTCAAATGATAATGCCATGTTTACTGACAATCCTGAAATGAAAGAAAGCATTGTCTTTCACTACCTTCTAAATTATTACCCATAAAATTGTGTTTCTGTCGCCTTTAATTAGAGGTATTCTGTTTCAAAGAGAGAGTACATTATTTTGGGACACCCTGTATATAAATTAGTGTACACAGGTCATGTTGTGAAGATGATTTGTATACACTATTATTTATATATATTTGACAATGCTGGCACTGATTTTGTGTGTAGCATTTGACAATACCACTATGGCTCCTGTTTATTAGGACATGTTTTTATAAAATAGATCTGAAGATGTCATTATAGACTGAAACTGGTAGTCCGATGACAAAAAAATTAGTGACCATAGACATGAGGTGAAAGAAATTCATTCAATATTTGGATCACTGTTCAATTTGCAACCATATTACAGCTTGTGAAAGTTTGTTAAATAGTTCAAGTGATGCTTTGCTAGTCTAAGGCAGTTGTGAATTATCCAGAACTCCAGTGGCAAAGAACTGTGTCAAAGGTAAGTAAATCTTTATTCATTTATGTAATAAAGTGAACTAATATTTCATGTGTTAAAGTTTGATGTGCCACAGCATGAAAGAGTTTGAAGAACACTCAGTTGTGGTGAGACAAAATTAGTGTCACCTGATCACAACACTGTGAGTCAGGATGTTGGACAGTTTATCACTGAAGTTATTCAGTATCTACATTGATGACATTGTAAGATATAGAAACAAGGACATCCTGAGTTACACATATCAGAGTATGGGACAATAAATGCCTGCATTTTGCAGACTATCAGATTTTGTTTGGTGATGAAATGAAATTACAATGTCCCATACCTAAGTTGCATGTGGTGGGCTAAGAACACAACATGGAAATCTCAATAGAAAGAAGGTAATGGTATTTAAAGAAGTTGAGCCAAAAGGATAAAAATTGTCAATAACAAAGATTTAGCAAGTCAACAGTTTTAATTGTTTGGGAAATCAATTAGGTTGTCACCATAATAGATGTGGACAACAAACTTCATCAGTTTCAGTATATATGAGGCACTATTAAAAAAACCTTAAAGAACAGTTTGAAAGCAAACAAAAATAGTTGTCTAAAATTATTGCAGTGATATCTCGGCTGGGTTCTCACACATGGGGATAAGATTAAAATGCTAGCAGGTGAAATGATATTTCTAAGAACAGTGAAATGTTGCACCTGCCAAACCCAGATTAGGAACGAGCAAATTGGAGAGTAGACTGTTGAAGGGATAACCAACAAAATAAAGAAATATCTGGGGGGGGGGGGGATTGATGTAACGCATTTTTCAATGACTCACTTTGCTTTTGTTCACTGCCAGGTCTGTGCAGACATTCTGAAAGCAGCAATGAATATCTGTGATGCTGTGGTTTTCCACCAGAAAAACTCTGCTTGGAATGTGCGCAACAGCAGAAAAGTGTTAACTGCTTTTCTGTTGCATGAGTCTGTGCCTCACATCTCTGATGACCTACACCTTATTTTAAGTATTGTTCCATCCATGAATTTTCATTATTGCTGCTCATCAAATTGATTCTTTATTTTTCCTGTAGGTTGGTTAAGTATGTAATTGTAGGTTGATACTGGATAATTCAGTTGTAATGTAATGAAAGTTCATATTCATTGCTGCTTACAGAATAAGTGAACCATACACGATACCATGTTCTGACAACTGAAAGTGAAAACACACTAATCCCTGTTGAATTAAGACATACGTATTCTTAATATTTACACCTAAATTACATGCACCAAATAGAATACACACCTGATTAATAACATGTTGATCTATATCTTCCAAACACAATGCTACAGCTACTGTCTGAGGCATGGAGTCGAAGTACTCAGTGGGTCTCCAGAGGCATGTGGCAGTAGATGCCTATGCTCAGATCACACTGTTCTCATAGCCTACAAAATGGCCTACAATGAAGATCTCTACTTACTTCACTAATGATCAATACGCAAGGTTTTTATAGGGCAGTCATACATAAGTGATCTATCTACCATCTGGTGAACAAGATGTATGAGACAGGCGAAATACCCTCAGACTTCAAGAAGAATATAATAATTCCAATCCCAAAGAAAGCCAGGTGTTGACAGATGTGAAAATTACCGAACTATCAGTTTAATAAGTCACAGCTGCAAAATACTAACGCGAGTTCTTTATAGACGAATGGAAAAACTGGTAGAAGCCGACCTCGGTGAAGATCAGTTTGGATTTCGCAGAAATGTTGGAACACGTGAAGCAGTACTGACCCTATGACTTATGTTAGAAAATAGATTAAGGAAAGGCAAACCTACATTTCTACCATTTGTAGACTTAGAGAAAGCTTTTGACAATGTCGACTGGAATACTCTTTCAAATTCTAAAGGTGGCAGGGGTAAAATACAGGGAGCGAAAGGCTATTTACAATTTGTACAGAAACCAGATGGCAGTTATAAGAGTCGAGGGGCATGAAAGGGAGTGAGACAAGGTTGTAGCCTGTCCCCGATGTTATTCAATCTGTATATTGAGCAAGCAGTAAAGGAAACAAAAGAAAAATTCGGAGTAGGTATTAAAGTCCATGGAGAAGAAATAAAAACGTTAAGGTTTGCCGATGACATTGTAATTCTGTCAGAGACAGCAAAGGACTTGGAAGAGCAGTTGAACGGAATGGACAGTGTCCTGAAAGGAGGGTATAA
Organism: Schistocerca americana; assembly: GCF_021461395.2. Lineage (NCBI taxonomy): Eukaryota > Metazoa > Arthropoda > Insecta > Orthoptera > Acrididae > Schistocerca > Schistocerca americana. The sequence continues at coordinate 126,787,893 of NC_060129.1, read as the reverse complement.
GATGAACATCAACAAAAGCAAAACGAAGATAATGGAATGTAGTCAAATTAAATCGGGTGATGCTGCGGGAATTAGACTAGGAAATGAGACATTTAAAGTAGTAAAGGAGTTTTGCTATTTGGGGAGCAAAATAACTGATGATGGTCGAAGTAGAGAGGATATAAAATGGAGACTGGCAATGGCAAGGAAAGCGTTCCTGAAGAAGAGAAATTTGTGAACATCAAGTATAGATTTAAGTGTCAGGAAGTCGTTTCTGAAAGTATTTGTATGGAGTGTAGCCTTGTATGGAAGTGAAACATGGATGATAAATATTTTGGACAAGAAGAGAATAGAAGCTTTCGAAATGTGGTGTTACAGAAGAATGCTGAAGATTAGGTGGGTAGATCACATAACTAATGAGGAGGTATTGAATAGGATTGGGGAGAAGTGCAGTTTGTGGCACAACTTGACAAGAAGAAGAAGGGACCGGTTGGTAGGACATGTTCTGAGGCATCAAGGGATCACCAATTTAGCATTGGAGGGCAGCATGGAGGGTAAAAATCGTAGAGGGAGACCAAGAGATGAATACACTAAGCAGATTCAGAAGGATGTAGGTTGCAGTAAGTACTGGGAGATGAAGAAGCTTGCACAGGATAGAATAGCATGGAGAGCTGCATCAAACCAGTCTGAGACAACAACATTTTGAAAAGGGTAAATAACTTACAGAAATGTTTGATACTGTGCTGAATGCAGCACATCATAGTTTTATTCCCTGCCTAACGCTGTTAGTTCCTGATGTTTCCACTAGGTGGTATATGCGAATGAGTTGTTTCAGCAGTCATCACGGGGTCATATTGCAATTCAGAGCATGCACAGTGTTGTTTTATGGTTTCATGACTCCAAATCCACTACTAAAATTCAGAGATAATTCAGGACTAAGTATTGCAAGCCACTACTTCACAGACAAACTGTTATTAACTGGTACAGTGATATAAAACCAGTTGCAGGTTCAGCCAGCAGTCGCTGATGCTGCAATTGAACAACTTTGGCAGCCTCACATTTGTTGCCTATGTAAATCAAGATGCAGCAGCTCGGAGTTGAATTTGCAAAGTGGTAGTGTGGAAGATGATATGGAAAGGCCTTTCAGTCGAACGCTACAAACTGGAACAGTTGCAATTTTTTAAAAGCAAGTGACAAAGAAATTGGGTGAGTTCTGTGTAGGACTGTTTGACTAGAACTGGATATAGTGAAACAATATCCTGGCTACCACAATAATCTGATTTAACCCCAATGGATTTATGTGTATGGGATTACATTAAAGGGGAACATCAGTCAGCTGCGACAATGTATAACACGAGCAGCAACATCGAGCCGGCCACTGTGGCCGAGTGGTTCTAGGCGCTTCAGTCCAGAACCACACGACTGCTACGGTCGCAGGTTCGAATCCTGCCTTGGGCACGGATGTGTGTGATGTCCTTAGGTTAGTTAGGTTTAAGTAGTTCTAAGTTCTGCTCAGAGTCATTTGAACCATTTTTTGAGCAACATCGAATATTGTGTAATAGGATTTGGCAGGAAATTGATTACGGGTGGGACATCTGTTGTTACAAAAGATAGCCACATTGAATATTTATAAATAAAGCTTCAAGATACACTACATTCAGTGCTATATCAAACATTTTTGTAAGTTATTTACCTTTTCATGATTAAAATTTACTTTTGTATAACTAGTTTACAAACCACCTGGATACAACTGATATAGCACCATCATGGGTGTGGATGATACTGCCGTCAGCACCCAAGATTCACAGTTTGCCAAAACTGAGGATGTACTGAGAGAAGACCTTGACATAACTTGTGAAAATCTACAGAAAAAAGTGGGTTCAATCCAAACAAAACTGATGTTACACTGTTTCAGCTTTACAGAGAAGCTAGAAGTGCTCTTATCGTTCCCTATGATGAAGTCACTTTGAAACATAATCCACGCCCTATGTACCTCAATCTCACTCTTGACAGAACACACACCTTCAACCACCACTTGAAAAAATTGTCAGCAAAAATCAAAACTAGAAGTAAGCTGATACAGAAGCTGGCCAATGTATTGTGGGTGCTACCAGTAAACAGTTCAAGAATCAGTACAATACGCCTCATATATTCAGCTGCCATACCAACTTGACACACACCTAAACAAGACAATGCGAGCCATAACTGGAACCGTTAGAGCAACTCTGCTCCAGTGGCTACCATTACTGAGTAGTATGAAACCTCCCAAACTAGACTGTCAGACCGACCCTCAAATCATAGATAGAAAAAATGTAATGCCACCCATTCCTGTTGATGCAGGTTTCCTTCGATGGCAGCAACTGAGACTGAAATAAAGATAGCGAATGCAGGTCCAGTGTTCCGGAGACTTCAGCATCTATGATCACAGAAGACAGTGCTGAAACATGAGCTGGAGATATAAAGTGGAAAATAAAAGTATATAACATTACACACAGCGTGACAAATGAATTAAAAATTATAAGAACTATTAAACACGTAAACTAAAGGAACTGATGCCTATTTTGTCCACTGCACTTTATCATCAACAAAAGTAACTGTGGTCAAGCCAGTCCATTTCTTCTGCAATGAGGTCATGTATGCCTTGTAATGCACCCCTGAAGGATGTATCTTGGCAAACCAGGGCCAGCTCCTAAGTGGTCACATTGGGTCCATTCTGAAGTTCCCCATTGACTCACTCTTGTTGCAGATATCACAGTTTGTGTGAATCCTGCTGCTGTTGGATGACAGTCTTCTGTATGAGAAAATCCTGGTAGCTTCAAAGTTGGATCTGTCACGAGGTGGGAGTTCATGACACTCTGATCTCGCCAAACTGATGTCTACTGAGCATTTTGTGGCAGAGACATCGTGAGTTCACAATTTTGCTCCTTCACAAATACTGCTCCTCTATCATGTCCATTAACTTTTATAACTGTGACTTAGCTGCTGTAGAAGTTCTAGATAATGTTTCACTGCCTGCATTTTATCACTGCTAACTTCGCAATTGAAGGTCAACCTTCTCATAAAGTTTCTGTGACCCTGAAAGTAGATGTTTGCCTTTCTTTCATTCTATGCATATATGACAACAAATTGCAGCATTTTAATTTTCTGTCAGTGAAATAAGTAAATAAATGTTCAAGGTAAGTACCTTAATTTTGCCATAAGTTCTCTACTTCTTTATTTACATGTTATTGGCAATATGGATCTCATCAAATTGAGGCTTTTTGTGAACTAAGTTGACACATGTAAGTGCTGTCACTTCGGGCTTTGTGGGAAAGACAGCTTTTAGTCTGAATGTTGTGACAATTGCACTCCTACTATTCACCCACCACAGGAGGTAAGGCAAAAAATATATATCACTCAGATCATGGGTGAATACTCATAAAGTGCATTAAGCATAGGGTTGGCATGTTATTTTTATTTATTAATTGCAATCATATAAAAAACATTCCCTTCTGTGTGACTAAAGCAGTTGTACAATACATTCAGTACATTAAAATTTATTTACATAATGATGGTTCAAATGGCTCTGAGCACTATGGGACTTGACATCTGTGGTCATCAGTCCCCTAGAACTTAGAACTACTTAAACCTAACTAACCTAAGTACATCACAAACTATGCCCGAGGCAGGATTCGAACCTGCGACCGTAGCAGTCGCGCGGTTCCGGACTGAGCGCCTAGAACCGCTAGACGACCGCGGCCGGCATAATGATGGTACACATTTGTTTTCTTAACTCTAAAAGTGTAATATTAAGAAAGTAATTCATACAATTTAACTTAATAATAATCATACAGAATAATTAAAGAAAACACAAACTACTAGAGAGACTATAAAATCAGGGTAAGTAATGAAACAAAAGGAATGTATTATGTTTCCAGAATGAGATTTTCACTCTGCAGCAGAGTGTGCGCTGATATGAAACTTCCTGGCAGATTAAAACTGTGTGCCGAACCGAGACTCGAACTCGGGCCCCGAGTTCGAGACTCAGTCCGGCACACAGTTTTAATCTGCCAGGAAGTTTCATGTATTATGTTACTTATTATGTAAATTTCTCCAGCTGACATTTGGTTTGCAGCCACTTCGGTACATAAAGTTTAGCCTCTGCTGAATGGGAAAACAGACTACAGTTCAGCCATGTGTTCATTTCCTACATATATTGCACTTATAGATCTCATCGGGAACATTCAAAATTGTAATTATAATTTACTGATCAGTCTTTGCAAGAGTTAGCAAAAAACATGGCCCTCACAGTAATTTGTAAATGGCAATACTATGCTGTTGTTAATAACTCAAGTGCGAGGGTGTGCTAAAAAGTAAGCTCCGAATTTTTCATGTGAAAACTCTCAAAGGCTTTTTAAATGCAACAAGCATTATTAACATTGTACATCTTTGTACGTCATGTCTAAATATTTGCAGCCCTCTGTCACCATGGTGTGTACCGTGGCAGTCTGTAACATAACTATGTCAGTGTGTGAGGAACAGTGTACTGTAACAGAACTGCAAGTTCAAGGAGTTTGTCCATACATGGAGCTCAGCCTCCTTCAGCATGACAATGCTGGACCACACACTGGCACTGCAACAATCTGATGCTTCACGTTCACTGTTGTCGGTAATGCTGCACGCAATCCCGATTTGGCCCCATCTGATTTTCATCTGTTTCCAAAATGTAAAGAATATGTTTGAGGATATCACTTTGACAGTGATGAAGCGGTGCAAGCAGAGGGGAGGGTGTGGCGTGGCCCACAAGGAAGACAGGCTGCAGTGTGTATGTCACGGAGGTAGGCTTGAGCTCACTCGCTCACTTGAATCAGCAAACAAAATGCGTTTCTCAACTTGTTAACTCACAACTGGCATGTACGTACTAATGACGACCGTATCTTCTACAGTGAGCTAGCGTTATGAAATCTTACTGATTACTAGTTGTACAACAAAGTTTAAGATCAATTCTCAACATAAACCATACACTACTGGCCATTAATATTGCTACACCATGAGGATGACGTGCTACAGACGCGAAATTTAACTGACAGGAAGAAGACGCTATGATATGCAAATGATTAGCTTTTCAGAGCATTCACACAAGGTTGGCACCGGTGGCGATACCTACAATGTGCTGACATGAGGAAAGTTTCCATACACAAACAGCAGTTGACTGGCATTGCCTGGTGAAACGTTGTTGTGATGCCTTGTGTAAGGCAGAGAAATGCGAACCATCACGTTTCCGACTTTGATAAAGGTCAGATTGTAGTCTATCGCAATTGCGGTTTATCGAATCGCGACATTGCTGCTCGCGTTAGTCGAGATCCAATGACTGTTAGAAAAAAATGGAATCTGTGGGTTCAGGAGGGTAATATGGAACGGTGTGCTGGATCCCAATGGCCTCGTATCATTAGCAGTCGAGGTGACAGGCATCTTATCCGCACGGCTGTAACGGATCATGCAGCCACATCTCGATCCCTGAGTCAACAGATGGGGACATTTGGAAGACAACAACCATCTGCACGAACAGTTTGATGACGTTTGCAGCAGCATGGACTATCAGCTCAAAGACCGTGGCTGCAGTTACCCTTGACGCTGCATCACAGACAGGAGCGCCTGCGATGGTGTACTCGACGACGAACCTGGGTGCACGAATGGCAAAACGTCATTTTTTTCGGATGAATCCAGGTTCTGTTTACAGCATCATGATGGTCGCATCTGTGTTTGGTGACATCGCGGTGAACGCACATTGGAAGCGTGTATTCGTCATCGCCATACTGGCGTATCACTCGGCACGATGATATGGGGTGTCATTGGTTACATGTCTCAGTCGCCTCTTGTTAATATTGACGGCACTTTGAACAGTGGACATTACATTTCAGATGTGTTACGGCCCGTGGCTCTACCCTTCATTCAATCCCTGCAAAACCCTACATTTCAGCAGGATAATGCATGACCACATGTTGCAGGTCCTGTATGGGCTTTTCTGAATACAGAAAATGTTCGACTGCTGCCCTTGCCAGCACATTCTCCAGATCTTTCACCAACTGAAAACGTCTGGTCAATGGTGGTCGAGCTGCTGGCTCATCAAAATACGCCAGTCATTACTCTTGATGAACTGTGGTATCATTTTGAAGCTGCATGGGCATCTGTACCTGTACACACCATCCAAGCTCCGTTTGACTCAATGCCCAGGCGTATCAAGGCTGTTATTACGGCCAGAGGTAGTTGTTCTGGGAAGTGATTTCTCAGGATCTATGCACCAAAATTGCATGAAAATGTAATCACATATCAGTTCTAGTATAATATATTTGTCCAATGAGTGCCCATTTATCATCTGCATTTCCTGGTGTAGCAATTTCAATCGCCAGTAGTGTATAACAGCTTGTTTGTAGAATTTACTCTCTTCTGTGTAACAATTCTCATTTCACACAAGATGTGGTGCCTTGTGCAACTGATAATCATTTCGACATGATTTTAATTTTATTGTACCTCAGTACAGCCATAACAAATTATTAGTAGGCCTATGCACTTTCTGCCATTGTAGGACTAATAACAGTAAGATTTCATAATAATTGATTGTAGTAGAAGATGCAACTCTTGTTTGCCTATACACACGCAGTTATGAGTTGACGTGTGTAGAAACGCAGTTTTCCCACCGAGTTGAGCGAGTGAGCTCGGCCTACATTTGTGACGTACACGCCGCGGCCTGTCTTTCTCGTAGGCCTTGGGTTGTGGCTCTGTCCAGAAAGTCAAACATTATACAGTGATGGTATCAACAAACTAGTCTCTTGTTGGGGGAAATGTGTTCATTGCCAGGCTGAGTACCTCGAGAAATAAATACATAGACATGAAGAATAAATATGTAGAATGTTAATAATGTTTATTTTATTTAAGAAGCTTTAAGAGTTTCCACGTACAAAATTCAGAGGCACTGCATGTCAGCATGGCCTCATATTTATATTCAAATTAATTACAATTACATATGCTCCTATAGACTGACACAACGTTACACTGATCCGACGGTGTTCTTACACTACTTGCGCGCTTATCATTCCCTATCAGCACTACTGCTGTCCTTCAATACTTCCTCATCATTCACGCATTCTGTCTCTCTCCTCTCTTCTGTTAATGTCCCTTACACAAGTATTTCTGTCTACAATGGATAATCTGAACTTTATAGTGTATTGCCAGGTGTACTGTCTGTGACTATCTTCAATAACTCTAATGTGTCGGGAGGGGGGGATGCGTCATGTCTCTTAGCATCCACTTTGGAGTGGACACGAGGACACCACATGCTCAGACTGTTCTAAATCATACAGTGCTGACAGCCTCTTTTTTTATAGTGTGTACGTATTGGGGGTAGGGCTTGCACGGTTTTTTAATTGTCTCTGTGGCACAGTCCATCAACCTGAAACACTGGTTCAGCATTTTGGTATGTGCTTGCCTTGCATGTTGATTTTCTATTTCTAGAAGTGTTCTCACTGATGTAGTTAGCCTTAGTAATTTATTCTGAACAGCAGCTTCACATTTATTTGATTTCACATGAGTTCACAATCCATGTCCAGCACTAACAACTTTCTTACCTGGTTCTTTAAGAATAGGAAGTCCCGCTATATAGCACAGTCAATGAAGACCAAAACAATGTCGACTGGAGGAAAAAATTAATTTTATCACAATTTTTTGTACAGTGGTAGGATGGGGTGCCATTAACAGTATAGTCAAAATCTTGGCCGGGGGGTGGGGGGGGGGGGGAGTGGGGGGGGGTGAGCATAAGTGTTGGGATGGGGAAAGGGGTGGCATTTAAAGATAACTTTTTTACATTTTTCTTGAATATCCAAAAAACCACAGCATCAAACGAAAATGTTTCCCAGTACAAAATTAAACTACATTAGAAATCCTGTAAAAAAAGTCCAGTTCATTTTTTCTTAGGATTAATAGATTCCATGTTGCAGGGGATGGAAAAATTGCAATTATTAAAAACAGTGTTTTGATCATATAAAATTGGTGTTTATTGTTGATGCAGTGGATTAAGAACAAATATTAAATGTATTGCAACATATAAATGCAGTAGAACCATATTAAGGATTAAGTTGTGTCTTGGGGGTGTTGATGTGGGAATGTGAGGGTGGACGTTAGAAGTGTGAGGGAAAGTAGGTAGCCATATTGTGTTCAAACCTTCTACATAAGTCTGCAAAATGAAGGGTGAGCAGGCAGTTCCACGTCCTCTCTACTGCACTATGCCACAAAAAGCAACTACAGGGTATTACACCAACTCTGGTGCAATGCAAACTATGAATCACTGGTGATGCAGTGTGCAGACAGTCCTGGGGGGGGAGTGGGAATACAGATATGAGTTGGTAATAATACAAACACAAGAAAAGCATGTGGACAGATTCTACATAAATCTCTGCACACTGTTCTACACTGTATACGGGAAGTAGATTATTAGTCGTCTTATACAGCAGTTGGTGCATTCTTCTGGCAAAGGTGACTTCCTCCAACACGAGTGCTGTTTGCTTTTCACTTTACAGGTAGACTATATCTCTCCAGCATTTCCCCACCCTCATGCTCATCCTTGGCCTCAACTATAGAAACTAAAAATATCGCATTATTGATGGGGCTGTAAAAGCTATGAGTGCCCAATAAGACATGGACTGATGTCGTGGCTTAACAAAGCTTAATTTTTCAAGAGAAAAAAGGGTAATGCTAATATTCCTCAAATTTGTGCAACATTTGAAATAATGCAAGGGAAAACTGTTTCATAATTGGAAAGAAAGCAACACAAACTTTAAGTGACTAGCTTAAAAATAAATGGTATGATACAGAAAACAAAGCTCTGGGACATTTCACATCACACAAGGAGTGTTTGGGGACAGCAGGGCAATTTGTGAAAAGACTGTCTCGGAAAAATCAGGACGGATGGGAACACTAATCGTGCATAAAAGTGTGTGTTCAAATTCAAAACACCCATCACAGGCATCTACTTCAGCTGAAAGCATGATACAAAATCATTACTATTTTCAGAATCAACTATTGTTACATGTGATTTTAAATTAAACCAATTAGCCTGAAATTATGAATGATGACAGCAAATATGGAGCAATGTATACTGAAAATGCATAACAGCAGGGTTTTAAGTTGTATATTACAAAGTATATTGTGGTTCAGAATTTAAATCTAAAGTGTCCATTCCAGTAGTTGGGGCAGCACTGCTCTAATTTCACTTTCATATTACTCATTCATTTACACATCATGTTCTGTAAACCCCATCACGAAGGAGAGCTTTCAGTGATGTGTCGCAAGTCGGGCTACACAGGAACAGGCAGAAGCACCACTGCTGGCTACTTCTGTAAACTATATTGGAAACAAATTATGACTATGCTAATCTACTCCAGTTGTTGATTATGGTAATTGCTTTGAGAGTGCTTTATCAGTAACCATGCCACAGCATGCTTACCAATAAGTCCTGAAACACTGCACATAAAAATGGTATTTTGCTGGGACTCATACCTCAGATTCTGTTGGTGACTCAGGTGTTTTGGATAGCTCTTGTGCTAGGAATCATTTGTAAACCCAACAGAAGGATTATCTTAGTGTCACTATGCTGCAGTACAGGGTCAAAGTATGAACATTACACACTTCCTCCTGCTTATCTAATAGAGCAAATCAGTTGGTTCTTTTGGCATTTGATGTGATCTACTGTGGGCTTTAAAAGGTTATGGAGGCACCATTAGTTTGTGGGCAGTTCCTTACAACCCCCCCCCCCCCCCCCAAAAAAAAAGTTTGTTTACCATTTTTTCAAACCAAAACCGAGCTGCAGATTCCAAGACGGCTACTCACAGCAAATGGCTAAAATCTGTACAGTATGTCCCTAAGATCCCGATCTCAAATAACCTTGAAAATTTTCTTGATATCTTTATCCTTTTTTAAGATACAGAGGTTCAAAGTTACCCTACTTCTGCACATAAAATATGGTATGGGGCTAAATCTGAATAACAATTAACTCCAGCAATTTGCACAAGTTTTAACAGTATAATGTCTAAGAGAGGATATAAAATGTAGACTGGCAATGGCAAGGAAAGCGTTTCCGAAGAAGAGAAATTTGCTAACATCGAGTATAGCTTTAAGTGTCAGGAAGTCGTTTCTGAAAGTATTTGTATGGAGCATAGCCGTAACTAGTTTGGACAAGAAGAGAATAAAAGCTTTCAAAATGTGGTGCTACAGAAGAATGCTGAAGATTAGATGGGTGTAGATCACATAACTAATGAGGAGGTATTGAATAGGATTGGGGAGAAGAGAAGTTTGTGGCACAACTTGACTAGAAGAAGGGATCGGTTGGCAGGACATGTTCTGAGGCATTGAGGGATCACCAGTTTAGTATTGGAGGGCAGCATGGAGGGTAAAAATCGTAGAGGGAGACCAAGAGATGAATACGCTAAACAGATTCAGAAGGATGTAGGTTGCAGTAGGAACTGGGAGATGAAGAAGCTTGCGCAGGACCAACAACAACATTGTGTAAGCTTCTTTCTAAAAGTACCATATTACTGTTTACAAAAATCTTAATCCATTATCAATAAACGTCACAAAAACTTTGGTTATGGGTGCCAAAACTGAGCTGTGGATTCCAAGAAATCTATTGCAGCAGATGGCTGTAATTTTTATGATATATTCCTAAGACACCAATCTTGAACCACCTTAAAAATTTTCTTGATATCTTTATCCCTTCCTGAGATGACAAAGTTTCAAGGTTATCCTACTTGTATATGTACAATACACATGTAAAATCCAATGTGAGGTGCAATGTAGTTTATTGGCATAGCATGGAGAAATATGTTGTAAAATGTCTGTTACAATCATAAGGCTTCTGGGAACCCCATGTTGCAGGACTGAGACACGTGCAATATTTTTCAGCATGTAAAGTCTGAGGTATAAAATTAGTTTTATATTATTTCAATTTCACATAAGTAGACTATCAAAATTTCACTGATCAGTATATTTCTTTTCATATTAGTGACATGCCTTGCTCCAAGAGGGAAAAGAAGGGAACCAGTGGAAAAATCAAAATATGTTTCTGTTTATTTTAAAAAACTGACTGAAAAGTGCAGTACCAGTTGCCTCATTCTACCTTTCTCTGCACTCAAAAATTTTAGCAAGCAAACATATTTTCACTTTTGTATAGTGAGAGAGAAGGAGAAAGGGGACAGTGGTAGTGGCAAAGAGACGGAAAAGTAACAAATAATGGTAAATAGCAGACAGTGGTTGAGCTATAAAAAGAGCGAAGGAGACAACAGCAGCACAAAATGAAAATGAAAGTGTAACCATCTGTATAAGCTGGCAAGTCAGTATTGTAGAAAAAATGCAAAAAATGGAGGTGTATGTATCTTTACTAAATCAAGTATCAGGTACAAAAGAAGGTGTGAAGCTGAATCAGTGGAAAACCATTCTGAAGCAGCAGATATATAGTTGTATAAAATACAGGGAAAAGTCATAGTGTTAGCAATATACAGGCCATGTGATATCGTAGACTTTACCAGCGTAATAACTGCTGATATTCTTTACGGGTTTGCACCCGGATCATGTCGTCGTCCAGACACAATATTTTGGTGGACCAGCTGGCTGCCATCTTCAGGTGAAAAAAATGGAAGACTCCCTCACTTTTAAAGAAGAGCTCCTTACCTAGTGATGTCATCAAGAAACTTCGTCCTGGTGCTGCGGTTCCTCCGAGATTATGGTTTACCCAAGATTCATAAGAGTGGTATTCCTCTGTGTCCCACTGTCAGCAACTTGGGCACTCCTACCTATAATTTGGCCAAATATTTAGCTTCAGTCCTCAGGCCATGTGTGGGAAAATGTGAACATCACATATCAAATTCGTCCGACTATATTCGACAATTAAAATCGTTCTACTGTGGTCCTTCTGACTTGCTCGTCAGCTTTGATGTTATTTCTCTCTTTACTCGGGTTCCTCTTGAAGAGTCCCTGTTACTAATCAGTGAGAAATTAGATGACGAAACCACCAAGTTATGTCATCATGTGTTGACTTCAACGTATTTTCTTTTTAATTATGTATATTTTGAGCAAACTGATGGAGTGGCTATGGGGAGTCCACTCTCCCCCATAGTCGCCTACCTTTTTATGGAAGACTTTGAGGAGATGGCACTCAATACTTCCTGTTTTTTGAGATACGTTGATGACATTTTTATGGTTTGGCCACATGGAATTGATGCTTTGGATTGCCTTTTAGAGCATTTTAATTGTCTACATCCAAGTATTCAGTTTACTATGGAAATTGAAAGTGATGGTAAAATTCCATTTCTTGATGTTTTAGTGCAAAGAAATGATGATGGGACTTTTGGACACAGTGTATATCAGAAACCTACTCATACTGACCACTATCTTCATGCAACCAGCTATCATCCACCACACCAATGTAGTGGAGTTTTGTGGACTCTGGTGAAAAGAGCTTATGCCATTTATGACAAGGAACATTTGAAAGAAGAACTTGATCATTTGAAGATTGTTTTTAAACAGAATGGATATACGGAACAACAAATATGCCATGCTCTTCATTTTGGTCCATCGCGCGAGCCAATACAGGATACTTTTGAAGCTGTTGCTTATTTACCCTTTGCAGGAAGTATATCATCCAAAATTTCAAGAATTTTAAGAAAATATGATATTAAAAGTGTTTTTAGGTCAGTGGCTAAGACTAGAGCCCTTCTTGGCTCAGTTAAAGATAATTTGGGCTTGACGAATCCCGGGGTTTATGAAATTCCGTGTCACTGTGGAAAGAAGTATATTGGTCAAACTATTCAAACTATTCAGGACCGGTGTACAGAACATCATCGGCACACTTGGTTATTCCAGCCTGAGAAGTCGGCAGCAGTGGAACACTGCCTTAACGAAGGACACAGGATAATATATGACAAGACACAATTGATCTCTCCTGCTTCTCGCTATTGGGAATGTGTTCTTAAAGAATCCATTGAAATTAGATTATCAAGTAATATTAACAGAGATAAAGGTTTTCCTCTAAGATATGGAATCCGATTTTGTCCCACATTAAACAACAAGTCTTCTTTTCGATCACTGGATTCTTCCAACTTGTGCTGTTGCAATTTATCGTTTCTGCCGTCTTCTCCCACTGGCGTGCTGCGTGTCTACTTGCCGCCAGGAGGTGCTGCCCATCATCTCGCGCATGTGCGGAGCTCTGTCTGTGGTGTATAAAGGTTTCCATCGTTGTGGCTGGAATTCAGTTCCAGCAAGGCGGTGCACGAGCATTAACTCACCTGAAGATGGCAGCCATATAGTTCACTGAAATATTGTGTCTGGATGATGACATGATCCAGCTGCAAACAGGTGAAGAACATTACTAAATATACAGACCACCTACTGAGTGAAACACTGCTTAACATTCTTTTTACTGAAAGAGCCACTGTAGTTGTCTGTGGAGATTTCAAGATAAATCTTATGAATGAAAGTAGGCTAAAAAATCCATTTCTAAATCTGTTATGTAGTTTCGATCTGTTTCCGCACATACACGAACCCACAAGAATAACATATGACACAAACAGTCTTATAGATAATATATTTTCAAATGTACAATACACAGAAGTAAAAGTAATAAATACAGATTTGGGATTTTCTGACCATAATGCTCTTGCCCTCAAAATTCCTTCAGTGCCACTGTGAGAAAAAAGTGGACTTCATGTATAAAAGAAAATTTTCCACTGAAACCTGTGTAAAATTTACAAATATGCTAACTAGTGAGTCCTGGACAGAAGTGCTGTCCCAAACATGAATGATTCATATAACACTTTTTCTTCAGTATTCATGGGATATTTTGAAATATGCTTTCCCAAAAAGCTGTAAAGAATCACATCTCATCACAATACAAAGCCACATTCTTGGATCACAGCTGGCATCAAAACATCTCGTGGAACTCTAAAGAGACTAAATTCAAAATTCAAGACATCTACAGATCCACAGTTCATGTAATATGTTAAGAACTACAAGAGGGTATATTGAAAAGTAATTTCCAAGGCAAAATTTACGTTTAATGACAATGTAATAAGAGAGTCTCATAACAAATCAAAAGCCATAGGGGTGTTGTGAAGACAATGATTTTACTCGGTAAATGACTATTTCGGCCAATAAAAAATTCTGATAATGTTTATATTAAGGCAAAACTGAAAACACTGTCTTTCATCCACTAAAGTTTCTGTTAATTTTGTATATCTGATGGTCGGCTATTGAGTGTGGTAAAATCTCTACTGAATTATTGAACCGAATATAAGGGCTTCCTGTTTACGGAAGACAAAAGTAAAGCCTTAGGGCACACAGACTATGCAGTTACAATACTGTTAGTATTCATGTATAAAATGTTGTATTACTGTGTCTTGTATGACCAAGTATTATTCTTTGTATTTTTTTAATGTAACTTTATATGTATTATCCTTTCACATAACTAATGAGGAGGTACTGAATAGGATTGGGGAGAAGAGGAGTTTGTGGCACAACTTGACCAGAAGAAGGGATCGGTTGGTAGGACATGTTCTGAGGCATCAAGGGATCACCAATTTAGTATTGGAGGGCAGCGTGGAGGGTAAAAATCGTAGGGGGAGACCAAGAGATGAATACACTAAGCAGATTCAGAAGGATGTAGGTTGCAGTAGGTACTGGGAGATGAAGAAGCTTGCACATGATAGAGTAGCATGGAGAGCTGCATCAAACCAGTCTCAGGACTGAAGACCACAACAACAGCATCCTTTGTACTTTTGTTATATAATTTTATATGTATTATTCTTTGTACTACTTGATGTAAAATTTTGTATGCTCCTTTTCCATAAATTGTTTCCCATAAATTTACATGTACTTTTGGACAACATCCATGCTTTATTTATTGTCTAAAGGTGGATAAATAAATAAAAGTGTGAGAGAAAGAAAAGGACTGACAAGGGGAGGCCGCCAATTGTGAAATTCAGATTCGATTCATACTGCGCATAATAAAAGCTCATATATATATATATATATAATTCCCGGCAATCAGTTGCAACAATTATGCATATAATAAGTTGTTGAAAGTCGTTTGTCGTGGCGACTTCGAACATCATTATGTTTTCCGCAAACAAAGTTGTATTTCACAAATGTTATTAATTGTCTTCATAATGTTAACCACGTATAGTTAACGGAAAACGTAGAAACGATATTCCGAAACGAATACGTATAGCGTAAGTCAAACGTTCGAATTAGAATAGAAACCCCACGAACAAAAATTTGGTGTGGCAGGTATGAAATATAAACTCCGTTACTCGCTCGTTACACTTGAAGGACAGATGTTGAATGGGCCGAAATGAGCTGCTGCATAACAGCGTAGTTGCCTGCTAACTTCGAAAGAAGGTAGATGCGGTCCCTAGCGCAACTTATAACATCGTCGAAAATCAGTGCGGACGGGAGAGCTTTGGTACACCCTGTTAAAAAAACGGAAAAATGGAGGCGGTACAATTGGAGAGTGATCCGCCTTCACCAACATGCATAAGCAATTTATATATATATATATATATTTTTGAATTACAAAAAACTAATAATAATTCGATCCGGCGACCTTCAGATTACGAACCCGAGAGCTTACCGCTGCGCCAGGACGCTCTGGAAAACTATTAATCGTAGAGAGTATTTCACCGCAACGGTTTCTTTTAACTGTCGATTTTCTCGACAACGGCTGAGAAGTGCATCTTGGTGCTTTGCCACATTACTCCTCTGGTCATGAGCTTTTATTATGCGCAGTATGAATCGAATCTGAATTTCACAATTGGCGGCCTCCCCTTGTGAGTGGCAGTGGAGCATAGTTGACAGTGACTGAACAGTGCAAGGAAAGAGTGAAGGAGAGAGTGCCGGTGACAGAAGAGCAAAGAGAAGGAAAAAGTGGAAGTGGGTGAGAGCCAGTGATAATGAGAGACAGAACTATGACAAGCAGGGAAAGAGACATGGTGGCAGTGAGAAGAGACAACAGCTGTGTGAAGAAATGAAGGAGACAGTAACTGTGAGAGAGAACAAGAGGGAGACAGCAGTAACAGGACAGAATGGAGGAGACAGAGGCTGCAACAGTTAGAGAGGTGCAAAAGACAATGACAGTGAGTTTGACTGAATGAGTAAGTAGAATGTGTGACTTGAGTTACAGTTAGAGGAGCTTGTGGAAGTGAGAGGTGAATTGCTTGTTAAAAAGAGTGTGAATATGTTCACATGCCAAACTTTTTAAACATGCTGAGAAAGGTAGAACGAGGCAGCTGGTATCCAACTTTTCAGTCAGTCTTGCAAGTAAACAGGAACATATTTATATTTCTTGTGCTCCAATAGGAGCATTTTCCCACCGGTGTATTTATGCTAGAGAAACAGATACTTTGAAACAAAAAAGTCATTGCTGCTCCTCCTATACTATTCTGTTGCTGTTATTGTCTAAAAAATCAAACAAAGGATTTATGTATAATACAATGGGATGGATAAAAAACTACTCACCAACTGTCAGCAGGAGGAAACACATATAAAAGTTACGGAAATGTGCAGACCTACGGACGCAGTGACTCCTTTTTCTGGCAGCAAGGTTGAAGGAGGCGGAGGAGGGATGAAGGAAAAGGGGTGGCATTGTTTAGGTAATGTGGAAAGTCACAGAAAAGTTGCCCAGAGCCCCAGATCAGGGAAGGTTTACCGGACAGTATCAGAAGGTAAGACTGACTGTTGAGGACTGCACCGGATGAGATCTGAAAATCTGGGAGCTTAAATGTGGAAGTTAGGGTAATAAGCAAGACAGTGATGATTGATAAACCATAGTGCAATAGTTAATAAGAGTGGATAGCTAAGTAAATTATACATGATAGACAGGTGGAGGTTTAGGGGTGGGGGAAAATAGGTCAGAAAATAAGATATAGAAAACTAGAAAAGAGTGTAGAAAGGAATAGTTACTGAGAAAAAATGCTGATACCAAAGAAATTAACATAAAACAAGGGCAGGTGGGTGGCGAGAACCGAGGACATATTGTAATGCCAGTTCCTACCTGCAGAGTTCTGAGAAACTGTTGTCGGGGAAGGATACAGCTAGCAAGTGTGGTGAAATAGGCATTTGTGATTGTCATGTAGAGGATGTTCTCAACAGTATATTGTATGTTGCCTGTATACAGCCTCTGTTTGTACCCATTCATTCTAACTGGTAACTTTGTTGTAGATGTACCAGTGTAGAAGGCTGCACAGTATTTACATGACAGCTGGTACATGACATTTATGTTTTGTATGTTTTGCCAGTTACAAGGCTGGCATAGGTGGTGGTAGGAGGATGCATACGGAAAGTTTTACTGTCAGGACAGTTACAGGTGTTGGAGTCACAAGATACTGTGGAGACTGGGAGGGTGACAAAAAGCTATTTTCTATGTGTGATGGGCTATATGTTGGACAGAATGAACCTCATTTCAGGGCACGATTTTAGGAAGTCAAGGCTTATTGAAGTAGCTGATTAATACAGTCAAGACCAGGATAATACTGTGAAAAGGGGAGTACACTCAATGAAGCCTGAGATAAGAATGGTGGGGTATTGCACAAAGAGCCTGCATGTGAACAAATACATTTGCTTGGAATGCCAAGGCTGTATGGGAGGGAGAGTTTGATGTGGAAAGATTTGCAACTTTCAAAATGTAAGCACTATTGTTTGTTAGCAGGTTTAATGTGAACAGAAGTGTGTAGCTGACTCTTGGTGAGAATGGGATCAACGTCAAGGAAAGTGGTATGGGATTCGAAATAGAAACCTGTGAAATTTAACTGGGAGAACATATTTAGAGGTTTCAAAAATATTGGCAGTTCAGCCTTTCCGTAAGGCCGTATGGCAAAGATATCAGTTTATGCCACTTTGTACAGGTCCCTACCCAGCCCTCTATGAATTAGCAACGTCAGGATCTTTAGAACATAATTATTAGAATGATGTAGAATTTATATTCTTGAACCAAATATTCTGATAAGCTGGAGGAGTGGCTATTGAGGTGTTCTTGCATATTGTTTTATAAAATCTGGGGATATAAAATTTCCTGCTTGATGTCTACAGGCAACCTGTTTCAGATTATTTTGTGGTACATACTACTCCAGTGGATATCCCCACATCTTTTTTGTGTCCAATTCTACTTGTAACAAAGGTAATTTACATAGTACAAGGCGGAGTTGGAAAATAAGTTTTCCCTGTCGACTGTGGGCAGAGTTGTGTGATATGGGCAACAGATGACACAGCAAGTGAATGCGCACGTGCAGGACACCACACACCATTGGGTAGAGGTCAACCATGATCAAGCAGATGGCACTGTCGCAGTACCTGCGCAAAGTGGAGGCCAGTCACTCAGTCTTTCCCGGAGCTATGGAGAGAAGGTGTGTTTTGGAGTTGTGGTCAAAGGCTGAAGTGAGAGCTGTTATCCGCTAAGAATGGGCACGTGGAGTATCAGGCACAGAAATTCATAACCACCTTGGAGAGGTGTACGGGTCAGGTGTGATGTCGAGGCAAATGGTGCGGAGATGGTGCCAGCAATTCAGTGGTGGACGTCAGCAAGTGCAGGACACACCGAGACCTGGACGGACGTGCACGGCCACTACAGATGCAAGTGTCAGGAAGGTGGATGACACGATTAGAGAGAACTGGCATATCACCATCAATGGAGTAGCAGCAGAGCTTTGAATCGGCCACGAGCGAGCTCACAAGATCATCCACTACAATCTTCAATACAGGAGGTGTCAGCGCAACAGGTGCCCCGCTAACTGACCCCGACACACGTGGAACAACGCATGGCATTCAGCCTGGAACAGCTTGTGCATTACCACGAATCTGACAATGACCTTCTGTTTCAGACTGCGACGGGGGATGAAACGTGGGTCCACCGTTACATGCTCGAATCAAAGGCCGCATCCGTGGAGTGGAAACGTCCATCATCATCTGTCCGAAAGAAGTTCGTAAGCACTCCGTCTGCAGGTAAAGTGCTACTCACCAACGCCAAAGGAGTTTTGCTGCTGGACTTTCTGGAGGATGCAACCGTCAGTGCTGCGCGGTACTGGGCCACTCTGCCGAAATTGGAAGAGGTGATTCGGAAAAATCGGCCTGGCCTTCTCAGATCTGGCGTTCTGCTGTCAGATGACAATGCGAGACAACACACGGCGACGGCAACGCAAAACCGTATTGCAACTCATGGTTGGCAGCGTCTACACCATCCGCCTTACAGTCCGGATCTTGCACCGAGTGACTTCCATCTGTTTCCTGCTTTGAAGAAGACTCTCGGCGGAAGGCGCTTTGGCAGCAATGCTGATGTCAGACGATCCGTTCAACGCTTCTTCCATATGCAACGCCCTGTTTTTTTCCTGGAAAGCCTTTTGAAGTTTATAATGTCTCAATGTACTTGGAAATTATGTAGAAAAATAAAGATATGTCTTTATCTTTAATGCATCATTCTCTTTTTTTCCTTTCACACACAACTCTGACCATAGTCGACAGGGGAAACTTATTTTCCAACTCCCCCTCATAAGAAAATAAAAATGTAACATAATGACTAATACAAATACGGAGATATTGTGTGTCCATTTTGTTTTACTGTACACACAGAGAGCCATGCTGAGGGATGACAAACGTCTTCAGCACAGGGCAGCAGTCACAGTGATTTAATGAGCTGCAATACCTGCTGAAAGATGGAAATAAAGTATTCCATGCTGTGCCATGCCACCCTGGAGATGTGTGAAATTCCCAAGAAAGTATATTAAAGCAGTACAGGCATGCTGTACAGAAAGGTAGGGAAACTTTTGAGAATGAGAATGATGATGTGAACTGAAATACAAGTTGTCACTGTACTCATATCTAAAGGATGGAAAATATACCAAATGTTAAACTACAACTGGTGTGGAATCAAAC
Source organism: Schistocerca americana (assembly GCF_021461395.2). NCBI lineage: Eukaryota > Metazoa > Arthropoda > Insecta > Orthoptera > Acrididae > Schistocerca > Schistocerca americana. Next base: position 126,767,973 of record NC_060129.1, on the reverse strand, counting down.
TTCCTGGCAGATTAAAACTGTGTGCAGGATCGAGACTCGAACTCGGGACCTTTGCCTTTCGCGGGCAAGTGCTCTACCAACTGAGCTACCCAAGCACGACTCATGCCCCGTCCTCATTCTAGAAACACCCCCCAGGCTGTGGCTAAGCCATGTCTCAGCAATATCCTTTCTTCCAGGAGTGCTAGTTCTGCAAGGTTCGCAGGAGAGCTTCTGTAAAGTTTGGAAGGTAGGAGACGAGGTACTGGCGGAATTAAAGCTGTGAGGACAGGGCATGATTCATGCTTGGGTAGATCAGTTGGTAGAGCACTTGCCTGCGAAAGGCAAAGGTCCCAAGTTCGAGTCTCGGTCCAGCACACAGTTTTAATCTGCCAGGAAGTTTCATATCAGCGCACACTCCGCTGTAGAGTGTTAAAAAACAAAGTGATGTAACTTACCAAATGAAAGCGTTGGTATGTTGATAGAGTCTCTGACAAACACAAACACACACACAAAATTCAATCTTTCACAACCTACGGTTGCTTCATCAGGAAAGAGGGAAGGAGAGGGAAAGATGAGATGAAAGGATGTGGGTTTTAAGGGGGAGGGTAAGGAGTCATTCCAATCCCGGGAGCGGAAGACTTACCTTATGGGAAAAAAAGGACAGGTATACACTCGCACACACACACATATCCATCCGCACACATATGTGTGTGTGTCCGAGTGTATACCTGTCCTTTTTTCCCCATAAGGTAAGTCTTTTCGCTCCCGGGACTGGAATGACTCCTTACCCTCCCCCTTAAAACCCACATCCTTTCGTCTTTCCCTCTCCTTCCCTCTTTCCTGATGAAGCAACCGTGGGTTGTGAAAGATTGAATTTTGTGTGTGGTGTTTGTCAGTGTCTCTATCAACATACTAACGCTTTCGTTTGGTAAGTTACATCACTTTGTTTTTAGATATATTTTTCCCACATGGAATGTTTCCTTCTATTATATACATAAATTTAAAGTAGTAAATACAGCTTTGGTGATGAAGTCCAGAAGATCAGGATTGGAAGTACATGGTCAAACTACTGTTATATACTACAGCATCTGAAGCAACAGGTAGACTGAAACTTTTGCTCTAGAATATAAAACCTTAGACAGGGTTGTGTATTCTGTCTGGAAATTATTCATACTTCTAGTATTGTGGCTGTGAACTGCTTAGTTCGTCCAAAATTAACTTTCATTACTAACTAGAAATACCAGTAGGGAGTGTGTATATCAGCATGTGAGTGAAGAGCCCCAAGGCCTCTGGACAGACTTCTGCACTACTTTGCCCAACTTTACACAACATTCTTTCTGCCCACTTCTGTAACATAAATTTAATTTTTCATATTAACTGCAGTGCCACAGAAGATTGTTCCATTCAATAGAACTAAGCAAAAGTATGCTAGGAGTCTGGTATCTAATGATACTCAGCAGTAAATTCTGACTCCACAGATATGTACTTCCAAACTGACTCCAGTATTTTGGATACTGTTATGGCTTCAATTCCTAATAAAGTTATTATTTGTTTCACAAGATCTATTCTTTCATTCTGGACCCCTTGAATGTTGATGAACTCACATTTGCAGATATGCAGGTGGTGCAAAACTTATTTTGAGCAGTTTGCTTCTGTCTGCAGCACTAGTTAACTAAACATCAGGATCTGTCCTTTGCATTCCTTTTCTAATTAAATTACATAAATTTCTATGATCTTTGTTTGCCTTTACACCAACACGCAAAATTCTCGATTTGCATCATGCAACTTTTATTTAACCATATTTGGGCGCATTTTTTGTAGCAGCTGAGTGAATTAATTTTTTTGATGTCAAAACTAGAATTTTGATAAAAGGCTATATGTAATTTTTGATAATTTTATTTTTCTGATTTAGAACCAAGAACTATCATGGTAAGTATTCTTCCCACTGCCCTTCTATGCATTATTATGCATTGGCATTATGTGTGAAAAATAATGGCATTTTATGTTTTTATTTTATCTGCCACTATTAGTAAAATAATCTGAGAAACTTCATTTACCTCAAAATAAAGAAATGAGCTAATGCAAGTCACAATACTATATATTGTAGAAATGAAGCAACATGTTCAGGCTTCATATGTGACAACAACAGAGAATTCACAACAAAACATACTAATTGCAGTAGCAGTTTTTATACAGTTGTTACACATGCAGAGGTGGTAAGACATGTTCCAATGAATGTAGTAAAACAGTTAAATTTGTGGTAAGTATGTTTCCTGCAGTCCACAAAGATATGTTTTAACTTTGCAGTAAGTACACTTCCCATGTCTTGTGGAGAAACACTTTGAAGGTAGAGCATTCTTCCCACTGGACTTTAAAAATGTATGATTTGGTGATGCGTATACTTTCCATGTACCCTGAAAGGCATAAAAAGACTTTCCGAAATAATTAAAAGCTATATTTAACTAGAAACTACAGCTGTTGCAGCAAACGACCACTCGATGACAGGAGTGTACAAAGATGGCACTACATATTCTTACAAATGTAGTAAAGAAATAAAGTTGTTGGTAAGTATATTTTCTGCTGCCTGCAAAAGGGTTAAATTCTTGCAGATATTTCCAATACAGTCTATATAACATAGAAATGAAATAACACCCCCCCCCCCCAAAAAAAAAAAAAAAACTGTAATTGCATTATACAACATCATTTTCACTCTGTGTTCCAGTTTACTGGAGATCTCAGCAGAACAAAGAGTCCATGTAAAGAAAAGACTGTGCAGTTTACTTTTTGTTTATATTCCTTTGACATACTGCAGTAGGTAAGTATACATGATCCTTTTTATCAACTTATTTGTAATTATCTTTCAAATTTCTAGGGACCCCAAATTTGTTGCTTCATTTTAAATGGGACCTTGATGAATATTTTCCCCACCAGAGAATATAACACCTTTCTGAACCCTAGACGAGGAGGCAAGGACTACGTGAAAATTATTTTTTGTCTTGCATTGTGACTGTGTAACTCACATTTCAGCTAAAATTGATTTTTGTCATGAGCAATAAAAATCCTCAAGATGTAAATATATTTGGAAGTGAATAAGCATTCCAAGATCCTTATCTTCTGCAAGACATACAGGTATCTACTGTACATAATATTGTCATATCCCAAGCACCTTATTCATTAGTTCAGTGAATGAGGATTCTCCACCAATTATGGTCTTTAAACTTTTGTTCCTCTTCAATGCAGTCTGTCTTTCAAACCATACATTAGTCTTGGTAGCCTGTTGGCAGCCATTCGTTGCATACATTCACACCATCTCAGCCACTGTGATGTTAATCTGAAAACAGCCTCAAGTTGTGGGACTGCAAGATGGAATAACATCACAGTGGCTGAGATGGTATGAATGTATGCAACGAATGGCTGCCAACAGGCTACCAAGACTAATGTATGGTTTGAAAGACAGACTGCATTGAAGAGGAACAAAAGTTTATATATACTCCTGGAAATGGAAAACAGAACACATTGACACCGGTGTGTCAGACCCACCATACTTGCTCCGGACACTGCGAGAGGGCTGTACAAGCAATGATCACACGCACGGCACAGCGGACACACCAGGAACCGCGGTGTTGGCCGTCGAATGGCGCTAGCTGCGCAGCATTTGTGCACCGCCGCCGTCAGTGTCAGCCAGTTTGCCGTGGCATACGGAGCTCCATCGCAGTCTTTAACACTGGTAGCATGCCGCGACAGCGTGGACGTGAACCGTATGTGCAGTTGACGGACTTTGAGCGAGGGCGTATAGTGGGCATGCGGGAGGCCGGGTGGACGGACCGCCGAATTGCTCAACACGTGGGGCGTGAGGTCTCCACAGTACATCGATGTTGTCGCCAGTGGTCGGCGGAAGGTGCACGTGCCCGTCGACCTGGGACCGGACCACAGCGACGCACGGATGCACGCCAAGACCGTAGGATCCTACGCAGTGCTGTAGGGGACCGCACCGCCACTTCCCAGCAAATTAGGGACACTGTTGCTCCTGGGGTATCGGCGAGGACCATTCGCAACCGTCTCCATGAAGCTGGGCTACGGTCCCGCACACCGTTAGGCCGTCTTCCGCTCACGCCCCAACATCGTGCAGCCCGCCTCCAGTGGTGTCGCGACAGGCGTGAATGAAGGGACGAATGGAGACGTGTCGTCTTCAGCGATGAGAGTCGCTTCAGCCTTGGTGCCAATGATGGTCGTATGCGTGTTTGGCGCCGTGCAGGTGAGCGCCACAATCAGGACTGCATACGACCGAGGCACACAGGGCCAACACCCGGCATCATGGTGTGGGGAGCGATCTCCTACACTGGCCGTACACCACTGGTGATCGTCGAGGGGACACTGAATAGTGCACAGTACATCCAAACCGTCATCGAACCCATCGTTCTACCATTCCTAGACCGGCAAGGGAACTTGCTGTTCCAACAGGACAATGCACGTCTGCATGTATCCCGTGCCACCCAACGTGCTCTAGAAGGTGTAAGTCAACTACCCTGGCCAGCAAGATCTCCGGATCTGTCCCCCATTGAGCATGTTTGGGACTGGATGAAGCGTCGTCTCACGCGGTCTGCACGTCCAGCACGAACGCTGGTCCAACTGAGGCGCCAGGTGGAAATGGCATGGCAAGCCGTTCCACAGGACTACATCCAGCATCTCTACGATCGTCTCCATGGGAGAATAGCAGCCTGCATTGCTGCGAAAGGTGGATATACACTGTACTAGTGCCGACATTGTGCATGCTCTGTTGCCTGTGTCTATGTGCCTGTGGTTCTGTCAGTGTGATCATGTGATGTATCTGACCCCAGGAATGTGTCAATAAAGTTTCCCCTTCCTGGGACATTGAATTCACGGTGTTCTTATTTCAATTTCCAGGAGTGTATATATATATATATATATATTTTACAAAATCTCATTTGTGCTTATTAATTAATGATATGGACAGTCATCTTCTCGCTTTTTCAGTAATTTGTATGGTGTCCCTGATTATGTAGAGAGTCTTCCACTCATATGCCAAAACTCTCTGCAAGTACTGCTGTCTCTCCATGGATGGCTGAGTTCCATTCCTCCTGAACACATGCAATAAGTTGGTCTCTGTTGCATGTACAATGTTAATTGAAGAATGCATCCCATAGTCTGGCCTACAGGTGCTCTGCAGGGTCTGTATCTGGATTTAGCTTCAGTTTTGGCAATGCAGAAACCATCATACATCATTCTTTCATAAAATTCTTGACGATAAACAATATTTTTTTGTTACAGCATGGGTTTTGTTGGCTGGGCATGACATTTTGTTTCCCAGAAGTGTCTACCAACAACGTCTTTTACAGTTATGCTTCTGGTGGTCTTCTGTCTTTTTTGGTAGCCATTTGGGAAATTCAGGCGTTTGACAACTGCTCAGCTACTAACGGCAGTTTTACACTTTACCGTATGTCTGATTTGGTTTTAGTGTATCGTGTGAGTTTTGTTGGTTATTCACCTCCATTTCTGTTACTAACATTAACACGAAGTCTAAAGAATTTTGGAACAACACCCAGTGATTGAGTGATTTTGGCATTACAGATTCCACTGGCATGGGGGCCTTGAATGTGGGAACGAACGTTTTTACACTTTGGTCTCAGTTTTTGATCATGACACCCTTAAAAAAGATGAAAAACAAAAATTACCATGCAATATATAGACAAAGTTAAAAATTATTTTACATAAGCAATATTTAAATCCAATAAATTGAAGAAAATTAAACTTTTACATCAATACTTTTTATCTGTCTCATTAAAATTGAGTGATAAAATTGTTTTTCTGTTCTTCCATTAGGTGGTGATGATGATGTTTGGTTCATGTGTCGTTCAACTGCGTGGTCATCAGTGCCCGTACACAGTCCATTCTAGCCACTGTCATGAATGATGATGATGATGAAATGATGAGGACGACTCAAACACCCAGTCCCCGGGCGGAGAAAATCCTCAACCCGGCCAGGAATCGAACCTGGGACCCAGAGGTAGCAATGCTAGCCTCTAGACCACGAGCTGTGGACAACTTTCTTTCTTCTATTAGGTCAAGGCATAAAAATAGCTAATACAATTACTGAATGGCAAATTTTCATTAACATACCAAGTACAGGTGTGTTAAATTTAGGAAAATGTTCTGCTTATATGTAGTGCACCCCATAACAACTGTTGAGATGTATCCACAATGATGCAACAAGCAATACAGACTAGCATGAAGTTCATACAGCCAGCACTACCTGTTGGTGTAAAGTGATACTATCTCCACAGACCATCAAACTTCAGTGGCTCTGTTGATAAAAGAGGGGATAAACTTTCTGTCCATCGAGTAGGTTTCATAGAAAACACTGTCATATTTTAGTGGTACTTTTTTGAGCAATATTAGGTCTTTATTTGTTTGGTAGTAGTTACTATCCACTTGAATCTTGTGAATTATTTCTTTGTCTTCAGAATCTGTATCAGAGACAACACTACCAAGATATTTAAAAGATGTTTCCCCTCCGATTCAACATGCATTGTTAATACTGGCAGATGAAGTGGCCCTCCTTCCTGGAGCTTAAAGGGTGACAGAAGCACTACCTTGTGGCAGGTGGGAACTCCATAGGCTAAGGGAGATGACTCTGATGGACAAATCTCCACAAGTGATATGGCTAGTGAGTCACCCTCCGAAAAAATGAATTTGCTTTCAAAGTTAAATCTGGCCTTGAATGAAAGCAAACTGTTGTACCACAGGAAAATTCCATAGAGAAAACGTGGGTAGGGGAGAGGGGTATGTTGGGGAAGACATACATACATATATACATTAATCATTGTCCCATAGATCATGAATACGACATTTTGTAATGGAATGCCTCACTTTAACATAAGTTTTCTTCATGTCATTTTTTTTTCAGTTACTACTTCATATCTAAGAATTCATCGACTGAGTAGAAGTAGTTGTCATTCAGAAATTCTTTTAATTTGCTTTTAAATGTTGGCTGGCTATCTTTCAGACTTTTAATACTATTTGGCAAATGACAAAAGATTTTTCTGGCAGCATAATTCACCCCTTTCTGGGCCAAAGTGAGATTTAATCCAGAACAGTGATCATCCATTCTTCTAATGTTGTAGCTATGCACTTCGCTGTTATTTTTGAACTGGGATCAGTTATTTATGACAAATTTCATAAGTGAATATATGTATTGTGAAGGTACTGTGAATATCCCGAGTTCCTTAAATAAACATCTGCAAAGTGATCTTGGGTGGGCTCCCGCTATTATTGTGATTACACGCTTTTGTGCAATGAATAATTTCTCTCTTAATGACAAATTGCCCCAAAATATGATGCCATATGAAAGCAGTGAATGAAAATACGCATAGTAGGCTAATTTATTGATATGTTTATCACCAAAATTTTCAATAACCCTAATAGCATAAGTGGCTGAACCTAAGAGTTTCAGCAGATCATTGATCTGTTTCTTCCAATTTGATTTCACATCAGTGCACACACCCAGAAATATTGAGTATTCTGCCTTAGCAACAGACTTCTTCTGTTCATAGTCTATATTTATCAGTTGTGTTGTGCCATTTACTGTACAGAATTGTATAAACTGTGTTTTCCCAAAATTTAGTGAGAGTCCATTTGCAGCTCGCTCAGACCCTGGGATAAGTGTTGAGGATGAGGTGAAACAAAGATGTTCGCCGGAAAGGAGACAGTGTGTGCCCCAGTTGTGAGTAAGAGCAATCAAAAGTCTTACACCAGAGGACAATTTGGAAAGTGATCAACGGATAAGTACATACTTTACATACGAGGGCACTTCAAAAAGTAAGTTATAGACGCTGTTCCATGCAAAGATCTGTGGTAGCACAAGTTGCTATTCCAGACAACAACACAACCAACTTCCCTTCTACTTTGCCGACAAAAGATAGTTGCATAGAATCCTTAATTTATGGTAGTAGTGCCAGAGGAAAGACTGCACACTGTGCGGATACTTTTTATGTGTGCGCTGATACGAAACACAAATGTAAGCACACTACAGCCACAAGGTGTGACAGAGGACGACGGTTTTATTGGTGGGAAGGAGCAGTTTACACCCTGACTTTGCAACTTCTGAGTGCCACCAACGCCAAAGAAGAAGAGGTCGGGACAACAATGTCTGTTGTTCTGGAAGAAAAAAGAAGAAGAAGATTGTATGGAATTACATAATTAATTACTTCCTTCCTTCCTTCTTGGCTTTGAGATACTAATGATCTATCAGTCTACAAGTTTGGTTATTAAGAGCTTAAATGTGAGTGTTGAAAGTGTATGGAGACTATTAAAACAGAAGAATTTTGAAAAAGACTATTAAAACAGAAGAATTTTGATTTCACAGCTAGTGGGTGGCAAACATAATTTTCCACTATCACAGTGCTTTCTTGCAGACAGTGAAGAAGAACAATACAGCTACAAGTGGCATTGCACTGCAGGACCAAAACTTCAAGGAGCGACACGTGTGTAGAAAGAGATATGAAATTAAAGGTAACTACGAACATATGACTGACAGATCACATTCACAAAATTGGTACCCTGATTAAGTTCTCCGACAGCGAATACCAGCGGTAACATTTCAGACCACCGCCCAAGAGTGGCGCGTAGTCAGAAGATAGTACACATCCAGCATTTCCTGCACAGTTCCTGCAGTGTAACATGTTGTTCATCTAGAAATACATGTTTCAACCCTTCCTCACAATCAGATAAAAGATGATTGTGTATAAAAATGTTATTTAGTTATTACGGAGAGGACTTCCTACGAGTTACAGCGAAACACCGAGCGCAAAATGTCACCGACTGAGCATCTCCAACTGCTGTTTAGGGGTTGCTAATGCTTCAGTGGTGCTTTAGAAGGCAGACAAAATGGTGCTGCCTAAAGTGACAGTGTCCACAACCAATTGAAAGAAGCTGAAGAGGAATATCATTACATTCTTTTCTGCTCTACTATCAGATGATCTGATTAATAAGAGATCTGTGCAACCAATGCTGTAATTGGTATATAAGAGTAACAAAATACAGAAGAGTTTAAAAAGCAGTTAAACCACTTCATAACGAATTGGCGTGGATGTGAGTTCTCTTACAGCCTTCGACCCTCTGCAGGTGGAGAAGAAATAATACGGTACTGAGTAGCCGGTCCAGAGCTTCGAGAAAGTACGAGAAGGTGAGTGTAATAAAATAGAATTAACAGTTATCATGTAGAACATCAGGATGGCAGATCATTAGTGAAGTTTTTGACTCAGTTACAACCCATAACTTGAGCTGTAACACTTCAGTCTGATGTGGTATCAATAACAGATGCATCACATTGTGCGAATGAAATGGCGCGACAACTGGAAACGTACTCCAACGTTGAAGTATGCGGGACACGATTCTTGTGGCAAAATGTCTGAATTGCACACAGATTCACTTGAAATCTCAGCAGTATACGGACCAAATGCAGTATTGCATCCACCGCAGTATAAAGGCGCCAACTACCTGACCGAGGCCACGTGGCACGAGTGATTTTGATCGCGAAGGAAGGCTGTTGACACTGACCACAGACAACCGTGTCCGGGCAACTGAAGAACCGACTGGCAGAAATCGTAAAATTCCCAGTGAAGAGGAGGACATCCATACAGCTAGTTAGTAATACCATCGGCACACGGGAGGAGTTAGCTAACGTTGACACGATGCTCGACGAGTTTTGTGACGTCACTTCCTGCTATTCCTCGTTGAGAAGCCATTTCGTCACTTGAAACACAAAATGAGTTCTGCGATATTTCGGCAATGTGCCATGTGAAGTAGAACCAATAGGAAGAAAGAATGCTCCCTACATCACAAGCAGGAAGCAAGATGCCATACTGTACTTGTTGAGTTCAGCAGAAGCCCATATTCGATGGGTTTTATGTCGTACATTACACCATATGAATATATACTGTTTTTAAGCAGCAGCACATTCGTGGTCCCGAGATGAATCATTATTGGTACTAGTTGTAATAAAATGACTGGAAAAGTCATATAGGCAATTAAAGAAATTTTGCATTTAGTTATTTTCCCATTATAGCTCGTAAGTAAAGAGAATAAACCATTTTAAAGCAATGATCCATTTAAGATTAATGAAAACATGTCATTCTTATTATGATTGATCATACAATTAAGAATCAGTAATATTTCAGAGAATAAAATACAAATAAAAGAAGGTGTGGAAGGTGCATATCAGTTAGCATATTTGGTTGTAGCACTGCCTCACCGAACCACTGATAGATCGGACACAGCTTTGCATCTCGCTATATACAATTTTTTTTTTCACCTTCACATTTCCCAAAAGGTTGTGGGAGTTTCATATGAAATTAATAGTAATAATATCTGTAATATTTGTTATGTAAATATGAGTGCACCCTGTGTTAGAAGGGAGTGTGTTTGATTTGGTGAACTTTTAATAAGCTGATGTGTTTCCTGAGTGGACATGTATCTTCCATTTTCATCTTATTACATGTTCACAGATATTAAAATTTTTTATTTATGTATACCACAGAGAGAACAATATGACTAGCTTACGGCCAGAAAAGGAAATGCTCATTTTAATAGAGCTAAGGTAAGAAGTCTACATCTACATCTACATTTATACTCTGCAAGCCACCCAATGGTGTGTGGTGGAGGGCACTTTACGTGCCACTGTCATTACCTCCCTTTCCTGTTCCAGTTGCGTACGGTTTGCGGGGCGAACGACTGCCGGAAAGCCTCTGTGTACGGTCGAATCTCTCTAATTTTACATTCGTGAGCTCCTCAGGAGGTATAAGTAGGGGGAAGCAATATATTCGATATCTCGTCCAGAAACGCACCCTCTCGAAACCTGGACAGCAAGCTACACCGCGATGCAGAGTGCCTCTCTTGCAGAGTCTGCCACTCGAGTTTGCTAAACATCTCCGTAACGCTATCACGCTTACCAAATGACCCTGTGACGAAACGCACCTCTCTTCTTTGGATCTTCTCTATCTCCTCTGTCAACCCGACCTGATACAGATCCCACACTGATGAGCAATACTGGTGTATAGGTCGAACGAGCATTTTGTAAGCCACCTCCTTTGTTGATGGACTACATTTTCTAAGGACTCTCCCAATGAATCTCAACCTGGCACCCACCTTACCAACAATTAATTGAATATGATCATTCCACTTCAAATCGTTCCGTACACATACTCCCAGATATTTTACAGAAGTAACTGCTACCAGTGTTTGTTCCGCTATCATATAATCATACAATAAAGGATCCTTCTTTCTACGTATTTGCAATACATTACATTTATATGCGCATGTAAGGGTATACGGGTTGCACCCTGCCGTACGGTACGTAACATGTGCTCGCCAGCCAGCTTATTTGGAATCCTGACAATTTGCTTGGTCAGTACACGTGTGTCTGGTCGCAGTGCGATGCAGCGAGTACACCACTGACCGCAGCGGCCTTGAGTGCGAATATGTCTCTATTCTTATTTCACCATGGAGCCTTTCGATATGACTGTAATTAGAATGTCAGACACAGTGATGATGGGTGGATGTAGCATGCATGTTTTATAATCCGCCTTTGTTAATAAAACTGTTTAAACTTAATTCTCGTGTTAGCGTATTGCCATACCGCAAGGACCAACCACTTACAAATCCAGACAAAATATTCATGTAAATCATCATCCGGGGCAACAACACAAACTATCCCCTTATAGAAGTGGTGTCAACATGGGGATAATTATGGAAAATATACAGTCCTGAAGAGGTGCAGATGCGGAGACATCCAACGCTGGAATTCAGGTTGGTCTACACCATTTTGGCTAGAATACGAAAGGCAGTGATGGATTTTTATTTTACATTTGAGTGACTCATTGGCGTTAAATTAGACGAAATGTCACATTTCAGTCAGAGTATTGTTGTCGATCTACAAATTGTTATTAATGAACTGCAAAGAGAGATTCGGCAGTTAAAAGCAGAAAGAAGTGAGCGCAACATTCCGAAAGACTTGTCAAATGACAGTTCATGCAGTACAGGTACAACCATAATAAAGAATTTTTCATTATTGCCATCAGTACCAGTGTTTAGCGGGAAACCAGAAGATGATGTGAAAGTGTTTTTCTGTAAACTTGAAGGTGCCGACCTGTTAGGATCATGGACAGATTCTGATAAGCTAGTGGTTGCCAAATTAAGAATTCAGGGAGCAGCACAAGAGCACAAGATTTCATTAGTTTGGAGCCTACTTGCATGAAAACAGAAGATTACAATGAGTTTAGAATGATTGTTGTTCAGAGATTTAAATGTAAAAACTGTGATCAGATTTTACAGAGAGCAGCTTCACAGTTTGCGAATGTGATGAACAAATCTATCGAGCAGTTTGCCGACAGAATTCGAAACATCAACACTCAAACGTACGAGTTAGTAGAAGATGAAAATGAAAATCGCATTCAGTTGTTCGAAGCCGACCAGAAAGCCTTGGACACATTCATTCGTGGGTTGCACAGAGAGGAAGCAAGCAAAGCTATTCGATTGGCATGATGTAAAACATTTCAGGAAGCGGTAGAATCAGCCGTTGGTTTCGTTGAAGCACTAACACGACCGAATGAGATGCAGAAACAAGAACGCAGAGTTTTCAACACAACAGTACAATGCAACAGATGCAGTAATCTGGGTCACAAGCGTAAGGATTGTCAAGATAATCGAATCTGCTATAATTGTGGGATGCAGGGTGATGTTTCGAGAGATTGTTGCAACAAGAAGAAAAGTAATGCGAGCAACAGACATTCTGCCAGAGACAGTGATTCCTGTTAGTTCCAGTGAAAATCAGACCGAAAATGACTTCGTTATAGGTGCTGTATATCATGGGAGAAACATCAAATTACTTATTGACACAGGAGCACAGACCTCATTAATGTGGTGTAGCATAGAAATTGAAACTGCCGCTATTAAAAGTGTGAGAGTTAAACGGAGGAAAGCTACGTAACTTTGGAGAAATGACGTAGAATTAATTCTTGGCCAGGGCCAAGATGAAGGTGAAAATAAAGATAAAGATAAATACACAGCAAGGGTGCAAGCAGTTTCAAATAACGAAACGCGTTACGACGGTGTACTTGGATTTGATTTCTTGTCCACTAACGAGGTAGAGATATTTGTCGCAGAAAGAAAGATCAGACTAGGCTGTAGCAACTACAACCTAGGAAATCGTTCTTCAGATTGTACTCAACTAGCAGCAACACTGACGCCATGGGAATGGACTGTCCAAACGATGCAGCAGTTCAAACCATACCAGTCAATGTTCAAATAAATCAGCCTCAGCAAATTCCCAAGGGAGCAGGAAAGACAATCTACGTTGAAGTTAAGTCACACCGATGCAAGGAAGGAACTTTGTTATTAATTGAGCGATCCGAGAAAAGTGAGTTACTGGATACAATGCATTGCTATGATGCTAGAAGTGCAGGTGTCACTAAAATGGTGAGACAGAATGTCGTAAAAGTCCCAGTTACAACAACGAACATGAGCAATGAGGATGTTGTTTTGCCATGAGGAATAAAAGTTTCTGAAGTGTCGAGCGAAGTAAAAGTGACGTAATACAGATTCCAGATGAGGTAACAAATGCTGCAGTTATAAACACAGATTTTTGTAACAGTACCGCAAAATTGCAATAAGGAGATGAAGCTAATAATGAACGGAAGTGCAAGATTTGGAAGAAGATAGAACATTTGACAGCTGATGAACAGAAGATTTTAGTGCCTGTTTTGTTGGAGTATGCAGATTTATTCCGAGAACATGCAAATTTACCTGTCACTCATTTAATTCAGCATTGTATTCAAACAGGGAATGCAGCCCCAATCACACAGAAACCTTACCGAATACCATTCAGTCAAAGAGTGTTGGTAGAACACATGGTTAAAGAACAATTAGAAGCCGGAATTATAAAACCGAGAGATCCTTCAGACCCACCGTGGTGTTCGCCTGTTGTAATTGTATAGAAGAAATCAATTTCTGGAGAACCACAGTTCCGTTTTTGTGTTCATTACCAATCTTTGAATGCTGTGACCACACCCAACATTTACCCCTTACCAAATTTAGTGGAAACCTTGGGTTACTTGGGCAGATGTCGAATATTTTCTGTATGTGATTTAACATGTGGTTATCCCCAGTTAACAGTGCGTCCAGATGATCAAGCAAAAACTTCATTTGTAACTGCAGCAGGAGTATACAAGTATCTTCGTATGCCGTTTGGACTTCGTAATGCTCCAGCTACATTTTAACACCTGATGCATTCAGTTTTACGAGGGCTCACCCCAACACAAGCACTTGTTTACCTTGATGATGTAACAATTTTTGGTGAAAACATGAAGCAGCATACTGAGAGAGCTGTTTTTGAGCATATAAGAAGTGCAAACCTGTCTTTATCAATAGATAAATGTCATTTTGCGCAAAGTAAAGTTAACTATCTTGGTCATGTTATAACCAGTAAAGGTGTTCGACCTGATCCAAAGTTAATTGAAGATGTAAAGTATTTTCCTGAACCACAGAATTTGAAAGAACTATACCGTATTTATTCGAATCTAAGCCGCGCTTTTTTTCCGGTTTTTGTAATCCAAAAAACCGCCTGCGGCTTAGAATCGAGTGCAAAGTAAGCGGAAGTTCTGTAAAATGTTGGTAGGTGCCGCCACAAGCAACTTTTGCCATCGAATATATGTAGCGCTACACAGGCATGCTTTGCAGGCACAAAGATAAATACTGGCGCCAAAACCTCTGCGACAGTAAATAAATTAAAAAAGAAAAAGATGGAAGACGAGCTTTTTTCTCCGCCCCGAGTTTCGACCACTGCATTTTCATACATTATCCAACGAAGTAAATACAAATTCCGTATTGTTCATCTTTGAATGTAGCAGCCTTTCAATGTACTACGAAAATCCAACTGGCAAGACTGTTTGGGATGTTTGTCAATTTGGCCAACTCTACGTTCTGAATTTTTTCCTACCTGTGATAAGAGATGGTTGCTAATAGGAACTTTTATGAATTGTGAATCACATGCAGTGTTCTCTTCATCATAAGAATAATACGAATATAAACGTTTTGCCATGTATTCTTTTGTGTTTGCTGCTATTTCATTTAAATCCTGTCTGCCTAATAAACTACGAAACTAGAGTGAGACAACAGCAATCGCGGAAGAATATACATATCATGCCATGTTTATATTAGTATTATTCTTACGCCAATTAGAGATACAGTCAGAAATGAAGCACGACAACTGACTAGATTTTTAAATCTAAGATGACTAATTTCTGTGCAGAAGGTAACGTACTAAAGAGGTATCTGCAAAGATATTCAAACGGAGAAAAATTTTCGCTAAACTCTCCTTCACAACATCTTCTATCATACGCAGTCTATTATTTGGTTCTTGTTGATCATTATCAAAGAAAGCAGCAGTGTACGTAACAAGAAGTAGCAGTCTCTTGCCATTGTTTCGCTAATGAGACGATTTTATTTATTTATTTATTTTTTCAATTGTAAGCGGCGGTAGCGCGTACAAAAGCAAGTCATGCCGCGGGCGGCGACAGGTCGTAAACACTCATTATCAGAATGCGACAAACAATGCGTGACACAGTACAATAATGCATTTTCAGCTTTGAGTGACGTAAACACCCATAACAAAGTAACGGCACTTATCAGATCAAAGAAAAATAAGCAATCAATTCAACCCAGACAAAGCACTTGAAAAAGGAAGGGTACCCGTATAAATACGGACGGAGTGCCTGACGCATAGCAATGGCTACCTGGTAAAGCTTAACTGCTAAGCTTACGACTCGAACCATACTACTGTAGCTGTATCGTCATTCATTCGACCTAAATTGTGTCTCCTATTACAATGGACCAACTTTGTTTCGATTTGGAGGTGCGGCCTAAATCTTCTCTCTCCTCTTGAATTTCGAATCTCAAATTTCAGGTGCGGCTTAGATTCGGGAAAAATTTTTTCCCTTGATTTCGAGTCTCATTTTTCAGGTGCGGCTTAGATTCGAGTAAATACGTTAATCATTCTTGGGATTGTCAAATTTCTACAGACGATTTATGGCTGGTTATGCAAATATAGCATGTCCACTGACACAGCTACTGAAGAAAGGGGCAACATTTAATTGGTCATCAGAATGCAAAAAGGCAATGGAAGAACTTAAAACTGCTCTAACCACAGCCCCAGTGTTAGCCTATACGGATTTCAGTAAACCTTTTAATCTTTCAACAGATGCATCCAATTTTGCCAGAGGTGCAATCTTGTCTCAAGAAGTTGATGGTCATGAACATCCAATCTCATCTGCTCCCAGACAATTAAACAAAGGAGAATGTAATTATACAGGATGGTGCATGAAATGTGTTACCAATTGTTTCTTCCACAATTTACGACGCACATTAGATATCCTGCTGGGATCTCTAAAGCAGTACCAGCAGAGCTTGGAAAAACAAATGAGTTACAAAATGATGTGTAATTCAGGATACTGCCACCAGGAGACTAGTAAGCAGCAATGGCTGACAATGGAAGACTGACGACACAGTAACGATTGGCAATTGTGTTACTTTTTCATTAAACAAAAAGCCTTGTTGTGACTCAGAGGTGTTTTCGACAACAGTTTAACACACAATGGGACCCTTGCAAGAAGACCATCCACAGGTTGTACGATAAATTTGTACAGGAAGGAACAGTATTGGAAGCGAAGTGACCTCGGCCTAAGCCCGTTTCTTCACCGGAGAATATTGAAGCGGTAGGAGTCGCTGTACAGAGAAGTCCCGGGAAATCGTGTAGAAAGGCAGCAGTGCAACTGGGAATATCCATACGCTCCGTTCAAAGCATTCTTAAAAGTGCCCTCCATATGTACCCATATAAGATGACCTGTGCACAGAAGCTCACTGAAGAACACAAGCAGCAGAGACTACTGTTTGCTCAGTGGGCGAAGGATAGGGAAGAAACTCTCAACAACGTTTGGTTTTCAGACGAGGCGCATTTTCATTTAGACGGTGTGGTTAACAGACAAAATGTACGCTTTTGGGGCACTGAAAACCCACAAGTGCTTCATGAGGATTACAGTAGTGTGGGCAGCAGTTTCCAGTCACGCACTTGGACAAGAAAACTGTGAACAGCGAGCGTTATTTGAGCATGCTTCGCAATAGCTTCATTCCACAGCTTCTTGCTACTGCCTTGCCCTTCAACACGCAGTGGTTCATGCAAGATGGAGCAAGGCCACACACTGCAAACACTGTGTTGGAGTTTCTACACGAGCATTTCGACATGCTGATCGATTCACTCAGGTTTCCAGGTCGCTTCAATGACGGACAAAATTGGGCCCCCAATAGTCCAGACCTCAATCCGTGTGACTTTTTTCTTTGGGGGTACCTATAGGAAAAAATTTTCCAGAAACACCCACATGATTTAATGGAGCTCCAGAAGACTTATTCTTCAAGCTTGCAGTGAAATTATGGAAGACATGTGCCGTAGGGTAATAACTAACTTCAGTGTTGGTTTGAAGGAAGTTAGGAAACGAAATGGTAGACATATTGAGCATGTGCTGAGTTATAACAAATCTCGATGGACGGCTCTTCATTGTAGTATATGTTCCTTTCAGATTGTATTGACAATAAAGTTTATATTCAAAAACAAAATGGTAACACATTTCGTGTGCCACCCTGTACTATTACTGAGAAGGAGCATTGTGCTTTGGTATAACACATAACAGATGTTTCTTAACAGGAAGAGAATTTACAGTTATTACAGATCATGCCGCATTTAAATGGTTATTGAGCTTAAAGAATCCAAGTTCCAGATTAACAAGATGGGCATTAAGACTGAGTGAGTACCAATTTAAGGTTATTCACCGACCTGGTAAACAACATGTGAATGCTGACACAATGAGTCGAAAAGTCAACATTTGTGTTACAATAAGTTGAGAAGAGTTAAAGGCAGCTCAAGAAGAAGGTCCACAATGCAAATCATGGAAAAATGCTCAACGCTTTGTCGAAATAGATGGAGTAGTGTACAAAATCACTAGTAAAGGAAACCGCCTAGTTATTCCGGAAAGCATGAAAGAGCAAATCATGAGAGAACAACACGTCTTTATTATCAGGACATTGTGGTAAAGAAGCAACAAAAATTAAAATAGCTCAAATTTTTTGGTGGCCGAGCCGCAAAGTTGACGTTTTTGAGTTTGTTTCACAATGCGATTCCTGTAACGGATGGAATAATGTAGGAAAAAATAGAGAACGATTGCAAGAACTGCCAGAGACAAGTGAACCACTTGAACGAGTAGGACTAGATGTCGTAGGACCGTTGCCTAAGACTAAAGATGGAAAGCAATGCATATTGACAATGTTAGATCATTTCTCAAGATACCTTCTCATGATACCAATACCTGATCAGAGCACTGAGACTATAGCTAAAGTTTTTGTAAAAGAATGGATTCTTATGTTTGGATCACCATGAAGTAGTGATCAAGGAACGAATTTTATGAGCGAATTACTTAAACAGACTTGTAAGCTCATGAAAATAACTCAGCACACCCTGAAGGAAATGGAAGAGTCAAGCGAGTCCACAGAACAATTATTAAAATGGTTAGCCATTATGCGAGCAGCAAACCCGACAATTGGGGTGTCCATTTACCATAGTTGGTAAA
Organism: Schistocerca americana; assembly: GCF_021461395.2. Lineage (NCBI taxonomy): Eukaryota > Metazoa > Arthropoda > Insecta > Orthoptera > Acrididae > Schistocerca > Schistocerca americana. The sequence continues at coordinate 126,749,308 of NC_060129.1, read as the reverse complement.
TTGTTACAATGCCAAAATGCACAATGTAACTGGCCTAAGTCCATATGAGATCGTCTACGGAAGAAGAAATTCGCCCATGGACTTTGCACGATCAACTGCCGGAATCAGCAATGAACATGTAAGGGATCTAGCACGCAAGCTAAAAGGAAGCATGGAGGGGAGTGAAACAGCGAACTCATCAATCGTCTCTTCAGCTAGCAAGACAACACGACCACCAAGCAGCAGTGCCACAGTATTGAGCTGGAGATCTTGTGTATCTGAGCAATGTGGTGTTAGAACACTACGGTATCAGAGGAATTGCATACAACTGGATTGCTACATTCCTAACCAATTGGATGCAGAGAGTCAGCATGAAATATACTAATAGGCAAAGCAACTCAATAACCGAAATACTATCAAGTAATAAAATTGTATAAAGCAAGGTGTTCCACAGGGCTCAGTATTGGGACCCTTACTTTTCCTCCTGTATATTAATGACTTGAGCCTCAATGTTGATGCACACAAAACAATAATATTTGCTGATGACACATCTGTACTCCTCAAAGGGGAGAATACAGAGGCTGTGCAAAAAGCTGTAAACTTGGCTACTGATCAACTCAGCAACTGGGCAAAAATCAACAGATTAACTATCAACGCCAAAAAGACAGCTTCCATGAACTTTCACACAACACAAAATGCAAATTCCTCTCAGTCATTTGTCACTATAAATAACCAGTCAATAGATACTGACACTGTTTTCAAATTCTTAGGTCTGTGGGTTAAAGATAACCTGAAATGGAATATACATACGGGAAAGGTAAATGCCAGGATTTGTACTGGCTGTTATGCATTGAGTGTACTGAAAACGTGCTAGCCTGAAAACATTAACCAGTGCATACTACGTTTACATACAAGCCCACCTAAAATATGGTGTAATATTCTGGGGAAATTCTCCAACTGCTCTGAGCACATTCAGAATCCAGAAGAGAGCAATGAGGATTATTAGTGGGAGCAAACCCAGAGACTCCTGCAAACCCATCTTCAGAAAGTTGGAAATCCTTACGCTGCCTTGCCTCTACATTCTTGAGACTCTGAAATTTTTCAGAAACCACATAGTGCCAACTGACCCCAGAGTCGTAAAAAAAATGAAATACATGAACACGACGCCAGGAAAAACGCAAACCTGCATGTTATACGTACAAACACTCAACTGTGTAAAAAGGCAGTTTTCCACATGGGCCTCCAACTGTTCAACAATCTTCCCACTAGTATTAAGTCCATCGAAGACAACATAAAATTTAGCAAAGCTGTGAAGTCATATTTGTTGTGTCAATGTTTTTACTCTGTAAATGAATACTTAGAACAGTAATCTTGCTGTTTGTGTTAAATTGAAAACATTGAGCAATATAATACATTAGGATACTATAGGCCTACGTTAATATATGTTAATGATGTTAAATGATATTTTCTGACATCTGCAACACACTGTGTACCATCAGATCACATGGAATAAATAAATACACTCCTGGAAATGGAAAAAAGAACACATTGACACCGGTGTGTCAGACCCACCATACTTGCTCCGGACACTGCGAGAGGGCTGTACAAGCAATGATCACACGCATGGCACAGCGAACACACCAGGAACCGCGATGTTGGCCGTCGAATGGCGCTAGCTGCGCAGAATTTGTGCACCGCCGCCGTCAGTGTCAGCCAGTTTGCCGTAGCATACGTAGCTCCATCGCAGTCTTTAACACTGGTAGCTTTGAGCGGGGGCGTATAGTGGGCATGCGGGAGGCCGGGTGGACGTACCGCCGAATTGCTCAACACGTGGGGCGTGAGGTCTCCACAGTACATCGATGTTGTCGCCAGTGGTCGGCGGAAGGTGCACGTGCCTGTCGACCTGGGACCGGACCGCAGCGACGCACGGATGCACGCCAAGACCGTAGGATCCTACGCAGTGCCGTAGGGGACCACACCGCCACTTCCCAGCAAATTAGGGACACTGTTGCTCCTGGGGTATCGGCGAGGACCATTCGCAACCGTCTCCATGAAGCTGGGCTACGGTCCCGCACACCGTTAGGCCGTCTTCCGCTCACGCCCCAACATCGTGCAGCCCGCCTCCAGTGGTGTCGCGACAGGCGTGAATGGAGGGACGAATGGAGACGTGTCGTCTTCAGCGATGAGAGTCGCTTCTGTCTTGGTGCCAATGATGGTCGTATGCGTGTTTGGCGCCGTGCAGGTGAGCGCCACAATCAGGACTGCATACGACCGAGGCACACAGGGCCAACACCCGGCATCATGGTGTGGGGAGCGATCTCCTACACTGGCCGTACACCACTGGTGATCGTCGAGGGGACACTGAATAGTGCACGGTACATCCAAACCGTCATCGAACCCATCGTTCTACCATTCCTAGACCGGCAAGGGAACTTGCTGTTCCAACAGGACAATGCACGTCCGCATGTATCCCGTGCCACCCAACGTGCTCTAGAAGGTGTAAGTCAACTACCCTGGCCAGCAAGATCTCCAGATCTGTCCCCCATTGAGCATGTTTGGGACTGGATGAAGCGTCGTCTCACGTGGTCTGCACGTCCAGCACGAACGCTGGTCCAACTGAGGCGCCAGGTGGAAATGGCATGGCAAGCCGTTCCACAGGACTACATCCAGCATCTCTACGATCGTCTCCATGGGAGAATAGCAGCCTGCATTGCTGCGAAAGGTGGATATACACTGTACTAGTGCCGACATTGTGCATGCTCTGTTGCCTGCGTCTATGTGCCTGTGGTTCTGTCAGTGTGATCATGTGATGTATCTGACCCCAGGAATGTGTCAATAAAGTTTCCCCTTTCTGGGACAATGAATTCACGGTGTTCTTATTTCAATTTCCAGGAGTGTAAATAAAGAAGAGTCAAGTCAAAAAGTTTAATAAGTTTTGGAAAGGACCATATACAATCTCGGAGGTGTTGTCGCCAGTCACTCTTAAGCTCCAACTACCCTTTCGTTTAATTGTTGTTCATGTCAATCATGTAAAGCCATTTTTGGGTAGATTTTCTGTAGTATCGCAAGACGATGAGGACCGACCGAGAGGCAGACCTGCTGTTCTCAAACCCAGGAAGTGAGAATCGCGAGGTCGCAGTCCAGACTTCGAGGCCGAGGCATCGCCACGTTCCGAGCGATCCTGTTCCAGACACCCCTACAATGTGTGTAAACGTGTGTAGTGTGTGTGAGAGCAATGTTGTTGTGGTCTTCAGTCCTGAGACTGGTTTGATGCAGCTCTCCATGCTACTCTATCCTGTGCAAGCTTTTTCATCTCCCAGTACCTACTGCAACCTACATCCTTCTAAATCTGCTTAGTGTATTCATCTCTTGGTCTCCCTCTACGATTTTTACCCTCCACGCTGCCCTCCAATACTAAATTGGTGATCCCTTGATGCCTCAGAACATGTCCTACCAACCGATCCCTTCTTCTGGTCAAGTTGTGTCACAAACTTCTCTTCTCCCCAATCCTATTCAATACTTCCTCATTAGTTATGTGATCTACCCATCTAATCTTCAGCATTCTTCTGTAGCACCACATTTCAAAAGCTTCTATTCTCTTCTTGTTCAAACTATTTATCGTCCATGTTTCACTTCCATACATGGCTACACTCCATACAAATACTTTCAGAAATGACTTCCTGACACTTAAATCAATACTGGATGTTAACAAATTTCTCTTCTTCAGAAATGCTTTCCTTGCCATTGCCAGCCTACGTTTTATATCCTCTCTACTTCGACCATCATCAGTTATTTTGCTCCCCAAATAGCAAAACTCCTTTACTACTTTAAGTGCCTCATTTCCTAATCTAATTCCCTCAGCATCACCCGACTTAATTCGACTACATTCCATTATCCTTGTTTTGCTTTTGTTGATGTTCATCTTATATCCTCCTTTCAAGACACTGTCCATTCCATTCAACTGCTCTTCCAAGTCCTTTGCTGTCTCTGACAGAATTACGTCATCGGCGAACCTCAAAGTTTTTATTTCTTCTCCATGAATTTTAATACCTACTACGAATTTTTCTTTTGTTTCCTTTACTGCTTGCTCAATATACAGATTGAACAACATCGGAGAGAGGCTACAACCCTGTCTTACTCCCTTCCCAACCACTGCTTCCCTTTCATGTCCCTCGACTCTTATAACTGCCATCTGGTTTCTGTACAAATTGTAAATAGCCTTTCTCTCCCTGTATTTTACCCCTGCCACCTTCAGAATTTGAAAAAGAGTATTCCAGTCAACATTGTCAAAAGCTTTCTCTAAGTCTACAAATGCTAGAAACGTAGGTTTGCCTTTCCTTAATCTTTCTTCTAAGATAAGTCGTAAGGTCAGTATTGCCTCACGTGTTGCAGTGTTTCTACGGAATCCAAACTGATCTTCCCCGAGGTTGGCTTCTACTAGTTTTTCCATTCGTCTGTAAAGAATTCGTGTTAGTATTTTGCAGCTGTGACTTATTAAACTGATAGTTCGGTAATTTTCAGATCTGTCAACACCTGATTTCTTTGGGATTGGAATTATTATATTCTTCTTGAAGTCTGAGGGTATTTCGCCTGTTTCATACATCTTGCTCACCAGATGGTAGAGTTTTGTCAGGAATGACTCTCCCACGGCCGTCAGTAGTTCCAATGGAATATTGTCTACTCCGGGGGCCTTGTTTCGACGTAGGTCTTTCACTGCTCTGTCAAACTCTTCACGCAGTATCGTATCTCCCATTTCATCTTCATCTACATCCTCTTCCCTTTCCATAATATTGTCCTCAAGTACATTGCCCTTGTATAGGCCCTCTATATACTCCCTCCACCTTTCTGCTTTCCCTTCTTTGCTTAGGACTGGGTTTCCGTCTGAGCACTTGATATTCATACAAGTCGTTCTCTTATCTCCAAAGGTCTCTTTAATTTTCCTGTAGGCGGTATCTATCTTACCCCTAGTGAGATAGGCCTCTACATCCTTACATTTGTCCTCTAGCCATCCCTGCTTAGCCATTTTGCACTTCCTGTCGATCTCATTTTTGAGACGTTTGTATTCCTTTTTGCCTGCTTCACTTACTGCATTTTTGTATTTTCTCCTTTCATCAATTAAATTCAATATTTCTTCTGTTACCCAAGGATTTCTACTAGTCCTCGTCTTTTTACCTACTTGATCCTCTGCTGCCTTCACTACTTCATCCCTTAAAGCTACCCATTCTTCTTCTACTGTATTTATTTCCCCCATTCCTGTCAATTGCTCCCTTATGCTTTCCCTGAATCTCTGTACAACCTCTGGTTCTTTTAGTTTATCCAGGTCCCATCTCCTTAAATTCCCACCTTTTTGCAGTTTCTTCAGTTTTAATCTACAGGTCATAACCAATAGATTGTGGTCAGAGTCCACATCTGCCCCTGGAAATGTCTTACAATTTAAAACCTGGTTCCTAAATCTCTGTCGTACCATTATATAATCTATCTGATACCTTTTAGTATCTCCAGGGTTCTTCCATGTATACAACCTTCTTTCATGATTCTTAAACCAAGTGTTAGTTATGATTATGTTGTGCTCTGTGCAAAATTCTACCAGGCGGCTTCCTCTTTCGTTTCTTAGCCCCAATCCATATTCACCTACTATGTTTCCTTCTCTCCCTTTTCCTACACTCGAATTCCAGTCGCCCATGACTATTAAATTTTCGTCTCCCTTCACAATCTGAATAATTTCTTTTATTTCATCATACATTTCTTCAATTTCCTCGTCATCTGCAGAGCCAGTTGGCATATAAACTTGTACTACTGTAGTAGGTGTGGGCTTCGTATCTATCTTGGCCACAATAATGCGTTCACTATGCTGTTTGTAGTAGCTTACCCGCACTCCTATTTTTTTTATTGATTATTAAACCTACTCCTGCATTACCCCTATTTGATTTTGTGTTTATAACCCTGTAGTCACCTGACCAGAAGTCTTGTTCCTCCTGCCACCGAACTTCACTAATTCCCACTATATCTAACTTTAACCTATCCATTTCCCTTTTTAAATTTTCTAACCTACCTGCCCGATTAAGGGATCTGACATTCCACGCTCCGATCCGTAGAACGCCAGTTTTCTTTCTCCTGATAACGACATCCTCTTGAGTAGTCCCCGCCCGGAGATCCGAATGGGGGACTATTTTACCTCTGGAATATTTTACCCAAGAGGACGCCATCATCATGTAATCATACAGTAAAGCTGCAATGAGTGTGTGTATTTCAGCCATGTGTTGTGAAAATTTTGTATTGAAGCTATTACACGAGTGCACAAGTTAAACTAAACCTTTTATTCCACAGGTTACCACAAAAAACTTATTTATTTTATGGTCATTGTTAACTCTAGTATTTAGAACTAACTAACCATGTTCATTTTTATTCTAATGTTTGCTATAATAGTGTATTCTACTAATGCTGTAGTAATAGTATCACAGAGTACAGGTGTTTTGTTTGAACCACGATCAGACATGGTAGTTTCAACAAGTAATGCAAAACTTGTCCTCAAGTACAATTTGAGTGAAATCCAGCAACAGTTCAATTTTGTCAAGAAGCAAATTGATCTAATTTGTTCTTTTAAGGGTAATGATACAATTTTGGAAATGGGTACATCTTGGTGTAATAACTGGATCACAGCCAAAATGCAGGTAGAGTCTACATTTGCTAATTATTAACAAGAGACTTTTTTTTTTTTTAAGCTTTTGTCACACAAAACTTTAATTAGGCATAAACGTGCCCGGTTTGTACTGTATTTGTTACTTTAACTAGTCGAGATCTACTTGAAGTTAAAGGCAAAATATTAGCTCTTGAACAACAGTCCAGTACAGATTCAACTAACCTCTCTAATGGAATTATCGTATTAAAGAATGCAAAGAACTATTACTAACCACACAGTTTTCATTGAACAGATTGTAAAGCAATTTATCTCACATTTCCACATAACTCGTAATGAAACGAAAGCAAATATCCAAGAATTATTCCAAGAATTAAATGCTGTGAGTACACACTTAGATTTAAACACTCTTTTGTTAAGGATTACTGATAGTTTATCAAATGCTAGAATTGATGCCCTTAACTTAAGAACAGCCTTAGAAAGTAGTTCAAGTGATTGAGCAGTGTACTACTACATCCAGGACAATTTTTACATCTCCTATCAATTGAATGAAAGCTAGATGCAACCTATACTATGATTTACCCTGTTAACTCTTACAGTTTATATGCTTACTACAAGTTAACTAGCACACACTCTTTAATGATTGAAGATGAATTAACTGTTATTGTTTCTATTCCCATTGCTAGATCAAAGCATAATTTTGAAATGTATAAGATTTATACTTGCCCTGTGAAATGGAGACAGGCAAGTATTCATGTAAAGTATGTACTGAATGATTATCTACTGATCAGCAAGGATCAAAGATATTTTGTGTTCCTAAATGAAAACGATTTGCATATGTGTAAATGTAGTAATGAGTTAATTTGCCCTGAATAGGCAGTATTCTTAGACAGTAGAGTGTACAGGTGTGAGAAAGAATTGTTTACGAATCATCCCCTAAGAGACGATTGCCCTAGAATTTTAACGCATCTTTATCATCCATGTCTTCAAAGATGTTCTGAAGGTATAATTTTCTCATTTAACTTCACCCTTGATGTCAGATTTACATGTAAAAATTGTGTACACCTGCACTACCCTTTACACTCAAATTGAATAATAGTGGATTAATCTCGAATGCAAGATGGCCGCGAGTGTAGAAGTGTGTGAATCTAACTTGAGAAATAGTTATAGTTATGCTGTTAAAAAGGGTGTTTGTAAGAATTGTAACACTGAAATAACAACGCTAAAAGAACGAATTGCTAGCTTACAATTCATAGTCAGTTCCTTAAGAAGCGATATTGACTCACTCAAGAAAGAAAATCGGGATCTGCGATCGAAGCCAACACTAAGTGAAGTGATGCAAGACAAAAGTAATATATCGTCCGAGTGGGTAAAAGTGCCGTACAAAAATAGTGTTCCAACTACAAAAAGAACAACAAAGTCTGCTAAAACTGCCACATTTTCGGAGAAAAACAAATATCATGTTTTGCAAACAAGTGACTGTGATAACGACTCTCCAAATGATCGTGAACTTGAAAAAGACAGTGAACTGAAAATGAATAGCGTTTTTTCAAATAATGTCAACAACAAACACAGATCATCAGGGAAAAAGAGTAGTGTACTATTACTAACAGACAGTCATGGCAGGAATCTACTCAGCATGCTCCGTGAGAAAAATCGCGACATAGCAGTGACTAGTGTAGTGAAACCGGGAGCGGGATGTAAAAATGTTGTAGACATTAACTCTCAGACGAAATTAATGCAAGAAAATGACTTTATCGTCTGTATAATGGGTTCAAACGATGTGGCAAAAAATGAAGCAGAGGTATGCTTGAAAACGCTACAGAATTTTTTACAAGCTAATAAATGCAGAAACACAGTAGTTGCCACACTTCCTCATAGGCATGATCTGATTTATAGTTCGTGTGTAAACAAAGAAATTCGGAAAACAAACATTAAAATAAGGAAACTGTGTTCTCAATACACTAAGTGCGATGTACTGGATATAAGCAAGCTACATGGAAATCTGCACACGAAGCATGGAATGCATTTGAACTATGATGGGAAAAGATTTGTTTGTGATCGTGTTAGTGAAATAATCAAAGAAAGACTTGTAAGGGATAGAACAATTTATCAGCTTCCTGAACATCCTTCCAACAGCGAGGAAAACAAAATAAACAAGAAAGAAGAACGAAAACACAACGCTGCTGACGTTCCTAATTTAAACTAGAGGTATGTGATGCTGTAAATATGATTCCCAATTACCAAATCGTGAATACGCCCGAACTAAAAATTTATCACCATAATGTGCAATCCCTGCGTAATAAGATCGATGAAATTAACATTCTATTAACACATGAACTTAATGATATCTCAGTGTTATGCATTTCTGAGCACTGGCTTAACCCAGAATTAATCCAGAATACGAAAATAAACAAATTTGTCTTGGCTGCTTACTACTGCAGGAAAAACAGCAAACAGGGTGGGGTAGCAATTTACACAAAGGATAATGTAGATTTTATTACACTACCTGACTTAACTAGGGCAAATGTCGAAAAGGATTATGAAATTGCAGCTATAAAAATTACTCAGTTCAACCTGGTTATTGCTACAGTTTACCGATCACCGTCCGGGAATTTTGAACTTTTCTTAAACAAAATGGAGTCATTGCTAAATATAGTAAATAAAATGGATTGTGAATTGATAATCTGTGGTGACTTCAATATTGACTTCCTCACAAATAGTGGAAATAGGGAGACCATCTTGAACCTTGCAACGTCCTACAATTTAAAGGCTGAAGTAAAAGCAGCTACCCGAGTATCAGAAACTTGTCAAACAGCTCTTGATCAGTTTCTAGTAAAGAAGAGTTTACACAACACCTCACTAAAAATTTTCAATGCAGGTTTTAGTGATCATCTTGCTCAAATATTAAGCATAAAAGTACAAGGCAGTATTATTAACAACATGTCTTTTAGAACAGCATATCGAAGCTATAATCAGCATAATGTAAACTACTTCAACAACTTATTACAGAAAGAAAAATGGCTAGGAGTGTACAAAATGAACGATATAAATGAAAAATTCGACACTTTCATTGATACATTAACCCATTTCTTTGAACTTGCATTCCCACTGAAAACATTAACCATACGGGGAAACTCTACAACAAACAGCTGGATCACAAAGGGAATAAGGGTTTCATGCCAGAAGAAAAGACTACTTCATGAAATATGTAACTCGAAAAATTTCTCACCTGTAGTACGCGCATACTATAAAAAATACTCCACAATATTAAGAAAAGTAATAAAAGCAGCAAAAATAATGCATAATGATGAAGTCATTTATAATTCAGCTACTAAATCAAAGGCCATGTGGAGTGTTATAAAAAAAGAATGTGGAGAATACAGACAACCTTGGAAAAATATAACACTATCACATAAAAATAAAAAAGTAACAAACCCCTTAGAAGTAGCTAACACATTTAACAACTTTTTCACAGGTGTTGCTGAAAATATGTTACAATCAAACTTTAAGAGCATCCAGGCAAATGAATATAAAACAAGTACATGTAGAGGATCAATGTACATCAGTTCTGTTTCACAAGATGAAGTAGCTAAAGCAATAAAAGGACTAAAAAATTCCAAATCGGCAGGTGTTGATGGTATACCTGCAACAATGTTAAAGAAGAGCGCATCAAACCTAATTGAAGTACTCACACATTTATGCGACTGCTCACTTCAGGCAGGCACTTTCCCTGATGTGTTAAAAACATCAAAAGTTATTCCTGTATATAAAAAAGGGGATAAAGACAATGTAAATAACTACAGACCCATCACAATTTCCTCCTGCATCTCTAAAGTACTGGAAAAAGTTATGTATGAGAAACTTATGAAATTTATAAATAAAAACAGCATCCTATGTAATGAACAACATGGATTCAGAAATAAGAGGTCAACGACAACTGCTGTCTATGAGTGCATCAATTCCATCCTAAACCTGATGGACAAAAAACAGGAAACAATAGGAGTCTTTATTGACTTGTCAAAAGCTTTTGACATGGTGGACCATAAAATTCTGCTATCAAAGCTAGAAAGATATGGTATTCGAGGTCTGTTCAACAAGTGGATCAGTTCCTTCCTGACAAATCGTATGCAGGCAGTGTGCGTCAAGCACACAAATATTGAACTAAAAACTGTATCTAATCACTTATCTGACTATAAACAAATAAAATGTGGTGTACCCCAAGGATCCGTATTGGGACCCCTTCTGTTTCTTCTGTACATAAATGATCTAAGCTTAAATATTGATGCACACAAATCAATCATACACTCCTGGAAATGGAAAAAAGAACACATTGACACCGGTGTGTCAGACCCACCATACTTGCTCCGGACACTGCGAGAGGGCTGTACAAGCAATGATCACACGCACGGCACAGCGGACACACCAGGAACCGCGGTGTTGGCCGTCGAATGGCGCTAGCTGCGCAGCATTTGTGCACCGCCGCCGTCAGTGTCAGCCACTTTGCCGTGGCATACGGAGCTCCATCGCAGTCTTTAACACTGATAGCATGCCGCGACAGCGTGGACGTGAACCGTATGTACAGTTGACGGACTTTGAGCGAGGGCGTATAGTGGGCATGCGGGAGGCCGGCTGGACGTACCGCCGAATTGCTCAACACGTGGGGCGTGAGGTCTCCACAGTACATCGATGTTGTCGCCAGTGGTCGGCGGAAGGTGGACGTGCCCGTCGACCTGGGACCGGACCGCAGCGACGCACGGATGCACGCCAAGACCGTAGGATCCTACGCAGTGCCGTAGGGGACCGCACCGCCACTTCCCAGAAAATTAGGGACACTGTTGCTCCTGGGGTATCGGCGAGGACCATTCGCAACCGTCTCCATGAAGCTGGGCTACGGTCCCGCACACCGTTAGGCCGTCTTCCGCTCACGCCCCAACATCGTGCAGCCCGCCTCCAGTGGTGTCGCGACAGGCGTGAATGGAGGGACGAATGGAGACGTGTCGTCTTCAGCGATGAGAGTCGCTTCTGCCTTGGTGCCAATGATGGTCGTATGCGTGTTTGGCGCTGTGCAGGTGAGCGCCACAATCAGGACTGCATACGACCGAGGCACACAGAGCCAACACCCGGCATCATGGTGTGGGGAGCGATCTCCTACACTGGCCGTACACCACTGGTGATCGTCGAGGGGACACTGAATAGTGCACGGTACAGCCAAACCGTCATCGAACCCATCGTTCTATCATTCCTAGACCAGCAAGGGAACTTGCTGTTCCAACAGGACAATGCACGTCCGCATGTATCCCGTGCCACCCAACGTGCTCTAGAAGGTGTAAGTCAACTACCCTGGCCAGCAAGATCTCCGGATCTGTCCCCCATTGAGCATGTTTGGGACTGGATGAAGCGTCGTCTCACGCGGTCTGCACGTCCAGCACGAACGCTGGTCCAACTGAGGCGCCAGGTGGAAATGGCGTGGCAAGCCGTTCCACAGGACTACATCCAGCACCTCTACGATCGTCTCCATGGGAGAATAGTAGCCTGCATTGCTGCGAAAGGTGGATATACACTGTACTAGTGCCGACATTGTGCATGCTCTGTTGCCTGTGTCTATGTGCCTGTGGTTCTGTCAGTGTGATCATGTGATGTATCTGACCCCAGGAATGTGTCAATAAAGTTTCCCCTTCCTGGGACAATGAATTCACGGTGTTCTTATTTCAATTTCCAGGAGTGTATTTGCAGATGACACCACGATTCTACTAAAAGGAGACGACGATGAACAGTTACAGCAGACAGTAAACACGGTCACGAAACAACTTAGCAGCTGGGCACAGAGTAATCAGCTTGTAATAAACAGTAAGAAAACCGTTGCTCTAAAATTCCACAATGTTCCTAACAAGGATATGTTTATCCCATCAGTCTCTATCAATGACGAACCAGTTGGTAACAGTACTGAAACCAAATTCTTAGGACTTTGGCTGCAGAGTAACATCAGATGGAATAAGCATATTGAATGTCTCAATGCAGAACTGAGCAAAACATGTTATCTTCTTTGTTCATTAAAATCATGCTGTAGTGAGAAAACAGTATTGAATGCATATCATGCATACTTTCATTCTCGTCTTAGATATGGGGTCACCTTCTGGGGAAACTCTAAAATAGCTAATAGCACTTTTAAACTACAAAAAAGGGCCATTAGAATCTTGTTTGGGTGCAAGCCTAGAGACTCTTGTAAACCCCTGTTTAAGAAATCTGGTATTCCCCCATTACCGTGTGTATACATTATGGAAACCCTTTGGTTCTTTAAATTAAATGTAATAGGCAAGGACCAGAGGCTACAAAAAAAACTGTGATATACATGAGCACTTTACCAGACAAAACAGGAACTTACATATGACTCAAATCAGCACAGCACTGTGCCAAAAAGGTACTTTTCACATGGGAGTTAAGCTTTATAACAAACTTCCTGAAAACATAAAAGCTATCACTGAGGTCAATACATTTGGAAAATCTCTAAAGTCATATTTACAGCATCACTGCTTTTATTCCATTGAAGAATATTTAAATTTATGAAATGTGTTATATAAATACTTGTGTGCAAAGTGTATTATTGTAAGCTTAAATATGTATGCCTTGAAATTACTTTCAGCCTGTATATTTATAACTTGACTTGTCCAATGTCTTATGCATAAGCTGCTATGTAGACAACAGGACCAATAAAATACAATCTACAATCTACACTACATTTCATGCAACTGGACATTTGATATTAATGAGAAAGTTAACTAAATTTTTAAGGCTTTCGTGGCCACTTGTTGACAAACTGCCTATTGGCTTCTGTCTTGGGTTCTTCGGCCGACGTTCATCTAATGATTTTTCTGACGTTTCGCCAGCACGAGTGGCTGGCATTGTCAAAGCTTCACCCTCCATTGCCGGTGGTGAACTGGAGCCGAGCTCGCAGCCGCAGACTATATGTACCTGGCGCGCCAACGTCCGAGGGCTTCTCCGCGGTCACTTCCGGTGCGGTTCTCCTCTTGCTACCTGCGACGGTTGTTCGCTGCAGTAGGGGATGCCAGGATCCGTTTACCTTAAGGCGAGCCAGTTCACGTGGAATGGTGATTTCTACGAACAGCTGGAAGGTGTCGCCATGGGTAGTCCTCTCAGTCCAGTGGTGGCCAACTTCTTCATGGAACAATTCGAAGCACAGGCACTGGACTCGGCGACTTGCAAATCTAAGGTGCGGTACAGGTACGTCGATGATACTTTCGTGGTGTGGAGCCATGGTGAAGAACAGCTCGGTGACTTCCTAAGGCACTTGAACAACCTCCATGCCAACATAACATTTACCATGGAAGTAGAAAAAGACAATAAACTGCCATTTCTACATGTGCTGGTCACAAGGGACGGCGAAAACCCGGGACACAGCGTGTATCGAAAACCGACACACACGGACCGATACCTGCACAAACTGTCAAAACCACCACCCGAGCCAGAAAAGAGGCATGATTAGCACGCTCGTAACGAGAGCAGGATGAATATGTGAGCCGCAACACCTCAAACGACAAATGCAACACCTGGAAACTGCTCTGAGGAGCATTGGGTACTCCACAAATTACATTAGAAGTGTAACAGAGCCAAACACTCGGCGAAGTAAGGAACCAGAAGAAGAAATGTCGTGTACGGCCTTTCTGCCATACATACCCAGAGTGACGGACAGAATCAGCCGTATATTGTGCAAACATGGCGTAAAGACGATTTTCAAACCGACAAGGAAGATCAAAGAGTGTCTTAGATCGGCGAAGGAGAAAAGAGATCCACTTGCAATGTCGGGAATATACCGTATACCAAGCACATGCGGAAAAGTTTATGTCGGAATGACTGGACGATCCATTAACACCAGGATCAAAGAGCATAAGCGACATTGCAGGTTGGGGCAGGTGGAGAAATCGGCCATGGCAGAGCACGTACTGAATGAGACCGACCACGTAATAAAATTTGCCGACACGGAAGTTCTGGCTGTAGAGAAGCACTATCACACGCGCTTGTTTAGAGAAGCTGTAGAAATACAAAAACATGCGAACAGTTTCAACAAGAAAGAGGAAAGCCTTAAGGTAAACGGATTCTGGCTTCCCGCACTGCAGTGAACGACCGTCGCAGGTAGCAAGAGGAGAACCGCACCAGAAATGACTGCAGAGAAGCCCTCGGACGTTGGCGCGCCACGTACATATAGTCTGAGGCCGCGAGCTCGGCTCCAGTTCACCACCGGCAATGGAGGGTGAAGCTTTGACAATGCCAGCCACTCGTGCTGGCGAAACGTCAGGAAAATCATTAGATGAACGTCGGCCGAAGAACCCGAGACAGAAGCCAATAGGCAGTTTGTCAGAATGTTATCTGTTTATTACAGTGATTCATACATATTAACGTAAGGAAAGCATTCCTTATCCAGTTTTTCTTAAGACAAAATTTAATTAAGGGTATTTATGAAAATTTGATTTCTTCCAATAATGAGTTAAACTTCATTGAAGCAGCAAATAAAATTAAGTCCTTTGATTCATCCAGTAATGTTGATGCATACTTGATTGTCAGTATTGTGTTTTTATTGCTTTTATTAATTTGTCTTTTGTCAACAGCATTTGTCATGTATGAAACTGTCTTCTTGAAGGCACGCTTCCCTGTACCGAACGTTACTGTGTCTGCAAATTAAATATATGTTGCAATGCCTTCTGAGGCAAAAAAAGGCGAAATAGGTTCATAGTGCCCTGGAGGTCATTGCTCTTTCTCTGGGGAGAGTGATGTAAGGGTCTACGGGTTGCACGCAGCCGTACGGTACGTAACACGCGCTCGCTAGCCGGCCTATCTGGAACGCTCACAATTTGCTTGGTCAGTACACGTGCGTCCGGGCAGAGTGTGACGCAGCCAATTGCGCCACCGGCCGCCGTATTAACTAGCGTGGCCTTGGGAGCGAATATGTCTCTTTTCTTAGCTCACCATGGAGCCTTTCGATATGACCGTAATTAGGATGTCAGACATAGTGATGAAGGGTGCACGTAGCGTGCATGTTTTATAATCCGCCTTTGTTAATAAAACTGTTTAAACTTACTTCTCGTGTTTGCATATTGCCGTACCTCAAGGATTCACCACTTACAAATCCTGACAAAATATTTGCGTAAATCATCATCCAGGGCAAAAACGCAAACTACCCCGATATACACATCTATTCTGGTGAACAAACTGTATGGTTTGCAAGACAAATATATTCACAACCACCGATTGAGAGCACAAAATCACGTCAACCAGTTTGTGGTGTGTGCCTACGGCACTGTCTCTCCTGATGTGGGATATACCGTTTGCATGGACGTCGGTGTTACCTGCCTCGTCCCATGTGCCGACAGCTTTAGTCCTGATCCATGGATAACTTCCATTTTAGATCATAATGATGTGGAATGCGTCATTTTACATTCACATCACAAATTAATCAGTAAATACAGCCACTTGCTGAACATTTATGTTTTATTACTATTATTATTATTATTATTAAATATACAGATGTGAGTTAGTAAGTCCTATCCACCAACTTTTACACACTACAATAACAGAAATAAGTCTACATAATGGATGGAGTTGTCAAGTGAAACTTTTCCAGTTTTCAAATATTACTGTACTGTTTGTTCAGACATTTTATATCACTGATAAATGATCAAATTTTTTAGTTGCAGCATTGTGCAATCCTTTTAATTAGGAGTAATGAATGTCATTCTGATATTGTAATTATATACATCGTTGTTCCTCTTGAACTGCAGTGTATTATTTACAACCATCTTCATTAGGGAATAATATAGTAGTAGTCAGAATGCCAAATTCCTTAACCAGTTATTTACAATATGATCATGGCTGAGCATCACCACATTTTTGGGCAATGAAGGCTTTTTAAAAAAGGTGAGTTACTCCAATTATTATTCCATACGACATTATTGAAGGAAAATATGCAAAATATTTCAACTTACTGATTTGTCTCTCCCCAGGGTTTGTAATGATTCCAAGTGGATTTGCAAAAATTCCAAATGTGACTAAACTAAGTTGTTTTAGGAGTTCTAAAATATGCTTTTCCCAGTTTAAATTCTCAATTTGGAAACCTACAATTTTTGAACTTTCCACCATATTCATTAATTCCTCACCATATGTTACACTTATTGTTGTACCCTAGATATGCAGAGCTGAATAAAAACTGAAGGTGAGACTATTTGTAGAAAACCAATGACACTTAAGAACATTGTTTACTATTTCTTCTGTTGCTGTGTTTATGTTTGCATCAATTACAATACTAGTTTCATCCGCAAAAGGAACTAATTCTGCTTGTATATTACATGGAAAATGGTTTAGCTGTATAACGAACAATGAGGGAGCTGAGAGTGAGCCTTGGGGAACTCCCTATGCGATTTCTCACCATTCAGAGGAATCTCTGCTGATTACGTTGGTTGCATTCTGCATTCTTTTGGTTAGATATCATATCATCCATCAGTCAGTTACACCATCAGTGATTCTTGAATGGATCCGCAACTGAAGACAGGGTTTTTATCAGCAAGGAACTGAGAGTAGGTAGAATGTTCCAACCAATGTTTACAAAGACTTCATGACTAAGTTGAAAAGTAGTGTCATGTATCTGTGTCGCCTCTGAATGTAGTGCAGCATTCAATGAAAGTTACTTGGTCTGCCATAATAATGTGTAACTTACTTTTCAAAGTCCCCTTGCAAATAGGTGGAAAGACCCATTCTTGTTTGTACACACAGTTCCAATCAATCACTGACATCAGTCACATCCACTACATATATAGGAGTGTGCAATTGCAGCAATTTTAAGTGGAACGACCCCATAAAACTAAACATACAAAAGGCAGATGCCAGACAGAGAGTCATTGGAAGACTCTCCAGGAGATAGGTTACAAAAATCTCTTTGGTCTGACACCCATACCAGAAAGAACTGATAGAGGAAACAGAAAGCATCAAAAGAAGATAAAATACATTTTTTCAGAGGTTCATTTGTTAGTGTGGAAATGTCACATAGATGATCAGGCACACCAGTGGCAGGTGCTATAAAGGAAGTTTTCTCCAAAATGGTGCAGTTTACTTTAAAATTCTGCAAGTGTAGGTTCACAGAATACTCAACCAATGTATCACTTCCTCCTACATATATCTCACAAACAGACCATGAAGGTATACTTACAGAGATTCGATCTCACATGGGGGCTTATCAACAATCATTCTTCCTGCAGGCTATTTGGGACTGTAAAAGGAGAGGGGGGTGGGCAAGGTGGCAGTAACAACAAAAACACTGTGTCACACTCAGTTAAGATGGCTTGGGAAGTGCAAAGTTTGCAAGCTCACTATCGAATCAAATAACTTGTCTATACCCACATTTTGTAACTATTTCTGTAGTGGAAGAGAGAATCTTTCCAAACATAATTATTTATATTTTACTCAGATTTTTTTTTCCTGTTACAATGGATACAGTTACTGCCCATGGAAACCTTGGCAGCTTTCTCCTCCTCCTTTGAGAGACAGAAGGATTCATGTTTTACGTCTGAATTCCAGCCTTTGAAATAGGAAATATTTCGGGCCCACCTTGTCATCTCATTCCGATCCTTTACATTTCCTGCATACAATGTATGTAGATTACTACTAAGCAACTGTGTGCAAATGAGGTGAGGTGTAGTGAGCTTAAAAGATAAAAGAAATGTAGCAGCCATATACGAAAATGTAATTTAATGTTCTTTTGACATAATACTTTACAACAGGTTCTAGTACAGAACTGTGTATGCTAAGTGAAACACAGAGGCTTATACTTAACAACAATTTGATCATTTGCAATCATTACTGACATAATATTTTTTATACATGAAACACATCAAAGGATATCTGAATGTTATATCACAATTACAGTTATTTAAAGTATTCAACATGCAAACAAACTAATCTTATCATGTTGACCTTAATTCTGCAAGCCAAAGAAGATAGCAGGAACCACACTTGAAGTGGAATCTTAGTCATTAAAGCCAATTAACCCAGAGTATATTGCCATAAAAATATTTTAAACAGGAAGGGATTCATAAGGAGTTTGACATAGAATACCTAAAACTGAGCATACACTAAAATGTTTTTATAAATACAGATCTATCTGTTAAAAAATCTATGCAGTTAATTGTCAAAAGAACACATTAAATTATGTTGTATATACACTTAAATACATATATGCAATATAAAAATATAAACAAATAACATAATACTTTTCAGTTACTTAAAAAAGAAGAGGAAAAAAATAACAGGAGGATGTGGAAGAGAAAAACAGATTAAAAAGTTATCCACAGTTGCATAAAAATTGACAATTTTGTTCTTTAAACCTTATTCATGGATTAGAATATCTATAATATGTAACACATTTCTTTCATAAACATCATCAGGCACCTAAATGTGCACTTTGTCTAAACTTTGCCATTGTAGCCAGATGTGTGGTCTGAACAAAAAAATATTTCTCCACCTGATACACTTCACACCATCTCAGTTTTTCACAACATGCACTGCAGAGTAAATTTTACGATATATATCATTCCACCATCAGCTGTAATAATTTAAAATTCCTAGTCTTAACATACCCTAAAATTTTCCAATAAGAATGGCAATGTTAACAAATTATGACAATTCCTGTCAGTTAGTCTTTGAAAATCTTTGTAGATACAATGTTCACTGTGGACATTCTTTTGAAGCTCCTATATTCCCTCACTAGTGTCAAACTCTTTCTTAAAATAAATTAATCATCCTTCACTTGTGCCTCCTGGGGGTGAACATACAAGCCACAAAATTAATTTCAAACTGTGATGTCCCATAGTGAAAGATTGCAGGAAAGTCATCCACAGTGTCTGCAACTCATATAAATCCATAGGAGACAGAACTGCTGAAAGGGAATTTGAGCACTATCAGCCATTCTATCCTCCCAGAGTTTTACATTTTTCTTAAGCACATTTTCCTTCGGATATACACACAAATTCCCAATAAATAATACTGTTCCTTAGTTTAGTGACGAAAGTTCTTATTACAGAAAAATTGGAGTTAGTGGTTGAATTGTTTGCAGATGAAACGTGAAGAATTAATATAAAGATGGCTCCGGCTCATATCTTACACTCATTTTGATGAGAACATGTGACTAATTTGCCACAGCAACCCATGGCTCAGGACTTTTGAGGCTATTCCACAGCTGTGTTAAATGCTCAAAACATTACTGTGGGGCAGGAAATTTTAACAGTTTTGATAAAACTCCAAAACTTTGCTACCAGATGGCATCAGAGTTTACATTTTACAGCCTCAGACAATTTAACGCACTTTTTTGCAGCTGCGACCTTCACATTGTTTTTATATCTGTAAACACTAACATAAAAGCAGCTGGACTTCAGAACTCAAAGATCCACAGCTGATACAACAGAGGTGTGGCACTCACTCTAATAACCATAGGCAGATTCCCAACCTAAGTGAGGACAATCTTCACCCACACAACCCTCCCCATAGAATAATTTCTATAATTGTGTAAAACACTGAAGATGTGATGGGCCTTGAACTGACAAAATTTTTCTTGCTAGAGTAATAAGGAACATATATACTGTAAAATATAAACAGTATTGTGATTCTGTCATGTTTCCTTCGTTTAAAATAATAAGAACCACAATTTCCTTTTAACTGAATTCTTAATGACATTTATTCTTGTGACGTTACCTATCTTCTGTGACAAAGACGAACTTAGTGAGAATCTGTAAGTGTGTGCTGTCCCTTGCAATCCTCTAATATGTTTTGTCATTATGATGTACCACAATTTATGAGTAATTTCACACAGTGATTGTATAAGATAAAGATAACTGACCATTCTAAGCAACTGTTCCACACTGCTGAGTGAACAAAGACAGATTTCTGCTGCCAGAAACGTATACACCTGGGCGTCCAGACTCCACCGCATTCCACTCTGCTCATTTCTTCTTGCGGTCCGCTGTGCATTTTGGACAGAACCACTTGCCCTTTGGTTTTGTCACCAGACCCACGCACGCAAAGTGGAACCACTCTATCGGACACTGCAAGCACACAGACACATTTACTAGAATAGTGAACAAGGGCTACTGCAATAACAAACAGCGCAAAAATTAGGGATATATTTAAATTAATGACATCACATTTTTTCTTCAGCTCTCCCTGGAACTGTATGTTCTGAAAGTAGCAAGTGCAACATCAGTGAAAACAAAAATGCAATTACATGGAATTTAATCTGGCTTAGATGAAACTGAGTTTTTACCAAAAGAAAAAAGAAATTTAAATTACAAGAATGTAGCTGGATGCAATGCGTAATGTTGTCATAGTTGTGGTTTTCAGTCGTACGACTTGTTTCATGCAGCACACGAATTTTTGTCTACATAACACTCAAATAACACTGGGTGTAGCAATATAACTTCCCAATTTCAAAATGCAATAAAATCACCTTCATAAAGCAGAATTTTTTATGAAACTTCCTGGCAGATTAAAACTATGTGCCCGAACGAGACTCGAACTCGGGACCTTTGCCTTTCGCGGGCAACTGCTCTACCATCTGAGCTACCGAAGCACGACTCACGCCCGGCAAGATACTGGCAGAAGTAAAGCTGTGAGGACTGGGCGTGAGTCGTGCCTCGGTAGCTCAGATGGTAGAGCAGTTGCCCGCGAAAGGCAAAGGTCCCGAGTTCGAGTCTCGGTCGGGCACACAGTTTTAATCTTCCAGGAAGTTTCATATCAGCGCACACTCTGCTGCAGAGTGAAAATCTCATTCCAGAATTTTTATATTTATTTTTAATACTGTAGGTATATACTTAATGTTTTGTTTAACACAGTTTTGAAAATCATATTGGGGAAGTGCACCTCCCCATTCTCCCCATTGTCCAGGTGCGCCAATGTAGCTTCCTTGGTATATCAACAATATAAGAAAAAGACAGATTACTACTCACCAGTGAGTAGTAATCTATTCCTTATATTGTCAATGTCATTTCCTTCTTTAACACGGGCACCATTCAAGCTGCAGCAGTCACAGCAGGGCAGGAGTGGCCTTATTCGACAGGTGCAGTTCTGAAGTGTTGTCCTCTTCCAGGTCAGTCAATATCATGCGTCTGAGCACTGAGGAGCCTACTTTTTGAACAAATGCTGTGTCACGCAACCCAGCTCTTCTTTTGAAATCGATTCAACGCAATCCCGTTGGTCCACGTTCTGGACTGGAAATCAATTCTTGCACGGGCCATCAAATTCAGACAAACCGCGAGTACAACAATGAGAAGCACTGGAGTCCCTCAGCCCATCACATCATGTGATTGCATTGAGAGCTTCAATCTCACAATCCCCACAGCATTCCGTGTGCAGTCAAGTGTCTGTCATTGCACTTTCCGATTGCTGAATAAGGCAAATTCTTCATTATCATCCGTAGAAGTTGGTGATTGTGCAGAAGCTCTCTGAACGTGACCCCAATTCTTGGAGGAACACACACACACACACACACACACACACACACACACACACACACACACACACACACACACACGACCACTGCCTCTGGCTGCCGAGGCTGGACTGTGAGCAACTGTGCATGATGGGAAAAGCAATCTGTGTGGGTGAGGTAAGGAGGAGTTTGGGGGGGGGTGGGGGAGGGATAGTGGGGGACAGTAAAGTGCTTCTTCTACCCACTATTCTTCCCACCCCTCTCGCAGGGGTATTCCGCTGGCTACTGAACCCACACAATATCCTCATCCATCTTTATTCTCCCACTACCCCAACACATGGCTCATATCCCTGTAATAGACCTAGATGCAAGACCTGTCCCTGACATCCTCCCACCACTACATACTCCAGTCCGGTCACAAGCATCACCTATCCCATCAAAGGCAGGGCTACCTGTGAAACCAGTCATATCATCCACAAGCTAAGCTGCAACCTCTGTGCAGCATTATACGTGGGCACAACAACTGACAAGCTGCCTGTCTGCATGAATGGCCAACACCAAATTGTGTCCAAGAGAGTGCAGGATCACCCAGTTGCTGAATATGCTGCCCAACACAATGTTCTTCACTTCAATGACTGCTCCGCAGCCTGCACCATCTGGATACTTCCTAGCAACACCAGCTTTTCTGATTGCAAGATGTCCTACATTCTCTTAACTCCCCTGGCCTCAACCTAGCTTAGTCACTGTCCTTCACCCTGCTCCGGCCCCAATACTACACAACCTTCTATGCACCAATGCACACACAGTTTCTTTCCCCTCCTCTTGTATCTCTTTTTCCCC
The DNA here is from genome assembly GCF_021461395.2 of Schistocerca americana. NCBI lineage: Eukaryota > Metazoa > Arthropoda > Insecta > Orthoptera > Acrididae > Schistocerca > Schistocerca americana. The sequence continues at coordinate 126,726,368 of NC_060129.1, read as the reverse complement.
TTTCCCTCTCCCGCCTAACCCTCCCGACTGCACCTAGCTGCCCTACCCTGTCCCAACAATGTCTCTGAATGCTCCCACAAGCCCTTCCCAACACCACCCCAGCCACCTCCTTATGCCCACCACTCTGATTTCTTCTCCAATCACGTGCAGTTGGTCACAGTCCAGCCTCAGCAGCAAGAGACAGTGATCATGTGTGTCAGAGTTGTGAATGCTGCTATTGATATTACCCTACATTTGTCTGACCAGAAATCCTCATTCCTATCCATTTCACTTTTCTGAACTTGACTATATCTTCAATGGGCCTTCACATTCCCCTTTCCAGACTTTCTAGCTTCCCTACCACACTCAAATCTCCAACATTCCACACCCTGACTCTTAGAATGTTAATCTTTTGTTGGTTGTTCAATATTCTTCTCTTGGACACCATCCTTTCGGCAGTCCCCTCTTGAAGACCTCATTAGGAGACTAATTCAGAATCTTCTGTACTGGAGAGATCACTGTGACACTTTTTCAATTACTGGCCACAAGTCCTGTGGATACGCATTATGTATCTGTAATGCAGTGGTTCCCACTGCCTTCTGCAGTCTCATAACATCGATCACTGCTGATTATTCCACCTTTTAGGGGCAGTTTCCCACTGGAAGGGAAAGGGTGTGTCCTGCTGCTATGTCAGCTCCCCCGCCCTTTTCAAAGAGGCCATTGGCAGAACAAGGGTGATTTCTTGTGCCGGAAGTGTTTGCCCGCCATTGCTGACGATTTTTATTCAAAATTTAAGCAATGGCATTGTTCAAACCTGGGACCCAGGACGCTTTTGATCATTGACACATCATATTTTGGAAACAACCGAGCTCATTTAAGTACTTTTTACTTTTTGATTACTGAGATAGCTCACTCAGCAACAGATCATCTAGTTATTTATTGTTATCTCCCCCCCCCCCCCCCTCCAAAAAAAAAGGAAAAAAAAAAATATCCGGGTCATACTAACTGTGAAGTCTGAAGTCTATATTCCACAAAAAAATCAAATGAAAATTATGAAAAGTCTTAAAAATGGCTGTGAAACAGCAATTGTGTAATTCAGAATAGACTGGAAAAAAAGCCAAACAGTTGCAAATTGAGGTTTATTTTCCCTTGACCATGGTTTTGATATTTGTAAAAATATCTTCTCCGGAAGTATTGGCCTTACTACATCACGTGATCCCTTCTGAAGAAGATATTTATATAAACATTGAAACCATGGTCAAGGAATAATAGACCTTTATATACAACTGGTTGGCTGATTTTTTCAATCTATTCCAAAAATTATGAAATTCACATATGGTATAGAACTCTATGGGTCTCTAGCAAGTCAAATTAATTTCATTTGGGACTGGAGATGCATTTATTTTTTAAAGGGGCAAATTCCCAAGCCTTAACAAATTTCCTACTTGAGAACTGGCAAGCAAAATGCTTTGCACAACAGAAGTGTCAACACAGTGAGATCTCTCATGCCAGTAGTATAAAGATGCCATTGGTGTAGTGTTTGGCTGAAACGGTCAGCCCACTACCTGTCTAGTACCTGCTACTTTAAATTGGACTACAGGGTAAAATGAAGGACACGGATTTAATCTGAAGAGCACACTAGACTGACAGTGTCACTTGCGCAGAATCTAACACAATAATTGAGAATTAAAATCGGTCAGCAAAGTATGTGACGTTGGTAGTGGGGCATCCCGAGAAAGGCGAGAGGTTTCGGGTCCGAATACCCAGCCGGCACACGACACGAAAGCAGAAGCAGTACTCACATCGGGGTTGTCGCAGCCGATCATCTCACCATAGGAGACCTGGTGGCAGAGGCAGTAGGTGGGCTCATTGGGATCCACCGGCATGTCCAGCACGTCAGACGGGTGTGCGATGCCCGCCAATGCTGCCGCCACTGCCGCACCGCCACCCAAATCCCCGCTGTCGCCACTGCCCGCACCCCCTGACCCTCCTCCGCTCCCGGCACCGCCGCCCGCACCGCCACCTCCGCCCTTCTTCTGCTTCTTACGGGACGACTTGACCGTGCCGGACCCGCCGTCGTCTTCTGAGGATACGCCGCCACGCTTCTTGCTGCGCTCCTTGTCCCTCAGCTTCTTCCGGCCTTCTGTCAAAACAAGGTACACGGTTAGGGCAACTGAGACAGTTGAAATTTCACCAACAGTTTGTGTCAAACTGGTTGGCTGTGTTGTTTCTCCACTGAAACGTATATATGGTTGCTGAAAGAAAGTGGTGTTCAATATTGTAAGTTTGTGCCAGTTGAGAAGTGTTCAATCTGGACTAGGCATATGTTTACAGCAAGATGAGGTGCTACCTGAAAGTCAACATCATTTGAATTTTGGGTGCAAATAGTTACAAGTGCAAAGTGTGGTGTCCTCCAAATGAATACTAAAAAGAAACCATTAAATTTTTGTTACACAATAAAACACACAAGTTTAAAGATCGTCAATTAAACTAAATACCTAGGGTTGAAAATTAAGAACAACTTAAACTGGAGCCATCACATAGAAAATGTTGTGGAAAGGGTGATCTATAGACTTGGTTTTATTGGCAGAAAACTCTGATGATGCAGTCTACTAGGGACTGTACACCATGCTTGCCCGTCCTCTTCTGGAGTACTGCTGTACGGTATGGAATCCTTATCAGATAGGACTGACAGAGGACATCAAAAAATATCACGATATAGGAGGAAGAGTTTCACGGCCATGATACACAAGTTCCAGTGGCCATCATTACAACGTAGGCAAACTGTTTGATCTGCCAGGAAGTTTCATATCAGTACCCACTCTGCTGCAGAGTGAAAATTCATTCTAGAAACAATCTCTCCCACACAGTGGGTAGCTAAGCCACATCTTCACATTATATAATTTATTCCAGGAGAGCTTGTCCCGCAAGGTACACAGGAGAAATTCTGTGACTTTTGAAAGTTAGGAGACAAAGTACTGGCAGAAGTAAAGCTGTGAGGATGGGTCGTCAGTTGTGCTTGGGTAACTGTTGGTAGAGCACTTGCCCACAAAAGGCAAAGGTCCTGGGTTCAAATCCTGATTTGGCACACAGTTTTAAAATGCCAGGAAGTTTCAGTCTGAAAAGTGATTCCATGAATCTTCTGCCAAACACTTAAGTGTCAATTGCATAGCAGTCGTGTGGATGTAGAAGTACCACTACGTGTCTTTCTGTATCTCCTACTCGAATCAAGAAGGAAAATGGTCATGCCCTGTATGATCCGACCTGTTATTGGTGAGCACATTTCTATTGTCATGCTTCTGTCAGTTTGTGGTTTTGCAATGGTTGTTAAGAGCAGCATACCTGTATAAAATTTCGTTTTAAACTTGAGCAAACTGCTGTGGAAACACACCAACCATTGAACCAAGTTTTATGAGACAAAGTCAGTTACAGAATTATGACTGGTTAAAGCATTTCAGAAATGGACAAACATTGATTGTTGGGTGCCATTTCTGTCAGCACTCAACTGGCATCTAACCATAATATGTTGAGAAAGTAAGAAATGCGATTCTGCAACGTCACAGACAGACCGCTAGACACCTCTGCAACGCCTTGGGCACATGCAAATATACTGAGTCAGAGGATTTTAACATAACAAGGCTATGCCGAAGTTAATGCCATGACTGCTTGCTGATGACTAAATATAACATGTTCAAGTCTGCAGGGAACTTAATCAATTGCTTCAAGACAAGTAAAAAGTTGGGCTTACGACTATGGCAGTGGAACTAAGAAGCTAGCACCACAATGGAAGAGCCCTCATTTCACTTTGGCCAATTAAAGCTCAACAAGCCAAGAGTATAATAGTAAGCCCACATGGATCTCTCTCTCTCTCTCTCTCTCTCTCTCTCTCTCTCTCTCTCTCTGTGTGTGTGTGTGTGTGTGTGTGTGTGTGTGTGTGTGATAGAGAGAGAGAGAGAGAGAGAGAGAGAGAGAGAGAGAGAGAGAGAGAGAGAGAGAAAATGTTCATAAAGAACTTGTTGCTTTTTGTTATCTGGTCAATGTGTTCTACTGCAATGTTAAGGGTGAAGTACATGAGAAGAAAATGTGTACAGAAATAATGTAGATTTTTTTTCACAGTGTCTACCACAGCAATGAATTAACTAAAGAAAGTGACATTTTCCACATTTGCTGTATTAATATCATTTGTTCACAAATAGTGCCTTCTAGGCTTTCCTCAAATACACATACAAATATACAGTCATAGTATTTGAAATTATTATTAAATTTCTTCCACACTTAGCTTTACTCTTTATCAATATAAAACCTTTGTAAATGTCAAAGCTGTTAAACCAATGAGACAACATTTAAGAACCAATGCAAATAGAAAACACAACTATAAAGATACTGTCATTTCAGTACATAAAGCATAGTTTTCTCTTGCAGGTAAATGCATTTCAAATATGTGTACATTCACATCATTACATTTCTATTCCTGGAGGTAATATAATATATTCTGTTTTGTACAGAACCACAAAATCTCTTGAGAATGGTCTGTAAGACTGAAACTAGTTTTGAACAAAATAAATTAGCGCGGCAAAGGTGGAAAATGTCGCTTTCTATTAGTGAACAAGTGACTTGGTCACTCCACAGTGATAACTCACAACCGCTTACAGGCTAAATTATTCAGTAATTTTAGATTAAAAACACCCACCATACCGCCAGACTGGAGGCTGCCTGTGACTGGATTCAAAAGTAGGAATATTTTTAGTAGCAAAAATTATTCCATTTCATTGTTGTAGGATATTGCAGCAACCAGTTTCAAATCTATTTGAGAATAAAAAAAAAACCTTTGTTGCAAAATTATTTAGTGCCAATGACTCGTTTCACTCTTTATGGTTATCATCAGATTGTCTATGATCTATAAAAGCAAGAAACCAAAGAATTAGTAACAGATAGAAGAAGGGGCATGGTCCTATCATGGTCGTAAAATGAACTGAAAGCAAAGGAGACTTATGTAAAAGTAGCTCAATATGAAACCCATCATCATATAGCCATATAAAATGGAAAATGGATGCAACATTAACTGGATACCAGAATGAGATTTTCACTCTGCAGCGGATATATAATCGATCCATTATAAGAACACATAAGGTCGACCTAGTTCAAAGAAAAGAAACCACCCCGTTTATCATCAAAATGGTACAGGAAGGTGGCAGACAAATTTCACAGATGTACTGCATTTTACCTCACACCACCTGACACAGCCATAATAGCACAAAATAGGGCCACACTTACAAAAATAAAGGCAGTATGAGCCGCACACAGCACAGTGTCCTTTTGGCAAGCACACATACACTAAATAATAATAATAATAATAATAATAATAATAATATTTATTCAACATCGAATAATCAAATACAATCCCTAGAAATAATAAAGTTTCAGGACATCATACAGATTATTCTTCTGAATACGTCAGTTTATAAACTAGAAACTAAAGATTTATTTGTATTAATAAATTTTACATTTGGTAGTATACAATCATTATATTACAAATATTGTTTTTATCAACATTATATTAGTTGTAGGTTACTTAGAACTATGAGCTTGACATACTTATGAAGCACTTTTCATACGGATATAATACTCGTCTAGGGAATAAAAAGGGTTTTCAATTAGAATTCTTTTTAGCTGATCTTTTAATTTGTTAGTAGGAAGGGCTGTGAGACTTTTTGGTAGGGCATTGGCTAGCTTCAGCCCAGCATGAAGAGCATTTTTTTCATATAAAGCTGTTCTTTGGCTATTTACATGGTATCTGAACTTTTGCCTTGTATCATACTGGTGCAGGTCACAGTTGAAATTTGGATTTATTGTTTTCACAAGCAATATAACTTTCAATATGTATACACCTATAATGTAAGCACACCTAACTTTGAGAACAGATTCCGACATGATTCTCGAGGTTTGGCACCACAAATAATTCTGATAACTTTTTTCTGTAGTATTAATAATGTACTTAGGTTGGCTTGAGTTGTTGCACCCCATATTTCTACAGCATAGTTTAAGTTTGATGAGAATAGGGCATGATAAGCAGTTTTTAGTACACACATGTCCTTACAATATTTGCTAATCATATTTATAGCAAACACATTCTTCGACAGCTTACATGCTAAGGAATCAATATGCATGTCCCATTTGAGGCTGTCCTGGATAGTAATTCCCAAGAACTTTGTCCATTTTTCCTTTTTTACAATGTCACTTCCTATGGATAATTTCATGTCAAATTCTATTTGTTTCCTTGTGTTAAATTCCATCATTGCAGTCTTTGAAGCACTTACATTTAGATGGCTTTCATTAAAATACTTGACTATTTCATTAGTTACACTGTTGCACTGTACCTCCAGACTCTCATAGTCTTTGTGTTTACACACTACTGATGTGTCATCTGCATACAATATTTCTGTACAGTTAGGAGAACAATACCGTGTATCATTAACATAAATCAAGAAAAGAAGGGGTCCCAAGAAAGAACCTTGAGGCACTCCATATTTGATATCAGTAATTTTAGATTTGTAAGACCCACTGTTTGTTTTAAGCAAGACAAATTGTTTTCTATTGCTCATATACGATTTTATTAGCTCATAGCCAGTTCCTCCGATACCCAGGTTCCACAGCTTGTCAAGTAATATGGTGATGTTGACACAATCAAAAGCTTTTTCTAGATCAAGGAACACTCCAGTTACATACTCCTTGTTCTCTATGGCCATTATTATTTTGTCTATTAATTGTGCTGCTGCTACTCATGTTGACTTGTTTTTCATAAAGCCATTCTGATTTTCAAATATTAAATTGTGTTGACTCAGGAATGTCATTAGTCTAGTATAAATAACTTTCTCAACTACCTTAGAAAATGCAGGTAAGATTGAGATGGGGCGGTAGTTTTCAATTTTAGATTTATTACCTTTCTTGTGAATCGGGGTTACTTGTGCTGTCTTTAGACTATCTGGGAAACAAACTGATGCAATTACATCATTTACTGCTGTGGCCATGGCATCAGATATGTTGTCTATGCATCTTTTCAGTGTACTGATAGACAATCCATCATAGCCTGCTGATTTTGTATTTTTTAATGACATTACTATGTTTTTAACTTCCTTGTTATTGGTTGGGGCCAAGTATATGGTTTGTTTGATTGGAATGCCCCTATATCTATGCTGAAGATTCTTAAAATGGTCATTGACAGATTTTCCAACAGAAGAAAAGTACTCATTAAAAACATTTGCAATCTGACATTGACATTTCATGATATGCCCTTTATGGTTTATAGTAAAATCACTTGTTGATCTGTCCTTGCAATCCCTAAAGCTATTTATTACTTTCCAAACAGCTAAACCTGTGTTAGTAGAGTTTCTTAACATTGTGGCTACATATTTACTTTTAGTTTCTAGCGGAAGATCTTTATAGTAATCCTGATAGTTCTTAAATTCTACCTTTAGTCTATTATTATTGTTATTATTTATCATTGCATATTGGAAAAGTCTAAGTTTCTCTCTTGCTGTTTTTACTTCTTGATTTATCCAGTTATTTTTTTTGTATCTTTTTGCAGTCATTTACTGTAAAGGTCATTTCTGGACATGAGACATTGAAGCAATAATAAAAATCTGACGAAAACTCACTGAAAGTAATGCTGTTTTTTTCACCCCATTGTAGGCTTTTTATCAAACTGTTGAAATCTTTAACATTGTCATCATTGGTCATTGTTTTTGTCACATATTGTTTCTCTTTTCTATTGACATGAAGATTTTCAGCTTCTATGAATACCTGTACTGCGTGGTGGTCAGAAACGGGAAGCTTCAGAACTGATGCACTGCATGTAAAGTGGGACATGTTAGTTATAATGTTGTCAATGCATGATTTTACACTATTGACCTCTCTAGTGGGCTCATTTATCAGAAATGCTAAGTTAAATTGAGCTAGTATTAGCATTATTTTTTTAGACACAGAGTCATTGGACAGCAAGTCAATGTTTATATCTCCAGTTAGTATTATGTTAACCCAGCCATTTTTACTGCAGTGTTTACTGTCAATGTCAACAAGCAGGTCATTAAGAACATCAAAGAAGCTATCTAGGCTACCAGATGGAGGTCTGTATAGGCCTATAATAATTAAGTTCTCTTTCCTCCACTTATAATTAATTGCTGCTAGTTCTATTACACCCTCAATGCTGAAAGCACTTACATCTATTACACTATAATTACTACCACTGGCTGCCAAGATAGCTACCCCACCACCACGTTTCTCTTTTCTACTGAAGAGCAAAAGATCATGTAAAGTAGCTTACATACACTAATTAGCTCATCTGTGTACCAGTGTTCGCTTATAACTAAAACATCAGGGTTATCCAACTTGATGTGCTTATTGCCAAGACTTTGAAAGTTCTGCTGAATTAATTTGAAAGTGAGCTTGGATTGTTGAACGCTTGATGGACGTGTCACCCTACCAGAACCACTTATACATTTATCCCTAAAAACGAAATATCAGTTGACAGAGTGGGTTTGGTATTTTTCACTATCCATTTATTCAAGTTGGTCTGTTTCCATGTACTGGGAGCCTGGGAAGAATCAGCTTTACCTGGTGTTTTCAGCAGCCATTTGTCCAATGTCGTCTGTCTATAACCATTCCTGCAGTCTTCTTGTGTTGTGGAGCACTCATTCTTCGAATGTGTGTGTTTTGAGTATACATTGTTCCTAGCATTTACGACGATTTCACAAATAATGGACGCTAAGTGACATTTTCCGCACCGATTGAGGTGAAGGCCGTGAGTGGTGTAAAGATCTCTACTAAAATGTTGCACGTTAACCATTTGTATATTTGCGTAACGGTTGCAAATTTCTGCATATTTACTGTTTGTATATGCTACTGCCCTGTTTACACACGAGAATTGAGGCAAGTCATACCTGTGTGGAATATCGAGAACAATGACGTTTGAGTCATTTAAATGGTTTAGAGCAGATTTTAGGGCATTAACAGCATGCAAACCATCGTCGTGTGCGACGTCATTTGCACCACCACATATTACAATGAAGTCTTCCTTCGTTGTCTTTCGAGAGATACTGTTTACAGTTGAAAGCACTTGGTCAAGACGAGCGCCAGTTTTAATAAAACTGGAAGCATTCACTTCACTGTTTACGCTTTTTATTTCGTGTGCAAGGCCTCTAAGATGACTATCACCCATTAAACATACGTTTATTCTTCTTGCTGCATTTGTGGTGTTAGTTAAATTAACTGTCGTCTTGAATGTTCAATTTACCTTGCTTTTGTTTACGAGTGACGGTTTTGGCTGGCGACATTCCACATTTTGCTTAATAACAGGCTTTTTTTTCAGATGATGCACGATTTGATCTTTTGCAGGTAGGCCTACCGTTTTTTTGGAGCACGACAGGAGAATTTATTACTAAAGACGACAAAATGATTGCGCTATGGTTAGCGTTACCAGTACACACAGAATGTGTTGGAAAACTTGAAATGGCGACGGAATCTTCAGTCACTGTGTACACTTTATTTCTGTCGAATTCACTTACGCCCTGCTCGGCGGTTTTTAGTTTTCTATGATCATTTTCAAGACATTTGAGCCTATCAGCTAACACTTTGTTTTCTGCCAAGGATCTGCGCACAATTTCTTGCAACGAATTAATAGTTTCAACTAGTTTTGCTTTGTCAGGATGGACTCCACATGTTACACACTTACATTTTGATCTGGATGATTTTTCACTCCGAGTTTTTTGCGTGGCACTAGACTTGAAACTTTGCGAAGCACTTTTGTTGATCATCTTCTTGCTATTGATGCCGGATAACATTTGAAAATTCGAAATAACTGGAGGCACAAATTCACTAAACTTCTCAATCGCTGCCATCTTGCTGCAGTGATAGAAGGAAATGCAAACACTGTGTTTAATAAATTAAGAAACATACAGTATAACCCCACTTTTACGTTCCTGGAATTAACGTTTTCCCACCGTTTACTACATTTTTTATCAGCCCCGTCAAATTTCCTATCCCTTCAGTGTTAATTTGCACCTGATTTTGCGTCTACATATTTGTAATTTTCTTGTGATTTAAGCATTATGAAAAATTTTTTGCAGAGAAAAAATGACACTGGCATGATGTTGGCTGTCCAGTAATGTTTACAAATATTATGTGGTTAAGTTTCTTGACAACAAGGCACTCTACTCAGCAGATCTGAACTGGCAAACATGTAAAAGTTGGAACAATTTGTGCCATATCTCCCGCTGCTGCCAAGCTCTACTTGGCATGGTGGCTGATATGAGTAAGTTGATTCATTCGAATGAAGATATCGTGATCAATCACAACCATTTCCAAACTATCTCTACTGCGCAAACGCAGTTTCATGATAGTTGTGGCACCTTTGTCGAGCCTTATTTAGCGTGTTTCGGCGTATGGTCACTTGGAGCACTAGTTGACACCATCATTCAATAAAAGACGACTACAGTGTAAGAGACACAGAATAACACACATTCAACCACCATACAATATACTTATTTACATATTTGCACTTGACAACGAGACAAAATTCTCGAAAAGCCTTGTGCTAAGAATGAAAAAATACGTAAAGAGCGCAGTATTTCATTATTTAAATAAACATCAATTATGACATATGAAATTGAGTCAAACATTTCTACTTCCTAGACAGTTATCAGTTCCAGTTACACAAGCGGTCTTCATTCAATAATAAACCTTCATTAGATAATAAACAAGTCCCTGACAAGTCTTTTGATGCCTGTTATGTACATTACATCATATATAAAGTTCAAGGGGGTATCCTATGCATAACTTTTGCAGCTTAAAATGTTATTTCCCACATTTTACACCATTTTTTGAAGTGCCTTGAAAAGTGTAAATGCGGGTTTCACTGTATAAGCAAACCATGGAAACCACAAGAAGCCAGAAGTACAAGGTAATAAAACAGAATAATTGCATTTAGACTTCTTCGCGTTGCCATGGTTTGCTTATATGTATCATATTTATTACATTTACATGCTTTCTATATTTTGTAAACGTGCATTGCGATGGTCATGTGCGGCACCTGGGCAACTATTGCCACACTAAATGTGGTGTTGGCATCTTGTTCTCCCACAGTAGAATTTGTTGCATGCGAAAAGGACACTGTGCTGTGCGTTGCTCATACTGCCTTTATTTTTGGAAGTACGGCCCTATTTTGTACTACTATGTCAGCTGGTGTGTGCAAGATAACATGCGATATGTCTATGAAATTTTTTCATCAACAATGTAGGAAAAGATGAGATTGTTACTTACCATAAAGATGACAAATCAAGTTGCAGACAGGCATGATTAAAAGACACTCACATAGCTTTTGTCAATGAAACAAACAAACAAACAAGCACACACACACACACACACACACACACACACACACACACACACACACACACACAAAGAGAGAGAGAGAGAGAGAGAAAGCACACCTCACACACTGTCACTGCCTGTCTGCAATTTGATGTGTCTTCTTTAGGGTAAGTAGCAATCTAACTTTTCCTACATTGTTGATATTCCTACCTGGAATTTCCATTGTCTGAAATTTGTCCACCATCTTTCTGTACCTTCATGATGATATACTGGCCGTTTTCTTTTCATTTAACAAGGTCCACCTTGCATTTTATGTGTTTATGATGGATGAGATTCATATTCAGCTACTTTTAAGTATGTTGCTACTGCTTTAAGTTCATTTTACCTGTGCACTCATGCCGAATATTCATTGGTTTTTTGTTCTTATAGACAATCTTATGATGCCGCTAAAGGTTGAAATGCATCATGGACACTAAACTTACTCGCCCAATGACACCCAGTACTCACATCAACACTATCACCATAAACTGCTTTCATTCTCTGATGAATCTCCAATGCGGTGACACCTTCTGCTCTCAAGAATTCAATGACTGCACATTGCTTAAATCGCATTGACCGACCGTCTGCGCAGGGTTCCATACTTTACACTGTAACAACACAATCGTTCAATGCTAAGGCTTCCCGCCAACTGGAGCTGTAGAGAAGAGGCTACGGAACAAGCCAGTACCTGCCGCATACCAATGCTGCCAACTGTTGAAGAGTTACGAAGGTGGAGGCATTACTTTTCAGTCAATCCTCATAGCTTTATTTTCTACATAGGTAACCAATTTTCAGTTACTGGTCATATACATCACCTGGCAAAGTCCACTGTAAATATAATGTGCATCAGAACATGTTTGCAAAATAAAAAGTGTACAAACACAATGACATATCAATGCGATCAATGATCTGGCACCATGCCAACTGTGGGCAGTCGAATGGCCCATCTAAGATACATGCCGCATAGTCCAATGTAGTACTCAGCTGTGAGACCTAGCATTTTATAAGAAAGAACCGTGTATGTTTGTTTGTTAGCTAAAGCTTGAAAGTTGGTATAATGTGGCACTTTCAATGTGGCAAATTAACTAGCGGACGTCTCGAACTGTCACTGCACCGAATACAATCAGAGGTCGGGCCTGGACTCTGTTGTTAACAGTACTCTGGTAACCTGGACAGCAATTGTATGGCAAATTCCCGAGTGCTTTGTGTTGTACGTCGCCCATTATTTTCTATTCTTATTTTGAAATAATTGAAGCGAGAAATCCTGGTCTGTCACATATTCGATTATGAATTAAAAACCAGAAGAGATCAGCGATCCCTGTGACAATGTGTCGGTTCTGCTGTAGCCTGCTGCCTTGAGAAAGGGAGGGCAGGCTCGTTTCCCCGCATCACTCCTCTCTCCTCTGGCAGTAAAAATTATAGATTTTTTTTATGCTTGTGGCCATCTGCCACTATAGCCTACATTGTGCTACAGTGACTGGAACACAAAATCTGTAACTTTTTTGAAATTACAATGAAACGAACACCGTTAGCTGCTTACAGGCGCTGACATACGTCAACAGGGACAGGTGAAAATGTGTGCCCCGACCGGGACTCGAACCCGGGATCTCCTGCTTACATGGCAGATGCTACTTCCATCTGAGCCACCGAGGACACAGAGGATAGCGCGACTGCAGGGATTTATCTCTGGCACGCCTCCCACGAAACCCACATTCTCAACGTATTGTCCCGCACTACATTCGTAGTGCCCCCACCCATTCGGACATGTCCAGAAGAACAGATACGATCTTAGTATATATGTATAGTTAAGGCTCACCGGCCACTTGACCATCTTCTTCTTCTTCTGTGCCAGTGCACAAACAGTGCCCGAACTCTTATGGGAATCGGCAAAGCGCCGCGAGTAATGAGTGTAATGGGCGGGGGCACTACGAATGTAGTGCGGGACAATAAGCTGAGAATGTGGGTTTCGCGGGAGGCGTGCCAGAGATAAATCCCTGCAGTCGCACTATCCTCTGTGTCCTCGGTGGCTCAGATGGACAGAGCGTCTGCCATGTAAGCAGGAGATCCCGGGTTCGAGTCCCGGTCGGGCCACACATTTTCATCTGTCCCTGTTGACGTATGTCAACGCCTGTAAGCAGCTTACGGTGTTTATTTCATTGTAATTTCAAAAAAGACGTATGTCAATGCCTGTAAGCAGCGAATGGTGTTCATTTCATTGTAATTTCATTCTAACGAGCTGCATGGTCACCGATGGTATCTGTTCTTTCGGACATCTCCGAAAGAACAGATACCATCTTAGTATATATGTAACTTTTATAACTGTGCCGAAATTCTTCCCCTGATGTTAAAATAGAGTTATTGCACATTCAGTTCTACTTCTACACTAACTGCCGGTGTGTTCTGTCTGTACCATTGTCATGCACGGGTTGCATGGCAATGAATGCCCACGAAAGGTCAAAATTAATTGTATGAAGATAAGTTTGCTGCTTTTCAGCAGAACAATCATTTTTGAAAGCTCACATACAGCCAAATCAAGGAAAAAAAGAGCCATTTTGCATGAAAAAAGTGCTAAGTTTTTGCAAAAGCGAAAATTTCACTCACAAAGTTACCAATTGGCACTATTTTTAACAATCAGTTTCAAATAACTAAGGCTTTGTTTGTTTTCCCTTCTGATGCAAATATTGCCAAAAAGACGCTACATTTTTAAGTCCCTAGTCATGGCATACTGAGTCAGGAATCAACACATGTAAATGAGTTTGGGTATGTCTGATGAAGAGAATACACATGTTATTAATCCACTAAAATCTCAGAGGTAATTTGGCAGGGATTCGAAATGTGGTGTAACAATTCTTAACAGCAACCCAAGAAAAAGCAGATCGTAAGTCCAAAATGGAGCATAAGGCACCAAGGTCAAGAATAATAGGTAACAAAGAGCCAAATTATTTTAAACATTACAACTCAAAATGAAAACGCGCGCGCGCGCACACACACACGCACGCGCGCGCGCACACACACACACACACACACACACACACACACACACACACACACGGAAACATTCCACGTGGGAAAAATATATCTGAAACAAAGATGATGTGACTTACCAAACGAAAGCGCTGGCAGGTTGATAGACACACAAACATACACACAAAATTCAAGCTTTCGCAACCCACGGTTCCTTCATCAGGAAAGAGGGGAGGAGAGGGAAAGACGAAAGGATGTGGGTTTTAAGGGAGAGGGTAAGGAGTCATTCCAATCCCGGGAGCAGAAAGACTTACCTTAGAGGGAAAAAGGGACAGGTCTACACTCGCGCACACACACACACACACACATATCCGTCCGCACATACACAGACACAAGCAGACATTTGTAAAGGCAAAGAGTCTGGGCAGAGATGTCAGTCGAGGCGGAAGTACAGAGGCAAAGATGTTGAAAGACAGGTGTGGTATGAGCGGCGGCAACTTGAAATTAGCAGAGGTTGAGGCCTGGCGGATAACGAGAAGAAAGGATATACTGAAGGGCAAGTTCCCATCTCCAGAGTTCTGACAGGCTGGTGTCAGTGGGAAGTATCCAGATAACACGGACGGTGTAACATTGTGCCAAGATGTGCTGGCCGTGCACCGAGGCATGTTTAGCCACAGGGTGATCCTCATTACCAACAAACACCGTCTGCCTGTGTCCGTTCATGCGAATGGACAGTTTGTTGCTGGTCATTCCCACATAGAAAGCTTCACAGTGTAGGCAGGTCAGTTGGTAAATCACGTGGGTGCTTTCACACGTGGCTCTGCCTTCGATCGTGTACACCTTCCGGGTTACAGGACTGGAGTAGGTGGTGGTGGGAGGGTGCATGGGACAGGTTTTACACCGGGGGCGGTTACAAGGGTAGGAGCCAGAGGGTAGGGAAGGTGGTTTGGGGATTTCATGGGGATGAACTAAGAGGTTACGAAGGTTAGGTGGATGGCAGAAAGACACTCATGGTGGAGTGGGGAAGATTTCACGAAGGATGGAATGACCAGCAACAAACTGTCCATTCGCATGAATGGACACAGGCAGACGGTGTTTGTTGGTAGTGAGGATCACGCTGTGGCTAAACATGCCTCGGTGCACGGCCAGCACATCTTGGCACAGTGTTACACCGTCCGGGTTATCTGGATACTTCCCACTAACACCAACCTGTCAGAACTCCGGAGATGGGAACTTGCCCTTCACTATATCCTCTCTTCTCGTTATCCGCCAGGCCTCAACCTCTGCTAACTTCAAGTTGCCACCGCTCTTACCTCACCTGTCTTTCAACAACATCTTTGCCTCTGTACTTCCGCCTCGACTGACATCTCTGCCCAAACTCTTTGCCTTGACAAATGTCTGTGTATGTGCGGACAGATATACATATGTGTGTGTGTGTGTGTGTGTGTGTGTGTGTGTGTGTGTGTGTGTGTGTGTGTGTGTGTGTGTGTGTGTGTGTATATACCTGTCCCTTTTTCCCCTCTAAGGTAAGTCTTTCCGCTCCCAGGATTGGAATGACTCCTTACCCTCTCCCTTAAAACCCACATCCTTTCGTCTTTCCCTCTCCTTCCCTCTTTCCTGATGAAGCAGCCGTTGGTTGCGAAATCTTGAATTTTGTGTGTATGTTTGCGTTTGTTTGTGTGTCTATCGACCTGCCAGCACTTTCGTTTGGTAAGTCACATCATCTTTGTTTTTAGATATACTTTTCCCACGTGGAATGTTTCCCTCTATTATATATATATTTCTCCTCTATAGGTGACAATAGGGAAAAATATATATGTTGTAAAGGGCAGTACTCACTCTTTGAGGAGGTGCCATCGTCCTGATTGCGAGAGTTGCTGACTGCCTTGTCCTGTATCTCTGCCTCAAACCTGGCCAAGTCAGAGTCGAGCCGCCGGATGTGTTTATCCACCTGAAACCGTGCCAAAGCATTGACGCATCGTAGCCAAAGCACTGACACATCGTACGGTTAAGCTTAAAATGACAGACACAGGAAAATTGAAGGCAGAAAATTAGTCTAGTTCAGTATCGTGTATATAGATAAACGTAGTCAGTTGCAGGATCATCACAGTCCCGTCCCTGTTATGGCACAAAAATTGGTAACTTCCTTTAAATGTACAGAAATGTAAAACTGTTCACCTCACAAAATGCAATCTTGTGATTATAAAACAGTGTAGACCACAATGTACCGTAATTACCAACTTCAGTCAAATCTACAGATCCAAAATAAAGGAGGACATTGACAGATACATCTAGCTTTGTCAAAAGTAAGCAATGCACAATGCACACCAGTCCTCCCGTATTTTAGGCCCGAAGACTGCCTAATTTGCACCAACTGGTAATCAAAATTTTAAAAATGTAATACAGTGATCTATACCTTTCTGCTAAGAAAATTTGCCAGATGACAAAGTACAGCTTACACACAGCTGCTGCTGGCACTGACTTAGTCACATGACTAGGGACCACAAAGAAAAACCAACTTTGTGAAGACTTCAAAGGTTTCTTTGCACAGAGATGTGCTTCAACACTGGCAAGCAAACTCTGAGATAAATTTGATTTTAAAAGGTGCCGTAACAAACAGGTCTACACATGTGAACAAGGTGACACATACTGTTGTCCAATAAAACAGTAACACCAATAAGGACAGCAAATAACGATAGTTAACTTATTCTGCATTTAAGGTATAGCAGGTACATACATACATTTTCACTCGCTACTTCAGTCCATACACATAAAATCACACCTGTATGAGACCAGTAAAGTGTCTGAAACTATCATTACATTTGAGGTGATAAAGTCACAGGATAGCAATATGCACACATACAGACGGTGGCAGTATCGTGCACACGATGTATAAAAGAGCAGTGCGGTGCATTGGTGGAGCTGCCACTGCACTCAGGTGAGTCGTGTGAAAAAGCTTCCAAAGTGATTATACCCGCACTATGGCAATTAACAAAGTTTGAACGGGGAATGGTAGTTAGACATTCTGTTTCAAAAATTGTTAGGGAATTCAATATCTGAGATCCACAGTGTCAAGAGTGTGCCAAGAATATCAAATTTCACGCCAATGGCCTTCACTTAACGGAGAGCTGTCAGTGCTAACAGACAAGCAACACTGTGTGAAATAACCACAGAAATGAATGTGGGATGTACGGCAAACACATCCGTTAGGTGCAACAAAATTTGGTGTTACCGGGCTAGGCAGCACACAATTGATGTGACTGCCTCTGCTAACAGCAACTGCCAACTGCTGCGCCTCTCCTGGGCTCGTGACCATATAGGTTGATCTGCCCAGGTAAGTCCCTATTTCAGTCGGTAAGAGATGACGGTGGGGTCCGAGTGTGGCACAGACCTCACGAAACTGTGGACCCAAGTTATCAAAAGGCACTGTGCAAGCTAGCAGTGGCTCCATAATGGTGTGGAATGGAATGGGTCCTGGGATCCAGCTGAGCCAATGGTTACATTCAGCCATCTGGAGACCATCTTCAGCCGTCATGTTCCCAAACAACTATAAAATGTTTATGGATGAAATGTGCCATGTCAATGGGCCACAATTGTTAGCAATTGGTTTGAAGAACATTCTGGACAATTTGAGCGAATGATTTAGCCACCTAGGTCACCCGACTCGAATCCCATCGAACATAATCGAGGTGTCAGTTTGTGCGCAAAATCCTGTACCGGCATCACTTACACAATTAAGGATGTGGCATGACAGTAATAGTCTAGCTCCCTTCTGTATCGACCTAAGTCAGTACAGCACAAGCAATATACAGTTGTGTGTTATATTGTTGAAACATAAGAACGTGGAAGCCTTGAAGAAAGGGCACAGACTATACACTCAAATTGGCACCCCACACCAACACACCAGGTGCTGGACCGATATTATGATCACAAATGGAATTTCAAAGTGTATACAGATATATCCATTGTGATTTACGCAACACTGGGACTGTCAGAAAAGATTACACAGTTCCACTCACGTGTCTAGTTTTCTCACCGGGTGTAGCAATGACAGTGCACGTCTCTCTCTGCTGCCGCGTCAAGTGAAGCTGCGACGATGGTCTCCGTGCTGACAATTCTCGATGCTTCAAGTCTTGCTGCAATGCCCCTGTGGATACTTGACACGCACTGGAAATGAGCCCGTTTTGTCACAAAGGGTATGCGATTGAGCAAACCATATTTCTAGCCTCTCGTCAACTAGTTGTGTGGGATTAGCGAGACCTCGCACGGCACAATCCTCCTGAACCCGTAGATTCTGTATTTGCAGTTGTGGAATCCGAAGTTGTAACGTTGTGGAATGATAAACTGCAGTCTGCATAAGCCATCAGGTGCCGGTAAACATTTCCCCTTCTTGCACGAAGGGTAACACCATCATCTCTGTTAAAAACAACACTGAACTGCAGTTCCTAAACCAGAATTTTGCTGTGTACCTTTGTTTGTATACAGAGTGCAGATGGTGTCAGTCCTACCTACTTTACGAGATCACACTGAAATTCTAACTGTTTGCATATCCAAGGGTTTTGTGCATTTCACGGCAATTTGACACTTGTCGCATGCCACCTTTGTGGTGTTGTAGCTTCAATACCCAGCAGTGTCATTTCAAAAAAGCCATTAATTCTTTACGAGAAATGCGAACTTCAGAACAGAAGTGGCCAGTGGTTTATTAAGATGAGATGTCGATTGGTATACACCACACTGTGGATGAAAGTTGTCAGAGTGTGACAGGGGTACTGCCAAACAAAAGTGCCAGTCAACATTTAATTACTCTGCTCTGCAGGACACTGGCACACAGATGTGCGGCTGTGCTGCACTTTTAACTATACTGGAGGGTACGTCGATACTGCCTCCCGTTCCCGATTCGGGTGTAGCTGTGGGCTGTCTGTAAAATGCAGGAGAGGGATGGTGTGCACCCCAACTCTGCCCCATCTTAAAATGGTGCCCACACAACTGTAGCACGAGGATGTGGCCCCTCATTTATGTGACACTTCTATGACATCACTTCTGCTTACATTATTCCTCTCACTGGCATTTGTGCTTCTGCTTTGTACATTGATATAAATTGTTCAGTCACTGTGTATACAGTTATTCCTCTTGAAAGTTTTGAACGTGATTGAAATGACAAATGTGCAGCGGCACAATTTACGAGGGGGGACCCAAAAGAAACCGGACTCCGAGGGCACTGCCACTCGTAGACGTAGTGTAGGTTTCTCAAAATGATGGTTTTAGTAGAGACCTCCACGAAACAGCTGTGCAGATGGTGTCAGTGTAGAGCTGAACGTGCAAGTGTGGTATTGTGTTTCTCTGACTGTTGGCGGGTTACCTCTGTGAAGTCGTTATTGCAACTTTAAAAGAACAAAGAGTGTGTGTGAAATTTTGTTTCCTGCTTTAAAAAAAAAAACTGCAACGGAGAGACACCAAATGCTTCAGAAAGCTTTCCAGGAGGACGCTATGAGCCGCACAGGTTTTCGAGTGGTTTGGGTGCTTTAAACGTGGTGAGATGTGTGTTGAGGACTGAGCTCGTTCTGGACGCCCTTCAACATCGCAAAATGAGGAGAACATTGAAAAGGTCTGCCAAAAGATCAACGAAGATCGTCGCCAAACGATCGACCGAATTTCAGCAGAGACAGGAATCAGTTGGAGCTCGTGCCAGCGTATTTAGAGTGAGGATTTGCACACGAGACGTGATGCTGCTAAATTTGTTCCGCACCTTCTCACACAGGAGCAAAAAACCATCCGCACGAATGTGTGAAAAGAGAGATTGCACGTGATCGAAACTTCTTGAACAAAGTCATTACAGGGGATGAGAGTTGGTGTTACGGGTATGACCCAGAAACCGAGCAAGCGTCAAGCCAGTGGAGGACTCCCAACTCTCCCAGACCAAAAAAAGCAAGGCAAGTGAGGTCAAATGAAAAAGACTACGATCATTGTCTTTTTTGACGTTCGTGGAATTGTGCATCGGGAATTCGTACCCCCTGGCCAGACTGTTAACCAGCACTTTTACTTGGATGTTTTAAGGCGTCTGTGAGAGGATGTGAGGAGGAAACGCCAGATCAGGTGACTGGTTTCTGCATGACAACGCTCCAGCACACACCACCGTACGAGTGACCCACTATTTGGCATCTCAGAGGTGGTCTGTCGTTCCCCACGCTCCATATTCGCCGGACCTAGCCCCATGCGACTTTTTCCTATTTTCATGAATGAAAAAACGCTAAAAGGGGAGCGTTATGATGATGTGGAGGCGGTAAAAACAGCTTCGCAAAGGGCACTCGACAATATCAAACTTGAAGAGTTCCAAACATGCTTCCAACAGTGGGAAAAAGAGACTTGACAAGTGCATCGCATGTAATGGAGAGTATTCTGAAGGTGACTGAAGTAATTTTGTAAAAAGGTTCGTCAATAAATTTTTTATGAAAACAATCCGGTTTCTTTCGGGTCCCCCCTCGTATATTCTATCTTTCTACTAACACCAAAAGCAGTTTCCTTAGAGAGTTCTGCAGAAGTATGGTCTGCATTGATGGGTGTATAATATTGGTCAACTACGAAAAGCTGTAAAAAATTAGCTGCACTACATGTGTCAACAGAGAGTATACATACAAGGCCTGATCAACAAAGACTGAGACTGCCTTTTTTTCTTTATTTCAGATGTTTTATTACTCCACTTTGATGTTTACATGAGCTTCTTCAACGTACTCCCCTCCTATTTGGATGCACTTTTTATGGCATCCTGCCAGTCCTTGAAAACATGGTGCAGGCCATTCTTTGTCAGGTCCTTTACCTCAATTTTCCTGGGTACTGCTTCAGAATTCTGTAATCGAATGCTTTAGAGCTTTGCGTTTAGTGATGAGGATAAAAAAAATCACAGGGTGCAAGATTGGAGCTATAAGACACAAGACATACACATGTAATATTGAATTCAGCCAGAAAATTCCATGACTTGATTGGCCACACATTGGCAAGATGAAGCCACCACCCAGTGCAAGAAAGTTCTGGTTGTTTCCTTGCAATGTGCTTCCTCAGTTTAGCCTATTCTGGTGTATAGTACACTGCTGTAACAGTAGTGTGAGGGAGAGCTGTGGGCTGATCAATCATTCCATGACAGTAAAAAAATGTGATCACCACCACTTTCCCTGCAGATGGAACAAATTTCTCCTTTTTTTGTGTTGAAGAACAAGGTGCTCACTCATTTCCCTTCAGGATCATAATGATGCAGCCATGAATCATCACGGGTGATAATAATAAAAAAAAAAAAAAAAAAAAAAAAAAAAAAAAAAAAAAAAAAAAAAAAAAAATGGCTCTCAGCACTATGGGACTTAACATCTATGGTCAGCAGTCCCCTAGAACTTAGAACTACTTAAACCCAACTAACCTAAGGACAGTACACAATACCCAGTCATCACGAGGCAGAGAAAATCCCTGACCCCGCCGGGAATCGAACCCGGGAACGGGTGATAATCGATTCCAAAAATGCATTTCCCGCCATCAGGAGAGAAACCCAACACCTCACAGCTTGTCTCCATTTGCACAGCATTTTGTTCAGAGAATCAACAGACGTGGAATCTGTAGGGCACAAACACAGATCACACGGAGATGATCGCGCATAATGATAAAGGTATTGACATACGAAATTCTCAACACTTCACTGAGGCTACGTAATGTTATCCGCCGATCCTCACGGACAATCACAGCAGTTGTGTTGATGTTGACTTTAGTCATAGCAGAAGCCGAAACACCCGGCCCAACACAGAAGTTGGCCTTCTTTGAAGTCCACAAACTACCTCCAGAACACTGTTGCACGAGGTAGCTCATCTTCAGTGTATGCTTGTTGCAATTATTTAAGTTCCGGTGGCCATACAGTTTAAATGAGCACAGAATTTTATTGCACCATACTGCTCCTCTCTTGTCACCTGTTCTGCTATGTGAAATGCAAAGAGTGTCTACAAAATATAGCATTACTGCCAAACTACCAATATGTGAGTGCTGCTGCCTCAGGACATTACACACAAAAACCCGCTCTAATCAAATATTCTTGGGCAGATAGGGAATTATCATGGAACTTGCAGGAAAAACAAGGCAGTCTCACTTTTTGTTGATCAGTCCTCATATATTTAATTGTATTATACTGCTGAAGATCGTTTATTTTACCTGCTCAGGGTGACACTACTGAATGAAGAAAAGTCCTTGCCTCAAAACATCTATCCTGTTCTGTAACTCTGTTTACACTCCTTTGCTACCACATCCATGCTAGCACGTAGTTCCAGAAATGAAGGTAAGCACAATTCTTACTGATACTTTCACACTAACAACTCTCTCTCAGCTAGTTTAAGGCTTTGACACATGACTGATACTGAAAGGAACACTTTTCACCAGTTAATAAGAAGCTTGTAAAGAACATACAATGTTTAATAATTTTGAATGCTCACGACTCGATGCGGAATGTATGCTGTCCAACAGCTTCAATCCTTTTTTTAATAATAATAATAATAATAATAATAATAATATCCCCGTGGAGGCCCGGGAAAAGAATAGGCCTCCGGTATGTTCTGCCAGTCGTAAAAGGCGACGAAAAGAATAAACCACTAATAGGGCTAACCCCCCTTTTAGTGTGATTACTTGGTTCAGGACAGAACTAAAGAAGCTTCGGACAAGCGCCGTCATGGTCGGGGACGACGCTTGAACCCTATGCCCGCCCACAATGGTAACGACACTGCTAGCCAACTGGAAAATGATTTAAATCCAAATAGAGGTGTTTTGCAGGATATGCTTCCTGCAACCACCATAGAAGGAAAACAAAGACAAGAGGATGAGATGGTCAGATGAAGTTAATCGACACCTCATGTTCTGTTATTACCAAGCAACAAACCTAGGAACCAACACAACTGGATACAGATCACAAGTATACACAACATTTATTACCAGATACCCAGAATTAAAATTTTTAACAGAACAACGACTAGCTGATCAGATCCGTGTAATAATAAAAAATAACAGGATACCCCAGTCACAATTAGAAAACATCAAACAACAAGTACAACAAATACTGGAACAAAATAATGTGCAATCAGAAGAAGAAGAAAATACAGTAATGGACTCAAACATCCCAGAGCAAACAAACAAAGACCAACACGCACCAATTAAACAATCAGAGGAAAACGAAATCTTAAGACAGCCACCAGAACAAGCACAAATAGAACACGAAGTGACACAGATGTTAGATATAGAAGAAAGATTTCAGCTAACATATATAGAATACAAAGACACAAATACAGACATTAGACCATTCTTGCATAGACCACCAAATAACCCACAAGTCGAAACAACAATAAAAACTATCAACACAATCATACACAACAAAATAAATGAAAACACAACTATGGAAGAGTTACAACTACTGGTTTATATAGGAGCACTCACTACACTAAATATACACACTAGGCAGAGATCAGAACCAACCAACACACAGAAGAAACCCACAAAACCAGCATGGCAACACAGGCTACAGATCAAAATAGAAAAACTGAGAAAAGACATCGGACAGCTAACACAATTTATAAGAAATGAAATCTCGGAAAAAAAACGAAAAAGGTTAGGTAAAATCTCACAACAAGAAGCGACAGAGCAATTAGACGAAAAGAAGCAGAAATTACAAGCATTAGCCAAACAACTCAGAAGATACAAAAAAAGTGAAAATAGAAGGAAACAAAACCAAACATTCAACACAAACCAAAAGAAATTTTACCAGACAACAGATAACACACACATTAAAATAAACAATCCACCAAACATAACAGACATGGAACACTTCTGGAGCAACATATGGTCAAACCCGGTACAACATAACAGGCATGCACGGTGGATAGAAGCAGAAACAGACACATACAAGATCATACCACAAATGCCTGAAGTGATAATTTTGCAACATGAAGTCACCCAAGCAATTAATTCTACTCACAATTGGAAAGCCCCTGGAAAAGATGAAATAGCAAATTTCTGGCTAAAGAAGTTCACCTCAACACATTCACATCTAACTAAATTATTTAACAGTTACATTGCAGATCCATACACATTCCCTGATACACTTACACAGGGAATAACTTATCTGAAACCTAAAGATCAAGCAGACACAGCAAATCCAGCTAAATATCGCCCCATAACAAGCCTACCAACAATATACAAAATATTAACTTCAGTCATTACACAGAAATTAATGACACATACAACACAGAACAAAATTATAAACGAAGAACAAAAAGGCTGTTGCAAAGGAGCACGAGGATGTAAAGAGCAACTGATAATAGATGCAGAGGTGACATATCAAGCTAAAACTAAATGAAGGTCGCCACACTACGCATACATTGATTACCAAAAAGCTTTTGATAGTGTACCCCACTCATGGTTACTACAAATATTGGAAATATACAAAGTAGATCCCAAATTGATACAGTTCCTAAACATAGTAATGAAAAATTGGAAAACCACACTTAATATCCAAACAAATTTAAATATCACATCACAGCCAATACAGATTAAGCATGGAATATACCAAGGAGACTCATTAAGTCCTTTCTGGTTCTGCCTTGCTCTGAACCCACTATCCAACACGCTAAATAATACAAATTATGGATACAATATTACTGGAACATACCCACACAAAATCACACATTTGCTATACATGGATGATCTAAAACTACTGGCAGCAACAAATCAACAACCCAACCAATTACTAAAGATAACAGAAGGATTCAGCAATGATATAAATATGGCTTTTGGAACAGACAAATGTAAGAAAAATAGCATAGTCAAGGGAAAACACACTAAACAAGAAGATTACATATTGGATAACCACAGCGACTGCATAGAAGCGATGGAAAAAACGGATGCCTATAAATATCTAGGATACAGACAAAAAATAGGAATAGATAATACAAATATTAAAGAAGAACTAAAAGAAAAATATAGACAAAGACTAACAAAAATACTGAAAACCGAATTGACAGCGAGAAACAAGACAAAAGCTATAAATATATACGATATTCCAATATTGACCTACTCATTTGGAGTAGTGAAATGGAGTAACACAGACCTAGAAGCACTAAATACACTTACACGATCACAATGCCACAAATATAGAATACATCACATACATTCAGCAACGGAAAGATTCACATTAAGCAGAAAGGAAGGAGGAAGGGGATTTATCGACATAAAAAACCTACATTATGGACAGGTAGACAATTTAAGAAAATTCTTTCTAGAACGAGCAGAAACTAGCAAAATACACAAGGCAATCACTCATATAAATACATCGGCTACACCACTGCAATTTCATAACCACTTCTACAACCCTTTAGATCACATAACATCAACAGATACGAAGAAAGTAAATTGGAAAAAGAAAACACTTCATGGCAAGCACCTGTATCATCTAACACAGCCACACATCGATCAAGACGCATCCAACACATGGCTAAGAAAAGGCAATATATACAGTGAGACAGAACGATTCATGATTGCAATACAGGATCAAACAATAAACACCAAGTATTACAGCAAGCATATTATTAAAGATCCCAATACCACAACGGATAAATGCAGACTTTGTAAACAACAAATAGAAACAGTAGATCACATCACAAGCGTATGTACAATACTAGCAAATACAGAATACCCCAGAAGACATGACAATGTCGCAAAAATAATACATCAACAGCTTGCCTTACAACATAAACTTTTAAAACAACACGTTCCTACATACAAGTATACACCACAAAATGTACTGGAGAATGATGAATACAAATTATACTGGAACAGAACCATTATAACAGATAAAACAACGCCACATAACAAACCTGACATCACACTCACCAATAAAAAGAAGAAATTAACACAACTAATCGAAATATCCATACCCAATACAACAAATATACAAAAGAAAACAGGAGAAAAAATTGAAAAATACATCCAACTGGCTGAGGAAGTCAAAGACATGTGGCATCAGGATAAAGTTGACATCATACCAATTATACTATCAACTACAGGAGTCATACCACACAATATCCACCAGTACATCAATGCAATACAGCTACATCCAAACATATATATACAACTACAGAAATCCGTAATTATTGATACATGTTCAATTACCCGAAAGTTCCTAAATGCAATATAACACATACCGTACAGTTAAAAGGAAGTGACGCTTGATCAAGGTCCGCGTCACTCCATTTTTAACCGGACTTAACGTCTGAGAAAGTGAAGGAAATAATATTAAAAAGAACCACCTGGAATTTCCATAGCCACCCACGCATTATCATCCTATTCACCACCTCAGAGATCATGGTATGTTACAGAAAACCAGCAAAATGTTTCTGATAAAAAGACTGTGATTATCTTTGATAAGCTGGACTCTCAGGTCGAACCACAGCCACATCCCTGGAAATTGCGACATATTTGGAAACAAGAAAGTCAAATCTTTGTGACAAGCTCAATTACAAATTTCATGGGAGTCTCAGGCTATCATATACTATCACCTGACTGGTTATGACCAATGATAACAAACTGCCATTTGCAGCATGTAACAGTAGAGTCAGGGACACCTTAAGTGCACTCTGAGTAACTAGGTTTATATACAGGGTGTACATAAAGCCAGGGAACACTTTCAATTATTTATTGCACAAGAAGCAAACATTGTACAGATATCATACACATCTCATATTGAAGAGTAGCCCTGAAAGTTTTTTTTTTATGTATACCGCCACAGCGTAGTTTGGTAATTTGCTGATAGTCACCACTAGTAGCAAACATGGTGACTGTGCTACAGAAGGGGACAGCTGTTTCATGAAATGGCCTCCCTGATCACCAGATCTCACTCCGTGTGTCTTTTTTCAGTGGGGACACATTAAAGATCTGGTGTATGTATTGCCTCTACCATGTGATGTAGCAGAACTCCGGGAGAGAACACGGGAGGCGATTGCCATAGTTGACGATGCATTGCTGGGACGGGTATTCGATTACCGTATTTATTCGAATCTAAGCCGCACTTGATTCTAAGCCGCACCTGAAATATGAGACTCAAAATTCAAGGGGAGAGAGAAGTTTTAGACCACCCTAACATGACACAATTGAGGTCGAATGGATGAAGATACAGCTACAGTAGTTTGGCCCGAGCCGTAAGCTTAACAGTTAAGCTTTACCAAGTAGCCATTGCTATGTCAATTAATCAAAATGACAGTCACAATCGCATTATTTATTTTGTCGCCAACAGGTTTCAACCTGTGATGGGTCATCTTTAGGGCAATTTACACTGTAAAGTTATAATATTAGTAAGTAATCATGTACAAGCAATCACTGCTATCTCCACGCAACTATGTTGTCTAAAAATTAATTGCTATGTGTCAGACGCTCCGTCCATATTTATACGGGTACCCTTCCTTTTTCATGTGCTTTGTCTGGTTCGAATAGCTTGCTTATTTTACTTTGATCTGATAAGTGCCATTCTCTTTGTTATAGGTGTTTAAGTCACTCTAAGCTGAAAATGCATTATTGTACTGTGTCATGCACTGTTCGTCGCATTCCGATAATGAGTGTTTACGACCAGGCGCCGCTTTCGGCAGGGCTTGCTTTTGTACGTGCTACCGCGGCTTACAAAAAAGAGAGATTGTCTCATTAGAGAAACAATGGCAAGAGACTGCTATGTGCTGTTACCTACACTACTGCTTTCTTTGATAATGACCAACATGAACCAAATAATAGACTGCGTTATGATAGAAGATGTTCTGAACGAGAGTTTAGCGAAATTTTTTCTCTGTTTGAAAATCTTTGCAGATGCCTCTTTAATACATTACATTCTGCACAGAAATTAGAGTCATCTTAGATTTAAAAATCCAGTCAGTTGCCGTGCTTCATTTCTGACTGTATCACTATTCAGCATAAGAATAATACGAATATAAACATGATACGATATGTATATTCTTCCGCATTTGCTGTTGTCTAACTCTAGTTTCGTAGTTCGTTAGGCAGACAGAATTTAAATGAGATAGCAGCAAACACGAAAGAATGCATGGCATTATGTTTAGATTCTTTTACCTTTTCTTTTCATTTATTTACTGACACAGAGGTTTTGGCGCGGTATTTTTCTTTGTGCCTGCAAAGCATGCCTATGTAGTGCTACATATATTCGACGGCAGAAGTTAGTTGTGGCGGCACCTTCCAACATTTTTCAGAGCTTCCGCTTACTTTGCACTAGATTCTAAGCCGCAGGCGGTTTTCTGAATTACAAAAACTGGAAAAAAAGTGCGGCTTAGATTTGAGGAAATATGGTAGTGTATTGACATCTGCCGGGTCACTCATGGTTCGCATATCGAATGTATGTAAAAAAACTTACACAGTTTCTCTTCAAAATGCAATATATATGACATCCTTACAATGTTTAGTTCTTGTGCAATAAATAATTGAAAGTGTTCCCAGACTTTATGTATGCCCAGTGCATTGCATCATCATTTATAACATATCATGATCATATAATTACCAAGCTGATGGCCAATAATTACAGACATGTCACAAACAAAAAGACAGACAGTTTATTTCCGTGTCGGAATTGGTCTGTCGGAAGTTGTATCCCTTAAAAAGACTACCTGTGAACAACTAAATAGAAAGTAATATATGTGAACTTTGAAAGGTAGAAATTATGTGGTCACAAAATCTTCAGGTATTCATCAATCCATACTAACACAAACATATTACAAAAGAACAGGGCAGAGGTGAGGGGCAGAGCGTACGTACCAGCTCGTAGGTCTGGATAGCCAGTTGCACCTTGTCATCCCCGTACTCCTTGGCCTTGTCAAACAGGTTCTGTATGTTGTTCATCTGCTCGCGGCGGCGTTCCGCTGGCATCGTGCGCACCTGCTGCAGATACTCCCCGGCCAGCTTGTCGATGTTGCGCATCAGGTCCTGTGCCCGCTTGTCCAAGTCCCGCATCAGCATGAAGTTCCGCTGCAGCTCGATTGGCAGGTGCTCCAGGCCTGAAATGTTAACCGACCGTCCATAATGCAATGTCCCTGCAAAATTGAGAACTACTGTGTCGGGACAAATACAAGGCGCACCCCTAATTTTCTGGGAGGGGGGGCAAAGAGAGAAAGACAACAGAGAAAACTTTCTGCCACATTATGGCAAAATGTTGTAATGGTGTGTGTGTGTGTGTGTGTGTGTGTGTGTGTGTGTGTGTGTGTGTGTGTGTGTTTTATTGCGCGCTGCATAACAGGAAGTGGACGACTGCATTTATATTTGATATGGAGAATGGGAAGGTAACTTTATGTGATGAGAGAATGACCTGTAGAGAAGCAAGAGGATGAGGTTAGGTTGGAATGTGACAACGTGATTGTGAGCTGGCAATGCCAACAAATCTCTACACAAAAATATGGTTCGCCATGTTCACTTTCAATAATTCATTGCAACAGAAGACACAGGTTCACGGTAACTGCATTTTTGCTTATATTACTCTTTTAAAAATACTGTCAATCTTAGTCACATTGTCTGCTTTTTAATGTAGATGAATTATGCAGAAATACCAGCATTCCAATGAGAATTTGAGGGTTTCTGAGCAGGAAACCAAGGGAGGGGGAATATCCTTGAACCTAAAAGAAAAATCTTTAAAATAAATGAAAAATGGCCTCAATTAACCTACACCAAACTACACAGAGCTGACTAACCATAGAACAACAGTATTCTCAGTGTTGGGAGGGGTGTGTTTTAAATAATGAACACGCGAAGTTTGCTTTGGTCAAGCATTCATTCAGTTATTGGCATCCATAACAGATTGAGAATTATTAATCGGTCTGAGCACAACTTATGTCTATACTGCTCTGATCAATCAACAGAACTGTCCTCTTTCATTCAGGAAAACATGTGGTAATCACAATTATGTTTCACGTCTCCGGCTTGTGACTGTAATGCATGCAGCCCATTCAAATTGGTCAGTGGAAATTTAACGCTTTCAAGTCTCACAGACTCGCTTATACGACGTTAGAGTAGCTGGGGTACAAAATTTACACCACAATAATTACCTCCCGCAAACAACATCTGAAACATAAGCCATTTATGATCTATGAGATGGTTAGATTGCTACTCAACACATAGGCCTAGAGTAGTGCTGTCTGGCAGGCAAGGCACTCTGTAAAAACTATTCCATATGTGTGTGTGTTTTGCCCACAACTGAACTACATCTACATCTATACTCTGCAAACTACCGTGAGGTGCATGGCAGAGGGAACATCCCATCGTACCTGTTATTAGAGTTTCTTCCTGTTCCATTCACATATGGAGTATGGGAAGAATGATTGTTTGGATGCCTCTGTGCATGTAGTAATTATTCTAATCTTATTCTCACAATCACTACGAGAGTGATACATAGGGGACTGTAATATATTCCTAGAGTCATCATTTAAAGCTGTTTCTGAAACTCTGTTAATTGACTTTCTCAGGATGGTTTATGCCTATCTTCAGAAGTCTTCCAGTTTAATTCCTTCAGTATCTCTGTGACTATCTCCTACGAATTAAACAAACCCATGACGATTCATTCTGCACTTCTCTGTATACATTCAATATCCCCTATATGTCCTATTAGGTATGGATTCCACACACTTTAACAATATCCTGGAACCAGTCACACAAGTGATTTGTAAGCAATCTCCTTTGTAGACTGATTCCACTTTCCCAGTTTTCTACCAATAAACCGAACTCTATGACCTAATTTACCCACAATAGACTATATGATCATTCCATTTTATTTCCTTACGAAGTGTTACACCCAGGTATTTGTTAAGTGTTGGCCGATTCCAACAGTTACTTAATGATATTAGCTATAGGAAACCACATTTTTTCATATTGTGACATGCACAATTTTACATTTCTGAACATATAAAGCAAGTTGCTAATATTCGCACCACTTTGAAATCTTATCCATGCCTGACTGAATATTTATGAAGCTTTGTTCAGATATTACTTCATTATAGATGACTGCATAATTTGCAAAAAGCCTGATGTTACTATTAATGTTGTCTGCAAGATCATTAATATACAACATGCACAGCAAAGGTCCTGACGCACTTCCCTGGGGCACACCTGTAATTACTTCTACGTCTGAGGATGACTCTCCATCCAAGATACAGTGCTGTGTCCTCCCTACCAAAAAGTCCTCAGTCCAGTCACAGAAGGCCAGCCACAAGGACTTAGATGGCTGGTATCTAGCAGCCTTTTTGCAATGTATGTGAATGTGACTTAACAGCTACTTTCTGCGGTGAGTAAGAATCTAGCTTTTTCAAGTTGTTGTTGTCACTCCAGCCTAGATTTTTCCCTGTTCATTTATGATGTATGACTGACACTGTTATTTCCACTTTCCTGTACAGCTAAAATGAACTTCATAATATCCACCAAACACATTACATTCCTGCCACATTTAACAAACATTTCATCATAAAAACTAAAACTGCAAGGTGAATTCAGAAAAGTAGGCCTATCTTAGATAATGGACAAGTGTTTGATGAGTATTTTGATACTTGCTATTTCAACTGTGTGTATGGATTCAGATTTAAGTGAACAGCTTTTGTGGAAACATGTAAATAGTCAAAATGCGTTCCAGTCTTAGTACATTTGTCAGATACTTTTTGAAACAAATTTCGTGTCACTCTGCATCCAATTATTTATATTGAAAATCTCATTTTGATAGTTTGGAATGTTACTGTAAACATATCAATGATAAAATAAAACAATGACAAACCCGGGATGGAACACAGGCATTGAGTCACAAATATGCGTGTGTTTTCTACTTCTAGATGTCTTTATTCAAAAATTCAAAAGTTGACTTTTTTTTTGCACACTTTTCCCCTGTGGTTGTCTGGGAGTCAACACTGTCTCTATATGGTGGGTAGCAATCTATGCTTTTGAAATTGTTGTTAATTTGGTAGAAAAGAAATTGGGTCAACAGAAGCGTCCGATTCCACCCATCGGCATTGACCCGTGACATAAGGCGGCTGTTGTGTGTGACGTCACAATCGCGAGGAGTTTAGTTTGTGAGTCGCGTGTTTGTAGGCGTCGTTTTGATGCGATCCGTGGTGCTCTCTGGTTGTGTGTTAGGCGATGCTTTTGGTTTAGTTTGCGTGTGTGGCATGTTTACAGGGGGCGTATTGTTGTGGTCGATGGTTCTATCTGGTGGTGTGTGTTTATGGGTAGCGTGTTATGTGGTGTATAGGGTTAATTTGCGTGGTAGCATTGCACGTGTGTGGTACCAGTGGTGACTGTGCTTTCAGCGGAATATTTTTCAGCGCGTTAACGATTTTGGTTTTGTTATTGTAGTTTTTTTCTGGTCGTTGTGTGTGAATTTTGGTAAATTGCATTGTTTATGTCTTTGGTAGGTATGGATATGACTGACAAGGTCAACAGTTTTCAGTAGTCGATGATGATGGGGGCAGTGCATTGTCTCTAATAAAATTTCTTCAGCTATTCGGCCTGTTGGCTGAAGTTTTAAAGTGTTCAGTGCGCTGTGAAGAAATGAGGCTTACTAAAATTCCGGTGTCTCGGACCAGGGTTGGCTATATGTGGAGATGTAAGGATAACAGGTCACAGGAAGTGTTTGATTCCAATATTTATTTATATATTTTTGTGGTAGGATTAAGTGTGGTGGTGGTGGTGAAAGTTTTGAGATTTATAGTGTGGTATCAGTAGTTGCTGTTGACCTATATTGGTCAAGGGAAGTGTTCCGATTCCAATTTTGTCGTGTTTATTGAGGTAGTGGTGATTGTGGACGTGGTTGTAGTTTTGGGTTTATAGTTTTTTAGAATTAGCTAACAATGTGATGTCACACCGATACACTGATGATGGCTCTAATATGGCAAAGATAAAAACCCATCAAGTTGACATTGAACAATGTGAAATCATCAGCAAAATAAAATTAAAGAAACTGATGGCACTTTCAAGGAAATAGGAGTTTTGAGCATGGAATTTTCTTGTTATTAACGCATTCAAACATATTAAAAACTTGGAAATATTAGACCGCAGTGGAAAAACAGGGATTTTCACAAGGACCTAAACACAAAGCTATAAAATACCATATGTATTTAAAAAGAAGACATGACACATTTGTTGGCTTTGCCAAGTCACAACTGAATGGTCACCATCCAACCTAATCGAGACTTTGGGCTAAGCTTCAGTCAAGTCCATCACGACATTCTCATAAATTTAAGAGAAAAATAGTAGTTATAATAACCAACACAACCCAAAACATTTTCCCTCAGTTGATTGCCTTTTCCACTAGACATATGTGTAGATCTTGTAAACAAGACGATCTGAGCCACTTCCACGAGAAATAAACAACATATTATAAACAAAACATACTAGGCCTACTGGCATTTACAACTGCAGCATAAAAACAAAAACATCCCACATACCACCTGGAAAATCAATAGTTGGTATTGACCTGAATTTTCAAGTCTATTTGGTGATTAAAATTTACTGACAATAGAAAATTCATGTGTATGATTGATGCACTCTTCAGAAACAAAACATCCGGAAATACGAATTAAATCAATACAGTAAAACCAAACTTTCTGTTAGATTTCAGTGATTCATATAGAACAGTGTGAGATAATATTGATGTAACAGTCTCTCACTGGTATTATGAGGATGTGCGAAGTAGGATACAACTCTCAATCAATCCATACGCATTACGCTTCCACATCGATCAGATTCGTTCACAGCCGATTCAGTATTTTAAAAATCAGGCATTACTTACGGTTGCAACCTATTTGGCCGAGATATATATGCGATCAATTTGCTCAAAGAATGATTGTAACTTCCATTTCGATAACACACTCAAAACCAGCAATTCTACAAATTCTGAGTAAATGACAGCAAGGAATCAATACAATGCTTTTAAAAAATAAAAACTCCTCTAACAATAAATACCTTAGTTATTGCGCGCCAATTGTTAAGACGAATTAATACCAGTTCAATATAACGCATCTTACAGCTAAAAAAAAATTACCGCTAGTTTTTCTAGCTCCTTAAGTTTCATTTCAGCAGGGCCCGATAACGCAACTGGATCATTTAAAATAATGAAAATGCAATTGCAAAGGGTGAGAATATCATTTCAACCTATTGTTTCTAAACTATTTGTTGGTGGTTTTTATTTCGATCAATTGATTCATGTATAAAGTGACAACATTAACCGCTCTGGAAGCTTCGAGAGGGTAACCTTTAATTGCCTATACAGTGGCATTTTTACCCGTAAATACCGAAAATATGGGATAGGTATTATTCGTGTCAAACTTCTTACTTCAATTTTCCCTCTTACGTCATATTCAGACACACAGTAATTACTTACTGTCTAAATAATGTTCCAAATACAGTGCACACGTCATTGTTGCGATTTGAAGAAAATCCTACACACAAATATAAATGAGCATCATTTATCCTTATCACATCAAAATGTCCATCTTCCTGTCCACTTCACTGGCCTCTTCCGTTTTTCATTTCATTACAGCAAATTTGATCAACCAGACGGTTAATTCCACACAGCTTCCACTTCACAGTCGATACCTTATTACGTCGTCTCTGGAACACAGCCAACTGAACAAAGTTAACTGGTTGCCAACATCACAGATGTGACACATACATGTGTCCTTTTAATTTGGACAAACTGGAAGACGATCAAATAAGTGGGGGGCAATGTGTCAAAAAGTTTGTGCGTGAAATCCCGTGACGTTTATTGGTTGATGAACAGTTGTTATATAGAGAAAGAAACGAAAGGGTGTTTTCATTAGCAGCTGAGTGATTATTTCAGCTTTGTTTCCCCTATGGTGGAACTAGTTCCTATATTTACATCAAGGCATATACTCATTTCAGTCACTCTCTTCTGTGTCTTCCGCAAGTGCTTGTTAGGGAAGTGAAAATTATCTCCCACTATAGAGATATCAACCTGTTGAACTTCTGATTAATCTAGCTGACATCTGTGCGTTCTTTCGACAGTTAATCGATATCGAAGGGTTAAAAGTTGACAAAGTGTATAAAATTGTTAAATATGAAGTTGTACGCGCTGAATATCCTTTATAAAGGACCAAACGGTGCGGTTTGGCTGAAAACATCATACGAGCTGGCCAGCTTCAGTTACTTTCAGAGAAGCAGCATTCAAGAGTTTATGGCGTTTGCGAGTAAAACTATAGTTGAGAGGACACACACGCCAGCTAGGCAGTCGGTTCGTGAGAAAGGTAAGAATATTCAACGTTGTTATATTTAACATAAGATTGGTTGACGTTTGTTCTGTAACCCGTAACCCGTACGTGGGAAAATGGGGCGGGGGGGGGGGGGGGGGGGGGATAGCGATTAGCGTGCTGCTCACACGCCAACACGTTTCGGTGGACACATTAAGTTCTGTGGAAAGAGAGACACAGTAACGGCTTATACAGATACCAAGAATTACAATTTAAGTTAACCATCACAGTTGAAACTAATTATTTGGTGTACAGTAGTCGGCTTAAAAATCGTAAAACGTGAAACGTGCAAGAGTTGACCATATTTTGTTCGTCTACATAGAGAAAATTAAGCCTACAGAAAACTTTGTAAACGATTGGTAATTATTCTGTCATTTTATACATGTAGTGATGACATAACTTGGCCACCATAGGAGCAGAAAAATTCGAAACTGAGCATAGCACTAAAAATTCGTCACCAGTGGATACATAGACAGTGTACTTAAATTTTACTCTCAGCTAGTGAGACACAATTGGTATGGTATAAAGCCAGATATTATTTGAGAGTTTTAATCAATAATTCGCAGCTAATGGTTTCACAGTGTTTGGAAATTACAGCACCATCAAATACAAGTAGGTCACTGCTTATAATAGTTGCTCAAGCACAGCCCAGGATGTTGCTCAGTAAAATTTAACCAATCCAGTGTGCTTAAAAATAGACCATCTAACCCACATGTATACTTGAAGATGTAAAATTCAATGCTGTTGATTTTTTTTTCCCCATTCATCTTTACTTTTTGTCAGCATCTTTTAACTGTGGGCCCAGTATGTTTGGGATTAATGTGTTTTGCCCATAATATTTAATTTCCCCAGTATAATTACAAAATCTGTACACCTGGTTTACTCTGTGCTTGTTGTTTATTCTGTGATCCACAGCGACTTATTCTTTTTTTCTTCATGTTCTGTGCATTGTTAAAACACAGTTTCGATAAAGGGTTAGTATTTACAAAACCTCTGCATGTACACACATACACTACAAACCACTGTGAAATGCATGGCCACTGTTTTTTTGCATGGCACCACATGTAAGGGTTCTTCCCATTCAGAGTGGAGGAATAATGACTTCTTAACTGGCTCTGTGTGTGTGTGTGTGTGTGTGTGTGTGTGTGTGTGTTGTAATTAGTCTGATTTTCTGTGATTTGTTAGCACTCTCCTTTGTAGATTGACTGCATTTTCCCAGTATTCTACCAATCAGTCAAAGTCCTCCTACTGCCTTATCTAACTGAGACTATGATCATTCCATTTCATATGCCCATCAATTGTTAGATTCGGTTATTTGTGTTTGTGTGTGTGTGTGTGTGTGTGTGTGTGTGTGTGTGTGTGTGGGCTGATTATGATGATGAATTGTTGATACTGTAGGTATGACACATCTTTTTGTTCCGTGAAGTGCTTAACTTTACATTTCTATTCATTTAACCATTATCTCATGATGTGACTTTTCTGTAGCATATATTGCGAAGTGTGGCATATGGGGTCCTGCTGTTTAAAGCAATGATTTAAGGCATAAATCATTTGAAAATTTTAGTTATACAACATTTATTTTAATGATTCAGTGTTTTTTAAAATATGCCTTGTTGATTTAATGGCACTAAATAAAGCATGCAGTATTTTATGTTTTATCACACAAATTAATATACTTTTGAATGATTTTTAAATTGTGCATGTAAATGTTCTGTTGGAGAACTGAATGTTACCCTCTAAAAACTATGGTATCTCTGTAGCAAGTAAATTTTCACATGTAATTAAATTCCAGAGTCTAAATTTGTACAAATCTGAAGTAGAGAGGTACAGAACGAAAGTCTGCAAAACTGACATTCAGTGCTACCTCTTCCTTTACTAACACTCGGAACATATTTCATGTTAACATTCACTTTAATTATTTTAATGGACAATCAGAAACATTCCTATTTTTATTTGAGAACTAGACAGCTGTTTTTATAAATAACACTGCTCGTTGCAGTATTTCCTACAGTGTAATTTAAGCAATATTCCCATCAACATTGTCCTGAAGGTCTTCCTCTGAATGATCCTCTTGTTTGCTATCAGGATTTTGATCACTGACTATTGTAAAATTGTTGTCTTTTGCATCTGCTTCTTGATCACAGATATCTTCCTCCATCCACCATCTAACAATTTCATCAAACTTGGACCATCAAAATTTTGTACCTTGTTGGGGAGGGGGGTTCTAATCTCCAACATTTGTCAGCTGTAAACAAAGAGGTGATAATGCAGCCGATTTGAGGAGGATGAGGGGAGGGGGGAGATACAGAAACAATTCTGCCAGAATTGACCTTGGAGAGAGTGAGCTCGAAAACTTTTGTACGGCCTGAGAGACTGCACCTCTTGAGTTCATGGTTAAATTAAGTGACCCATCTTTGCACCACCTTCAGATCTTATCAAGATCTGATTGAATATTTCTGCAGCTTTTTGTAGACACTACTTCACTATAGATAACTGTGTGGCAAGTATGAGGTTGATGTTAATATTACCTGCTATACCACTGATATACAACATGAACTACAAGGACACCAAAACTATTGTGGAGGGCACCTAAAAAGTTACTCCTAGATCTGTTGGTGACTATGCCAGCTGATTGGTTCTAGGCGCTTCAGTCTGGAACCGCGCGACCACTACGGTCGCAGGTTCGAATCCTGCCTCGGGCATGGCTGTGTGTGATGTCCTTAGGTTAGTTAGGTTTAAGTAGTTCTAAGTTCTAGGGGACTGATGACCTCAGATGTTAAGTCCCATAGTGCTCAGAGCGGTTTTTTTTTGTTGGTGACTATACATCCAAGATAATGTGTTGTGCCCTGCCTAGCCTCATGTTTTCTTTCCAAACGCCTCCAACATTCTATTAGACATACCATCGAAGTAATCAAAATAAGGAAGTTGACCAGAAAAGGAGTACTTACTTAAGGTTCTGAAGGTGAGAACATAAGAGAATGGGTATCTTGGGCTTTAGAAATTAATCGTTCAGTTCAGTATGCAGAGTTCAAGAGATCAACATGCGGACATGGGTTGCATCATTTTCAGTATATTGCCACTGCAGCAGTCAAATATCTAAAGCCACAATGATGTCATTCAGATCTTGCCATGAGCTGTTCCATTCTGCTGTGTTTTAATCACTTCATTGGAATTCCATTTTTGCACCCATTGGTGTTGGTGGCGGTGGCATCAACAGCAGCAGCATTGCTGGTGTTATTATTATTATTATTATTATTATTCCTGATAGAGTATATGACAACACACGGAAACTTTTGGGAAATATTATTTATAAAGCCTGCATGCCCCAACTAATATTGATTCAAGCAAATATTTAGCTTTTTGCTTAAATGACTCGTCATTTATGACTCTTTTTTAAAAAAATCTGTTGATTCTGATTGGCTGTTGCATGATACTGTTTCGTCAACAGTTTGTGCCACCATACTCTATCTGCTTTTTGGCATCAAACGTGGATTTTAGAAAAATGCAGTTTTACAGATAAATGAATTTGGTGAATGGTAGAAGGCACATACATCTCCATATTTCTAAATCAGTTGTAAACACTTACCTTATAAGAATGAAAACAAACTCCACTAATAAAGATTATTTGTTAATTCATCCTTTGACCATGTGGCACCGTAGTATATGACGTCAGATACATATACAACACACCTACAAAGCAGGATGGGATTAGATGAGGGTAGGACTGCAGTAAGTAATGTGGCCATAAAAGTATCGCACTGCTCCGTCATGATGATACTGACTGCACAGTAGGAACAGTTAGGTCATATGGAAATGTGATTCGGTGGGCAACCCGCCAACTAACAACAAAACTGCAAATCTATGCACTGAAAGGTGACATCACAGGAGCAATGAACATAACGTCAATAGGCAAAGTCTACAACTGGTATCGAATATTCCTCTTTGAACACTCCCTCCCCCCCCCCCCCTCCCAAAAAAAATCTCTCTTCTCTCCCCCTTCTCTCTCTCTCCCCCCACCCCCACCCCCTCCTGGGAGAGATATATTTGACCTGGAGTTCAGTATAAATAAAATGTTGCTTTAGCTTGATGTAAAAGACGTTTTGTAAATAGTTAGCAGTTGCCATGTTATTTTTATTTATATGCTCCATTACATGAGTACTGCTACATTTGTTGCTTTACATAATTATAACTCTTGTTGTAGACTTAAAGAAGCTATTTTAAATGTTGCGAATTTCTCTTGGATTGGTTACTGTCTTAAAATTAGTGAAGAGTTTGCTTTGAAATTTGTGAGTGAAATTCTTAAATTTGGAAACTCCA
This sequence comes from Schistocerca americana, assembly GCF_021461395.2. Classification (NCBI taxonomy): domain Eukaryota; kingdom Metazoa; phylum Arthropoda; class Insecta; order Orthoptera; family Acrididae; genus Schistocerca; species Schistocerca americana. Next base: position 126,686,409 of record NC_060129.1, on the reverse strand, counting down.
TTGAAGTATGGAAATTATACAAGTGTTTTTAAAAGAGGTTCTTGCTAGTTGCCTAGTTTCTGTCTTTCATTATTGCATTTTTCAGTAGTACATTTCTATGCCTGTCAAAGTTTTGTGTTCTACTGTTTGGTTAACAGTACGTGGACACATGGCATTGTTAGTTATTATGAACTGATGCTAGTAAGCATTCAGTTTCCATCTCCCAGTATCATTGCTGTTAAGAGAGGTTGATAATCTGATTGCACTGTTGGAAAATATCCCTTTATAATGATTTCTTTTTGTATTATTGCCATTATTTCTCCCATTTTTCCAGGGTTACTATTTGACACCATTGTTTCATTAAGGTTTTGGGACATTTGTTACAGCTAACTTGATCTTGTTATTTGGATGTCTCTTTTGCAAGTTGGTCTGCAAGTTCATTTTTGTGCATGTGCAAGCTTTAACCCAGTTATTCTTTTGCAACATTGTCATATCTTTATCTTGTTTCCTCTTTCATCAACTAAGCTGTTGTGATGGTTTGAATTCCTCAGAGAATGTGATGTTCTTTTAGCGTTAGTGTACATTACTATCGAGGCTTCAAAATAGCAAGTCAGTCAGTCTGATTGTTGAGCACTCATTTCTCGGTTTAAATTTCATCAAGTAATCGGGCTTTTCGTTGATGAAAATTGCCTTATTTGTCACTGCAACAAAGAGCATTACATTTTTAAGTTAAGATAATCTGCTTCACAGTGATGCAAAAATTGGCAAATTGGTTTAAATATTCAGAGCCATAAAATTATGCATTTCACAAAATGAAAAAACATAGTATCCTTGATTGTAATATCAATGAATCATAGTTAGAATTGGCTAACTTATACAAATACCTGGGTGTAAAACATTGTATGGATATGAAATGGAATGATCACATGGGCTCAGTTTTGAATGAAGCAGGTGGTAGACTTCAGTTTATTGGTAGAATACCAGGGAAAAGAAGTTAATAAATGAAAAGCACCAGTTTGCTTTTGTTCTACCAAGAACCGACGGAAGATTCTGTTAATATGAAAAGAAATTAGTTTACAAAGGAGATAGCTTATAAGTCACTCATGCAATTGTTTCTAGAATATTGCTCAAATGTGTGGGACCCGTACCAAATTGGACTATCAGTGGACACTGAACATATGCGAAGAAGGGCAGCACGAGTTGTCACATGTTCAGTCTGTGGGACAGTGTCGGAGAGACGCTGAAGAAACCAAACTGACAGACTCTTGAAGATTGACGTAATCTATCCCAAGTAAGCCTACTTACAAAGTTTCAAGAACCGACTTTATTTGATGACTCTGAGTGTCTACAACCATGTACGTGTAGCTCACAAAGAGATCGGGAGGACAATATTTGACTAATTACAGCACACACAGAAGGATTTAAACAATCATTCCTTCCGCACTCTGTGTGTGAACAGAATGAGAAGAAACCCTAGTAACTGGCACAATGGGATGTACCCTCTGCCATGCTCTTCAGTGGTTTGCAGAGCATAGATGTAGGTATAACTTGGTCTCGCTAAGTTTCATACTGGTTGGTGATATGTTCTGCAGACGTTGCAGCAGAGCTTGCAAATGATGTGATTGCATTCACAAGAGGCATTTCATCTGATAAGTAGATAAGCCTGTGATGGGACTAGAGTGGGTGTATCGGACAGTTGTTGCACCAGGATTTGCTGCAGGGTACAACCCATATGGCAAGGGGTCAGGAATAAGTGTGGTGTAGGGATGTACTGGACTAAGATAGTTGAATAAGTTGGATTGGTGATGGAGCACAACTGTCGACTATCCCTTGCTACATGGGTTATACCCACGGGGAAGACTGTTGCAAGCAGAACTGTACTAAGGGGATCCTTTGTCCCTGGTAGGAATTGCCAAAGCTCCACCAAACATTCAGCCACCGATATTGCAAGCCTTAAATAATAACACATCACAAATTGTTACTTTTTGTGATCTTTCCAAGACATTTAATTATGTAGATCATGTTACATTAGAAAAATGAAATTGATGGCATTACACACAACTGTTTTGAATCATACTTAACAATGGGAATGCAAATTGTTGTCCTGAATATTTCAGTGTCAGAAGGGTAGAAAATTTTAGTAACTGATGAGAAATCACAAAGGGAGTCCATTGGGCTTCCAGGAATGGTCAGTATTCAGGGAAATAAAAGGAACTTTGAAGCAAAAATAGTCTAATAAACGTGGACTCAGCAATGCTTACCTAAGGAACTATGAGCTCTTGTTCATCTTTGCTATGTAGAACTGTGAAACACACCTCTTATTGAACAACTGCTGATAGCTCTTAAAGTGTATGTTTGAGTCCATGCTTGCTGGGCAGTATTTTCTTGTTTTGGTTGATACTACCTCGTCCCAAAATATGGCAAGCAAATAACTTGCAGTTGCAGGTATATGTCTCCCAGTATATTCCTGAAAAATGACTATTCCCCCTGGGATGCCCTGTAGATGTGAGTGATCTTTCTTCACTTAATGTTCAACAAGCAGAAGAAGCACTTTCTGCACATGATACTAGTGTTACAATAAATACCGTTAGAGAGAAGCAACAGAAGGAATTTTTAATGTTGTTCTACAGAGTATTATTGAAAGTGGTTCTCTGGAAATGGATTATCTCTAAAATTTTGAGAAAAACAGTACATTCAATTTTGTACATGGAAAGAATCATTCCAACAAATAATATAGCACATGAACAGGAATCAGTGATGTAGAATACTCCAAATTTGTTTGAGTGTACGGGATATATACTGTTGAAAACCTGAAGTGGAAGAAGCATATTATTGAGCTTCTTAAACATTAAATTGAACTGCTGTTGCTTTTAGTATAATTGGTAGTCTTGGATACTAACAAATCAGCCTCCTTTCATATTTTGCATGTTTACTTTCAGTTATTCTCGTGGAATAATTTTCTGGGGTAAATCATCAAACGAAAGTATTGATTGCACAAAAGCGAGCAGTAAGAATAATATGTGGTATTCACCTATGGTCGTCATGTAGGTACCTCTTCAAGGAGATGGGAATTTAAAGTGCACCATCACAATATGTATGTGATGTGGTTCATTATAAATAATCCATTTCAATATGAGAAAACTGGTAACATACATACCTATGACAGTAGAGGAAGAAATTACCATTACTACACTTTGTTGAAGCTGTCAATGGCTCAAAAAGGAGTTCAGTATGCAGCAACAAACCCCACCCCCCTCTCGCGTGCGTGTATGCATGGGACGGAGGGGAAGGGGGGGATGGAAAAGTAGGCAGCTTTATATGTACAGGTTAGAACTTAATTTCGAGTTGAGTTATTTCAATCCATCACACTGTCCAATTTTGGCGAATGTTGCACATCCTCCTCAGATGTTCCATTCATCTGTAACTTGGGCTGATCTTCTTGTGCGCCTGCTTAACTTCATGGCCACAGTCTTTCATTCACTGACTTTAAGACCAACCTTCTCAAAGTGATTGTGCATGTATTCCAGTTTTCTTGGACTTAATTTATACCTCTCAAGATTATATAGTGAGCAGGCACAATTGCTTTCAATTCAGGTCCATACCGCTTCTTTATACTCTTCATGACATTGCCCAAGACAGTGATGAAGAGCATGTATCATTGTAGTAATCAAATTACACATTATGTAAACTTTCTAAACAAACTGAAAATAAAGCAAAATAGTTAACTCATTCTTTATGGGAGCTAAAGGAAATTGATTTAAGTATGATGTTTAATAGAGTACAGATTTTATTTGCTTCTTATAAAATATTAATAGTCCTCCATTGCCAAAAATAGAAAGCCCACTTGTTGCCATTTGAGATCGTACAGTATCGTAGCAAAGTGGCAGCAATAACTCCATTGTTGAACAGAAGCAAGTTCTGTACTACTCAACCACAATATCATTGCACATTAGAAATCCGGGTTGATGTTACAGTAAAGAAGTATAGTGGCGACTAAGGAACACCTCAACACATTGCTTTGTCCATGCCTTCAGGTCAGTTGTGCATATACTATCAACCCCAATTACATACTGACTCATGATAAACTGAGTGAAGCTACCTTACTCCAGCATGCAATAATATTGTGGTCGACTAATAAGGGACAGCTCATTACTATTTATTTATCCTTCTCCGGAAGGAAGAGGGTGGCCACTTGGACAGACTACTGCTGCCATATGTTGCCTTAGTCTGCCACAGGTGTTAATGTTGTGCCACCATTTTCGAGAAACCAGTTATCAGAATATCACTACATTTAAAATTTGATATAAAAAAAGTTTGTCTGAGAGCAAAAAGAGTTTGTACCAGTTATTATGTTCACATCGAGTATAGATTTAAGTGTCAGGAAGTCATTTCTGAAAGTATTTGTGCGGAGTGTAGCCAGGTATGGAAGTGAAACATGGACGATAAATAGTTTGGACAAAAAGAGAAGAGAAGCTTTTGAAATGTGGTGCTACAGAAGAATGCTTAAGATTAGATGGGTAGATCACATAACTAATGAGGAGGTATTGAATAGAATTGGAGAGAAGAGGAGTTTATGGCACAACTTGAATAGAAGAAGGGATCGGTTGGTAGGACATGTTCTGAGGCATCAAGGGATCACCAATTTAGCATTGGAGGGCAGCGTCGAGGGTAAAAATTGTAGAGGGAGATCAAGAGATGAATACACCAAGCAGATTCAGAAGGATGTAGACTGCAGTAGGTACTGGGAGATGAAGAAGCTTGCACAGGATAGAGTAGCATGGAGAGCTGCATCAAACTAGTTTCTGGAGTGAAGACCACAACAATAATTTTACAGCTGTGTGAAATGAACTGGGTGGACCTTGCAGACCTCTCTACAGGAAACAGTCATATGCCATACATTCGTTAAGCTTATTGAATGCCACAAAAATAATGCCAAAAAAATAACTGACCCAATTAACATATATACATGTATGGCTTACAGTAAGCAGAGACCAGAAAGAGATGGAAATGAGGCTGGATGCTGCTTCAAAAAAGAAAAGTTATTCAGCATAGCCAGTTGGATTGCTTGTTCACAATATCATATGGCTCATAAACAAAGTTAATTGCAATTTCGTTCTATTAGGTTAGAGTTTAACCACAAGTCAAATTTTTTGGTAAAATCGGAAATAGCACATACAAATAGGTTTCTGCAGTGACAAACGTCTCAGGCTATGCTACAAATCGGTGTATTACAGCAATCATATTTTCGTGTAGAGATTCATTAGCTTTGCCAAATCGCAAGCAAACTGTCGCATTCCATCCTAACTTAATCCTCCTGCTTCACTGGTGGTCAGACTTTAAACACGTTTAGTTTTCTTCCTGCTCTTCATGTTGAACCAAATGTGATAAATTCATATCTTCTCTCGAAAGAAATTATTAGATGCAGAAATTGTCATCGGCTATTGTATACTATCACGTTTGGCTACAGTCAATATTGACAAACTGCCATCATCAGCAAGTAATGCTAAGAGCCACAGACACAGTAAATGCACATTAGACACTGAATATAGTTCTTCATGTGTTGTGATGCATTAGCTAAGTACTGTCATTGAAATTTTAAAGCAAAGTTCAGTGTCTGTAAGACGACCTGTGTCCATGCAGAACTTTTATTGCAATAGCTGAAACATAGTTATAAGAAGTGCTCAATTTGCGACACTACAGACTGGTGTGCCAAAAAAAAAAGTGCAGCTTTTGAGGTGTGGTACAACGGAATTTTGCTGCGGTTGAAACAATGTAAAATAGATGTTACATTCATACTTTGGAAATGGTAAGAAAAGTGTTAAAATAGCATTTGAAGAAAGTCTAAATTTCGAAACACCTCCTGGAAGCTCACGGTACCAGAACCTCTCTTTTTACAAATAGAGCCCTAATTATAAGTAAAGAAATAAATTAAGCAATCTAGATGTCTTTATTCACAAGAAAAGTCCTACTCCAGCCATATCATCAGCTCTGCTATATTTTTGCACAGCCATTTATGTGGGCATGACAATCAACCAGCCATGCTCTTGAAGGAATAGGGACTGTGAAACTGTAACCGGGAGCAGAGACTGAAATGGGTCTCTCTTTCAGACCAACAGGATCAGTTCATGGAATGAATACTAGAAATAGGAATAGCCGCTAGGCAAAATCAAACAAGGGAAAAATCCAGAATGGAAAAACACGAATATTATGAAAAGGGTATGTTGCTACTCACCGTATAGAGGAGATGTTAAGTGACAGACGGGCACAACAAAAAGACTGCTATACAGCTGAGCCAAAAAGCCTTCTTCTAAAAGAGAAACGCATTCACACAAGCACAGTTCAGACAAGAGGGTCATTTTGTTGTGTCTGTCTGCGAGCGAACATCTCTTTATGGCGAGTAGCAATCTATCCTTTTCATAATTTTAATTTGCTGGATATGGACTGGGAGACTCAAATGTTCATAACGGGTGGCAGGGACAAAGAATCCAGTCAAATTTTTTAAAGTGCTTTATCTGAAAACTACCTTGAGCAGTTAAACAGAGAACCGACTCGTGGCAATAACATATTAGACCTTCTGGTGACAAACAGACTCGAACTATTTGAAACAGTTAACGCAGAACAGGGAATCAGTGATCATAAAGCGGCTACTGCATCGATGATTTCAGCCGTAAATAGAAATATTAAAAAAGGTGGGGAGATTTTTCTTTTTAGCAAAAGTGAGAAAAAGCAGATAACAGAGTACCTGACGGCTCAACACAAAAGTTTTGTCTCAAGTACAGATAGTGTTGAGGATCAGTGGACAAAGTTCAAAACCATCGTACAATATGCGTTAGATGAGTATGTGCCAAGCAAGATCGTAAGAGATGGAAAAGAGCCACCGTGGTACAACAACTGAGTTAGAAAACTGCTGCGGAAGCAAAGGGAACTTCACAGGAAGCATAAACATAGCCAAAGCCTTGCAGACAAACGAAAATTACGTGAAGCAAAATGTAGTGTGAGGAGGGCTATGCGAGAGGCGTTCAATGAATTTGAAAGTAAAGTTCTATGTACTGACTTGGCAGAAAATCCTAAGAAATTCTGGTCTTATGTCAAAGCGGTAGGTGGATCAAAACAAAATGTCCAGACACTCTGTGACCAAAATGGTACTGAAACAGAGGATGACAGACTAAAGGCTGAAATACTAAATGTCTTTTTCCAAAGCTGTTTCACAGAAGAAGACTGCACTGTAGTTCCTTCTCTAGATTGTCGCACAGATGACAAAATGGTAGATATCGAAATAGACAACAGAGGGATAGAGAAACAATTAAAATCGCTCAAAAGAGGAAAGGCAGCTGGACCTGATGGGATACCAGTTCGATTTTACACAGAGTACACGAAGGAACTTGCCCCCCTTCTTGCAGCAGTGTACCGTAGGTCTCTAGAAGAGCGTAGCGTTCCAAAGGATTGGAAAAGGGCACAGGTCATCCCCGTTTTCAAGAAGGGACGTCGAACAGATGTGGAGAACTATAGACCTATATCTCTAACGTCGATCAGTTGTAGAATTTTGGAACACGTATTATGTTAGAGTATAATGACTTTTCTGGAGACTATTAATCTACTCTGTAGGAATCAGCATGGGTTTCGAAAAAGACGGTCGTGTGAAACCCAGCTCGCGCTATTCGTCCACGAGACTCGGAGGGCCATAGACACGGGTTCACAGGTAGATAACGTAGTAGTTCATTATTGAAATGAACAGTATTAGATCCAAATCTACTGCCCTTGTACCAAGAAACATTGGAGATTTTAGAGGGTTCCAAGAGAAAGATAAACAGCAGATATAAACCTGTGTCCAAAACTGTCATCTACCGAGGCAACAGAGCATTGTATTCATAGGAGATGAGGCATTTCTCCACTGGTAACCATGGCAATCAATTGTGCTCACTGAATAACAAACAACATTGCGAGACATACTGCCTGTGTCTGTCAATGGTCTAGCGGCAGGTACTGTTTTTAAAAGACTTGGTCTAGATCTCTTTAAACCTACTGGGGAAGAAATAATACTACAGAAAATTTGTGTACTGAAAGTCAAGAGGGTCTCCGGAAGAAGTCACAGTGTCTACAACAAAACATTTTTCTCCACACATCAAGCCAGAAACCGTGGACGCCGCTGAAACCATTAACTGCTCATAGAAGACAAGATGGGAAACATGCAAAAAAGGGGAAGCAGTATTATGGGACAGATTCTCAGGCCAAACAGAATTGTACTGGTTGTAGATTAAAATTCTGGAAAACAGAAAAATTAACCAACCTTGCAGCAAACGTGAAAAAGGAGATTAAAATTTTATGATCACATCCACAGTCTCCCAGCAACAAGAGATGCTTAATCAATTTTAAAATACACAAGAAGACAGAGAAAATATCTAGAAAGAGCCCAAATAAATTCTGTAGAAGTTGCAGACAGAAACTCGTGCAGACAAATAATTGAGAAATGGAAGTGCAGTTGGAGAACAAAACTGGGGAAAAAAAGAGAACAAAATGAACTGATAATTAAGGGGACCACACCCTGCCTATCTAACACATGTTAATTTAGGCAAGTATTTGACCCATTTCTGAAAAACTATTTGATGCAGGACCTTAATATTTTTACTGTGTGTTACATGATGATAATAGAGGCAGCTCTACTAAAATCTACTTTATCCATTTTATAGGTTTTAAGAAATACTTTTTTAAATTTATTAACAAAAATATTAAGTTTTTCTGCAGAAAATATTTTTTTGTGAACTTCCTTATGGGGGGAATATTAATGAATGTAGTACCAGAGGTGGCTTTTTATGTTATGCAGAGTCTCTGAAAATTTCATTCATTTATCTATGATAGTTTCTGATTTAATGGGGCATATGTACTGAAAATTTTAGTTTGTGGGAATTTGACTTTAAAGAAAAAAACTTTTGAAATTTGTTACTTACAGTTAATTAAAACTGTCGTGCTGCATATGATGGCCCTTCTTTGGCCTCTAGAAAGTCTTCCAGCTTCTTTTTCTCCTTCCTGCATGTTTGTCTTGCTTTCTTGTCTATATTAGATGCAGACCTGTCTGCATCGGCTATCATCATTTTATCGCAGTGTTGCAGCCCAGTGGTCATATTTTCACGAGGATTAATTCCCATCTTTTTCAGTACCAAACACTTTCCAATATTAACACAATTGAATGTAATAACAGCATCATGAACTCCTAGTTTCATGTATGCATGCCTACAAATACAGTTTTAGGAAGGCGGTTCCAAATTATGCTCTTGAAATGTTCATTTGGGTTCTATATCTGCCCATGCAGGCATTTCCTTAGAAGATAAGGATGAGACAAATCTCTCAAAATAGGTTTAATTGCTGTAATAACAGCAGCAGGAAGAGGATGCTGGTGAGAATAAGATTCTCCACTTGCCTGAGCCCTATTGTATTTGCGTGACAAATTTTCTCCTGACGGACACAATACATGGCTTATCAGTAGAGGACTTATGGAAGAATATGGCCCAAACATCTCTCTTCATTGTCTCTAGATTTTCTTTATTTCTCCTAATTGCCTGCCCATAGTATACCTGCAAGTTTTCTATAACCACTACTCGCAATCACACTTGAACAAAACTAACCAAGTGTTTGAAAGCATGTTGTTATAAGCAGCAGAAACAAAAGAATACCGACTGTTGCATTCCAAGGATAGTCAACACACTTGGGAGTAAGGAAAAAAAAAATCCCTAACGTGCAATGTAGGGGATATAAAGATCTAAAATATATGCAGAAAAGTCGGTGACAGAAAAGTGGGCGTGGCACATAAACACACGTGTTAGGAAAATGCTCTTTAAATGCTTGAAAATTTTTTTTTTCGGCAAAACCCTTTTCAGAGTACTTAAATGAAACCTTAATCTGTCAAAATATGATGAAAACTGAAAATCAGAATTTTTTTTACCTGAACCACGATGTGGTCCCCTTAATGGAGGAGAAATGAGGACTGCGTGGAAACTCAGAAAATTGACTCTCAGAAGTAGCAATCTGCCCAGGGTTTGCATGGGTAGCACTTAAGTATCTACAGCTTAACAACTTGTCTGGTTTAGTGGTAATTTTGTTTATTGGGCAATGTGTAGAGATATGATTAAAGTTCAGAGCACAACATTAGGTAACTGAATATAAACGCAATGTGTTACAGAATACATGTGCCACGTCTACGTTCGTGCGGATAACCTGGCTGGTGTGCTGATCTCAGACCAAGAGTACCCGCATCGCGTAGCGCACACGCTCATCACAAAGGTAATATTGCACTATTGTCGCCTGTTAGTAATGTCTACCATTTCTCTGCACTGACAGAAAGCTGCAGATTTATTTGTATGAGCAAAATCTCAATTTGTTATGTATTTGTCACAAATATGTGCAGTCCATTTCTGATTTGTTTGCTATTTAAAGTAGAATGCTCCCCAAATCTTTTCTGTAAGCAGTCTTTCACATCTTCAAAATGTTGGCAGACTGTCATTGTTAACTACCAGAGAGTTACTCAAGACTCTTTCTTATTGCTGAAACTAGTGTGCATGAGAAGACAGTCTTCGATGGTCCTATTCACATACAAAAGCATACAAGGTAGCACGATTCGTATGCTATACAAATGAGGTCTCAATACCAGGAATACTTACAGAAATGATTGTTGCAGCAAATGCTTACAAGGAAGGTTTGTTGGAAGTATCATGCTTGCTGTCTTGTGTGTGTGCATTGTAATGGCAGCAAATACAAATAAAATCTGTCAGATGTGTACTGACCCTGATCGAGTCGCAACAAAACTGATGCTTGAATCTGCTGATGACCGACCTACATTCCAAAAACTAATATGTGCGCAAAATTATTATATCATCTTATAGGTTGACTCTTACACAGAAGACTACAGCAACCAGCCACTTGTTACAGTGCTATTTATTTATTTAAACAGCACAGTTACCTGTTTCGAACCGATATGTTCATCTTCAGATGGCTAGTTCATGTTTTACATTACATTTCGTGTTCTGTTTCTCCACCTGACGAAACTTCATTGGGGTGGTGATGCCCTACAACCAAAACAAGATGCAAGACAGTCTTTGCTGGCTGTTGTGGCCGAGCGGTTCTAGGCGCTTCAGTCCCGAACTGCGCTGCTGATACAGTCGCAGGTTCGAACCCTGCCTCAGGCATGGATGTGTGTGATGTCCTTAGGTTAGTTAGGTTTAAGTAGTTCTAAGTTTTAGGGGACTGATGACCTCAGATATTAAGTCCCATAGTGTTTACAGCCATTTGAACCATTTGACAACGTCTTTTTAGTTGTAATTGTTATTAAATGGAAGATGTTTTGGTTACTTACATGTAAGCAACTGAAACATCTTCCATTTGATGATGATGATGATGATGATGATGATGATGATGATGATGATGATGATGATGATGATGATGATGTATTATTATTATTATTATTATTATTATTATTATTATTATTATTATTATTATTATTTGTTTACATCACTTAAAATCATCATGAGGCACAAATTACAATTAAAAGACGTTATCTCACATCTTGTTTTAGCTGTAGGGCTTCGCCACGCAAAGGACGTTTCGTCAGGTGAGGAAATAAAACATGAAATGTAACGTAAAACGTGAACTAGCCATCTGAAGATGAACCTAGCAGTTTGAAATTGGTAGTGGCACTGTTTAAATAAATAAATAGCATTGTAAAAAGTGGGCAGTTGCTGTAATCTTCTGTGTAAAATTCAACCTATATTTTGTACACAGCCATGGGCTCAATATGTCAGCTTTTGACAAAATAGCAGAAATACCATCAGTGTTCTATATCTTTCTGTTCGCATGTATCGCATGCCTGAACACCATTATGCTATTTGGCGAAGCCGACATCAGATATTGGTGGGTTCAGTTTACTCCACAACAAGGGGGTAAACACTTGTAATGCGGCACCTACTTGTTACATCAGTGTAATAGGTTTTGAGCATATGAGGGTACTGCTAAGTGTTGCTATTATAATGTGCGTCTTCGGAAGTAGTACATTACAATTGAGCATTACCTACCACCCAATATTAGCTAAAGTAAATAATCTAATGAATTGAAATTTGATACAGATTTCAGTACATTCTGCTTTATAACATACTTGAAACATAATTAATAATATGAGCATGTGATTCGGAATTAGATTTCCATAATTGATATTGAAGTGGTTTATAAGATTTTTAGGAAACGAGTTAAAAAAAAAACTCTTGTGAGTGAAGTTACTGAATATGTGATTCAAAAGCTAACTATAAAGAGTCATTGTAGCAGCATTTTATTGGTTAATGGCATTCTATGCTTCCAGCCACATTATTATTATTATTATTATTAATAATAATAATAATAATATTTTAAAAACCTGTATGAATTATGGTAGATTGCTACTCATTGTGTAGATGAAATGTTGTTTTCGTCCATGCTGGAATTTCCATTTTTTAAAATTTTATTTTAGCTGTATTTTTTTTCTTTTCTCTTTCATTATGAATCTCTGCTACTTATTTTCATTAGCTATAGTAGGCATTGGAGTTAAAGTGCTGACTAATGCACATTACACAGGTGCTGGATGAATTCGCCACAAAGATTCCTGCTTCGTCATGGCCGACGGCGGATGAACAGGCAGTGGCATTCCCACAGATAAACACGTACCTGGCACGCTACCAGAACCCTCGTGAGGCAGACCCGATGACAAAAATTCAGGAGGAGCTGGACGAGACAAAGATCATTCTGGTGAGTGCTTGAAAGGCTGTCCATTTATGTACGTGAAGATAGTTTTCCCATTTCTTTCTCAGTGTGAGCACAGAGGTTGGTACGAAAGGTGTAGAATTAAGAGCTGTACTGTTGAAATTATTGATAGTGTGCAAAGAGAGAGACTTCCACGAGAGGGATGTCCAGCCACCCAGGATTGTCGCATCTGTAGTGATGGTCAGTCCCTCACTAAATGTACAGAGGGTCTCCCAAACGCCTTCACAAGACAGATATTACCCTTCCAGTCTTGCCCAGAAACAGATGTCTCCAGTCACGTAGCACACAGGAGCACTCCTCTTCTGTCACAGTATCACCCAACACTGGGGCGACTGAATCACACTCCCCATCAGGGTATCACCTACTTCTTGTTGAGTCCCGAAATGAGGAATGTCATCCCCAATATTCTCTCCACCCCTCCCACCGTGGTATTCCACTGCTTCTCTAACCGGTGCAATATTCGTATCTCTCTACTGCACCCCTTGCACCGTGGCTCGTATCCTTGCAGTAGACCTAGATGCACAATTGTCCCATATATTCTTTCGCCGCCACCTACCCCAGTCCTCTCCTGTCCCCATTAAATGTAGGGCCACCTGTGAAAGCAGCCATATGATCTAAAAGCTAAGCTGCAACCTCTGTGTTGCACTCTTTGTGGGCACGACAAATTAACACTCGGTCAGCCCGCACAAATGGCCACTGACAAACGGTGACTACTTCACAGCCTGCACCGTATGTATTTTTCCTGCCAACACCAACTTTTCTGGATTGCACTGCTGGAACTCTCCCAATAACAAATTCTTCATTTGTGTAACCCACGAGGCCTCAGCCTTCGCTCATCCCCGTCCTCTACCCTCCTATCCCCTTCTGTGCTCCCACTCCAGCAGTGCGTACAGCTTCTACCCCACCAGTGCCGCTCCTAGCTTTTTCCTCTTCTGTGTTTCTCAGTTGTCTGCCACGTCCCTCGCAGTTGTGGCATGTTTTATAGATTGGTGAGACCGACAGGACTGTGAAGGACCAGTGCACAGAGCATAATTGTCAGACATACATAAAAATGATTGTAATACATTGCCTCGATAATAGTCATCTGATGGAGTATAATAACACAGAGGTTCCTGTACTACCAGCTTTTGAGATAGTGTTGAGAATAAACTAGTGACTGACTTTGGAAATAAAGATGAATTTTTCTGCTTAGTCACCTAGGAATCCTGTTCTCTCCCTGCTAGAGAGATAGAATTAATGTTTTTTTAATCATCTCCTGATAACTGATCTCTCTCTCTCTCTCTCTCTCTCTCTCTCTCTCTCTAGCGTGTGTGTGTTTTTTGCATTAACATGCACAATATTTATTGCACAGTAATGAATATTGTGGAAAAACAGTATACAGACCATCACAGTTTGTATTGATAGTTTGCGCAGCATATTGAAAAAGCCTGCAGACCTTTAAAAATATTAATGCTCCGTCAATATACTGCGCAATATATTTACTGTGTGTTGCACTATGCGTGGCAGTTCTTGACTAGACCAAGAAAAATTCATTTTGTTGTGAACGAAATTCTGCAAAAAGCAAATGACACAAGATCAGGAAGTGGGCTGAAAAATGCATATGAGAGTTACCATATGGTACTTTGAGAAGTGAAATTCTTGGTTGATCAGAAAACATTGGATTCATCATTGTCCGCAATATCAAAGGAAGCTAAAAATAATGGTGTCATAACAGTTAGCAGAAATGTGTATTTTGCTTGTAGCAGTTCTGTCTTGCTAGATGAGATAAAGTCAACTGTTCTTGTAATGTAAGTTTTCGATTAGTAATCAGTAAAAAATTAGCAGTTGGGGTTGATTTGGGAGCGGAGACCAAACTGCGAGGTCATAGGTCTCATCGTATTTGGGAAGGATGGGGAAGGAAGTTGGCCGTGCCCTTTCAAAGGAACCATCCTGGCATTTGCCTGAAGCGATTTAGGGAAATAATGGAAAACCTAAATCAGGATGGCTGGACACGGGATTGAGCCGCCATTCTCTCGAATGCAAGTCCAGTGTGCTACCACTGCACCACCTTGCTTGATCGGTAAATAGTTTTATTTCGTTTGCAACGGGTGTTGCGGTAGAAAAGTATATAGAAAACATCACATGTTAAGAACAAATAACACAGTTCACTTCTTTAATTTGTAAATAGTTGTTGTTGTGGATTACAGGTCTTTGCTACCATGAATGAACACCTGGTTCCTTGAAATGTTCACCAGAAGCATTTCAAACTTGTTTTGTCAATTCTGCGCAATATCCACTTTTGTTTTCCCAGGCAAGCAACACGGTCACCACAGACAGTAGTTCCACATCACAGAGTGCTGACATGTTTGCTATGGAGGCAGAGCTCTAACTGATGCTTCCTGGACATAAATATTGTGCAGTACTTGGCTTCACACACCTGTGCAATACATTGACACAGTAGTGTTATGTCAGTAACAATGAGCATGTGAGGTCAACTTTTCTGCATATACCATACTGCGGTTGTCTGTTGGCGTAGCACTGCCCACCGAGGGTTTAAATTCCCTTGCACAGCACACACTCATAGCTGTTGTACCTTGAAAATGATGTGATGTTGACCTTTCGAAATATCAGGTCATGTCAAAGATGTCACCCGGCTGCATTCCTGTAAGCTGTTTGGACATTTGTCTTCTTTATTCCTCCAGATAGTTAGGATATCATCCTCTCTAATATTACCCATGGCAAGATAAAAGTACACTTTGTTGCAGGACCAACCTTATGATGTTTGTCTCGTAAGCATGTCGGTGGTGACCTTAGGTCTGTAGATGATATGAAGCTGCAGAAGTGTTAATGGCTATCGGAAGGTTTCCACTCAATCGTGTACAGAACTCAACAATTTTAGTTTCACTGAGTAACACTTTTCATCATCTTTAATAGACTTCATTGGGTTGATGAGCAGTTCAGTAGATATAAGGGGAATAATCAGCTTTCACATAAGGCTAGACCCTACAATACTTAACATTTGTACTTCAGTGGCAAAGTTAATTGTTTTGGTGTGGCACTGAATACATACGAGGGGGCCGTCAAAGGAGAAAACCGAACATCCACCACAATGGGACCATGGAATAGTTCCATTCAAAAGTAATCACCACACACGTTAAGATGTTTATCCCACTTGGAGAAAAGATGATCAGTTCGTGTTTTCTGTCTACAGCTCGTGGACTAGTGGCTAGCGTTGCTGCCTCTGGATCACAGGGTCCCGGGTTCGATTCCCGGCCAGGTTGGTGATATTATTTTTTTTTTTTTTTTTTTTTTTTTTTTTTTTTTTTTTTTTTTTTTTTTTTTTTTTTTTTTTTCTGCCCAGAGACTGGGTGTTTGTGTTGTCTTCTTCATCAGCATCATTTGTGACAGTGGCTGGATTGTATTGTGTAAAACAAATTGGACTGTGCCAAAAATTGGAATTTGTACGGGTGCTGATGACTGCGCAGTTGAGCCACACACAAACCTATCATCATTATTATTATGTTTTTTAGAATGCAGTCAGCCACTGATGAATCCACAACCTCACGAACACTTGCATTGCCGTGTCCAACTGAAATAGATGTCCACATGTGTCTTCCATCAGGCCACCAAAGATACGAAAATCACACAGTGAAAGATCTGGATTATATGGAATTTGGTGTAGTGTTTCTCAACCAAATCGCTGAAGCGTAGCATGTACCTGATAGGCAGTTTGGCGACGATCGTGCAATGGAATTGTTCCGTCAGACAGCATTCTGACAGCCCGAGGGCAAATGACAGAGCAGACAGCGGAAACATCGCACATCTTCCACTCCAAAGAAACCAAAGGCTCTACACACAAGTTCCAGTAAGGTCACGATGACCTCCGACTGAAGAGGCCTCCTCCTTGTTGAGTTCTCGAGCCTGGAACTGGAATCGATGCGCAGCACTATGAAGACACTGTGGTGCACCATAAAGTCAGAATGCCCGCACTGTAAAGTCAAAATGCACGGGAATGCTGTTGGACGAAATCATCTTGTTGCATGATAATGAATGCCCATACACTGCCAATTGGACGAAAGCTATGCTTCAGAGATTTGTTTAAGAAGCATTAGAGCATCATCTGTACAGCTGTGTGTTTTTCGCATCTTTGGCAACCTGAAGAAAGACGTGCGTGGACTTTGATTTCAGTCGGACAAAGAAGTACAAGAGGGTGTGTGGTTGTGGATCTGCTAGCAGCTCAACCCCATTTAAGGAAACAAACTGATCATTTTTTTCCCTCCCAGTAGGATAAATGATTAACACGTGTGGTAACTACTTTCGAATGGAACCATCCCACTGTCGCATTGTGGTGGGTGTTTGGTTTTCATTGGTCTAACTCTTTTAGTTCACATTTACACAAAAGCAAAACAGTTTGTATTAGGCAGTGCCCTATGGTAATTTGTTCCAGTAGATTATTCTTCTGTAGTTCAATTAATCTAGTCTATAATGAACTCCACAGTGTCTAACAATCACTGGTTTTGATGACAATTACATTTTACACATATGTAAATCACAAGACAGTCCATCTAAAATGTCCATTAATTTAGGTTACAGAATTCACTCGAAAGTTATTAAACATTCGAGTTCTTGAGTTTTGTACTGTCTGCTGTGAATATTTTTGCTTGCAACGAACATCCGTGTGATGTGAGGTCAGTAATTCTCTCCTACTTTAGTGTAGTCTTACTCTCATAGTATGTTACATCTACATGGTTATTCTGCAAATCACATTGAAGTGCCTGGCAGAGGGTTCATCAAACCACCTTCACAACAATTCTCTGTTATTCCAATCTCGTATAGTGACCAGAAAGGATGAACACCTATTATCTTTCTGTACGAGCTCTGATTTCCCTTATTTTATCGTGGTGATCATTTCTCCATATGTAGGTCGGTGGCAAAAAATATTTTCGCATTTGGAGGAGAAAGTTGGTGATTGCAATTTCGTGAGAAAATTCTGCCACACTGAAAAACACCTTCATTTTAATGATGTCTAGCCCAAATCCTGTATCATTTCAGTGACACTCTCCCCCATATTTCTTGATAATACAAAATGTGCTGCCCTTCTTTGAACTATTTCACTGTACTCTGTCAATCTTATCTGGTAAAGATCCCACATTGCACAGCAGTATTTAAAAGAGGACAGACAAGTGTAATGTAGGCAGTCTCCTTAGTAGATCTGTTACATTTTCTAAGTGTCCTGCCAATAAAAGGCAGTCTTTGGTTAGCCTTCCCCACAACATTTTCTCTGTGTTCCTTCCAATTTAAGTTGTTCGTGATTGTAATTCGTAGGTGTTTAGTTGAAGTTATGGCCTTTAGATTTGACTGGTTTATCGTGTAGCTGAAGTTTAATGGATTCCTTTGTGCACTCATGTGGATGACCTCACACTTTTCGTTATTTGGGGCAATTACCAATTTTTGCACCATACAAATATCTTTTCTAAATCGTTTTGCAATTTGTTTTGATCTTCTGATGACTTTACTAGTCGATATACGACAGCATCATCTGCAAACAACCTAAGACAGTTGCTCAGATTGTCTCCCAAATTGTTTATATAGATTAGAAACAGGAAAGGCCCTATAACACTAACTTGGTGAACTCCAGAAATCACTTCAGTTTCACTCGGTGACTTTCCGTCAATTACTATGAACTGTGGCCTTTCTGGCAGGAAATCACAATTCCAGCCACATAACTGAGACAATATTCCATAAGCATGCAATTTCACTAAAAGCCTCTTGTGTGGTACAGTGTCAAAAACCTTCCAGAAATCTAGAAATACGGAATTGATCTGTAATCCCTTGTCAATAGCCCTCAACACTTCATGCGAATAGAGCTAGTTGTGTTTCACAAGAATGATGTTTTCTAAATCCATGTTGACTGTGTGTCAATAGACCATTTTCTTCGAGGTGATTCATAATGTTCAAATACAATATATGTTCCAAAATCCTGCTGAATATCGACGTTAATGATATGGGCCTGTAATTTAGTGGATTACTTTTGTCTGAAAACTGCGTACTTAACACCTTTGTTCTCCAGAGCTCACATTTCTTACTGTGCCACTCACTCGTATGCCTTCTTGAGATCCAGCAAGGATATTGGTAAATCTAGCCTGTATGCCACACTCTGAAGCTCTGCTGCTGTTCCTTAATTTTCATTTTGGTTCTGTCGTTCGTTTTCTTAATAGACATCTTGGATAATTTGCAGAGCAGGAAAATCGGTAAACCCCCTCCCCCCCCCCCCCCCCTCTCTCTCTCTCTCTCTCTCTCTCTCTCTCTCTCTCTCTCTCTCTCTCTCTCTCTCTCTCTCTCTCTATCTATCTATCTATCTATCTATCTATCTATCTCTCACCCTCGCCCATCCATGACCACTCCATCCCGTTCTCCTCTTTAATCTCCTTTTCCTGTACCAAACTACACAGACTTAGTTCACAGAGCAAGCCCATTTGCTCCAAATTTCTGAAGTCCGAAGACTGGTCTGATGCAGCTTTCCACATTAGTATATTCTGCAACCTACATACAGGTACGAGGTGTGATCAAAAGGTAACAGCAATTTTTTTTTTTTTTTAAATTTTGTGGGCGTCAAGCATTCGATTTTCAAAATTTTTTATCTTATTGATACACATGTTCCTGATGTGTGTTTGCAGTTTGAGCTGTTTTGAATATTTAGTTTGTTGCTAACAACCGAAAATGTTGTATGTGTTTTTGTGTGCTTGGTGAATTTTTACTTTTGAAAAGGATGGATAAAAAATTTGCATTAAATTTTGCTTGAAGAATGGCATAAAGTTGTAAGACAATGGGTTTACGAGTGGTCTAAAAGTTTCAAAGAGGATTGTGAAGGTGACGTCTGCAGTGGGTGCTCTGGCACATAAATTAGTAGTGACAGTGTGGAAGTAGTAAAGAAAATGATTCTGGAAAATCACTGAATCACCATAAGAAAGGTTGCTGCTGATTTCGGCATAGCCTGTGGCTCATGCCAAGTAATTTTTTCGCATGTTTTGGGCAGAAATGTGTAGAAGCAAAGTTTGTTCCGAACTGGTTGAATCTTGACAAAAAAAATACGTCACATAGACATAACTTAGGAATTGCTGAATAACATTGACAACAATCCAGAAGGTTAAACCATTGACTAAATATGGGTATACAGGTATGACGTCAAAACTGAGGCCCTATTGCCGTGATGGAAACTGCCTAAATAGCCAAACTGAAAAAAAATTAGAGAAGTATGTAGCGGTTCCGCCTGCTTTATTTCTTCGTTTCGTATGTTGTCCTCAGTGTCGATGTACTGCGTTGCTACTACACTGGCTGAAAAATGGGGTTTGTAATTTGCACACTGACTATTGTAAATAGTCTAGCACAGTTGCATTTCACAGATGTTTACTTCCACTTTTCACAACCCCCATATACACATTTAATATATGGCCAGTGCACTATTGTTTAAACTTTCCATAAGCGTCATTAATAGTTCGCAGGCAAACCTCCACATACTGCTACAGTAGTTTACTGTTGAACACCTACGAGCAGTAATAAGATAACCACATAGTTCAGTCCTTCAAATAAATTGATCAGTCACTGTCATAGCTTTAACACATGACCTATTGTTGTAACACTTACTTCACGGTTAAGTTGATGCATTGTTTCATTCTAAGCAAGACAGGTTCCTCGTCTGAAACTCTGCTGTGGACTGAGTATCTTTTAAACAAAAATCGGGCCTTTATATATCCTCACCATAATAAGTGCTGAAACTACACATTGTTTGAAGTTTAACTTACAGAAATTTCAATTAAAACTTAACTCATTAAATTAACTGAATATATCGAAAAATTCGTTCTTTTTAACAGTTAATTCTTTTACAAGAGTTAGGCCGAATTATTTGTTTAAATCATGAAATTGACCTGTATAGTTATGCAGACAATACTCCTGACAAAACTGTTAATTACTTTGAAATTGATTAAGGGCTGGCTTTGCTAACATGTTTCTAATAGATCCAAATAGATCCTTTAATTTACTATTAGTTGTTCCTCTAAATGTTTGTACTTAGTGCAGAATTTACATTTGTTTATATGTCAACAGGATCTAAGTTAGGAAACAATTACTGATTTCGCCCTATAATGAAAGATACTAACTAGTAATAGTCAAAATAAATTGGAAAATCAATTGCATACATTAAACTTAACACAAAATTAGATCTGGTGTTATGTTCTTTAAAACTAAGGGCCACATAGTCACAGGGTGTCTGTGACCAGCCCCAGTCAACAAGATATTTCCACAGGTTTCTTGAAATTACTGCAACTGAGCACCTTTTTTTATTATCCCATTACCAATTTCGGAACGTCTAGCAATTCATCAGATAGTACGTATTTATTGATTGTCTGCAGCAGTATGGGAGTCGTGTGTAGCTTTGGCAAGATGTGCCAGCCGCGGTGGCCGAGCGGTTCTAGGCACTTCAGTCTGGAACCCCGTGACTGCTACGCTCGCAGGTTCGATTCCTGCCTCAGGCATGGATGTGTGTGATGTCCTTCGGTTAGTTAGGTTTAAGTAGTTATAAGTCTAGGGGACTGATGACCTCAGATGTTAAATCCCATAGTGCTCAGAGCCATTTGAACCATTTTTGGCAAGACGTTTAAATGAAACATGTAAACACTGAGTGTGGCGAAAATTGTTCGCATTATGAGATGTTATAAAGAGATTAGATTTTATAAATTGTACTTGTCAGTTTTACCATATTGCTACATATTACTTTTGCAACAGAGAAATAGATATACTGGGTGAAAAGTATTTAAACCGACAAACTCTGGGAGGTTGTAGGGGACATCAAAACACATATTTTTCCCTAATGTCTTTTTGTTCCTATGATGAGTATTTAAACCGGTAGAGGAAGATTTCTCCGGCGGCAAGTTAATTAAACCAACAAACACTTTTCCAATTTTTATGACTGAGACATTAACACAACCCAATTTCATTTACAGTAGATTTTCAAAAATTCCTCTATTGACACATAAACAAAGGTTACATTGTCGCACCATGTTCTGTTTGACACGGGCAAAAGCCCCAGGAGTATCCTGAATTGTTACTGCTGCTCCTACTACTATCCGGGCAGCCAGATCCTCTTCTGATGCAACAAGAGTTGCGTAAACAAGGTTACACATCTCTCCCATCACAAAAAAGTCCAGAGGGGACATATCTGGGGATCGAGCAGGCGACAGTTCAGGACCATCTCTACCAATCCACGTTTCTGGGACCCATCACGACAGGAATTGACGCACATGACGACTGAAATGTGCCGGCACCCCATTATGTTGGAACCACATGCTTGTAGGGAGTGGGACGTCTTCCAGCAAGTCTGGCAATGCTCTGGCGAGGAAATTGTAACAGTGCCTGCCATTTAATGGCCTAGGTAGCAGATACGGTCCAATTAAACAGTCTCCAACAACACTGACCCACACATTAACGAAGAACCGTGCACCGAAGAACAACGAAGAATTGTGCATATTGAAGACTCCATTACGCCCGAACGTTGCTTTATCGGTAAAAAACACAGAGGACGGAAATGTAGGATGCATTTCATTTCATACTGTTCCAGGTACCACTGCGAAAACTATGCTGTAGGTGGATAATCAACTGGTTCCAGGTTGTGGACACGCTGTAAGTGAAATGGATGTAACAATTTCTCTTGAAGGACTGTTCTTACATTCGTCTGATTCGTCCCCATGTTATGTGCAGTTGCACGAATGCTGATTGAAGGAGCCCGCTCCACATGCTGCAAGACACCTTCCTCAAATTGCAGCGTCCTTACCGTGTGACAGCGTCCCTGTCCAAGTAATCTGCTAAATGACCCGGTGTAATGTAGATGTTGGTACACAGCAGCAAAGGTCGTATGATGCGGGATACGGCGATTAGCATATTGTTGTTGATAAACCCGCTGTGCAGCTCATCCGTTGTGGTGCACTACATAGTACGCACCAACCATATTGTGTACTCACTCCAGGTGTATCGCTCCATTAGTAAACAGAGCCAATACCCTACTACATTGGTGGACAGCAGTTGCCTACAACTGAAAAGCATAATAAACCCTCTAATAACTGAAGAGCATAGTATGGCCTCCACCAGTTTAAATAGTCCTCATAGGAAAAAATGACATTAGGGAAAAATATTTGTTTTGATGTCCCCTACAACCTCCCAGAGTTTGTCGGTTTAAATACTTTTCATCCTGTATACTTACTGATGCCAGTGTGTATTACAAGACTGAAGAAGGAGACACTCTACCATAACAAAAACTCTTTGACATAACTTTAGCTGTACTCCTTGGGTTATTTGCATTTTTAAAGAATATGGAACATGGTACCTGTGAATAAGTGTGTAAAGTGCACTACAATTAACGTCATCAGCGGGCGCCTCCCCAGGTGGCGGATAGGGGAATACTCACCAGATATGGTGGGTACCGGGGAAATAAAATACGCGGGATGGACCAAAACTAGCAACTGCTGCCTTGTAGTATGATATTGGCTTATCAAAGGCTAAAGGAAGAAAACCTCGAGTAAAAATTACCTGGTCGTCCGGGTTGGGGGTTGTGCAGTGGGCCAGCTCCTCACTCACATAAAAATGCTAAAAAACCTAATAATATGCCTCGGAAAAATTGGAACTTTGGACGACGAACTGGCAATGAGAAATGGAAAATTATGTTTGGATGCTGGAATGTGCAAGGTATTTCCACTAAAATAAATTTACTCCCTGCAGAACTTGACATGTTCAACATGGATGTTGTCGTACTCTCTGAAACAAAGAAGAAAGGCCAAGGAGAAGAAGAACTGGATAATTATGTACATATCTGGAGTGGGGTATCAAAAGCAGTAAGAACCAAAGCAGGAGTCTCCATTATGATAAAGAAATCATGGAAAGAAAGAATCACAAATTGGACATTCATCAATCAACGTATTATAACTGTTGGAATGACATTATTTGCTAGGGAAGTTGTGATTATTGGCGTATATGCACCCACGAACGACACAAAAGGTAAGGAGAAAGATACATTTTGGGACACCCTCAGGGAGACTATTGAAAAAATCCCAAGAAGAAAGGAACTGATTATCATGGGAGAACTGAATGGAAGGGTAGGAATTAGAGAATCTTGTAGAATAGTAGGAAAACATGGAGTGGACGAATATAATGACAATGGGGAATGATTGATTGCAATTTGTAAACAATTTGATCTAAAAATTACCAACACATTTTTCAAACATAAGGACATTCATAAATATACACTCCTGGAAATTGAAATAAGAACACCGTGAATTCATTGTCCGAGGAAGGGGAAACTTTATTGACACGTTCCTGGGGTCAGATACGTCACATGATCACACTGGCAGAACCACAGGCACATAGACACAGGCAACAGAGCATGCACAATGTCGGCACTAGTACAGTGTATATCCACCTTTCGCAGCAATGCAGGCTGCTATTCTCCCATGGAGACGATCGTAGAGATGCTAGATGTAGTCCTGTGGAACGGCTTGCCATGCCATTTCCACCTGGCGCCTCAGTTGGACCAGCGTTCGTGCTGGACGTGCAGACCGCGTGAGACGACGCTTCATCCAATCCCAAACATGCTCAATGGGGGACAGATCCGGAGATCTTGCTGGCCAGGGTAGTTGACTTACACCTTCTAGAGCACGTTGGGTGGCACGGGATACATGCGGACGTGCATTGTCCTGTTGGAACAGCAAGTTCCCTTGCCGGTCTAGGAATGGTAGAACGATGGGTTCGATGACGGTTTGGATGTACCGTGCACTATTCAGTGTCCCCTCGACGATCACCAGTGGTGTACGGCCAGTGTAGGAAATCGCTCCCCACACCATGATGCCGGGTGTTGGCCCTGTGTGCCTCGGTCGTATGCAGTCCTGATTGTGGCGCTCACCTGCACGGCGCCAAACACGCATACGACCATCATTGGCACCAAGGCAGAAGCGACTCTCATCGCTGAAGACGACACATCTCCATTCGTCCCTCCATTCACGCCTGTCGCGACACCACTGGAGGCGGGCTGCACGATGTTGGGGCGTGAGCGGAAGACGGCCTAACGGTGTGCGGGACCGTAGCCCAGCTTCATGGAGACGGTTGCGAATGGTCCTCGCCGATACCCCAGGAGCAACAGTGTCCCTAATTTGCTGGGAAGTGGCGGTGTGGTCCCCTACGGCACTGCGTAGGATCCTACGGTCTTGGCGTGCATCCGTGCGTCGCTGCGGTCCGGTCCCAGGTCGACGGGCACGTGCACCTTCCGCCGACCACTGGCGACAACATCGATGTACTGTGGAGACCTCACGCCCCACGTGTTGAGCAATTCGGCGGTACGTCCACCCGGCCTCCCGCATGCCCACTATACGCCCTCGCTCAAAGTCCGTCAACTGCACATACGGTTCACGTCCACGCTGTCGCGGCATGCTACCAGTGTTAAAGACTGCGATGGAGCTCCGTATGCCACGGCAAACTGGCTGACACTGACGGCGGCGGTGCACAAATGCTGCGCAGCTAGCGCCATTCGACGGCCAACACCGCGGTTCCTGGTGTGTCCGCTGTGCCGTGCGTGTGATCATTGCTTGTACAGCCCTCTCGCAGTGTCCGGAGCAAGTATGGTGGGTCTGACACACCGGTGTCAATGTGTTCTTTTTTCCATTTCCAGGAGTGTACTTGGCAACAGAACACCAAAGAACTTCATTCTATAATAGATTGTATTATCATTAGGCAAACAAGTAGTTTCAAGGCGGCAGACGTCAGATCTTATAGAGGAGCCCAGTGTGGATCAGACCACTATCTAGTTAAAATGAAGTCTTTCTGGCCGTGGAAGAATGCAAGGAGTGATACAAGTGACATAAATAAAATGAACCAGACTGAGAAAGATGAAATTTACCTTTTAATATTGACAGCTTACAAGACGAAAGTATCAGAACACTCTTTGCGGCCAGGATGGTAAGGAAACTGGTTGAATCATTTGAAGGAAGTACAGAGGAAATATATGACTATATAAAAGCTAATGTAAAAATCATAGCAACAGAGGTGTTGGGTAAAAAAAGATAGCAACCACAACCGTGCAGCAGAGTGGTGGTCAGAGGAACTGGAGGTCCTCGTTAGAGAAAAACGAAATGCGTTCCTTCAGTGGTTGAATGATAAATCAGAAGAAACGAGGTCAACATACAAGGAAAAGAAGAATGAAGTGATGAAAAAAATAAGGATGGCAAAAAATGAAGCATGGGAAAGAACATGTGCCAAGGTGAATAGCAAATTAGGATTTGGGAGAGCAAAAGAAGCATGGTCAGTATTGAAAGGGCTTCGACAGGATACAAAAAGCAAAACTAATCTCCAACTGATAACACAAAAGGAATGGGAAGAGTATTTCCAAAAATTATTAAATGAGGACAGAGAAGAATATCTAGAAGAAG
The DNA here is from genome assembly GCF_021461395.2 of Schistocerca americana. NCBI lineage: Eukaryota > Metazoa > Arthropoda > Insecta > Orthoptera > Acrididae > Schistocerca > Schistocerca americana. Next base: position 126,660,211 of record NC_060129.1, on the reverse strand, counting down.
GAACAGGGGAAGATAAAGGACAATGAAGATGATGAGATCCAGATTTTGGAAAGTGAAGTACTTCAGGCGTTGAGAACAGGAAAGAATGGTAAATCACCGGAACCAGGCAATATCAATCTGGAGTGTCTGAAATATGGTGGTGACAAAATTGTGAAACTGATAACACAGCTCTTCAACAAAATGATACATGGAGATTCAATGCCCAATGAGATGAAGCTAGGTTACATTAATACAATATTTAAGAAAGGGGATCGCAAAATTTGTTCAAACTATCGAGGAATTTGTGTTACAAACACATTAATGAGAATTTTTGCAAAAGTAATTAAAAACAAACTTGAAAAAAATTTTAGAACCCAAGAAGAACAATGTGGATTCACGGCTGGGAGATCATGTGTAGACCGTATTTTCACATTACGACAGATTTTGGAGGAACATAGGGAAAAATAAAAAAAAATATAGGATTAATTTTCATAGATCTAGAAAAAGCATATGATACTGTTCCAAGAAAATTACTTTGGAAAGCACTACATATGGCAAACATAAACCCTTCCTCGATTAAAATAATACAACAGATGTATAAAGATAACATTTGCCAGGTGAAAGTTGGTAATAAACTTTCACAGAAATTTAGAACAAGCAAAGGCCTTTTACAGGGCTGTCCCATGCCACCATCATTATTTAAAATCTGTATAGATATTAGCCTTAGAACATGGTCTTGTAAATGTAATAGTATGGGATTAGAAATAAGAGATGGAGTTTACCTACATCATTTATTATTTGCTGATGCTCAAGTAGTCGTAGCACAAGATGGGGAGGATGCTAACTATATGTGCAATCAACTAGCAGTAGCATACAAAACTTGGGGTTTGAAGATTAATTACCAAAAAACAGAATACTCGACTAATGATTCAGATGAGCTATACATTGAAGGAAAGAAAATCAAAAAGATAAACACTTTGTTATTTGGGATCCATTTTAGAAATCGAGGGAAAGTCAGTCAGAAATCAATAAAAGAATTAGTAGCGGACGGAGGGTCATTGGGATGCTTAACTCAGTCTTATGGAGCAGGAATGTAATGAGAAGAACTAAAAAATTAATATACAAATCCATATTAGAGAGTGTGGTTCTGTGTGGAACGGAGACCTGGACAGTTAACATGAAGCACATTAAAAAATTACAAGCTCTAGAGATGGACTTTTGGAGAAGATCGTCAAGAATCTCCAGGAAAGAAAAGATAAGGAACATCAAAGTAATAAGGAGAATGGAAATAAAAGAAAGAATATATGACGTAATTGATAGGAAGAAATTACAGTGGTACGGGCATGTACGACGAATGGAGGAAGCCAGAATACCAAAATTGATACTGGAGTGGGAACCGGAGGGGAGAAGAAGACGACGACCTGTGACCACCTGGCTCCAAAATGTACAGCACACAATGAGGAGAATGAGCGCAGAGGAAGAGGACACGCAAGATCGAAACACCTGGAGAAATACTTTGAGAGTATAGTTTAAGAACGTTTATTGTTTGTATTGTAATTTCCAAGTAAATTATTATGTTGGAGATAAGCTTCTGTATTGAGGAAAAGCTCAAAAATAATAAAGAAAACATTAATTATGTTTTCCAGAATACTGTGTACACAAACATCCAACCAATGGACTGTAAGTAATGCAACAAAATCTACCTCATAACATGAATAATTCTCGCCCCACTTAGTGCTTATGTTTTGTTTATGCATCTTGCCATAGCTACACGACCGAACACTGCAACAGACAATCAATGAACATCTGGTGATGAATCTCTAGGTGGTACGAAACCAGTAACGGGATAATAAAAAATTGAAGAACAAAACAAAAGGCATTTGGTTGCAGTAATGCCAATAAACCTTTATTCGTCACAGTCGGGTGATCCTCGTCCGTAACAGATAAATGTTCTAAAACATTTCCACTTGTGGCAGTAGCACCTCCAGATATAAGAAAGGCGGCAGCAGATAATGAGAACGAGAAGCGAGAAACATATCGAGCATCCATTGTTCGGAACTCTCGCATGTCCGTCACGACTGAAATCCAGAAGCAGATTCCTACTTACAATTGCACCAATTCTGAGCTCAGCAAAAGCCCACCGTACTTAGCTGTGGAGAACAGTCTCCTGGATGATTACGGACAGCAAAAGAGAAGCTAGCATCAGGCTGAGAAACTGTCAGCAGGTTGAGAACAGAAGTGACAAGATGAGAGACTAATTTGAAGTGGGGTGTTGGTGATGATGAATGTTGTGAATGTGGGGCAAGTGGGACTCTGAACATACGTTGGTCTGCAGTATCCTGAACGAACGCTGTGATGTGGAAGAGTTGTTTGCAGCAAATAACTGTGCCATTCTGGTTGCCGAACATTTGAGTCGTGAAGCATAAAATTCTCTGTAATAATATTGGATTGTAGTATTTATTATACAGGGTGATTCAAAAAGAATACCACAACTTTAAAAATGTGTATTTAATGAAAGAAACATAATATAACCTTCTGTTATACATCATTACAAAGAGTATTTAAAAAGTTTTTTTTTTTCACTCAAAAACAAGATCAGAGATGTTCAATATGGCCCCCTCCAGACACTCGAGCAATATCAACCCGATACTCCAACTCGTTCCACACTCTCTGTAGCATATCAGGCGTAACAGTTTGGATAGCTGCTGTTATTTCTCGTTTCAAATCATCAATGGTGGCTGGGAGAGGTGGCCGAAACACCATATCCTTAACATACCCCCATAAGAAAAAATCGCAGGGGGTAAGATCAGGGCTTCTTGGAGGCCAGTGATGAAGTGCTCTGTCACGGGCTGCCTGGCGGCCGATCCATTGCCTCGGGTAGTTGACGTTCAGGTAGTTACGGACAGATAAGTGCCAATGTGGTGGCGCTCCATCCTGCTGAAATATGAATTGTTGTGCTTCTTGTTCGAGCTGAGGGAACAGCCAATTCTCTAACATCTCCAGATACTGTAGTCCAGTTACAGTAGCACCTTCAAAGAAAAAGGGACCAAAAACTTTATTGGCCGAAATGGCACAGAAAACGTTCACGTTAGGCGAGTCACGTTCATACTGAGTTGTTTCCCGCGGATTCTCAGTGCCCCATCACGCTGAACAACTGTCGTCGATTCACTTCTGCCGTACTCAATAACACTAAAAGCTTTCTGTTGAGCGGTCGCCATCTTAGCCTCAAGCGAACAAATGTACAACTAAATGAAACTTTATAGCTCCCTTAATTCGCCGACAGATAGTGCTTAGCTCTGCCTTTTGTCGTTGCAGAGTTTTAAATTCGTAAAGTTGTGGTATTCTTTTTGAATCGCCCTGTATTGTATTTTAGTGTTCTTTGGACTCAGATAGGTAAATAAATAGATGCATAGATGCCTTTGTGTGTAAAGTGTCTAAACTTGTCATCACAATTCCTATGGGAGTAACAATAGGTGGCTGTAGTATATTACTATATTCCTCAATTAAGGGGAGTTTGAATGCCCTATCCTGACTATGTTAATTTAGTGACTTGGTTTCCCTGTATTTCAGCAACCACTGTAGCCATTGACATGAAACTTTTGCAGGACATTAAACTGTGTGTTCTGAATCTACTTAACTACATTAATTGCATTTCAGCCATTTCTTTCAGAAATACAACTTTTTAACTACGCAGTTAAAGTTTTGTGTAATTTTCTGTACATTCTCCTAAATAATTCTAATTATACATAATGTTATGTTCTGCTTTTAGTTCAGTAGACACAGGATATGTATGTTATTACTCCCTGAAAATTTGAATACTCTACTTGAAGTGGTTTCTGAGATTTAGGGAAAAAAACAAAAGAAAATGTAAATTTTCAGGAACGGCTTCTAAAGTTTCAGAAGACCATAACTCTATTAATATATGCTTAATTTTTTTATTTTTAGTCACTCAGAAGCACCCGCACCATACTGTATATCATCCTCTCGATCTTTTTCCATTTTTTTTTCTTCTTTTCTTCTTTCTGGGCTCCTTAGTGGCCAACTGTGCTGCACACTCTGCCTTATCAGTGTGAACCTTGTTCATCCGTTAAAGTTCTCTGATGCAGTTTGCTCCACGATTAATTCCCGTATGCCGTAGCACTTTCACCCTACGAATGTAGCCATCATCAAAAGCAATAACCGCATCACTGACCCCCACTTTAGTGTCTTCATTCCAATAAAAACATTTTTCGGTAAGCTAGTCCATATAAGATTATTGAATGACTCGTTGGGATTTTGAGTCTGACCGTGCAGACACTTCTTCAGAATTTGCCGGGTACCTGCTGCTGGGATGGAATGTGTATGGCTGTATGAACTGTGGGAGTGCTGGGCATTGTGGTAATTGCACCATGAATCAGGTCCAGGAGGGAAAAGGTGATGTACTGGTTTTCCATCAGTTGACAGTCTGTGAAAGAAGGTAGCCTATAATGCCTGCTTCATTTTCAACAAATCTTCAGTATTTTTTCTAATGGCCTTCCCATAATACTGCTGTAGTTCATCAATCATTTTGTCTGTCAGCCTGCCTCTTATGGTTTTGCTATCAGAAAGTTTCTTGTCTCTCAAACTTTGTTTCAACTTTCTCAGTCTGGTGCCCACCCTCTTCTCGACATGACCTACACGTTCCAGTTTTGTGATAATCTTCTCGCCATAAGACTGATTATCTACTACACTGTTATATGCTTTTGAGTCTCCATCACCTAAGAACTTAGCCTAACACACTCCCCTTTCATTCACAGATTGACTAAAAATTTAAATAGCTGCAGAGGCCTCCATACCATCACCTGTTCCTTCATAATTTCTGCCACAGATATGGCCTTCTTCATTCCTTGATTTACACTTATAACAATGTTTGGTTAAAATCTGGAAATATATTACCTTTCCAGTATCCACACTGGTCACTGTAGCAACATAATTCTTAGAACTGCAGCCGCACTTCTGCCAAGTGCCGTCAAAAGTATGTCAGTCATATCGTCATTTATTTCAACAGCTTCAATTTGCAGCACCTTTCATTGACTCACATTCAACAGGTTCCACAGCAGCTCCAATAAATCCTGCGTACAAGGTGGGCCCGGCGTATTTTTCCACGGCACACGTGGGTTTCTGCTGCAGTGTGTCCTTTGCCAATAGCTCTCGATCCATAAAGCCACCTAACATTTACTTCAAAATAATTATCTTTACACTTACCAGAATTCTAAAATGAATGAGTATATTTACAACTGGCACAATTAATGTTAAGTTCCCTGGCTAGTCCATTTGATACCTCACTGTCTTTATGTAAAAGTAACTGGCCCTCCATGTATTTTACAACACACACATTCACCTAACACCCTTGTTATGATGTGTAAATCTCTCAGACTATAACCTAACCTACCATTTACATCACTTTCACTTTGAGAAAACTGTGTATCAAAACGTTTTATTTGAACCTTCGAAGCACTAATGGGTGTTTCTGTAGATACTGACGAGTTTGTCTGTATTTCACAGTCTGTAAGCTCACACGCCTAATGTTAAACACAATGTTTATCTTTATTCAAAAATCTATTACCATGAAACCAAAGTTTCTTAAAAACACTTTGTTTTGGTGTCATACTTTACTTTTTGAGAGATTTACCAATCTCTTCATCACTTTTCCTTGGAAAAACATTAGCACTTCAACATACAATGTATGTTTGTACTGTGAAACAATATGATACTGTTTTTGACAATGCCACCAATACAAACACATAATTTAACCTTTACAACACAGCAATCCACAGCCTTCTATGTAAAAAATTGCCGATTTTATTAGTTCTTGAAGTAACGCATGTAATAAAAATTTTAACATTTTCAACCAGTGTAGATTATATTTAAAAAATAAAATGGAATACTTCCCATGTGAGTTTGTAAGTGATACACATACCATTTTATTCAGAAAATGTGAAAAAAAAAAAATTTTCCGTTCCAGCTCCGGTTAATGCTGCTTGCAAACTTTTGTTAGCAAGCTTTCACAGATCCTTCTAGTATTTATCTTAAATCATCTGAAACTGTGGGCTTTACCATTCCCATGATAGTGGGGCAAGCAAAACTGTAACCTCAGTATATGTACACTGCCCTTTGTGAGTCTAATTTGCTATAGGTACCACAAACTTGAGCAATATTATCTTAGAAGCTAGATTAAGGAAAGGCAAACTTACGTTTCTAGCATTTGTAGACTTAGAGAAAGCTTTTGACAATATTGACTGGGATACTCTTTCAAATTCTGAAGGTGGCAGGGGTAAAATATAGGGAGTGAAAGGCTATTTACAATTTGTATAGAAACAAAATGGCAGTTATAAGAGTTGAGGGGCATGAAAGGGAAGCAGTGGTTGGGAAGGGAATGAGACAGGGTTGTAGCCTCTCCTCGATGTTACTCAATCTGTATATTGAGCAAGCAGTAAAGGAAACAAAAGAAAAGTTCGGTATTAAAATCCATGGAGAAGAAATAAAAAGTTTGAGGTTCGCTGATGACATTGTAATTCTGTCAGAGACAGCAAAGGACCTGGAAGAGCAGGTGAACGGAATGGACAGTGTCTTGAAGGGAGGATATAAGATGAACATCAACAAGAGCAAAACGAGGATAATGGAATGTAGTCGAACTAAGTCAGGTGATTTTTGAGGGTATTAGATTAGGAAATGAGACTTAAAGTAGTAAAGGAGTTTTGCTATTTGGGGAGCAAAATAACTGATGATGATCGAAGTAGAGAGGATATAAAATGTAGACTGGCTATCGCAAGGAAAGCGTTTCTGAAGAAGAGAAATTTGTATAGATTTAAGTGTCGGGAAGTCGTTTCTGAAAGTATTTGTATGGAGTGTAGCCATGTGTGGAAGTGAAACATGGACGATAAATAGTTTAGACAAGAAGAGAATAGAAGCTTTTGAAATGTCTTGCTACAGAAGAATGCTGACGATTAGATGGGTAGATCACATAACTAACGAGGAGGTGTTGAATAGGATTGGGCAGAAGAGAAGCTTGTGGCACAACTTGACTAGAAGAAGGGATCGGCTGGTAGGACATGTTCTGAGGCATCAAGGGATCACCAATTTAGTATTGGAGGGCAGCGTAGAGGGTAAAAATCATAGAGGGAGACCAAGAGATGAATACACTAAGCAGATTCAGAAGGATGTAGGGTGCAGTAGGCACTGGGAGATGAAGAAGCTTGCGCAGGGTAGAGTAGCATGGAGAGCTGCATCAAACCAGTCTCAGGACTGAAGACCACAACAACAACAACAACAACAACAACAACAACAACAACAGTTCATATGAGGAATTTGTAAGCAACCTACCTTGTAGACAGATTGCTATTTCCCAGTGACCCACAGTCGGTTAACTGCTTTAATACCTGTGATGGAGCCTATATTATAATTCCCCCCCCCCTTTTTTTTTTACTAAAGGGGGGGGGGGGGGGAGAGAAAGGATAACCTTCGCTCTTTCCTCCATAACCTCAGCACCTACTCCCAAATTCAATTCATCTGATCTTTCTCAACTTAGTGAGCCACCTTCCTGGATGTCAATCACCACCACTTAGACGGATCCATAAATACGTCTGTTCGTATCGAGTGCACCAAGTTCCTACCTACTTGGAGTTTCCAGTGTTAGATTACATAAAGTGGTTCGTTTCACATTCCAGCACAACACAATTGAAGCGGTGCTGCAGCGCGGGGAGAAACTGGACGACCTGGTCGCCAAGTCGGAGGGGCTGAGCATCCAGAGCAAGGCGTTCTACAAGACGGCGCGCAAGACCAACTCCTGCTGCAGCTTCGGCTAGGCGGGGCGCGCTCGGCTGTGGCGCGCCACACGGACTTCGGGAAGGCTGCACCGGGGGCGGAGGCGTGCCGCTGTCTGTCCCTGCCGGTGCACCCGCTCCTCCATCCTCCCCTTTCCCCCATGTAACGGAAGCGAATCTGCCACTGGCACGATTTGCGAAAGCGACTCAAAAGCTGTGAGTGGAGAGTCGCGACATTGATAATGTGCTGACATTTGCCCCCATTGAGAGATGTCTGTCCCCCCCCCCCCCCCCCCCCCCCCCACTTCCTCCTCCTTCCCTCTTCTTGTGCACCTCATTGTCTGCAAGTTTGTTATTTTATGTAGCATTTAAGTTACCATGTTTTAAATTATTTAATCTCTTCCTGTGTGATAGTTGTCAGGTGCGGCCAGTTTATTTCTGAAATATCTCTCTCATTCGATGTGTAGTCGTGTATATGATTTCTTACTGAATTCCAAATACTTCTCAACGTTTTGTGGGAATGCAGTCTCTCTCTCTCTCTCTCTCTCTCTCTCTCTCTCTCTCTCTCTCTCTCTCTCTCTCTCTTTCCCCCCAACCCTCCCGAGAAACAATTTTCCTTTTTGCCTGTAGTATATAGCCCCTGTCAAGAAAAGAGCTAGACTGTTGTTGCCTGCAGTTCAGTGTATTGTGTTCTCCTTTCCTTGCATTGCTGCTGCTGTGTTTTGGAGCACTAGTTGTCCTTTGAACTGCAAACAATGTACAGGAGCCGCTCTAAGCTGTTCTGGAATTGGTCCCAGACCACTGGTTCTGGAACCCTCCGGAAGCAATTACTGACCACCGGTGTCGAAACACGGCGGGCGATGCAGTGTGTGTTCCCCTTCGTGTCATTTCTCTCTTAGCTACTGTCGACTTGTCTCTTGCAAGATTTAATTTTATTGGTGTTCTTCCTTCATTGGTGTTAGGCTAGATACATAGTACAATACCTTAGCTGACAATGTATGTCAGAAACAAATATGAAATATATTTATCTCCCCATGTAAGTGGAGTTTAGGCTTTATTTTATAAAGTGTGCAAACTGTGAAGGCATCACTGGTTGTGTTAAAAATTGTACAAGCAGTTGGATGGTGCATGTAGGTGCATAATTGAGCTGCTTCCAAAGTATGCAATTTTTATGAGTGTGTTCGACAAGTATGTCTCTTGTGCGAGTGAGTGTGTGTTAATCTGTGGGTATTTCTACGGCTACAGGAGTTACAATCATTTCGTTTTCGTGGATGTTTGTTATTTGTATTAGCATGCAAAACTGTTTGATCTGTTGAAATTATTTGTGTGATGGAGATTGAAATGCATTTTTCACATTCATTCCATTGATTGTCAACTAACTTGTGAGAAATTGTAAGAAACAACTGTCTGTTTATATGTATACATGGACATCACAGATGAAAAGAAACCTTAATGGAAAAACAATTGTGTACTTGAAATTCAATTGGTTTAAATTGTGAATGAACAGGTACTACAATTAAATAAATTAAGAGATGTCTCTCAGCCTTCGAGAATATTTTAACTACACAGTGCCGGTATATTTATCCTCTAGAACAGTGGAAAATTTTGAGGGAGCTATATAATTTTTGATTATGCTCTATTTTCAATGAGAAGAGAATGGAGTTACCTGCATTTAAGATGTGGTCGTTTTTGTTATTGAAGTTAAAATAATTGCAAAGAATTTACAGTTTACTTAGACTAGACAAAATATGTATGAAAATACAATTTCTTTTTACTTCTAAATTGTTTGTTTCAAGTATACACATTTTATTACACTAGTGTTTAGTCAGTTTGCATATTATTATGCAGCTCTCATAGATGAACACATACTATTACCTCCATACCGGTTTGAGTCAACAAGTTTACTGTGAACATTTCCTACAACAATGATGGGTTGTTGGAGACTTTATTTTACATTAACATTACACTTTCCTGTAGCAGACACAGAAAGTTCTCTATAATGCTGGCGAAAATATGTGGATTGTTGGAAGGTTGTGTATTCTGCTTGGTTGTAGGTGTTTCCTGTGCAAATAACTTCGTCACTACGACAGGACTCTTCAGCTTTTAAGATAAATCTGTAAACTCCTAAGTCATTCTCAGAGGCACTGTAATATGATCCTCTTTTGACAAATGTCTGTTACTAACAAAGACTGTTGATACAGGATCCCACAGTTGTTAATTGCACCTGAGGGGAAGGTCGAATACTAAAATAATATTTTTAATAGTCTCTCCATCTGAATTTACAAGAAACATTCATCCAAAATGTTTTACGGGATCTACAGATTTCAGATGACATTTTGGCTGCAAAGAAAAATAACTCAGTTGAAATAAAACAAATATGTAAATAATTTAAAAAGTATTACAAAATCAAATGTTAACATTATGTTGATATCTTGGGCCTCTAGAAAACAAGAATATTTAAAAATTTTCACTTCTCTTGCCAATCTTTGTTATAGAAGTTTTTCATTATGAAGGAGTTTCTAAAATGAGCTGTTAAACTGAAAGGAATACCAGCAACATCATTTTCCTTTGCCTACACTTTTCCCGTCAGTTTCTCTCACAAGTTGTTATACACAGAAGGTTACATTTCTTCCCTGGCAGTGGAATTTGTGCTGAAAAAGTAGTGTCTAAGCAGTGTGGCAGCGATGGTGTGTACCTCATATTTATGGTTTCTGTTGTGCAAGAGTACTTAATGAATCTCAGAACTGATATTATTGATGCGTGTTTGCTTGTAAATTACAAATGATGATCTGATAGGGGAATTACTGAACATTGTGTCACTGTACAGCTGGGTGAGCGAGAGGAATAGGAACAAGCATTTTGTGTGTGTGTGTGTGTGTGTGTGTGTGTGTGTGTGTGTGTGTGTGAGAGTGTGAGTGAGAGGAGAGTCTCACCATTAACTAATGGTCATTGTTGTTACAAATTTCCTGAGCAGTTTGGCACCTGAAGGGTGAAAGAGGTGTTATGAGGGACCATTCACCTTACAGAAATGCAAAATATAGTAACAGACTTAAGGAACTAGCAATAATAATATAGTATATTAGTGACCAAAGCCAAATTCATTGTGAATGTTCTAGACGAAGGTGTACGGAAATTGTCCACACTGCTGAGAACTGAAAGAATAAGAAAGTGTCAATCAAACTCTTTCTAATACAAGCATTTATTTACTAGAGAAAATATATGCATACAAACACATTAGACAGTATTTATAACACAGCAAATAGCGCCTTTTTACTTTATCTGTAATATCTTGCCAAATAGTGTCAAAAATAGTTTTCCTCATACAGTGAATTTGATATTTTATTTTTACTGTTCAAACAATTTTCACTAAGAAACATATATTACGTATGTTCTTATTACACGCAATGTAGGCTTTTTCTTTTTCCACGTATAATGAAAACTAAATAGCATTTCCTTTCAGATAATTGGTCTGTCTTGTGGGAGAACAGAAAACTAATATGAAAAAAAGGTCAGGCCCCTGCACAGCCTTTGTAGATTTCCATACGAAAAACGAAACAAAGGTGTATAATCTGTTGCTATAACTTGGTTCAGCACAGTGAGAATAGGTTACGTTGTGATGTTACTCGACGTTATCACCATTCTCTGTTTCTGCCTGTGCGCTCAGTCTTGGGCATTGTTTGGATTTTGGAACCCTACATTTGGCACAGTCAGTTAATTGTTGACTTCTCTGCACCACTCGAGATGTGGTTGGCAGTTGATTTATGTGTGGGCATATTACATGTACCTGCTACCTGTAGTCAATTTAAGGAAGTAAGTCACTCGAATAAATGATTCGAGGAGTTCTTGCCGTGTCAGATTCGTCAGTCTTGTGCTTTTGACTACTTCCTCTGGGGCCATCAGCAGGAGATTTTGGTAGGCTGTTAAGTACTTCAGTTGGTCACATAGGCATTTAAGAATGTCGGCACAAAATATTACAATGTCGAGACAAGTTGCTTGTGTAAAACAGGCTTTAGCTCTGTAAGACAATGTGCAAAATTCCAAAAACATTTCAGCCTCCTTTGTGCACCTTTCAACTGCCTTTCTGTGCTTGTGTTCCACCAACCACTTTTCATACAATATTGGAAATGATGTGCAGACTCAATGGATACACATAAACAGCTAGTTACCTGCTTGATACACAGCTTTCATTGTGTGACACTTGGTAACATTCCATTTTTGTTAATGTTTTCATACTATTGTGTAGAGCAGCTGAAAAAATGTAGCATCCTTCACCTTCCATTTTCAGGAAAAGGCACTATCCCCACAGGGTGGTTTCTGTTCTGACCCTTATGTTTGAGAGCAGGTGGTATGACCTGTCTCGTCAGCTCAGTTTTAAAAATATTGTGAAACTCCAGTGAAATTAATTCTTTTCTGCAGCTCGGGTGAACACAGTATAGTGTAAGAACGAAGAAGAAATAAAATTAAGTCATCATCAAGTGCTTCAAGTTAGAATGCTGGTCTCTGTTGGGTTCTTCCCCCTGGTATTCTGAGACAGTATCATAAACCATCAAAAACAGTGCACTTTTCCACACATCACGTTTCTCACTTACTTGTATTTTTCGTCTTAAAAGTGTTCAGAAATTGTCACACATTCATACAAGAGGCAGTGTTGGTAAAAAGTAGGAAAGCTTCTATAACATGTCCAGGAATAAATCTGTTGAAATGAAAGCCACTCTGTCCACTCGTGCTGCATGTGGCTCCTTCGCAGTAAATCACGCACGCTTTCAAATATACCTTGTGTCACATGCATTGCTCACGTGCTACTGCAATGCCTGCACACTGTTGGTGGCGTAAACCAATGCATTTAAATGACCCCATTGCCAAAAATCTAACAGTTACAGGTCCAGTCATTGGGAAGACCATACTACATCCTTGACCAATCCATCGTCCAACAAGATGACCTACACCACCGAATACTACACAATACTCATCACAAGTAAAAACAGTCCATATCTCACCAGGTGTTTGTTTAAAGACATATAGTTATAGGAACTTTTCTTATATATATGTATAATTTTTTTTTCTTTTTTTTTCTTTTTTTTTAAATACCCTACAAAGTAGCGGTTTCTATCGTTTCTTCATGACAGAATTGCTATATCTCTGAACACATAAATGCTAACAAAACCAAATATGGAGAACTGCGTACCTACAGCTTCAGATAGAGGGGCAGAAGTTGTAAAGATGGAAATCTATGGAAATGACAGGTATCAGATATTTGTAGGTATGTCACATTTTTGCTATGTTGGACGAGTTGACTACGATGGCGTGGCACTTCAGGAGGGCACTTAACAAATGCTGCAGGCCAACATGTGTACAATAGGCACCATTCAGTACCTAATTATTAACCCTTTAATGCTGGCAATGGCTGTGTGGTACGCCATTGCCCATATGAACAAATTCCACTGCACACAGAAATAATGTGTCGATAGAAACAGATGCACAACATGTCTTGTGGATTTTGACTGTCATTGGCAATGTTGAAAGTATATATTTTGGTTAGTTGGTGTTTTAAGTTATAAATTATTGCATATTATTAATTTTCACATGGGTGTATATATATGTAAGGCTCACTGGGCATTTGAGCATCTTCTTATCTTCTTCTGTGCGGATGCACAAACAGTGCCCGAACTCTTACGGGAATCGGCAGTAAAGCTGCGAGTAATGAGTATAATGGGCAGGGGCACTATGAATATAGTGTGGGACAATGAGTTATGAATGTGGGTGTCACGGGAGGCGTGCCAGAGATAAGTCCCTGCAGTCGCACTATCCTGTGTGTCCTCGGTGGCTCCGATGGATAGAGCGTCTGCCGTGTAAGCAGGAGATCCCGGGTTCGAATCCCGGTTGGGGCACGCATTTTCAACTGTCCCCGTTGACTTATATCAACGCCTGTATGCAGCTAGGGGTATTCATTTCATTGTAAGTTGAGAATTAATTTTACTGAAAAAGTGGTGAGTACATGTTACTGCATCTTGAGTCTGAGAAGGAATATCAGTTCTCCTCACAAGGGAACCTCCCCATCACACCCCCCTCAGATTAATTGTAAGTTGGCACAGTGGATAGGCCTTGAAAAACTGAACACAGATCAACCAAGAAAACAGGAAGAAGTTGTGTGGAAGTATGAAAAAAATAAGCAAAATATACAAACTGAGTAGGCCATGCGCAATATAGGCAACATATAAAGGAATGTTGGTTCAAGAGTGCTGTGGTCCCGTGGTTAGTGTGAGCAGCTGTGGAATAAGAAGTACTTGGTTCAAGTCTTCCCTCGAGTGAAAATTTTAATTTTTTATGTTTTATGTTTTCATCACTTTTTTGGGAGTGATTATCACATCCACAAGAAAACCTAATTCGGGCAAGGTAGAAGAATCTTTTTACCCATTCGCCAAGTGTACAAGTTGGGTGGGTTGACAACATATTCCTGTCATGTGACGCACATGCCGTCACCAGTGTTGTATAGAATATATCAGACGTGTTTTCCTGTGGAGGAATTGATTGACCTATGACCTTGCGATCAAATGTTTTCGGGTCCCATTTGTCCTTTCGTCTACTAATTGCACGGTTTTGCGGTGCGGTCGCAAAACACAGACATTAAACTTATTACAGTGAACAGAGACATCAATGAATGAACGGAGGGATCATAACTTTGCGAAAATAAAGAAAGTGAACTTTTCACTCGAGGGAAGACTTGAACTTACGACCTCTCGTACCGCAGCTGCTCACGCTAACCACGGGACCACGGCGCTCCTCAACTTACATTATCCTTGATGTTGCCTATCTTGGTCATGGACTACTCAGTTTGTATATTTTGCTTTTTTTTTTTTTTTTTTTTTTTTTTTTTTTTTTTTTTTTTTTTTTTTTTTTTTTTTTTTTTTTCCACACAACTTATTCCTGTTTTCTCGATTGATCTGTGTTCAGTTTTTCAAGGCCTATCCACTGTGCCAACTTATAACTAAATCTGAGGGGGGTGCGATGGGGAGGTTCCCTTGTCAGTAATGCTTTTAAATGACAAGTGTTTGACACACACACACACACACACACACACACACACACACACACACACACACACACTCTTCTATGATCCTCTATTGTAACAATAATTTTATTGGCTCATTTCGATATCAAACAGCAGTCTAGAAATAGAAAAGAGAGAGGAAAACAAAAAACCACATATGAATGGAATTGGTCTTTTCAGTGTGTGTGTGTGTGTGTGTGTGTGTGTGTGTGTGTGTGTGTGTGTGTGGAGGAGGGGGGGGGGGGGGTGACTCCGATACTATTTCTAGACAGTGACGGCGTGACCTAAAAGCAATAGGGCAGGTTCACATTGTGTGCTCAGAATTTCTGGTGTCCACATCACAGTTTGCACTAATGTAGTGAATGTGACGGAGTGCTAGTTTATCATGTATGGAGCTCTCATTCTTAATCAACCAAAGCTATTTGTGTGCCTTCGTATCGTGCAATTTATTCAGAAATGGTGCTTATCTACATCTTTCCAGTTGAAAACTTTCAGATTCTCTTGTAACTGTAGAAATGGCACAGATATGTAGAAGCCATATACTCTTAAAACAAAATATCTATATATATACTGTTTCATGTGGATAGTTTGAGATGGGCACAGAGTTGTCTGTTGCTAGTAGTTTGATACGGATAAAATTGAATTATGACTATTGAACCACAGGTATGAATCACACGATTCATCTGTGGGTGACACTTTTCCATGTTTAGTGTCTTCTTGTTGGAGATAAAGTACATCAGTTTTCTTTCAAACTAATTTTCTCAGTGGAATGTCTTCTGCCCTCTTAATACCCCTCCCAGTATAGTTTGTTATGTATTTATTCCATCTTTTCATAAATAGGAACACTGAGACAACAGGCAGTTGTGTTTGTTGCACATACTAGAACAATTTTACTGTGCACAAAAGGTATCTCCAGAAAAGGTGAGATTGATGGTAGCAGAATTTATTCATTACCCACACTGCAGAGTGTCACCTCCAAAATGGTACTTCGGACAATGGTGGACAATTGGAGAGCTTCGGGACGAGTGAAAATTCGTCAGCTTGGCAATTTCTCTTAGACATTTCCTGGAAGGTTGCAGACTATCAACTGCTAGAGGCCGGATATATATTTCTGCCTGTTTAGTGTTACGAAAATAGGCTCTTGAGTCTGCTACTGCTTACAAATGAGTGTTCCTCCATTGAACTAATACTGCGATTTTCTCCTTAACATTTCAGACAATTGTTGAGATTTACCAGAGCACTAATTTGGATCTCAGAAATAGGTAGGAGGGGGTGCATTTTTTATTTATTTAAAGTAAAATCAAGTCTGTGGTACAAACTGTGCGAACAGGCTTTTGGTCCGATTGTAAACAGAGTGCAGCCTTTCTTCATAGCAGAGTGTGGCGAGCACATAATTGTAGCTGCCTTTTACCCCCAGGAAAGGTCTCTCAGAACTTGTCTAATAGTAGATTAAGTGGACCTCAGGGTGGGGGGACTGAAATGAGGAAAAATCATGAGATGTGTTTGGTGCTGAACATAAGGTGTGTAGTCTATTTCTCTACCTGTTAGATCACTGGGGCCAAATTTTATTTATTTATAAATGTTAAAGACCAGACCTATTAGTCAACAACAATATTACTGCACCTGAGAGTGAGGGTGCTTCAGTTGGCTTATCGTAAGTTTTCGTGATATTTCACGAGGACACACTGAAACACTTGATAGTGTATGCACAAGTGTCTCGGAATCTTTCACAGTGCGATGCTCTTTCCTTACTCACAGCTGTGCTTGTTTACTGTAATGCCACTGCGTGTTGTGATATTTGAGGCCAAATGCAATAATATTGTAGTCGGGGGTAGAAATTCGGTTATTTCATAAATGCAGCTTTGTGTTTACATAGTGTGGAAGGTGTAGCACTTAACACAAAGTATAACTTGGCCCTTATAGGGGATGGAGTGAGTTTACTGGCTTTGGCAGGCAGGTGGGGATGTGTGGGAAATGAGCCCCACCTTTTTCTCATATTGTAGGCAGCGTACTGGAATCAACATTGTAGTCAAAGCAGTGCATGCAGTGTGTCATTTTGTTTGGAAGCAAAGGTTGGCAACAGACAGACATTCCATATCTTTCTGGAGACTTCCACAGATTCCTTTGCTCCCAGAAAAGAGCCTAATTACATTGTGCATATAACACATGTAGAAATTTGTTATTGTCATTGTCACTTGTTTAGCAATGTCTACACCTTTCACCAGTACCTACGATTAGTGGTGTCAGTGCTTTTTCCTCCGCTGTTGTCTGTTTCTCTGTAACTCTTCAGAAACAATTTTATTCCTCAGTAACAACTGAACCCAAGCATTAGATGGACCACCCCCCTTTGTTTTGTTCGATATGCAATGCACAATACATTTTCGAACGTGTAGTGCGCTCTCTCTCTCTCTCTCTCTCTCTCTCTCTCTCTCTCTCTCTCTCTCTCTCTCTCTCTGTGTCTCTCACTCTCAGCGTGCTCACAACATTGTAGTTTTGTGGTATCATTGGTTAATATATCCAGAAATCTGTCTCTGCAGCCAATAATTTTGAATTTGGTTGTCGTTTCATTGTGTGGACTCCTGAACCATATATAATAATGCTCATAACTATCCGTTTTTCTGTGCTTATTACAGAAAATTCCATTTAATAAAGAATAGTCATACTTTCTGGAGTTATTCTTGATCTAATTTCATTGTCTTGTTTGCTATCATTTATAAGTTTCAGCTCTCAGTATTTACATTTGTCATTGTCTGCTGTCATTCTTAATCCGCCTTACAATGCTTTCATCTGTTCCACTAATTACCATGTATTTTGTTTTATTTTTGTGTACATTTAGACCTCATATTTGTATGTTGTATTAGTTTCATTTATTAGGACCAACTTATTTTTTTTATATCTTTCTTTACAATTGTGTAGTTTCTTCTGTTGATATTTAATAACAAAAACTAAAATGAAACTCTTAGTTACCTTTACATGCAAATATAGGTTAGGCTTCACTATCTTAACATCAACTGAAACAACAAATTACTTTAACCATTAACTTTTATTATTTTTGCACAACACTTCTGGAGTATTGTATCTGTCATAAGCTGGTTTTATGTCAGTTAAGAAGGCATAGATTTACTATGCATGACTTTTAGGGTAATCTGCTGCACTGTCTTCCAGTGGCCAGAAGCACGTAATTTTCTGGCCATATTTATGCCACATCATCACTTGGGATACCATGTAAATATGATCTACAAAAGTGACTGGTTGCAGCAATCTGTTTCAACTGGTATCCTACAAATGTCTGTATAGATAAATCAATTTTTATTACACCATGGTTGCACAATTTAAACACATTGAAGTAATGGCATAACAATAAAAATTTGCTTCATTGTAGCTATGCTGTCTAATGATGATTGTAGTTTTATATCGGGTGAATGCAGTTCCTCCACACATTTTGTCAGTGATCTCGGTGAGGAAATTTGTAGGGATATCTGCAGTTAATCAGCACTTCCTTGTTCACCATTACTCTGCAAATAGGCTGAGATATATATTTCTGATTGTGCCAAATGCATTTTTTAAAAAAATTAATGTCAGACAACCAAAGAATTAATGAAATCTCTCCAATTTCCTTTTTCTAATTTTCTGCTCAGAAATTGTGACTCTGTGTGGGTGGTGTTTAATAGAGATGAAATGTATACATAAAGATAAAATATTACACCAAAGTTACAGTGCATATTATGTGGAACAAATCAAGGATGCGTACATCAGAAAGAATGTTGCTTTTGTGTACTGCAATGATCATCATAATACACTGGGCTATAAGCCTGGTATGTTTAAACTTACATGATACGCCAATTTGGGAGGCATTATTTTTAACAACAAAACTTGGAGATATTTGTATAAGTTCAACAATAACATGCTCTCTTAAGTTAGTAATATGAATATATGATGCCATCCAGTGCTCAGAGCTGCTTGTCTATGCCTAAAAGTTCATAGCTGCGGTCTGCATTTTAAACTTTCGCATAGAAAATTTAGGAGTAAATCTACGGACAACAGAGGGTGGGATTTAGCCAATTTCATAAAATGTGTTACACATACTGAATACCAAATGAAGTGCTAAACTGTCGAGCTGTTAAATCTGTATGTATTTTTGTTTCAGTTTTTATGTCAATATCTGTTATACTTGTCTGAAGCATTCCTAGCAAATAAGGCTCTGATATATCTGTGGTTTGAATATTGTATCGAGTCTCCAGACACAGCTCCTGTGGGGTGTTGTATGTAAACTGGTTGTACTGCATGTAATATTGTTAATTCATGTGTGTCAGCTGTAAGAATGTAAACAAATTTTATATATATATTATATATATACGTATATGTTGTATAATACCTTTGGACTATATTTCTCATTCCTCATGGCACTAAATTTGCTGAAACATGCGAGGACTCGCTGCCAAAAAAAATTAACCATTTTGTGTTTTTAAAAGTGTGAAAGTAGAATTGTCCCTGAAACTGTAAAGTGCACAAGGGAAGCTACATTATATTGACATTTTTTTTTACTTTTGGGCCTTTGAACTACAGCTAAATGAAACACAATTTTCGTGCTGTACGTGTTTCGCCTTTATTCTCGTCGAGGCATCTTTTGTGACCTGGAATATGTACATATTTTTATTATTTAATTTGCATTTTGGGGCAATGTACCTGTAGGTTACAAACAGTTCAGAAAAATAAAAATCACAGAACAAAATCTGACATGCCACAGCAACCTGACCACACAAGCAACAACAGAAGTAACAAATACACGTAGACTGACAACCGAACAAAACTACTTTCAGTTCAAGAATGAATATTATGTTCAAAGTGATGGACTGCCTATGGGAGCCCCAATATCAGGAACATTAGCAAATATTTTTATCAGTCATCTAGAAAATCAGATATTTAGAAAGATAACCACTAATGACTACTGGTTCAGATATGCGGATGGCATTATTTGTCTGGTATATGAACCAAATGAAAAAAATAATGATCCCCGTTTGGAAATTAACAAAACACATCAGAATGTAAAATTCACACTTGAAAAAGAAAATCAAATAAACTTTCTTGACATAACAATAATAAAAGAAAATGGCAAACATACATATAACATCTTTAGAAAACCAACAGCCACAGACGTAATAATACATTTCACAAATAATCATCCCCCACAGCCAGAAGCTTGCAGAAGTAAGACATATATTATATAGATCCAACAAAATCCGACTCAACGAGAGAAACTATGAAAAAGAAATGAATGCAATCATACAAATAGCTAGGAATAATGCGTATGAAACACATGTAGTACGCACTCAATCAAAAAATGAAATCACAAACACAAATACAAAACAAACACAACACTCCCAGAATACAAGATAAATCACAAGCTGCAAACACATGCAGTGACAACATCACACAGAAAAGGAGCAGACAGTACACTGTGATTTACCACATAAATTAGCACACAGATTGGCAAACTTAATAAAGAGATGGGGCTTCCAAATAGCATATAAGACCGTGCAAACCCTCCAATCACACTTAAGCCAATCAACTACCAAGAGGGATAAAGTCCAGGGATCAGGAATATATATATTTGAATGTCAAAGTTGTGATGCAGTATACATAGGCATGACATGCAGGAATTTTAAAACACAGTACAAAGAACATACCAGGTGCTGGAATTATGAAACAAACCATTCAACATTTGAAACACCACAACCACCATCCTACAAACGTGGAACAAGAAATGAAAATACACAAACGGATCACAGATATCTCAAAAATTACACTTGAAAGTTGGCAATAATATTTGATTGGTGGCAATGACATTGACAGTTGGCAACACAGACCAAAACATTCATCAAAACAAGTGTTCAGTTCCCAGTGCTGTGAAATGTGGAAAACAAAAACCCTAAGTGCCAACTATAGGAAGAGGAACAGCACCAAAAATGGAACATTAACGTAACATGTATAAAAACGTCCATGCAACCTGTAAGTAGAATTTAAAATATTACGTCATAGCAAAAAACCAACCACTGGAACTGTTTATAACCTATAGATTGCCCTAAAATGTAAACTAAATAGTGTGGCGTCCAGCCTGGATGTGGTTTCCCACATCCCACTAAGTGTATACCAATCTGGTTCCCAAGTTATGCCTCAGATACAATCTACACAAACATTTAGAACACTTGCTCACTGAATGTGCTCTACATGCAGAGAGATTGGGTGCACTTCTGTCCTGGGTGGTGAATAGGAGTGACTGATGACCTTAGCTGATAGGTCTCCTTAAACACTTTAATGAGAATCAAAATCTAGAAGTCATGCTTGATAGAACACTCAGTTACAAATCCCTTCTATTAACACAAGCCAAAGTCAAAACTTCTGCAGAAATTGTGTGGCACAGCGTGGGTATCCACTGAGTCGACGCTCTGTACTTCAGCTCTGTGACTGATTTACCTTGTTGCAGAATATTGCTGCCCACTTGTATGAACAGTACTCTCACAAGACTTGTTGACACACGTCTCAGCCATATTATGCACCTTATAATTAGTACAGTCACACCTACACTTATAGTCCACTCAGAATAACGTGGCCGGTACATGCACAGTCAGCAGTGCACGGGGGGATGGGGGAGTGGGGGTGGTACAGGCTATGAGCAGGTGCTGTTCTACTCTGAAGCCTATGCTCACTTTTTTGTAAATACTAAATGGGCCCTTCCCCACCCATACTTGCATGGTGACTATTCAAAAACTATCTCTCACCTCTGCTTTGATTAGCCTCCAAAACAAATTGCTGCACTGAAAATTCAACAAAAGCAGCAATTTATTTTCCCCTCGCTTGCTAACCATTTCTAACTTTCAGAGAAGCATGATGAGTTGTGAATTTTGAGTGGAACCTACACATTTCTCTTGTTGCCATGTTAAAGTTTGCTGCTTGTGCCAAAATATAGCAGAGTTGAAGCAGTGTCACCTCACTAACACAACAATTGTGACAGAATTCTGAAATGAGCAATGTTGTGGATATTTCAGCCTGGCTTTATCACAGGCATGTTGCGATCACAAATGAGTCTTGTGACAGAGACCATCCGAGTCTAAAAGAAAAATTCAGTATGTTAGCTAAATTTCTAATGCAGCAACTCATTATCTAATATGCACCAAGCGCAAAATCATGGCGACCTCTGTTTTCCATTGCAAACTTTTTTGTTCAGTATCTTACTTCCACATAAATATTGCAATAACTATGACCATTAGTGAAGTGACGGGCACATCACCCTGAACCTGACATTTAAAGCTATAAGTAATGCAAAAATGAAAGTTTTTTACCACAAAGATCTGTAATATCATTTGAGAAAGATTGCAGGGCATGTGCCAAAGGGCCGTCATTGCTGACCGGCTGAAAGGTTGCAGACACCGTCGTCCTCCCCTTCCGAACAAACAAATGATCTCACCCAACGCTTTGGATGAAAACTGGTCACTGTGTATCGCGCACCGTATCCGACATGGTCTCTACTTTCTGGCTGCTCATACTTAGGCACATACCACCTTGGCACTTGTACAGGAATAAAAAAACTACAGGAAAATCGTCTCCATCCTGCTCAGAGACATTCCAGCCGTCAGGAAAGGAAGACTTTGGTCTTGTCACCCAGTGCAGGCAACAACTTTAATACTAATGACTGTGTGTGTGAATTCTTAAGGGACCAAACTGCTGAGGTCTTGGGTTTCTAGACTTACAGACTACTTGAACTAAACTTGTGCTAAGAACACACACACACACACACACGTCCGAGGAGGGGCTGGGGGCCGCGCAATCAGTGACATGGTGCCTCTAACCATACAGCCATTCTGCATGGCAACACTAATAATTGCTGGAGGCAGAGGTGGCAGACAAATGCTACGCCAGCACAACGAAATATTCCATGCCTATCGACCAAGCCACCTGGTTTCAAATTGCACACAAGAGCTGGTCAGTTCTTAGCTGAATAAGAACAGCACTGGCAGGTGCATCAATTCTCTGCACAAGTTATACTGTGGTGCTGAGAAGCTGCTCACTCTTTAGTTTGAGAACATTCTCAAAGAGATCTCCCTGGCGATCCAACAGAGTTCCTGGTGACGACTGATGAATCGATAGACTACATTTGTGGCCTGATAAATCTGAGGTAATTGTAAATACATATTAATTTTTTGTGATATAACCTTACACTATACAAATAACCGGGTTTCGATGTCATCGATCATCTTCAGATAATAGTATGGACGCAGTATTTCCCTCCAGCCACTGAGAACAAGTTGATATGAAAAAGTCATCTTGAGGATGAATCATAACAAGTATATTTGAGGCTGAACTGGAGGACCTCTTCTTTCCAAAGCAATGAAGGAAACACTAAAAACATTGCTCGCTTTCAAATAAGGTTGTATAATTACTTGACAATTTTTTAAGAACAAGCATTGAACAATCAAAATCATTGAACAATCAAAATGTCTAAACTTTCTGGCAGATTAAAACTGTGTGCCGGACCGAGACTCGAACTCGGGACCTTTGCCTTTCGCGGGCAAAGGTCCCGAGTTCGAGTCTTGTTCTGGCACACATTTTTAATGTGCCAGAAAGTTTCATATCAGTGCACACTCCGCTGCAGAGTGAAAATCTCATTCTGGAATCAAAATGTCTTTTTTCTTCTTCTTCTTCTTCTTCTTCTTCCTTCATGTGGTAAGCATTTATTCAGTGTCGTAAACAATGAATATTCAAACAAAAGGTAGAAAATGTCATAACAACCAAACCGGTTGAAATTTTCTTATGCCACTTCGGGATAACGTAATGAGATATCTCGGCAATGGAAGCACGCAATCGTCACCTGCCCCTAGCAAACTAAAACCTTTGCCCTCAGCAGGCAAGGTGACACCATCTTTTTTTCTGATAACCGAGGTATAATACTCATCAAATTCCTCGAGCACGGAAAAACTGTTAACAGTTATGGGGTACTGCGAGAGAGACTGTGGCCTACACAAGTCCATCGAGAGCAAACAGCATGGGATGCTCACTGAGGGGGTGATTCTGCTCCGCGATTACACACGTCTCCGAGGTCGCACAAAGTGTAAGAGTCGAGTTCGAGTGGGAGCAGGTTGAGCATCCACCCTGCAGCTCAGACATGTCACCCTGTGAATTCCGTGAGTTTGGTTCCCTAAAAAACACATCTCAACGGGAAGCGCTTCATCTCGGACAACAAACTGAAGGACTCGGTGGAGGAATGGCTCTCGTCACAGGCACAGGAGTTCTGGGAACAGGGAATTATTTTGCTCGTGAAATAGTGGGATAGTGGTGCTCGCCCTCTGCTGATTACTTTTGAATACAGACTTCAGTCATACCCAGTGTTGTTTTGAACATCCCTCATAAATGGTCCCATTAATATATTCCAATCTTTCAGTTCCTTTCAGTAGGTCTCATTTGTTTGAGATTGTATTTCTCAAGAAATTGAATTTATTCACTCTCTATTTTCTGATCGTTTGTTACAATTTTTCATGGGACCGAGTCTTAACCTCTGAAAGCCACAACTTGTCTCTTGTGTCACGATTGTTAAGTTACAGCTTTTGTCAGTAATATTTAATTTTTGAAGTGCTTCTGAAGGGCATCCTCACTGCTGCATATAAGAAGTTGGTTATCAGCGAAGAGAGTTAACTGGTTGAAATTAAGAGTGCCTACTTATTTTTAGCTATTGTCTCAAAGATTTATCTCAACTGAAGAAACTAATAAACTGGAAGAGCCTTTGTAAAGAACATCATTTCAGCTGTACGGCACATGTCAACAATTGTTGAAATGCCTGTTTAAAAAACCTTTTACTTACCCAGCCCAAGTGATTATAAAACCTGAGACAAAAGAAGTATTTGCCTTAGAGTAACAACAAATTTAGAATTTTACAAGGATGTACTTTGTTTCAGATACTTTTTAACATCTATGTATTTAATTTTCTGTTCTCAAATTTTTATTAAGATAATCTGTTAAAGAACCAGGTTCTGTGCATGGATTATTTAATCCGCCTATAATGAAGTTTTTATATTGCTCCCAGTAATTCACTCCCCTAAACGGAATGTTGGAGCAATATGTATGCTGCTATATTGAGATTTCTGTGGAATGCCTAAGGGTGCATATATACCCATAAAAAAAAGCTTTAGGAATATTTATGAGAGTGTGTTACACCAATATATATATACACATATTTTGAAATCTGTGAGAGAAAACTTTACACTAATTTTTTCCCTTTACAGCCTTCAGATGAACAAAAAGAATGTTGCTGTGCAAAACAGTAACCAACTATTGAGAATCCAGATACATTTATCAGATATATTTATGTTGTAATATCTCTTTATATTCGATGAATTATTCAGATACAATTCTACCCTTGAATGACGTTTACTAATTTTCTATCTTCATACTCGCAGAATCCATGCGCAAAATAGTTTCATACAATAGCTATGCCATGAGCGCATAAGTATTCTATGTAGTACTCTCTCTGGTGGTTGTTAGAAAAAAAAAAAGAAAGGGAGTTTCCGAGATTGTCTTCGTGCCGATTAGCCTGTGCTTGGTTTGGAAGAACTGTAATCTGATTATTGAGATTTATTACAGAAGATAACTGATACGAACTGTACGATTAAATGGAAATATATATAGATGGCTCCTTCAAGTAAATGGTGTGTATTTTAAATTTGAGAATTAATGATATTTATCGATATATTGCGTAGTTGTTAATCAGAAGGGACTTCCGAAAGACTGGGTACGAACCTGCACTTAATAATCCAAGAGCTCCATTGCTTCTTCGGAAGGTTAAACTTCATCAAAGCCAAATATCCGCTTGATCTGAGGTTTCCCGACTGATTATACAACGCTCCCAAAATTACGAGGCATTTTATTTGTGCAGATTAGCAGACTGCCGCAAAGCACGAGCCTGCAGAGAAGAAGAATCATCGCCTGATTTCATTCTAACAAGTAAAATTTCAGAATCATTTTGAGTGACTGAGCTATGACTGTATTTCCTATCATGAATGATTGATTGCTCGAACGAATTGAGAGCTACATAATCACGTAGAAAAGAAAAGATAGAAGGAAAAAAAATTACAGTGGCGCCAGTGTGACAGGGCTCTCTTGGATTGTTATATAATATATGTATTTTTTGTTTCATGAAAACCAACGAGAACGAGAGGTAATTAATCCGAAGAGAGATTCGGTGCCCATAGTAAAAGATTGCTGATACCAAGAAACGATTTCAACTATTGGACAACACCGAGACTACAGAACAAGGCCAGAGAAATCTAATTTTTTTTATCCTGTAGTTAAAATAGTTTGAGATCAATTTAGGAAGAACTTTTTTCCAGATAGTAGTTACATTGTAGAACTGTATATTGTGTGATTTTCGTATCTGGACATTGAACTTTATGCCATCTGTGAAGTAATTTGAAAGTTAAGTGTGTCTACGACAGTAAATTTGAAACGGTATTTAGTGATTAGACGTTGATACTGACAGTTATTTAATTGTATTGACTAGAGCGGCATTTAAAATGTCATTGAATCAGCAACGAGACGTGCAACAGCCTTCAGCTGTTTGCGCAGGAGCAGAGGCCACGGATAACAATTCTGAGACTGTTGTGGCTAGCGGTAGCAGTATAAATAATCCCGCTGGTTCAGAAAACATTCATACAACAGCTGATCAGACTGTTGTTGACACATTAGTTGTTATTATGCAACAGTTGTCTCTATTAGCCGAAGGCCAAGCGGAGGTGAAACGAGACTTATCCGTTATACAAAATGAATTCAAAAATCAACTAGCCGAAAATCAAACAGAATTACAAAATCAGTTAAGAGCAACCTTTACCGAATTAGATCAGAGATTAAATACCCAGACACAGGAAATAAAGGAACAGGCAGAAAGGACCGAACAGAATCTTATTGCTCGAATTGAGCAGGTCCGCCAACAATGCCAAGAAAACAATAGTAAATTAAAAGCGGAACTAACCGAATATGTATCCGTCAAAATTGACACGATACAAAAACAAGTAGAACTGTTTCCTCAAGTAATACAAGCTCAAGAGGACATACAGTGTTCCGTAGCTATGATACCAGAAATAACAGAATCCCAAGACAATCTAAAGAAGCAATTTGACGAAGTGAAGGAAAAACAGGAGACAGTGGAACATAGAATGAATGTACTTGCGGGAAAGTTTTCAGAAATGACATTAGAGCGGCAAAATTCTCCTTCGGAAACGATAGAAGAAACTGTGAAAGTAGCTTTACAGTCAATTTCAGAGAGTTCCGAGGATAATTTTTTTAACAAAGGGTTAAAGGAAGTTCGAGAACAACTTGGCGAAGAATTCTCGCGTTGGAAAGAAAATATCGAAAGATCACTAAATCTCTCGCAGCAGGATTTAGAAACAGCGAGAAGTAGGAAACAAAACTCTCAATCTGCGCGTGACATTCCGTCCACGTCAAGATCCGATGTAGATAGAACTGGAACATCACAAGTTAGATTGGATATAACGGAGAGCCACAGGGAAAAGTACGAACAGGATGATTTTTGGAATCGTAGTAGCGTTGAGGAGAAGATGATTAAACAGAGACAATTTCAAATCTTTAACCCTGACAAAAGGAATGTTCATCCTGTAGTCTTTATTCGAAGTTTCAGTGGTCTATTTCCACGATCTTGGACAGAATGGCAAAAGATTAGTTTTGTATCTGGGTATATACAAGGAACAGGAGCATTGTGGGCATCCGAACAAACATCTTCTTGTAAATGTTACAAAGAATTTGAGCAGGCTTTTCTAGCAAAATATTGGTCTGCTGGAGTACAAGAAAGACTTAGGCAGGAAGTATTATATCCTGAGTCTTTCTCATTTTCTAGAGGATCTGTAAAGAGATATTTTGAGAAATACATTAATAAATCTTTGTATTGGGATGTACCGATTCCTTTGCCGGATATACTTAGAATACTCAAGTCCAGACTACCCACCAGTATAAGGAATCAGCTGTTGTATGTAAATGATAAGGATATAGACTCATTTATGACTACGCTTGATCATATTGATATAATTGAGGAGGACAATAAAAGGGCAAGAGAAATGTCATATCAAAGAAGAGTAACAGAAGCGAATCCGAGCTGCAACTCGAATGGGAATGGCAGTAATAGTAGCAGTAACAATAATCATAACCAACTACACTCTCCGAGGAGACTTAGAAATGGACAAAATGCAAACAGTAATTATTACCATAATGGAAACTTAAGTAATGGTGCAGCGAGGGGCTATTTTAGGAACAATAGGAATTTTAATCGATATAATCCAATGTATGGCAACACAGGACAGTTCTACCAACACCAGCAAAACAACAACAATAATTACACGAATCAAGCGAGACAATATAGACCGAATTCACCACAACAACCGATAATCACTGAAGTAGCTGAAGAGATAAATACCAATCGGACCAATAATCAGTCAAACTAAACATGACCGCATCGTGCCCCGGAGGAGCGGTCAGGGGATCTGTTAGGGGCGAAACAGTAAAATTACAAATGTTAAGATATAATGATGGTGAGCTGTTGACTGAAGAGTTAACAAAGGATTTAATAACGTGTCATAATGACAGATCGAGTGTTCCGGTATCGGAAGTATGTGTTGAAATAGAGGAAGTTCCAACGAATGTGATATTGGACACCACCGCTTCCGCCAATGTCATCTCAGGCGCTCTTTTTCGGAGAATTATTAGGAAGAAGAAGGTACCAATTTTGCCAGTACAGAACTGCAAAATCATCGGAGCTGTTGGAGCACGCTCTCCCAATGTCAAAATACAAACACAATTAGAGATGAAAATGGGAAATGTAGCAATAAAATGCACGTTCCTTGTAGTGGAGAAGTTATTAGTGGACTGTATTCTTGGTATTGGGAGTATGCAGGAGTACGATTGTCAGATAGATTTTTTGGAAGGAATAGTTCAATTTAGAATAAATGGAGAAGAGATAGCACTGGATTTAAATAGAAAGGAAACGGTGCATGAGGAATATTGTCGCGGTGCCATAATTCAATTAATTGACACTACAAACGGTCGTTGGAAGGAGCTTTCAAAGGATTTGATACAACAGGAGGACTTTAACCAAACAACAATGATAAAAGCTAGTGAATCAAATCAGCTTACCAGAGAACAAAGGCAGCAGCTTCATTGTTTGTTAGAGGCATATGAAGAGATTTTTGATGAGAAACCAGGAATTATTAAAGGGTATATTTGTCACCTACAAGTGAAGCCACATCAGACTTACTGTTACATGCACTATCCGATCCCCTGGCGTTTAAAACAATCCGTTCAAAGGGAGATAAATAGAATGTTAGAATGGAACTTGATTGAGCCATCAACTAGACCATATTGTTCTCCGCTCTTAGTCGTTCCAAAACCTGGAGGCAACGGACGAAAAGTATGAAGACCAGAATTTAAAATGGGAAGAAAAGATTCGACTCGCACTTGTCAATTGAACTAAAAAGGCAATACAACGGAAATTGACATATGAAAAACGGATTCACCGGATTCAGACGTTTCATCTTGGAGAAAAGGTTTTATTGAGGCGACACATCCATTCCTCGAAACTGATGAAGAACATAAAGAAATGGAATCTTATTTATACCGGACCATATGTTATTGTAAATATACCAAATCCTGGATCATACTTGTTGGCATATCCCGAATCGAAAAGGATAAAGGGATTATTCCCGCATAATGATATTAAGAAATTTAGTGAAGGATCGTAGATCTGTGATACCAAATATGGAGAAGAATTTAGTGTGGAATCTGACTATGAGTCGAATGTGTATATAAATATCAAGAAGTTTATGTTGTCTAGAGGTTAAGAGACAGTGAGACTACTCCTGTGCTAGGTTAAGAGACAGTGAGATTACTCCTGTGATAGGTTAAGAGACAGTGAGATTACTCCTGTGATAGGTTAAGAGACAGTGAGATTACTCCTGTGATAGTTTAGCACAAAATTTTTAAGATAGGTAGAAGAATTTGTTAATTACTAGTGTTTGTAAGTGTGGACTATGAGCAGAAGCCACAGTGATATACAATGAAAGTGCATCTACATTTCCTCAAGACACGGCACTTATGTGAGAATTGCGTGTGAAACTTCATCAGTGTGGGATATGTAGGTAAATACGCTGTGTGTATGATGTGCGCTGTTCGCGCAAGAAACCAAATGAACTGTGAAATGAAGCAACAGTCGATAATGTCACTGTTGCAAACAATTGAAGAAACTCTCTGGTTGCGCGAGAGAAAATTATTACAATTTTTAGATTTTTTCATTATGCCTCCTCTACCAGGAGAATTAATTTAAGAATTTTAACTAACATTTTAAGAATAGCAGTTTGTGTGTTTCATATTATGGACATAATTGTTGAAATATACTTCCATAAATGTTCATGAGGGGATGAAGAAGATTCTACGAGTGGATGATTTGTTAAATGAACATACGTCATCATTAATGATATTTATTTGCAAGTGGATCTATAAATCAATTAATTATAAGAATAATGAAAATTTTTCAAATTATACCTTTTGTGGAGTCAGTGTCATATACCTATGTTTAAAATTTTTCATCAGGTGTAAACTTAAATTTTATCCTTAATTTCGTAATTGAAAGCAAACCTCGGACAGATTCAATGCTCTACTTCCACCTGCACTATAACAAAACGAAGATTAGATTAAAAATTTTTTTTGAGAGGAATACATTCGATATGAGCTACAACAAAATTTAAATGCCCACAGTCTATTTGGCAATGTTTTGGACAATCAGCAATTGTAATGCAAAACAACTTTGGTATTGAGGACTACAAAAAAATTCGTGATTGTCAGGACTGATGGATATTCCAGTCTAGTACAGATGGAAGAATATAAGAATCCACTCCGATTTTGAGTTCAACGATGAAATATGGACTTCGTTGCCTTAATCCACTCTCTTCCAGGGATTTATTCAGTCAGAACCTTTTCTTATTCCACTTTAAACCTGTTTCATGTTCACGTCCCTGACCATCTGTTCCTGAGATCATCTTCCTGTTTCTACGGCACGTTACCAGCTTCTATCCTGTACCATAAGCCATCGCCTGTCCTCCGTGCCGTGTCCACCAAACGCTGTACGTCGCCTACCCGGTGTCCGTACCCAGTGTTCCTGTTCCATCGACTTCACAACGAGATCGCCGGCTACATCGTCGAAAGAAGAATTTATAAAAATTTTTTTTTGAACAATATTGTAAAATTTTTTTTGGCTATGAGGCACTTTTCCTTCGATCTAATCTATAGAGCTTCTATATATTTCAAAATTACTGGATTTAGGCTTTCCTATCTTCTTTAATACCTGAGCTGGGGTCTATTCTTCCGGGTTTTCCAGGGTTTCCCTGTGAAGGCCAGTTCCCAAATGGGTAGACCTTTTTCCTAATTACACCAATCTACATCTTCCCTGGTTATGTACTCGGGATGCGGGTATACCCCGGTACATGTAAAAGCTACAGCTTAGGTATTCTCGTAACTTATTGTCTTAACATGTTACCCATACTCTCTATAGTAAAATTCTACTAATTCAAAATATTCCTCTTTTGAATAAACAACCCAACAAATTTTTTCTGTTAGCTCGCAAAGTGTATTATCATTAACTTTGCTCGCTGCGAGGGGCAATTGTAATATCTCTTTATATTCGATGAATTATTCAGATACAATTCTACCCTTGAATGACGTTTACTAATTTTCTATCTTCATACTCGCAGAATCCATGCGAAAAGTAGCTCATACAATAGCTATGCCATGAGCGCATAAGTATTCTATGTAGTACTCTCTCTGGTGGTTGTTAGAAAAAAAAAAAGAAAGGGAGTTTCCGAGATTGTCTTCGTGCCGATTAGCCTGTGCTTGGTTTGGAAGAACTGTAATCTGATTATTGAGATTTATTACAGAAGATAACTGATATGAACTGTACGATTAAATGGAAATATATATAGATGGCTCCTTCAAGTAAATGGTGTGTATTTTAAATTTGAGAATTAATGATATTTATCGATATATTGCGTAGTTGTTAATCAGAAGGGACTTCCGAAAGACTGGGTACGAACCTGCACTTAATAATCCAAGAGCTCCATTGCTTCTTCGGAAGGTTAAGCTTCATCAAAGCCAAATATCCGCTTGATCTGAGGTTTCCCGACTGATTATACAACGCTCCCAAAATTACGAGGCATTTTATTTGTGCAGATTAGCAGACTGCCGCAAAGCACGAGCCTGCAGAGAAGAAGAATCATCGCCTGATTTCATTCTAACAAGTAAAATTTCAGAATCATTTTGAGTGACTGAGCTATGACTGTATTTCCTATCATGAATGATTGATTGCTCGAACGAATTGAGAGCTACATAATCACGTAGAAAAGAAAAGATAGAAGGAAAAAAAATTACAATGTGCAACTCCAATTAGTGTTCATTCCAAGTTTGCAGTGGGGCTGTTGTACATTTGTGTTGTTGAGTCGGGTAGCAAAAACATAAGGAATGGTTCTATAATAAAAAACTGAGCAATAAATCACAACTTAAAGAAAAGAAATGGGGTGCCGAGCTCTGATACTTTCTACAAAACACTATTAAATTTGCCTACACTCTGTAAAGAAGCTGATCACACTCGGCTGCAGCCAAGTTCTTTCACTCACTCTTGCCACTCGAGTGGTGCTTTTCGCAACTGGACAGGTCAGCCTGTCCAACATAATTAGCTCCCTGTCAGGAAATGTGAGAGTGTCTGGTGCAACTATGCAGTGCATCTGGTGTCTCTGTTGCCGGTACCCAGGTGACCGAGCGCTGCAGCCAGTGGACGCCGTCTCAGCCATGCTGACTTCCCAACGAGTGGAGCACAATGTGTGTGTCATCGGGACACGTGAAGCTGACTGCAGTCGACAAACACTACCCGACTGTCGGAAAAGCTCCACGCCACTGTCAGAAGTGCTGTCGATACAGATGTGCAGGCGAAGCAGATTTGCCGACATCCACTGTACAATTGTCGAGCCTAATCTCCCAGTTGAAATATAGAAAGAGCTTCATTATTAGGACTTACCCACTGGAAGGAACAACGGAGACTGTGTCACCAGACAGTAGTAAGGTGCCATCAGATATCCTTGCAAAGAAATAGAATAGAATCCCAGGAAACAGTCTGCCCTACACCGTCTGGGATCACCCAAACATCTTAGGGTGGGCGTTCCCAGTTGCAGGACAACCGTGCAAAAATAGGATATTCTTCCACTTGATGGAGACATATCCTGCGAGTACAGAACAATGCGGAACTTGGGCCACTTTCTTTTTTGATCTCTAGTAGAATAAACCTGCACGACAAAGGACCTGACTGAGGCAAATAACAAGGCCTTCAGAGTTTGTGAGCTTTGTAATAACTGTTCAAAGGTGACGTGCACTCATAACAACACAGGAAAAATTTTCATCTTAGTTTATGGAAATTACAGGCAGTCATATTTACAACAATGAATGGTAATTAAATAAACATAAGAACAAAGACCGCTATGGTGTAATGTGCCATAAACAAATTGTAAAATAAGTTTTTAATTTTCCTAATATATGTACATTAAAAACATTGACTTTATAAGAGTTTTGCAACAACTGTTCAAAATTAATATACTCCCAACGACAAAATATTTCCAATTTATTTCATGACAATTATATGAAGTCATAATTACAACATATGAGCAAAAATTTATACGGCATTAATGTACCAGTAACAAATCTTCTATAAAGTAAGTTAGTATACCTTGGGATATGACTTGTTCTTATGTCAAATTTGAAAGTGATACTAATGCATTCAATGTTCAATTCTTCCATTTTAGGTATACCACCATATGTCATACAAGGTACTACCAAAAATCGGAGAATTTCGCTGTACAAATCACTTTGTACAGATCAGAAAACGTCCCAAAGTCCTCCATCAGCTTCAAAGTAGTCACCTCAAAGCATGTATGCAATGATCCCAGCATTGTTCCCATTTTAGGAACCATTCCTGGAAGTCCACAGGGAAAGGGTGTTCAGGACCTGTTGCGATTCCACTTTGATGTATTAAACTGAGTCAAAATGTCACCCTGTCAACGATTTTCATTTTCAAAAACGGGGGGGAAGTTGCACGGGACTAGGTCTGGTGAGTAGAGAGGATGGGAGACTTCCCATGTTATTTTTGGCCAGAAATTCATTCACATGTGAGGTGTGTATGGGTGCATTGTCACAGTCTTTATTTTTCCCACAACTCTGGCTGTTTGGGTCAAGCATTTTCCCTCAGTCATCTCAAAACATCAGAGTAAAACTTCCGTTGACAGTCTGGAAAAAAAAAGAAAGAGAGAGAGAGAGAGGAAGGGGAAGAAGATGAAGAAGAAAATTGGGTTCGACATCACATTTCTGCGAACTTGTTGACCTTTTTTCGGGCTTGGAGAAGACGGTGTTTTCCATCATGATGACTGCTTCATTGCTTCAGGGTCATATCTGTAGACCCAATATAAATCACTTGTTATGAATCTGGATAAGAATTTTGGACGCATTCAAACTTTTTGTAGCAGCTCGGAGCGGTCTGAATCATGAGGTTTCATCGATCAGTACTGATAAGGCTAGGGACAAACTTTGTTGCAGTTTATCTTGTATTCAGTTCATTGGTTAGAATTCGATGACTTGTACTGTACAACAGCGCAAGACTGTAAAAAAAAAAATCGTGAAATGTCTGCCTTCGCTCGTCGTGAATCGCCTGCTCTTCCATGACCATTTCTGATGTGCTTATTGACGGTCGACCAGAATGTTTGTCATCTTCCAAGATTCTTGTCTTTCCTTGTATCACCTGAACCACTCAAATGTCCTTGCTTGACTCAGTGCACTCTCACCAAATGCCGGGTTTCACCTGCAGTTCTTCAACTTGAAATGTAGTGTGATGCAAATCCATTGCTCCTCCAAGTTATCCATTTCACAATTTGCAGAACTGAACTCGTCGTGACACGCAGCAAAACGACTCACAACGGCATGCGCCAAAGTTGCTGGAAATTTGTGCTGCAGTAGGTAAAAAGTGTACTTTGAAACATCTAGCGGCGGAATGTCGTACTACTACTGATTTGAACGGTAAAATGAAATTCTCGGATTTTTGGACCTCGTACATCAAATCAAGAAAATGGCAGCCGAAGACTTCACAGTATCATTTAAGCTCATCACAGCTGTGGACCCAGTCATAATGAAGATTATACAATGATGGAAATTCTAAGATAACTAGTTCTTTCACTAAAGGTTTTTCTATCATATTTTTAGCTCACTTTAAACACACTGGCAATATTTCAAGAAAGGGAATGCACTGAATCATTCTAAACTTGCCGGACACACATTCTGCAGTCTCCTGTCGTTTTATCAAATTCATTTTACTACAGAGGGACTTCATTTTCCTCATATTACATGAAGTGTGTGTACATACACTGAGAAATGCGTAACTTACCACAGTTAATGGCAACAGTACAACACTTGCTTTATTGAATTATTAATAAACTGTCATGGATGCCAGTTTTAATTGATGGTTATTGTATACTAAAAAATTCTACTTCTTCATATTGCAATGTTTGTTTATCCCTGGAAAATTATTCACCTGTGAATTATGTCAGGAGAAGTTGAATTTATTTATGGTGCTTGAATAAATCTCATCAGAAAGAGCACGGTGTCGTAATACCCAATGCTATTTTTTCTTTTTGTTTAAAGTTTTTTGCGTGATGCCAAATTTGAATTTTTAACATTTAGGGCTTGCACAGGCAGGTGATTGGTAGGGATAGCATCTTGAAAAGAGAAAATGTTTAAGTCAGGTGATACTCAGGAATTACATTATGAAATGAGACACTAAGAGTTTTAGACAAATGTTGCGATTTGGGCAGCACATCCTGAGACATCAAGGAATTGTAAATTTGGTAATGGAGTGGAGATATGTGTGTGTGTGTGTGTGTGTGTGTGTGTGTGTGTGTGTGTGTGTGTGTGAGAGAGAGAGAGAGAGAGAGAGAGAGAGAGAGAGAGAGAGAGAGAGAGAGAGAGAGAGAGAGAGAGGGGGGGGGGGGGAATTGTAGAGGCAGATTAAGGCATCAGTACACTAAGGAGGTTCAAAAGGATGTGGGTTGCAGTAGTTATTGAGAGATGATGAGGCTCGCACATGATAGAGTAGTGTTGAGAGCTGAATCAAACCAGTTTTCGGACTGAAGACCATTGTATCAGTATTGCATTTACAATAGGAATGCTGCTGGATTGCTCGTGATCTGTTTCTTAATTCTTTCGTTGGTTACTATTTTTTGCATTATTGCTTGCACTGCTGAATTTCTATGACTTTGTATCGAATAAGGTAATTAACGATCACACTAGTTATTTTCTTTTTATCAGAAAACATTGAGAGAGGTAAATCGAGATTCAGGTAGAACCACAGAACGGTTAGTTCTGAGCCAACTGCTGCAGCCATTACAGTAATCTCGCATGTTGTACCACTTTGTGTTTAGTTTTAGATGGTCTTTGCTCAACTATCTCAAAACTCACTCTTATGTTACCTGATGGTGTTGCAGTTCTCCAGCGTTGGAAATGAAGGAGATCAGGTTGGAAAACATCTGAAGGTATACACAAGTATCGCACGGCCAGTGCTTTGTTCCATGAGATACGGTGTTAGCAGTGGATTCTAACTGTATAAATAGTGCTTGAAACATACACATGTATTACGGCCAGGCCCCTAAGAACAGTAGAGGGCAGTGCAAATGCCATAAGAGAGATTTTGGCTTATGAATCTGTGGGTGTGCCACTGGAGTTTTCATCTGAGGAAGAATTGCCACAACCTGTAGTTTCAGATTCTTCGTGAGAAGATGGCGTGACTCTGCGTGATGATTTACTGAGTACTGATGAAGGAAGTATGCATTTTTGTAAGTTTATTTTATAATTGTTAATATATGTGCTACACACACACACACACACACACACACACACACACACACACAACACACACACTCTTCTCAGTTGCAACAATTATGTTTATAAAATTACCAAGTAAGCAGCAATCGCAAAATCATGTTTTATTTATTCAGTTTTGCAAATCGAAAAGTTTGACCTCTCCTTAAGTCAGTATTGCTACTGAGGGCACATATTTGTTGAAAGCACCGATGATGGCTGTTAATCAGTTGAAATCGATTTGTAAAAGTGAATAAATAAAACACAATTTTGTGACCGGTTGTGCTTATTTGGTAATTTTATGGTTTACGGTTGCTGCACAACTTGGAAAGCACATGGAGCCCACCATTCATAAATTATGTTTATATGTTGCAACTGTACTCGAATAAGGAAAGAAATGTCACAAGTATTCGATCTCGTGGGGAAATACCGGTCCCTGTCAAGGAGATAAAAGAAGAGGTGTTGTTGAAGAACAATGGTACGACATTGGCTGTTTATTAGGGGAAAGAGCAATGAGAATAATCTGATTTCCAGCATTTTGCATCCTTATGTGGAAATTGAGGCCGATTTGAAAAAGAAGCCATTTATAGTTACATTATAACTGCTCTAGGTAGGGAACAGATGCGCTGGACCAAATGGATCATAAATAACCAGTCAAGAACCATCAAGATATTGGCCTGTTCACACAATTTACAACTTGCCGAATTTGCTTGTGGCGAATAAATGGCTACTGTACAATGCCGAAATGCAGGGACTCGTACTGCAGCTGGGGAGCTTGCTGAGAAGTACAGAGCAACCAGGAAGGCTAGTACAGTTTGGCCACAAGAAGAAGAGCACGCTCTGAGAGGGGTGCGGGAAACGGAGTAAGTGAGCTCCACCCACAGTGCAAAGGCGCCGAGGGGTGACGGACAGTGCAGAGGGAATGAGCCGCGCAAACATCGTGCAGTGCCGGCAACGTGCTTGCATTCACACAAAATTTGTGCTCTAAGCAGCACTGACAGTGCCGCCTATAAGCCAGTGCCGCTGCTGCCGCAACAGCTGTCAGCTGCTACATATTGCGCACCTACAAAAGGAAAAATTGAGAAGGCCGTAACAAAAAATTTACAGGATTTGTGAAATCGAAGTTGGCAGTTTCATACTGAACGACAGTACTTGTGGCTGCATCAACTCTCAAAGGCAATTCAGAATTGAAAAGAACCAGTAGAAAAACATACACTGTGGGAAATAAAAAGAGAATGAATAAAATGTTGAACATTTATTCACACGTGAAATGTATTTACACACAAATCCTTCCAAGTCAGATTCATTAAGTTCCTCACCTGTGCACAATGCATTATTGTTGCTACTGTCTAATTCAACTGTACCAGTATTGATAATGAATTGGTCTATTGCAGTGGTTCCCAGCCTTTCTCAGACCATTATCCCTTAGAGCAATCAGACATTAGCTAGTAACACCTCGCCCCCCCCCCCCCACCCCCGCCACCCACACACACACACACACACACACACACACACTTTCACCAACTTTAGTGGGGGAAGACATTTTATTGGAACAATTTTACTTATAAAATGATGAAAGGTGTGTGTGTGTGTGTGTGTGTGTGTGCGCGCGCGTGCACACAAAGTAATTTGCAGCGTATTGCAACAGCTACCTACAACTCCTCCTCAGAAAAGAAAGCTAACTCTCCACAGTGAGGGTACACACTTGTTACAAAACAATCTTCTCCTGCATTACTCCTCTCCATTGTGGCACTTGCTTGACCTGCACACTGCAATCCAATTTAATATCAACCAAGTTCAGATGTGTGCACTATACTCACTGTTCGTAAATTACTTCATTGCTGCACTCCTTACTCTGGAACTGGCAGAAATTCGATGTCTCCAGGTGTAAATGCTTTGTGTTTAACTACTCTAACAATGATGATAAGAAGAACAACAACACTGTGTATGGCGCTATAGTAGCCCTTATTATTTACAGCTGTGTCATGCTATCAATTGATTCATTTACCCATTTTGAAATGAGTAATGAAGCAATTTCTGGATTACTGCAGGTACTATTTACAGCTTTGAGAAAACATTTTCTTGAGATATTTCACATTTGTTACATATACTCTATGTGATCAAAAGTATCCGGACACTTCCAAAAACAAGCATTTTTCATATTAGGTGCATTGTGCTGCCACCTGCTGCCAGGTATTCCATATCAGCAACCTCAGTAGTCATTAGACATCGTGACACAGCAGAACAGGGAGCCCCGTGGAACTCACGGACTTCGAATGTGGTCAGGTGATTGGGTGTCACTTGTGTCATACATCTGTACATGACATTTCCACACTCCTAAACATCCCAAGGTCCACTGTTTCAAGTGTGATAGTGAAGTGGAAACATGAATGGACACGTATAACACAAAAGCGTTCAGGCCGACCTCGTCTGTTGACTGACAGAGACTGCCGGCAGTTGAAGAGGGTCGTAATGTGTAATAGAAAGACGCCTATCCAGACCATCACCCAGGAATTCCAAAGTGCATCAGGATCCACTGCAAGTACTATGACAGTTAGGTGGGAGGTGAGAGAAATTGGATTTCATGGTCAGGCAGCTACTCAGAAGCCACATATATGCCGGTAAATGCCAAACAACGCCGTAGTTTGTGTAAGGAGCGTAAACGTTGGACCATTGAACAGTCGAAAAACATTGTGTGCAGTGACGAATCACGGTACACAATGTGGCCAACCAATGGCAGGGTGCGGGTATGGCGAATGCCCGGTGAACATCATCTGCCAGTGTGTGTAGTGCCAACAGGAAAATTCGAAGACGGTGGTGTGGTCATGCTTTTCGTGGAGGGGGCTTGCAATCCTTGTTGTTTTATGTGGCGCACAGGCCTACATTGATGTTTTAAGCACCTTCTTGCTTCCCACTGTTGAAGAGCAATTCGAGGATGGCGATTGCATCTTTTAACACAATCGAGCAACTGTTCATAATGCACAGCCTGTGGCAGAGTGGTTACACAACAATAAAATCCCTGTAATGGACTGGTCTGCACAAAGTCCTGACCTGAATCCTACAGAACACCTTTCGGATGTTTTGAAACGCCGACTTCGTGCCAGGCCTCACCGACCAACATCGATATCTCTCCTTAGTGCAGCACTCCATGAAGAATGGGCTGCTATTCCCCACGAAACCTTTCAGCACCTGATTGAACGTATGCCTGTGACAGTGGAAGCCGTCATCAAGGCTAAGGGTGGGCCAACACCATACTGAATTCCAGCATTACCGATGGAGGGTGCCACAAACTTGTAAGTCATTTTTAGCCAGGTGTCAGGATACTTTTGATCACATAGTGTATGTCTAACTTTTCATCAGCAATGTACAGGACAAAGCCCAACATGTGTGTGTTTTGGGTGGACTATGTGAGGCCACAGTAATGCTAGAGTGTCTTACAAAATTGTGATTGAAAATAATTTAGTTTCATGACTAAAACAAAAATCGAATCATTTAGTTTTTATCTCTCAGGTGGCAATTACACCAAGGTAGGGAACCATAGGTCTATTGCGATTTTGACGACACCATTGCAACTCCAGTAATCTCCCAGTTGCTGGACCTTCCTGCAGTACCCTCTCAGTTAGCAACAGAAGCGATTAACATGCAGTCTTATACAGATTGTCTTTGGATGTCTCTCTTGAATTGCTGTGACCCTTAAACAAATGTTT
Organism: Schistocerca americana; assembly: GCF_021461395.2. Lineage (NCBI taxonomy): Eukaryota > Metazoa > Arthropoda > Insecta > Orthoptera > Acrididae > Schistocerca > Schistocerca americana. The sequence goes on along the minus strand of NC_060129.1, from coordinate 126,619,709 downwards.
TAGTTTTGCCCATACCAGTTTAACTGCACTCAAATCACAAAAGGTGGCAAATGGAAAACCATGTGACCTTTATTTTTTGCCATTTTCCGACATCCTCACTTTGGTATCACACCTTGTGGATGTTTGGTCCACCTGCATATTATGGTATAGAGAACTGTCCATCCAGTGACTGACTTTGGAGGAAGATTTGGGAGAACCATCATTTGTGTACCACCTTTCAAAGTTTCCAGAATTTGTTTGACCATGGCAATCACTTTTTGTAGATTTATACCAGAATTTAGTTGGGCTTCCCTGAAACACCTTCCTCAACCCAATAACAACATTTTTAGAGGAGACTCCCCACCCCGTAACACCATCATCATCATCCTTCTGCCAACATTTACTAACCATCATATTGCTGTCTGGCAAGATAGAGTATTTCTGTAGCTGCTACACTAATATATTTCATTTCTCCAATGAAACGTGACTGCCAATGAATAATGTCTTGATGCGATAGCAGTGAAGACCTCTAGTCTGCACTTCTCTCCCTGCGAGTCCCATGGATGACAAAATATTCCACCGCGTTTTAAAAGGATTTTCGTATAGCTGAAAAGGTTTTCTTTTTTCTGAAGAGTGGAGAAACCTGGATGGAATAATGAAATATTATCAAAAGAATAGATTGCTACTCACCATATGGCACAGATGCTGAGTCTGCACCTACTAAACACGTAAGACTTTCTGCGAAAACGGCCAACATACAGGCACGCATTCATGCAAATGCAGCTCACACACATATGACCATTGTCTATGACTGCTGGGGCCAGACTGTGAGCAACCGTGGATGATGGGAGAAGCAATCTGGTGGTAGCTGGAGCAGAGGGCGGAGTGAGGGTAGGGCAGTTAGATGCAATCGAGTGGTTAAAGAGAGGGAGGGTGGGGGTGTGGAAAAGGAGGGAAGTAAAAGTGCACTAGTGGAAGAGAAGGTTGTGAAGTGGGAAAAGGGAAGGGAATGGGTAGGTGAATGACTAACAAAGGTTGAGTGACCCCAGGACAATTATGGGAACACAGGATATATTGCAGGGAGGGTTCCCACCTGCACAATTCAGAAAATCTGGTGTTGGTAGGAAGGATCCAGATGGCACAGGCTATGAAGCAGTCATTGAAAATAAGATATCGTGTTGAGCTGCGTGCTCAGCAATTCAGTGGTCCAGCTGTTTTTTGGCTACAGTTTGTCAGGGACCATTCATGTGGACAGACAGCTTGGCGGTTGTCATGCCCAGGTAGAACAAAGCACAGTGGTTGCAGCTTAGCTTGTAGAGCACTTGACTGGTTTCACAGGTAGCCCTGCCTTTGAAGAGATAGATGGTGCTTGTGACTGGACTGGAGTAGGTGGTGGTGGGACAATGTGTCGGTCAGGTCTTGCATCTAGGTCTATTACAGGGGTCTGAGCCATGAGGTAAAGGGTTGGGAGCAGGGGTCGTGTCGTGATGGATAAGGATACTGTGTAGGTTTGGTGGGTGGTGGAATACCATTGTGGAAGGAGTGGGGAGAGTGGGTAGGACATTTCTTATTTCAGGCCATGATTAGAGGTAGTTGAAACCCTGGTGGAGAATGTGATTCAGTTGCTCTATTCCTGAGTGGTATTGAGTCACAAGGGGACTGCTCGTTGTGGTTGGATGGTGGAACTGTGAGAGGTGCTGGCTGACTAAAGAGGTAAGGCAAGGGAGATCTATTTCTGTACAAGGTTAGGAAGGTAATTATTGTCTGTGAAGCCCTCAGTGAGATCCTTGGCATAAATAGAGAGAAGGGGTGGCAGCTGTCGAAGTGTTAGTGGTGGCTGATGCGATACGTGAGTGGACTGAAGTCGACTGACTCTTACCGACTTCTGCCGATTCAGGACTGGAGACGCCTCATTATTCTCTTTGTGAAAAAACTGTACCTGTGTCAGTCCCAAAGATATTCCCGAGAGATGAGAAAAGCGAACACGTTGTTTTGCGAAGTCTGACTGCACTGGAAGCAAATCATTTGTGAAGTGTCATATGTGTTAGCAAACTGTCTGCAATAAATGCAGAGCAAAAATGCTATTATTTTTGTTCATTATGACACCCAGAAAATGTGTGTCAGTTTTCTTAGCAACAGTAGATAAATTGAGAAAAGCTATTTCATTTTTGTTGATTTTGTAACAAAATATCCAGCACTTCAAAGAACAGATTCATTGGTAGCCACAATAACCCAGTGAACCAGGATAATAAAAGGGGAAGATACCTAGCCGATACGTGACCCAGCCGCTGTTCGAGGTATGGCCAAATATCAGCAGTTAGAGTGTTAAGGAGTTGTAATACTAGATCTTAAACCTTTGCATGACACATAGGCCTCTGTGTCTTGTACAAGAAGTTAAAGGGGGGCTATGTTGCCAACACTGGAGACAATGAGAGCCTGGGGCACCAATCTAAATACGTTTCAGTTAGTTGTCGAGTGCCTGGTGTAGTGGTTGCTGTGACGGTTCGATTCCGGCACGAGTGGCCACCACTTTGAATTCCCACCGAGTGGCACCTCTGGTGGCCACCATAACTGAGACAGCCCTCTGGGATCGGTTGCGCCTGAGCTACTGGGCAGCGTGTGGGCAGAACCTACTGGAGGTGGACGACAGAAACTTCTCGCTGCAACAGAGAAATCTGATAAAGAGTGGATGCGGTTTCTGTCCTGATGTTCCATTGCACTGGTCAGAGCACTCGCTCGGTCAACCGGAGGTTCCAAGTCGTCATCGGATCAAGTGGGCATGAAGAGTTTTACGAAGGGGCCCACTGGAACTGCTGCATACCGCCGTTCACAGAATCGTGGACTCTGAGTGATCCGTTAAAGAGCCACACAAAAAAATAAATGATGTTGGTCGAGATGTCCATTTGCAACTGTTAAGCCTATGTGGATTCGAGTGGCCGTTACAGCTTGTAAAGGCGTATTCACTGCTCAAATGATTGAATAACTTGATTGGTTGTATTGAAGTTTGTTATTATAGCGCATCACGATTATTATATTGAGTCCACGTGGTTTTGGATGGGCGTGCTTGCCTTCACAAGAATCATATGTGCTACTCAGTTGATTACTTTGTATCCTGTTATTTATTTCATTATTGTTGAAAAAGTTGTCATTCACATTTTGAAGGAGTGCTCTATATGGGAAATAATAACGTGTGAGCTATCAATTCGACGTACTAATGGACTTGTCTATTGTGTAAGGACTACCTCTGGTCATTTTAATGTTATTCTGAAATGCAGGATGGTGAACTCAGTGCATAAATTTAAACCCTTTCTTGTGAGTCGATTTCTGTCTGTCATGTTAGTTGATGGGATTTGATTTTTATTTACAGATAATCTGTGGGCCCTTCTAAATTGTTATTCTAAATGCAGGAAGGTGACCTAATATATAATTTGAAAGTTGTTCTGGTTGATTCTAAGTACACTTATGTCAAGCTAGTTCATTAGCTGCTGCCTTAATAATAGTCATTTGTTAAAGATAAAAGGGGAATGAAAGTTTCAATTGTAATTTTCCCTGTCCTTAAAAATTGTATTTAAAAAAATTGCGTGATTAAAGTTGTTGTATCAATTCTCTTACAAGGCTAACTGGGGGTTCACCTCTTGAAAGAATTTTTCCTTAAATATGTGTGTGTAATAAAACCATGAAACTTTGTTCATTGGAATGTCATTACATATGACTGTAAACCCCAGCACCACCACTATGTCACAGTTGCGGCCTCAGCTGCTTCCAGGTAAGGCGAAACTTCACTTTTCATATAGTACTACGGGCCATTCTGGTTCCGTGTCATGCAAAGGGTTAATTACTTTACTTAGTTTTTCTAATTTACAACAAAAATGATTTTCCTAATTTAAAAGAAAAGTGAAAATTTCTCTACATATTAATATGATGAATCTTTGTTTACTGACAAATGAAAAAAGGTCTTTACTATAAATGTTGTGTAGCCTTCATGGTTGCTGATGATAAATTTAACATATTCAATCACAGCAACAGTCTGACAACAAACACTACACAAATTTAAAGGATTGTGAAAATGTGTAATCTCAAAATGCCAAAGTTCCGAAGATGGAGTAATGTTTCTGATAGAATCCTGAACAACAAAATGCAAGTCCTCAGAAGCAGTGTCACAAATGAGATCATCACTGTGTGGTTTGGGACTGCAAGAAATGGATAGTCATCATAAACAGTACAAATTCATGTACAATACAGATAAAAAATTACTCAACAAACAGTGGTATAAACAAACACATACAAAAGTTACGGATATGTGAAGCTTTCGAAGCCCGTGACTCCTCCTCCTTGCAGGAGGGCTGAAGGGGAAGGAGGTTTAGGAAATGGGGAGGATTATGGAAAAGTAGAAGTCACCTAAAACCCCGGGTTGGGGGAGATTTAGCGGATGGGATTAGAAGGAAATATGTTTTCAAAAATTGATTATTTTTGTTGACAAATTTAAGTACTTAACTGTTAGACAAATCTGTAGAAAAACAACAAAGAAAAATATACCTCTGGTATCCAGCTGAGGATGTGGTGGCAAGATGTGAACTAAGGTATGTGCGTCAGTTGATTAAGCAAATGTAGCAATTTTTACACTTCCATTACAAATGCTGTACAAAGAAAGTAGTACTTTGTGTCTACGATTATACCGGATGTGGTGGGATAACCAACTGGAAAATAACATGGTGTAACTTCCTAAAAGCAGATAAATAAATAGCTAATAAAACACCGTAAAAATGAATATAACAACTGTGGACATTGAAAGTTAATGGCAAAAGTTGAATCCAGATTACAGAAGAAACAAGGTTTCCAAGGTCGAGTCTTGGTGTCACATGAAAGCAGAGGGTAGTAAATATGGGCATACAACTTGGAGGTTGTCAAACTTTTTTGTTCAAGATTCAATACTGATATTGTGAGGTGGCACCTAGGGCTGTGTGTGTACCAGTCTTATTATTAATTGGTAATCATAATAAATTAGCATGTTATGAGCCACCAACAGACTACCTATAGTAAGGGTGCAATAAGCTGGCCCCCCAGGTACTGATTGTTTAAAGTTGGGGGTGTTCAAAACACTTTGTATCGACTGTTCTGTTTGATTTCTGCCACTCTCGGGGATCCCAAGGTTGGCACTGCAATTGCTTCATGAAGTATTGTGTTGTCTGTGTGAGGGGAAGATTGATTAATAACAGTAATATACTGTACTTGCATTTAAATGGCTTATGAAATAAGACACGGTGTCACAAATGTCTACTAAACATTTTGAATGCCAATAATTTAATTTCATGCTCCTTGCTACGAATATGAACTGCATTTTAAGATGACCGTATCTGTAATGCGAATCCACGTTACTTCTGTTTGAAATTCATACCCGCTCAGATATGAAGCAGACTGGAAGACAACAAATAAAACATTCCCCTCACATGTCCCCTGGCCCACCAAAAATTAAAATTAAGCACATCATACACTATTACTGTTTCTGTAATTATTTGTTTGTTACTGAGCAGAAAAACTACATTCTTCGGAAGTTCAGCTGTTAGCTGCTATACAGGTACTACAGCATTATAAAATATGGCTCAGAACAGCAGGCTGCCCAAATACTTTATTCGGGCTACGGTTTGACAACCACTGACTTAAAAACTTGAAATATAAATGTAAGTATTTTGTATTCATATGGCAAAAGCCACATAAATAGAGAGTAACAGAACTTGTCTCAAAATATTCTCAGCTACTAGTTAGGGGGAAGATACCTTAGCAGAGCTTAAGGGCAGTGGATTAATGACAACAGCATCTCTCTTAGTTACAGTTACTTGCAGAAAAAGCTCTGACATATCTGAGCAAGTAGTGGCAAATGGCATAGGACGCCTCAAAGTCCCTCGATAGTCGATGGAGGTTCGTAGATGGAACCTGTAAGATTCCATTCAAACTTTTATGGGTGTGATACTGATATTTTCACTGTGGAACAATGAACAGATCAACATGTTTAGCTCATATAGTAAAAGTTGTGCATATGAAATTGTAATTCCTAACCAGCCATTCACATTATGATTAGTAGTTTAGACATGCAGGGCATTATAGTGTGCAGATTAAATGGCTGCTACAGTGCGCTGCCATTTTGCGCATCCCTCCTGAGTATTAATCAATTCTCCCAACCTTCCTCAATTTGCCAATGCAGGAGAAATGTAAACTGAAAAACCTAGGCTTTCCCCGACTTCAACTTTAAGGTCACCATTAGATTTCATCTGTGTTTTTGAATCTGGTAAACTGAGAATAGTAGATCTGAATGTAGTGTAGTGTAGTCTTTCATTTTGCCTCACCAAACACAGTGTCCCCACTCTTCGCATAATTACCACCCATTTAAGCAGTAACCTGCCTCATTTAACTCATTCAGTGCAGTAACCTGCCTGCATACATTTTACACAGTAAATGCCCTTCCCCCATTCCCATTTCACTCAATAACATGTATCTTCACCCTTTTGGCACAGTAATCTGGCCTCCCCAACCAATATGAGGAACAAACCTGGCCAACAATCCGTTTGATGCACTCAACTTCCCCTCAAGCCATTTCACACAGCAACCTCCACGTAGTGATCAACTGGCCACCCCATTTCACACAGTAATCCAACCCAACTAATGTCTTGTAGTAGCATGCCTGTCTAATCCATTTGATGCAGTAACCTGCCCACCACCCAACTCACACAGTAACTGGCCTTCCTCCACTCCTATTTCATTTCACTACCTGCACCCCATCCAGTAACCTACTACCACTTCATTTCACATAGTAACCTGCCCCAATCCATTTCATGTATGAGGGGCATTCAACAACTAATGAAAAACATTTTTTTCGCACCCAATTGCAGTTGACAAAATGTGGAATTTGTTGTGGTGCTTCAGTCCCTGTAGTTTCATGAAGTTCCAACATGTGGCACATTATACAAAGTGTCTGTAATGAGGTGCATTCCAAGCACAGAGCCGTCATTGAGTTTCTGTTGGCAGAAAACTAGACCACTGCTGATATTCGTAGGCACTTGCAGAACGTCTACAGGGACCTGGCAGTGAACAAAAGCACAGTGAATCATTGAGTGAGGCATCTGTCATCATCACAAGAAGATTGCGCAAACTAGTCCGATCTCTCACATACAACCACAGGCATCACCGCAATCAAAAGCCTCGCTGTTCAACTGGACGTCACTGTTGGTTGTGATAACACACCTGTCCACCAGTTGGGGTACGCAAAGGTATGTGCCCACTGCATTACTTGCTGCCAAAAGAAGACTGCAAAGAGCAATGAAGGACCATCTGTGCCATATTGTTTGTGCGCTCATCGCCACAATTTTTTGTCAAACATCGTCACAGTCGATGAAACATAGGTTCATCACTTCAAACTGGAGAACCGAGCGAGGTGGCGCAGTTAGCACACTGGACTCGCATTCGGAAGGACGACGGTTCAAACTCGTCTCCAGCCGTCCTGAATAAGGTTTTCTGTGATACCCCAAAATCATTTCAGGCAAATGCCGGAATGGTTCCTTTGAGAGGGCACGGCCTCTTTCCTTCTCCATCCTTCCCTAATCCGAGCTTGTGCACGGTCTCTAATAACCTCGTTGTCGACGGGACATTAAAGACTAATCTCCTCCTCCTCCTCCAACTGGAAACAAAACAGCAAGCACTGGTGCCACACCACCTCTTCTCCGAAGAAATGTTCAAAGCAACACCTGCAGCTGCTAAAGTCATGGTGACGGTCTTCTCAGACTGAAGGATTGGTGATCCGACATTGACCAGTAGAATGGTACCATGTAGGCGTACGGCCATCGCATTGAATGGAGACTATGTTGAAAGCTAGAGCTTTGTAGCCAAAGGAGTGGGGAAACAATATGATGTATGGGAGTTCTGAATAAAGCCAACATCCTTACAGAAAATGTATGTGTTGCATTACTTACTGAATGCTCCTCATAGTAACCCGATCTCAAACAATTTCACAAGTTAACAGTGCTCCCAGGCACCTTCATACCGCCCCCCTCCCCTCCCTTCACACATCTTCCCAACTGCAAGTACATATTTCACCATCACACTCAAATATTTCTCTGATATTCCTATAGCAATCGCTGATGTGAATTACAGTTTTCTTTTGTAATTTAGAGTGGCACGATTTGCCTCCTACCTTGTGTCACTTCTATTTCTTCTCCAGAACCCTTCTCACACGCAGCAGCTTAGCATGTAAACATCTCCATACTTGAAGTTAAGGAGTTGGATAACAACAATTACTTTTGACTATGCTTCATTTAGAAAGCACTGTTGCTAACCCTTGTCTTAACAATGACAAGATTTTTGTTATTCAGTTTAAGGTGAACCCCCCCAAAAAAGTTTTTTTCTGCTATATAAATATTTGCCCTTTTCTGGACACACTGATGCATAATTTTTGAAAAAAATCTGTTTAAATGTATTTTTAAAGTTTTTTTTAACTTTTACTTGGCACATCATGATGTCTACATTAGTCTAGATTAGGTGTGTGTGATACAGTTATTTCTTTCAATGATGTGGGAATTGTGAGAGATTAAAAGTCCTGGATCAGCTGCGAATAAATATAGGGCAGAATATGGCAACTACATTGCAAGCCATGGACCGATTAAGAATACGTAAAATTGAAATTTCTGCTCAGCAAATGACCAAGGAGGCAAGAAAGAAAAGAAGAACGAAGAATTTAGGTGAAGGAGGAGGATCAGATTATGGACAGGGCTGCTTTTAGCCAGTTTCATTTTTTAAAAAACAAGAAAGGTGTGTTTCTATAGACTTATTACTTATTTTAAACTTGAATTTTCTCAAAACTGTAAATTTTCATGCAAAAGATCCATTTTCTCATGAACCAATAAACATAAACACATAAATTTATGGGGATTGTTTATATAGAGGAGGTGATTATATGGGTCTACAACAGTGTTTTGAGAGTTATATAATTGATGCCATGTTGTATAAAACACAATAATTCGTTCAAATAAACAGACAAATTTATAAAAAATTGTATCTCAGGTTAGACTATGTGTACTTTTTCGATTCTAGATTGGTGAACTAAATACATTCAGATAATCAATCGGCAAAATTTTGGTGGTGATATCTTCAGTAGTTTTAGAAATAATAGCTTAAACGTTGAAAGAATTTAGCATTGATGGCATAACGGGTGTGATCTCATCTTAACTGAAGTTGGAAGAAGATCAGTTTGATGAAGTGTCGATTTGTGCACCACCACATACCATTACCTGGAGATTTGCACACTCCAGAAGAGTCGGACCTTTGCAGTTTAAATGTACTACATGATGTCTGATCTATTCTATCCTGTGTAATTCAAAATTATTTGTTGCATCACATTCAATACCAAAATAGTCTGCAGTCACTAAACTTACCTGCTCACTAACAATAATTCAGTACCTGATCACCAGCAAGCCAAGAAAGAAAGAAAGAAAAAAGAAAAAAAGAATTAATTAATTATAATGGGCTATTCTCAGGAGAAATTGTGATGCACTCTCATGGTTCAACTCTGATTTTTATACTCGATTCTTGTGGCTATCACTGTGACTCATCCTGAATTCCGAATACCGTATGTACTCGAATCTAAGCCGCACCTGAAAAATGAGACTCGAATAAAGGGGGGAAAAAAAAAATCCCGAATCTAAGCCGCACCTGAAATTTGAGACTCGAAATTCAAGGGGAGAGAAAAGTTTTAGGCCGCATCTCCAAATCGAAACAAAGTTGGTCCATTGTAATATGAGACACAATGTAGGTCGAATGAATGACGATACAGCTACAGTAGTTTGGTTCGAGTCGTAAGCTTAGCAGTTAAGCTTTACCAGGTAGCCATTGCTATGCGTCAGGTGCTCCGTCCGTATTTATACGGGTACCCTTCCTTTTTCACGTGCTACGTTTAGTTTGAATTGATTGCTTATTTTTCTTTGATCCGATAACTGCCGTTATCCTCGTTATAGCTGCTTACGTCACTCTTAAGCTGAAAATGTATTACTGTACTGTTCGTCGCATTCTGATAGTGCGTGTTTACGGTCTGTCGCCGCTCGCGGCATGGCTTGCTTTTGTGCGCGGTAACACCGCTTACAATAAAAAAAAAAAAAAAAAAAGAGAGGAATTGTCTCATCAGCGAAAAAATGGCAAGAGACTGCTATTTGTTGTTACTTCTTTGATAATGATCAACAAGAACCAAATAATAGACTGCGTATGATAGAACATGTTCTGAACGAGAGTTAGGCGAAAATGTTTCTCTGTTTGAAAATCTTTGCGGCCGCTTCTTTAGTACATCAAATTCTGCACAGAAATCAGAGTCATCTTAGATTTAAAAATCTAGTCAGTTGCCGTGCTTCATTTCTGACTGCATCACTATTAGGCATAAGAATAATACGAATATAAACATGACACGATACGTATATTCTTCCGCGTTTGCTGTTGCCTCACTCTAGTTTCGTAGTTTATTAGGCAGACAGGATTTAAATGAGATAGCAGCAAACACGAAAGAATACATGGCAAAATGTTTATATTCGTATTGTACTTATGGTGAAGAGAATACTGCGTGTGATTCACATTTCATCAGGTCCCTATTAGCAACCATTTGTATTTGTATTTACTTCGTTGGATAATGTATGAAAATGCAGTGGTCGAAACTCGGGGCGGATAAAAAAGCTCGTCTTCCACTTTTTTAAATTTATTTACTGGCGCAGAGGTTTTGGCGCCAGTATTTATCTTTGTGCCTACAAAGCATGCCTGTGTCGCGCTACATATATTCGACGGCAGAAGTTAATTGTGGCGGCACCTACCAACATTTTTCAGTACTTCCGCTTGCTTTGCACTCGATTCTACGCCGCAGGCGGTTTTTTGGATTACAAAAAATGGAATAAAAGTGCGGCTTAGATTTGAGTAAATACGGTAATTAAGATTTGGAAAAATGCTAGCATCAGCAACTCTCTCCATTTCAGCTTTCCCTCGATTTTATTATATCATGGGTGAGTTACACAACCTATTTCAAGCAGAGACCTGCCCCCACTCCCTTTTCATGCATTAGCCTCCCTCACAGCCATTTCGCATCATACTTGCTTCCCTTCAGTTTTCATGGCCAATCTCCCCTCTCCCCATCCTTTTAGCTCTGTGCAAGTAGTAATCCCCTCAATCTTTAAATAATCAGATTCCAGTGTATTAAACAATTGTGTAACAAACAATCAGTTATGAAATCTCTTAGTCACACTTATCATTTCTTACAAAGTATTGGATGGTTATAATTAAACTGACGGAGTTGCGAGTGCTGCAGTGTGGGCCATATATATTGCGGGATGATGAAACACCGTAGGCATGTTCATTAATTGGAGCCCTTGTGTAGTATACTGAACAAAATAACGGTTTCATTTTCTGCCACCAGGTGAAAATATGGCATTGTAAGTAGTCAGAGCCCCGGTAGCTGAGTGGTCAGCGTGACAGACTGTCAATCCTAAGGGCCCGGGTTCGAGTCCCGGCTGGGTCGGAAATTTTCTCCGCTCAGGGACTGGGTGTTGAGTTGTCCTAATCATCATCATTTCATCCCCATCGACGCGCAGGTCGCTAAAGTGGCGTCAAATCGAAAGACCTGCACCAGGCGAACGGTCTACCCGACGGGAGGCCCTAGCCACATGACATTTCCATTTCCATTTCAACATCAGTATGCTGTTTGTCATTTGGCAACACGTGTTTATTTCTTTCGTGAAGTGGCTGTTGGTGTATCAGCAGTGTCACGTGCCCTCACTTCACTTCACGTGACATTGCGGAGAGGTTTGGTATTTAAACTGAGACATTGGCCCAAGTTTGGTGATGAGGAACTTTGTCATCACTTCTCCTCCCGTTGCTGGCCAAATAATGGCAGTGAAAATTGTTTCCACCACCAGGATTCGAACCGGCTCATTCCTAGGACGAACGTCTTGCACGAGCGCGTGTTAGCGACCTGAGCCACAGAGGCAGGTGCTTATGTGACTGTGTGGTGTAGTTTCACAGCTCCATCATTCTCAGTTTGTTTCTCATTGAGGGCCTATTAAGTGTACAGTGACACCACCATGTTATAAGGGTCTTCTCATGCAACATGCAGTTCCAGTTTTGCAAGAACGTAACTATGTCCACACCACTATTTTCAAGCAAGATGGGGCAACACCACATATACGTGGCTGTTCTATAAAGAATGATCATAATTGTTTTTGACAATGTACCTTTACTCATCCTCATAATTTTGATGGTCCTTTCCAAAGTAGTCTCCCAGGGATGTGATGCACTTGTCCCAGCATTTCTGCCAGTCCTCAAATAATGCTGGAAACCATTTTTTGAGAGGTCCTTCAAAATCGCCTCTGCAGCCTTCACCACTGCTTCTGATGATTGATAATGTCTCCCAATAAGGCGTTTCTTCATGTTAGGGAATAAAAAAAGGTCACATGGGGCTAAATCTGGACTCTGGGAGGGTGAGGGATGCACTTCACATTGATTTTTGCAAGATATTCAGCAACAACATTGGCAATGTGCGGCCACGCTTTATCGTGGTGCAGCATCCAGCCTGCTTCACGGCAATGTGGTATTTTGCGCCTGATATGGACTTGCAATGTTTCCAGGACATCCCTGTAGTATTGTCCAGTTACTGATGTGTGTGTAGGTACAACATACTGACAAACCATTCCATGAATATAAAAAAAAATGAGATGACCATAACTTTCCCAGCAGAAGCAACCACTTTTGCTTTTTTGGGGGTCAGTGATGAAGGAGATTTCCACACTGAGCTTTGCTGTTTGCTCTCAGGATCAAAATGATGTAGCCAAGTTTCATCAGCAGTGATTACATTTGAAAGAAACTTTGGATCTTCCTCTAACATCAACTTTAACTGCATGCAGACATGCACGCGAATGTCATTTTGGTAGGGAATCGACAGTCTTGGAATCCATCGCTGACAAACAAGTGTCGTGTAAGTTTTCTGTCACCAGTGTGTGGGTGACACCTAATGAAACATTCAGTATGTCAGAAAGTGATCTTAAGGTAATTCGTTGATCCTATCTCATTATGACAGCAGCAGTGTTGATGTTTTCTTCCATAAGAGCAGTAACTGGAGCACCGGGTCCATCTTCCTTTGAAATTGACTGTCTCCCCTCTTTAAAACATTTTAAACCACCTTCGAGCTGTGCTGTAGGGAAGAACAGACTCTCCATAGGGCTCCTGTAACATTGTATAGGCCTCAGCTGAAGATTTGTTGAGACGAAAGCAGAATTTCAAAGCCGCACATTGTTCCTCGCGTGTTACCTCCACTGCAGCGGTAGGCGGTACTAAACATGTCTGACCTCGCCTGCCTCTCACAGGTGGGAACCAGGAGTCCCAACAATGAAACTACTACTGTGTGTGTGTTGCACATTAAGCTAACAGAATATTATAAGATTAAATTTTAGTGTGAGAAATTATGACCATAAAAAAATTATCATTCTTTACTGAACAGCCCTCATAGCTTGCCAGTTGAAAGATTTGCTTTGAGAAAACTTCGCTAACGACCACATCATCGCTAAACACTTTCAATATGTGCAGCCATTTATACATTTCGACCTAAATCTGTACGACTTCTGGTTGTCTGCGTATCTGAAACATCGTGTCTGTCAGGGATGTACCCGGCTCATCCTGATCTGAACGCTAGCACTCGACAACATATTGATTTGATTACATAGCATATCCTGTGAGCAATTGTTGGCCGTGCTGTATTACAGACACACCATGTCGCCCAGCCTTTAGACCATATTGAACACACCTAATCAGTCTCATGAGATATATCCTAATAAATGTGCCAAAATCACCATTATGATGTGTTTGATCATTCTTCCCCTTTTCCTGCACCCACACCAATTTCCGACTGCTTACAGCACACAGCCCACACTGCAGCACTGTCAGTTTAATTATAACCACATAGTTCAATGTCACTTATGACACTCAGGTTCATCCGGGGTGGAATGAGGACAATATTATGAAAAGCACACTATATAGTGGATATACTGAATTGCAGACAGGCACAACAGAAAGACTGCAAAACAAGTAAGCTTTTGGCCAAAAGGTCATCTTCTGAAGAAAAATAATACTCACACACATTCATGCAAAAAAAAAAAGGCCACAAGTTGCCTTCGCGTGACTGTGTGTGTTGTCTACCCCAGAAGAAGACCTATTGACCAAAAGCTTACTTGCTTATTTGTCTTTTGTTGTGTGTGTCTGTAGTTCAACATCTCCACAATATGGTGAGCAGGAATCTTTTGTTTTCTTAATATTGACACTCAGATTTAATTTTTTTGAAATTCAGTAATTGTAGACCATATATGGTAGAGCCATATGAGAACTATCTTCCAACAATTGTTTTTCAAAATTATATAAACATTTCTACAACCAATATTCAGAACTACTAACATTTTTCAGAAAAGCTAGTTTCTTCCTAAACTATGTGTTGTACAGTGATATCTTCAGTGGTACATGTGGAAACTGTCTGCAAAATAGATTTAGTGGTAAAGGTTTTTAAAACAACAGTGAAAGCTCCAAAAACATCCTCATAAGTCCTTGAATGCTGTGATGAATGTCTGCACATAAATATAAAGGCCTTGCCCAGGCAATTAATTGCAAACAAATATCAATGTAATGCTGGGAGACAACTTTTAGAGCAAAGGCATCCTGGACAGAATTGGCTCCACTCAATTTTCTAACCTGAAGATTTTGGTGTCACGGGCAAAAACAAATGACAAGAAAATGGGTACACGACAAAAGAAATTTAAAATTCAGAAAGTGTTGCAGCACAAGACAGAAGTCAAAATTTGATTACGTATCCTGCCCACATTTTTAATCTCTCACTAAATTATGTATACAACAGAATGCAACAATGAAGGATGGTGGTGTCTGGCTATCACACACACAGTCAAATAAAATTAATCTATTAGCAATACTCATAATTGTAAATATAGTAATCATATAAATAACAAGTTTGTCTTCAAACTTCTGTGGAATCGTCCATAACAGGAATGAAACAGTAGAATTAATCTAGGGACTGCAGGTCAATCCACTTATATCGTGGTCGTCTCACACTTGCTGGATTTTTATAAAATAAGTTCACAAAGTTTGAATAATTCATCAACCTTAAGAGTATAGATTAACAATATGGAGCTAATGCAGTGATAACATTACATATATGCCCATTTACACAAATCTAGGACAACAGGCCCAAATCTGTTTTTTTTTTCTTTTTAATTACCAAATATTACAGCAGTAGCCTGAACAATAATACCTGACCCTGGAGAAGCTTGGTTAGGTAACTGACAAAGTCACGTGCTGGCTCAAAAAATTGGATTCAATTTACTGGTTCAACAATTACCAGGCAACAAGAGGCACACGCTATACAGATATTATCAAAACAAAAAATTCTGCACAGGCACAATAAATTGCATGTTATTTCTCTCCCAGTCTCTGCTTCACCTACCCCCCTCCCACAAAAAATTTCAAATTATGTAAATGGCCTATCTCTTGCATAATATGTAGTAAAGTTAAAATACACTTACTGTGGCTTATTTTCCACATAAAGACTGTAACAATATTATTTAATGAACTTGTCAGCAACAAAATACCCAATACCAACTAGCGGCACGATAAAATAGGTATTACTAGAACTCAATAAAAGCAACTTCTCTCAAAGTGGAAATTTCCTCTGTAAGGCAAACAGTGCTCTTAACAACAGACAACCAGTAATTTGCAGACTCGGCAGGAGTAACCTGTCGGGACGACAGTGCAGCCGTCCGGAAGCGTACGGCTCCCCTCGTCACAAACATCACGACGTCTCGTGATGGCAGAGAATCTGGTACCGTAAGCCACGCCGTGAAACTTCCTCGTGGGCCGCGTCTGTCAGCAGCAGAGGAGTTCTGCTGTGGTGCAGTCGTCCCCCAGTGGCCGCTAGGACTCGCCGCCGTACTCCGACTGCTGTCGGGGCTGTGTGGCGGTGGCCGCAGTGGACGAGCTCGCTGTCGGCACAGTACCAGTGCTGGGGCCCACCGTGGTCACCCAGCTGGAAGACTCTCTTTCAGATAGTGGCTGCTGTTGCTGTGAAGGGCTGCTCGCACTGAGAACTTCCATCGGCCTTTGGAAAGTACAAATGGTCGGTATCAGTAAAAAGCAAACGAAGGACACATGCAATTGAAACTCTGTTACACAACTAACATAGGGAGAACCTGATACAAGCATTTTCAATAATTAAGCAAATAACTGTACCGGAAAAATGATTTATTTAATCAGTACAGTTTTTGTCTATTTTTTCACTTAATCCTCACCATCTTCCCTGCTCCTGTCCCACTGATTATGTCTTTTAATTCCTCAGCAGAGCATTCTTTGCCTCGATCTCAAAACCTTTCTGTACATTTTTTTCCTTTCCCCTTCATTGCTATTGATCCTTACGCCATACGAGGCTTCTTTTCTTGAACTGAACAGATAAAAATCTGAAGCGTTGAGGTCACGACTCTGAGAAGGACGAAGCAGGAGCTCCCAAACCACTCTGCCAACAGTTTCCAGCAAAAGTGTCTTAGAATTATATACAGAGTGAATCAAGAAAGATTTTACAACTTTGGAGTGCTATAGAAATTTACTGGGATAACTTACAGAATTGGTAGATGTATCGTTTTGCAGCAAACAACCTCAAGTTTGATTCATGTAGTGCACAGTTAAAACGGCTACTTTCACTAGTGCGGAGTACGCTTGCTGTGTGTTTCGGCTTCGTGAAACGAACTCTGCAACAACTTTTTGGTGTAAATATGGGACAGCAAAATTCCGTGTCCAATCCTGGAACAAGTTCGTGACACCCCCAAAAGTTAATGTCTTTTGTGCTCTTAGCAAATTCTTATTCATGGAGAAAACAGTCACTGGTATTGTGTGTCTGGTTGTGCTTGAAAACTTTTTAATTTCACAGAGCAATGAAGACGACCGAGATGGGACGGTTTGCTACCAGCAACGCAGTGCACCACCTCATTTCCCGACAGAAGTTCGAGGTTTCCTCAATCGCTTCCCTGATCGTCGGATTGGCCGTGAAGGGTCAATCGCATGGCCACCTCACTCCTCAGACTTGACACCACTGGATTTCTTTCTCTGGGCTTTTATTAAAGACCGTGTGTATGTCCCTCCTTTACCAAACAATTTAGCCAACCTGAAAAATCAAATCTACACTGCCATTGCACAAGTTATGCCCAACTGCTACAAGGAGTGTGGGAAGAAATTGGTAACCGGTGGGATGCTTGCCAAATCATAAATGGTAACCACATAACCAAAATGAGACTTCAAACTTTTAGGTGAAACCTGAGGCTGACTGCTACAAATGACACATCTACCAATTCATAATTTATGTCAATAAATTTCTACATCATTCGAAAGTTGTAAAGTCCTATGAGGGGTGTATGTTCAGTCAGACATGACTCATATCTATAATTCAAAGGTCGTGACAGCTGTTAGATGAGAAAGTTTCAGTAAAAACTTAATGAGTGGCGGTATTTGTGGCAGGGAGAGTGCGAAAATTGGGAATTTGGATCTGATGGGAAGTGTGTCTAGATGGCCGAGACAATTCTGGCAACCATTCTAGAGAGGCGGTCTGATGCAAATTTTCAACTCTCACTGGTGCATTGCTGCAATGCCCTGTGAGGCTGGAAGTTATTAGTTCCTTCCCTCCTCTTCCCCATCCTGTTTCCTTTCCATTCCTTTCACTCCAATTAATCATTTAGCTGGATCATATGTGGTCGAGCCCTGTCTTCCGCCTGCCCTCCTGGACATTTAATCTTTAGTGTGGGCTTGACTTCATTCTCAATTGTGCCAGAGTGGTATACAGTATTGACAGAGAGTTGTTTCTACAAAACAGTCACAGAAAATTAAACCATAGACACTCTTGATAACCATAACTGTCCCAGGTGATTGTAGAGTTTCAAATTTCTTACAGACAGGCGATTCATGGTGTTTCCACCCCATGCTTTGATTCTGGCTAGAAATGCATTCCAGTTTCATCACAGGTTAGCATCCTATCCAAAAATATATCACCTCCATTACTGGAATGATTTTGGAGCTTGGTGCAAATATAAAATCTGTGTTCTTTGTGATGGGCAGGATGCTCTCTGGGAACCCAACTTGCAGAAGTTTTGCTGTATTTCGGTTTTTTTACCTGTAAGGAATCAATTTCTCAGATAAATGAATCAATACAAGCCGACACTGAGGTCGATACTGCTAACAGACACCCCAAGCAGTGCTCATCACTTGCGTTTCTGTGGACACTTAAGCGTTTTCATTCATGTGTAAAAACATGCACAGTTTGTGCAACTACTGGTGTGTTATTTGCTCATTTGAGAGATTATTTCTGACGGTTGTGTACTTTGCGAAAGTAAAAACCAGATCACAAAATGCTCCTCTTTGAAAATGCTTTTCTCATGTGGACACGACATTGTAATTAAGACTATAGGTGATATGGTTATAACAGTTGACTAACACTTTTCACAATATTGTCAGCTAACACTTGGAAACATTTCAGCTCCTGGCATTAAGTCCTTTTGTCTGTTTAATAATTGAATGGGTAAAATTTCTCCAATGTGCAAACATGTTTGTGTATGTCTGCTTACTGCATTACAGCTTACTCCCTTTTTAAAATAACAGGATAACTGAGTAACATCCACAGGCAATTGACATCCAGCCTAGCTTTCACTGTTCAGTGGAACCATTACCTTTTAAATAGTAACAGTGCTATTTAGCATAAAACGCACGAGCTGGGGCAAGTTAGTTTAAACATGAACCTGCCGTGTGCTCATCACTAACTAGCTGTAGCTCCATCACATGCATTTCCAATCTATGAATGTTTGGAAAAATTTGCTCAATTCGAGATCACTCACCCTCTCCTCAGACCTCATTATCAGGTTGTTTTTCTCTGCCTGTATATTTCAAGTGCAAAGACAACATTTTTCAGTACTGGTTCCATCTTATTTAAATTGCGCATTTCTGCCTTCCCGAGCTGACAGTCATGAATAAAAAACAATCCACGAAGTGATATATGCGCTTGTGTCTGTATATGTGTGGATGGATGTGTATGTGTGTGTGTGTGCGCGCGCGCGAGTGTATACCCGTCCTTTTTTCCCCCTAAGGTAAGTCTTTCCGCTCCTGGGATTGGAATGACTCCTTACCCTCTCCCTTAAAACCCACATCCTTTCGTCTTTCCCTCTCCTTCCCTCTTTCCTGACAAAGCAACCATTGGTTGCGAAAGCTTGAATTTTGTGTGTACGTTTGTGTGTCTATCGACCTGCCAGCACTTTCGCTTGGTAAGTCACATCATCTTTGTTTTTAGATATATTTTTCCCACGTGGAATGTTTCTCTCTCTCTCTCTCTCTCTCTCTCTCTCTCTCTCTCTCTCTCTCTCTCTCTCTCTCTATATATATATATATATATATATATATATATATATATGATGAGACTTACCAAACAAAAGCGCTGGCAGGTCAATAGACACACAAACATACACACAAAATTCAAGCTTTCGCAACAAACGGTTGCTTCATCAGGTAAGAGGGAAGGAGAGGGAAAGACGAAAGGATGTGGGTTTTAAGGGAGAGGGTAAGGAGTCATTCCAATCCCGGGAGCGGAAAGACTTACCTCAGGGGGAAAAAAGGACAGGTATACACTCGCGCACACACACACATATCCATCCGCACATACACGGTGTCTGTGTATGTGCGGATGGATATGTGTGTGTGTGTGTGTGTGTGTGTGTGTGTGTGCGCGCGCGCGCGAGTTTTTCCCCCTCAGGTAAGTCTTTCCGCTCCCGGGATTGGAATGACTCCTTACCCTCTCCCTTAAAACCCACATCCTTTCGTCTTTCCCTCTCCTTCCCTCTTCCCTGATGAAGCATCTGTTTGTTGCGAAAGCTTGAATTTTACTCAGATAATTTATTGTTGTCAGTGGTGACCATCTTCAGATCACATGTTGCCACTTATTTAGTTTTTAATAAATTTAAAATTTAATTTCTTTTGCACTTTTAACATATTTCATCATATTGCTGTAAAGACTTATAGCATCTCATAATTTCAGACCTTACCAGTTTCTGCATAATTGCAAGTTTTTACTTGATTGCATTTTATGTAACTGTACAGGGCCACTGTAAGTGATTAATTTGTTTTCACACTTCTATATTTCCCAAGGTATTGAACGTACAAGTACGATTGGTTCACGAATAGAACTGTAAACACACACAGTCTCCATTGTGCCCAACAGTTGGTGTTATGAGTGCAGCGCTTTGAGAAAATGGTGACAAAGTAAGGAAAGAGTTTTTGTGTTGGAATATGCAAGATGTTTACTGTTACAACAGTGAATTTCACCTTCCAACAAGATGAGGCACCACCTCACTGGAGCAGACTACCTAAATGATGAACTTTTGTATCGCTGGATTGGGCATAGGGATGAAGATGATGTGGCTCTTTTCCCTCATCCTCCTAGGTCACCAGGCCTAATACCTCGTGACTTCGGGGGTATGTTAAGGATTGTGTTTACACACCCCCCTTGCCGAGAACACAAACAGCTCAGAGAATGCATCAGTGCGACAGTGATGGCCATTGAGAGGATGTCACTACATAAAGTACGAAACGAACATGACTACCGCTCAGTCATGTGTCGTGTGACCAGAGGGGGCACTCTTAGAACATTTGTAGTGTACAAAACACAAACTTGGCGAGTTTCAAGCTCTATTCATGCATCAAGCATGTCTGTACATGTAATAATATGGAAAATAGATAGCTCTGAAAATGAATGAATCAATTATAGCAGCCCTGTATATAGGTTAAATATGCATACAGTAGTGACACCCAACTAGTTTGCAACACAAACGTATTTTTTGTCGTCAACAGTAGCGCCATTTACATTACGTCTTTGCTGCCACTATGAACTAGTTCGTATCATATTTTTTTGCTATGTTCGACAAAGCCAAACAGCATTTTTTTCTTTCTTGGTGATTATTATACAGGACATTTTCTAAACATGTACTTCATCACCTTTTTAGGCACACTCATACTATACATATGAAAGTAATACTTTTCATTGCATTATAATATATTGTTTACGAGATATAAACTGCCTAATAGTTGCACTCAGTTTCCACTTTTTTCTGCAGATCTGAAGATAGCCACCACTGACCGAAATAAGATAGTCCAACAACAAAAAGTTTTGTGAACATATGCTGGAATAAAACAAACATAGTCTGCACTATGTCTGCTTTACTGCAAGTTACAAGGGGTCACCTTCCAACAGTTCAGTCCGTTCTACTTAAATATTCCTCAGTTCGTACTGCCACACACTGTCGACAAAGGGTAGCACCGATGTGTATTTATTTGGTTGCGGGCCTTATTTTAAGTGTTGGTAAGTCTTTTTTTGAAAGTATTTGTCCAGTATGTAGCAGTGTGAGAAGTGAAACTGGTGTGACAAACAGAATGGAGAAGAAGTGAATAAAAACTTTTGTAATGTGGTGCTGCAGAAGACTGCTGAAGATTAGGTGGATAGATTAAGTAAGTAATAAATAATGAAGAGTATGGAATACATTTATGGCACAACTTGAGAAAAAGAAGGGGTCAGTCGGAGGGACACATCCCGGGGCATCAAGAAATCTTTAAAATTCATAATGGAGGGAAGTGCAGGGAGTATAAATTGTACGGGGAGTCTAAGATATGAAAGCAGTAAGCAGGTTCAAACGGATATAGGTTGCAGTAGTTATGCAGAGATGAAGAGGCATGCACAATGTAAGACTAGTGTGGAGTGCTGCATCAAACCAGTCTTCAACCTGAAGGACAGAAGAACTGTTTTCTCGTTGGACAATGTTTCAGTCAACTTGTTTCATGTGCTGTGATGGTATGTTCTGCTCCCATGTGTTTCCCAAGACTAAGGTACTGTGAAGACTTGTAGAAAATGAGCTCTAACAAGGAGAGGTCCCCAGGGGTGGGTTAGAGTTTTTGAAATAATCTACATGTGGATGTAGCTTTGGGTCCCAGGTATCTCACCCTGCAGCAATTCATCCCGGCAATCTCTTGTTTGCAAGTAATTGTCCAAAAAAAGTTAGGAATTTTATGTGAATGTCCTAGAGCCTTAAAATTATGGTGATAATTATATGGGCATTGTAGTGTAGTGGTTAGTATATGAACCTGATATCTAGGTCGTGGGTTCAAATCTCATTGGAAGATTCAAAATTTCTTATTTTTCAATCTTTATTGAAATCTCTCTGATCATTATTTTTATTCAACTAATTGGTTTAAGTTTGTCACATCACTTCAACCACCATATTAGCCTTTTTAATTGCTCTCATTTTTTCTTCCTATGCTTTTTTTCGTTTGGGATCTTTATGGATGTAGTTTTAATTATTTTGTGTACTGACTTCCATCTGGTTTCTTCCACTTCATTGTTTTAGATTTTCATCCATGTTATTGCATTTGTTATTTCTATGCCTGATTTTGCTTTAATATCATTTTATTTATAATCCCTTCTTTCATTTACATCTTCATCTGCACTATTTTGTCCATGGTGCAACATGAATTTATGTTTTAACTGTTTGTATGACAATTACCATCCAAAAAATAAACAGCTTAAAACTTCCTGGCAAACTAAAACTGTGTGCCGGACTGAGACTCCAACTTGGGGCCTTTGATTTGCAGGAGAACTTCTGTGAAGTTACGAAGGTACGAGACAAGATACTGACAGAAGTAGAGACGTGATGACGGGTCGTGAGTTGTCATAAGGTAGCTCAGTCATTACAGCACTTGCCAGCAAAAGGCAAAGAGCCTAAGTTCGAGTCACACTCCAGCACACATTTTTAATCTGCCAGGAAGTACACATACTGCTGTAGAGAGAAAATTTCATTCTGAACGTACATCTCATATGTAATGAAAAATACATTTTTGACACTGTTGCACAACCAATGTAAATAGAGTATTTCAACTTTTATTTTTTTTAAATAATCAAAAAGAAAGAAAGAAAAGAAGATAGGAAGAAAAAAATAAGAGCAAACGAAAAAGTTAACACAATGATTAGAATGGTGTGACAAACAATTAGAAATAGGAGAAAAGTTACAATTAAACCAATTAATTGAAAGGAGATTTCAATGATGTTTTAAAAACAAAACATTTTCAAGCATCTGATGAGATTCGAACTCATGACTGTCTACATGTCATGCTGGTATGCGAACTATTACACCACAATGCCCATATAATCATTGTTATATATTTTAAGGGTCTAGGACATTAACACAAAATTACAAAAGCCTTTTCGTTGATTACTTGCAAACGAGAGCTCAGCAGGGTAATATACCGGGGACCCTAACCTACCTTACCATATCAATGATTTCAAAAATTTGATTGCACCCCTGGTGACCTCTTCTTTCAACTGATACCATTCATTGTTTGTCGTAGTAGCACCAAATGTCTTTTAACAGGAAGCATTTTACACTCTCATATTCTGTATATAATATTTTGATTCTTGAGTTTCTCCCAGTCACGTAATAAAAAAATTCTGGTGGAGGCACTTTCAATAGTACATATCAAATTTTATAACTTGTGCAACACATTTATGGTGTTTCTCTGTTGAATTTCGTGGCACTGCAGAACTGACACACTTGATCTATTATGCCAAGGACAAAGCATCTGTGTTTGTTGTACTATTTTGTGGGACCATAAATAAATGCTTCACCTGCCAAATTTAAATTTCTACTACTTCTGCATTGCACTTACTGTATACTAATGTTTTGTTCACATGCTTACAATTATTATGTTTCACGAACTTCCTTCACTGTAACTCTACTTACTTCATCAACAGTTTCTGCATGTGTGCTTGCTGAGTGTCCCACTCGGTCCTTTCCTCTAATTTCATCTTGTTGTTCATCTGTTAAGTTTGCTCTCAATCTATTTATTCTCTTCTGTGATAAAGTTAAATATGCTTCTTTGCTCCTCATCTCTTTCTTTTCTTCATTATTCTTTCTGATTCTTTTCATTTCATCTTCTACATCTACATCCATACTCCACAAGCCACTTGACGGTGTGTGGTGGAGGGTACCCTGAGTACCTCTATCAGTTCTCCCTTCTATTCCAGTCTCGTACTGTTCGTGGAAAGAAGGATTGTCGGTATGCTTCTGTGTGGGCTCTAATCTCTCTGATTTTATCCTCATGGTCTCTTCGCGAGATACGCGTAGGAGGGAGCAATATACTGCTTGACTCTTCGGTGAAGGTATGTTCTCGAAACTTTAACAAAAGCCCGTACCGAGCTACTGAGCGTCTCTCCTGCAGAGTCTTCCACTGGAGTTTATCTATCATCTCATCATTGGCAAGATCTCCTATTTTACATCTCGACAGACTCTTAAATTTTAATATCCCACAACACAGTAAAGTTCTCTTTAATACACTGTTCACTACCTTAATCGATTCACTAATTTATTTCACTTTTCTTTGATCTGCTCTAATCAGTTTCCAAAAGTATACTGACAAGTTCGCCTCACCACTGCCTAAATATACCACTCTCACCTGCAACTTATCCCCATGACAACATGATACTGCAACATTTGAGATCATTCTCTAATGTTTTTGGAATATTTTATAACATTCTGGAACATTCCACAACAATCTGAAATATTCTAAAGGAAATCTCTGCTACTTCAGGATTCAGCATTCTCAGCCACTTCACTGAACTCCCGTAAGAAGTCTATTGGTGTGATGCCTCTCTTGGCACAGATTCTCCGAGCCCAAACTGTACAGTTGCAAACCAAAACCACCCCTGTGGACGGAGGATTACCATAACATCTAACACTATAGGGCTGCAGGTTGAGTTGTGGAGTTATAGTGATACACATGGACAAACCATACTTATTACAGCTATTTATTTCTTTAAATTAATCAGTCCTTCCCGTACATTGGACCAGGGTTTTAAACTTACAATTTTTTTACATCATGGTTACTTAAGAAGTGAACAACAGAAAACTGTAGATGGAATGTAACAATATTATGAAAAGGACAGCTGGTACTAACCATACAGCGGAGATATGAGCTTTTGGCCAACAAGGCCTTTGTTAAAAATAAATAACAGACAGATAGGAACACCCCCCCCCCCCCCCCCCCACACACACACACAGTCTCTGTCAGCTGAAACCAGACTAAAGCAGCTGGACATGATGGGAGAGGCAACCAGGTGGGTTGAGGAGGAGGCTGGGACAGAAAGGGGGGGGGGGGATAGCAGGGTAGGGGTGAGGGTGGGGGGACAGTAAAGTGCTGCTAGTGGGAGTAGGGAGTGTGCAGGGACAAGGTGGAGAGAGGGTAGGGCAGCTGGTGCAGTTGGGTGGTTAGATGGCGGGCAGGTGGGTGATTGAGGGGGGCGGTAGGGGAAAGGAGAGAAGTAAGACGACTGGCTGCGTTAGTGGAATAGAGGGCTGTGTAGTGCTGGAATGCGAATGGGAAAGGGGTCAGATGGATAAGGACAATGACTTACGAAGGTTGAGGACAGGAGGGTTACAGGAATGCAGGATATATTGCAGCGAGAGTTCCCATCTGCACAACTCAGAAAAGCTGGTGTTGGTAGGAAGGATCCTGATGGCACAAGCTGTGAAGCAGTCATTGAAATGAAGAATGTTGTGTTGGGTAGCATGCTCAGCAGCTAGGTGGTCCAGTTGTTCCTCCACCGTAATTAGTCGGTGGCCGTTCACGGGGACAGACAGCTTGTGGGTTGCCATGCCCACATAGAATGCAGCACAGTGGTTACAGCTTAGCTTGTAGATCACGACTGCTTCCACAGGTAGCCCTGCCATTGATAGGGTAGGTGATTTTTGTGACTGGACTGGAGTAGGTGGTGATTGTGGGAGGATGGGTGGGACAGGTCTCACTGAGGCCCGTACAGACCGTAATTACCCTCCGAACCTTGTACAAAAACAGATCTTCCGTGCCTTATCTTCTCAGTCATCCACCACCTCCCAATGACCCACTGCCGGGTCACAGAGGAGAATTCCCTCTCGACCCAGTACCATCCGGGACTGGAGCAACTGCATTACATTCTCTGCCAGGGTTTCGACTACCTCTCGTTGTGCCCTGAAATGAGAAATGTCGTACCCACTATCCTCCCCACCCCTCCCACAGTGGTATTCCAACCACCCGCCAAACCTACACAATATCCTCATCCATCCCTACATAGCCCCTGCTCTCGAGCCCTTGCCTCGTGGCTCATATCCTTGTAATAGACCTAGATGCAAGACCTCTCTCATACATCCTCCCACCATCACCTACTCCGGTCTGGTCACAGGCATCACCTATCCTATCAGAGGCAGGGTTACCTGTGGAAACAGTCATGTGATCTACAAGCTAAGCTGTAACCACTGTGCTGCATTCTACATACGCATGACAACCAACAAGCTGTCTGTCCACATCAATGGCCACTAACAAATTGCGGCCGAGGGATAACCGGACCACCCTGTTGCTGAGCATATCGCCCAAAGCGACATTCTTCATTTCAATGACTGCTTCACAGCCTGTGTCATCTAGATCCTTCTCGCCCTCACCAATTTTCCTGAATTGTGCAGATGGAAACTCTCCCTACAAAGTTTACACTCCCCTAACCCTCCTGGCCTCAACCTTCATATTGTCCTTCCCCATCTAGCCCCCTCCCTGTTCCCATTCCAGCACTACACAGTCCTCTATTCCACCAATGCAGCAAGTCTTTTTACTTCTCTCCTCTCCACCACTGCTAACCTCACTACCCCACCCTCCATCTAACCACCCAATTGCACCAGCTACCCTAGCCTCTCTCCACCTCATCCCTGCACGCTCCCGCTAGCAGCACTTTACTGTCTGCTACCTCCACCTCTAACCCTCCTATCCCTCCCCCTTTCCGCCCCAGCCTCCTCCTTACCCCACCTGGTTGCCTCTCCCATCATGTGCAGCTGCTCATAGTCTGGCTTTAGCTGCCAGACACTGTGTGTGTGTGTGTGTGTGTGTGTGTGTGTGTGTGTGTGTGTGTGTGTGGTCTACTTTTGATAAAGGCCTTCTTTGCCAAAAGGTCTTTTTGGGTGCGTATCTGTGGTTCAGCATGTCTGCTATATGGTGAGTAGCAACTACCCTTTCCATAATATAGTTACTTAAGAAGTGACAATTTTAACATGATAAATAGTGTAAAATAGCGTAAGTAGAATTAGCAATACCAGAGAAGGAAAGTTGCTACTCACCATATAGCAGAGATGCTGAGTCACGATAAGCACAATAAAAAGATTCACACAATCATAGCTTTCGGCCATTAAGGCCTTTGTCAGCAGTAGACACACATACACATGTGTGTATCGCGAATCAGTATCTCCTCCCCGCTATATGGTGAGTAGCAATTTCCCTTCTCTGATATTGTTACATTTCATCCTGGATTTTCCATTGTTTGGTAAGTAGAATTAAAAGTTATATCACTATCTACTAACAATGTAAACATCAATACTAAGAACTAATAAGGTTAATGTTACTACTACTACTACTACTACTACTATCATCATCTTCTTTTCTTTCTCAGACCTTAGGTCTGGTTAAAAATGGAAAGTGACGCGGACCTTGATCAAGCATCACTTCCTTTTAACTGCACGGTGTATGTTATATTGCATTTAGGAACTTTCGGGTAATTGTACATGTATCAATAATTACGGATTTCTGTAGATGTATATATAAGTTTGGATGTAGCTGTATTGCATTATGTACTGGTGGATATTGTATGGTATGACTCCTGTAGTTGAGAGTATAATTGGTATAATGTCAACTTTATCCTGATGCCACATGTCCTTGACTTCCTTAGCCAGTTGGATGTATTTTTCAATTTTTTCTCCTGTTTTCTTTTGTATATTTGTTGTATTGGGTATGGATATTTCGATTAGTTGTGTTAATTTCTTCTTTTTATTGGTGAGTATGATGTCAGGTTTGTTATGTGGTGTTGTTTCATCTGTTATAATGGTTCTGTTCCAGTATAATTTGTATTCATCATTCTCCAGTACATTTTGTGGTGCATACTTGTATGTGGGAACGTGTTCTTTTATAAGTTTATGTTGTAAGGCAAGCTGTTGATGTATTATTTTTGCTACATTGTCATGTCTTCTGGGGTATTCGGTATTTGCTAGTATTGTACATCCGCTTGTGATGTGATCTACTGTTTCTATTTGTTGTTTGCAAAGTCTGCATTTATCTGTTGTAGTATTGCGATCTTTAATAATATGCTTGCTGTAATATCTGGTGTTTATTGTTTGATCCTGTATTGCAATCATGAATCCTTCCGTCTCACTGTATGTATTGCCTTTTCTTAGCCATGTGTTGGATGCGTCTTGATCAATGTGTGGCTGTTAGATGATACGGGTGCTTGCCATGTAGTGTTTTCTTTTTCCAATTTACTTTCTTCGTATCTATTGATGTTATGTGATCCAAAGGGTTGTAGAGGTGGTTATGAAATTGTAGTGGTGTAGCCGATGTATTTATATGAGTGAGTGCTTTGTGTATTTTGCTAGTTTCTGCTCGTTCTATAAAGAATTTTCTTAAATTGTCTACCTGTCCATAACGTAGGTTTTTTATGTCGATAAATCCCCTTCCTCCTTCCTTTCTGCTTAATGTGAATCTTTCTGTTGCTGAATGTATGTGATGTATTCTATTTTTTGGCATTGTGATCGTGTAAGTGTTTTGAGTGCTTCTAGGTCTGTGCTACTCCATTTCACTACTCCAAATGAGTAGGTCAATATTGGTATAGCATAAGTATTTATAGCTTTTGTCTTGTTTCTTGCTGTCAATTCTGTTTTCAGTATTTTTGTCAGTCTTTGTCTATATTTTCTTTTAGTTCTTCTTTAATATTTGTATTATCTATTCCTATTTTTTGTCTGTATCCTAGATATTTATAGGCATCTGTTTTTTCCATCGCTTCTATGCAGTTGCTGTGGTTATCCAATATGTAATCTTCTTGTTTAGTGTGTTTTCCCTTGACTATGCTATTTTTCTTACATTTGTCTGTTCCAAAAGCCATATTTATATCATTGCTGAATAATTCTGTTATCTTTAGTAATTGGCTGAGTTGTTGATTTGTTGCTGCCAGTAGTTTTAGATCATCCATGTATAGCAAATGTGTGATTTTGTGTGGGTATGTTCCAGTAATATTATAGCCATAATTTGTATTATTTAGCATGTTGGATAGTGGGTTCAGAGCAAGGCAGAACCAGAAAGGACTTAATGAGTCTCCTTGGTATATTCCACGCTTAATCTGTATTGGCTGTGATGTGATATTTAAATTTGTTTGGATATTAAGTGTGGTTATCCAATTTTTCATTACTATGTTTAGGAACTGTATCAATTTGGGATCTACTTTGTATATTTCCAATATTTGTAGTAACCATGAGTGGGGTACACTATCAAAAGCTTTCTGGTAATCAATGTATGCGTAGTGTAGCGACCTTTGTTTAGTTTTAGCTTGATATGTCACCTCTGCATCTATTATCAGTTGCTCTTTACATCCTCGTGCTCCTTTGCAACAGCCTTTTTGTTCTTCATTTATAATTTTGTTCTGTGTTGTATGTGTCATTAATTTCTGTGTAATGACTGACGTTAATATTTTGTATATTGTTGGTAGGCATGTTATGGGGCGATATTTAGCTGGATTTGCTGTGTCTGCTTGATCTTTAGGTTTCAGATAAGTTATTCCCTGTGTAAGTGTATCAGGGAATGTGTATGGGTCTGCAATGTAACTGTTAAATAATTTAGTTAAATGTGAATGTGTTGAGGTGAACTTCTTTAGCCAGAAATTTGCTATTTTATCTTTTCCAGGGGCTTTCCAATTGTGAGTAGAATTGATTGCTTGGGTGACTTCATGTTGCAAAATCATCACTTCAGGCACTTGTGGTATCATCTTGTATGTGTCTGTTTCTGCTTGTATCCACCGTGCATGCCTGTTATGTTGTACTGGGTTTGACCATATGTTGCTCCAGAAGTGTTCCTTATTATTATTATCATTATTATTATTAAAAGATCTTGTACAGTAACATCGTTGTAACTGGCAACTTGAAGTACAAGTATTTGTATAAGTTTCTTTTTCAGGTCGAAAGGGACGATCTTTTTGCATCTTTGTAGGGTTTCGACGGTTGCTAATAACTTCTTGAAAATTGCAGCTAAGTGCTCCGCTCATTTTAGGTTCTCATCTATTATTATTCAAAGACTCTTTACTGAGGGAGTGGAATTTGTGTGCGCCTCATTCCTGATATTTGTGGCTAATAATGAGCCTACAATGGACAACAAGGATAGCTTGGGTTTTGATGGATTAAGCTTTAATCCTTTATTCTTTGCGCATTTTGATACACAGAGGTCAGCATTGAAATTCTCTTGGTTGTACCTCTTCATTACAGCTTGTGTAATTTATACGCATAGAATTAAACATACTGCAATTAAATGATAGCTGTGAGAACCAGTTGTAAATGCTGGACATACACTGTGTCTTGTGACAATTCAGAATTTGTGCCAGACCATCACTCTACCCCAGACTACTCACCAACTGAGAGCAGCTGCCTCCACTGTCAGAGCAAGCCTGAGTCAGACTTTTCTCTGTTTTTTTATCGTGCCGTACCTCACTCAGTAAAAACAAAGTACTTACAGGTTGGTCTGACTCCTTAGTCCCCTTTTTCTCAGGAACAGGTGAAGTTATCAAGTTGAAATTCATGCCAGATACTACAGTCTATGGTCCCTTTAAGCTTCTAAGTGAATGCAATTAAAAGACACAACCATTTATGTCATCTTTTGATATTTGCAGACTCACTCATCAAAACATATAGGGTACTGTACAAGTGAGGGGGAAAAAGAAAACCTGAAAATTATCTAGGAATTGATTTAGAAAGTACTGGAATTCCCAGGACCAATATCATGCCAGTATTGATATTGATAATAGGCAAAAATCTTTGAGATTCTACATTCGCAGGATGGACAAACTACCTATATAGGTAATTAAGTTTGTATAGATCCATCAATGCACAAGTCCTACTCGCATTTACTTACCTGTATTTTTCTCGAGTCGTCAGTCTTCCGACTGGTTCAAAGTGACTTGCCACGAATTCCTCTCATGTCAACTCACTCACCTCAAAATAGTGCTTCACCGTATGTCCTTAATTATTTGTTGGATGTAGTCCACTCTCTGCCTTCCCCTACAGTTTTTCCCTCTGTAGAACTCCCTTAAGTACAACAGAAGTTATTCTACATGTTCTTAACAAATGTTCTATCCTCCTGTTCTGTCTTCTTGTCAGTGTTTACCATTTTTAACTTTCTTCCACAGTTCTGAAGGGAACTTCCTGATTATATATCCTACTAGTCCACCTAATTTTCAACATCCTACTATAGTACTACATTTCAAATGCTTTGATTCTCTTCATTTCTGATTTTCTCACAATCCGAGATTCACTACTGTACGATGCTGCACTCCTAACGTACATTTTCAAAAGTTTTTCCCTCAGTTAACCACCGAAGTCTGGTACTAGCAGACCTCTCTCTGTCAGCAATGCCTGCTTTGCTTCTGCCAATCTGCTTTTGATGTCCATGTGACCATCATGTGTTATTTATTTCCAAGGTAGCAGAATTCTTCCACTCTGTCAATTTTGCTGTCCACAACGTCGACTGTATGGAGGGTAGCCATGCATGGAAGTGAAACATGGACGATAAATAGTTTGGACAAGAAGAGAATAGAAGCTTTCGAAATGTGGTGCTACAGAAGAATGCTGAAGATTAGATGGGTAGATCACATAACTAATGAGGAGCTATTGAACAGAATTGGGGAGAAGATGAGTTTGAAGCTTGACTAGAAGAAGGGATCAGTTGGTAGGACATGTTCTGAGGCATCAAGGGGTCACCAATTTAGTACTGGAGGGCAGCATGGAGGGTAAAAATTGTAGAGGGAGACCAAGAGATGAATACAATAAGCAGATTCAGAAGGATGTAGGCTGCAGTAGGTACTGGGAGATGAAGAAGTTTGCACAGGATAGAGTAGCATGGAGAGCTGCATCAAACCAGTCGCAGGACTGAAGACCACAACAACAATGTGGATGTTAAGATAATCGCTAATACTTTTTACTTTTTTCATTCTTCAGTTTACTCTCAATTCATGGCAGGTGCTCATTAGACTGCTCATTCCATTCAGCTGGTCCTGCAATTCCTCTTCACTTTCACCGAGGGTAGATATGCCACCATTGAGTCTCATCACTGACATACACTATGTGATCAAAAGTATCAGGACACCCCCAAAACCATACGTTTTACGTATTAGGTGCATCGTGCTGTGCCTGCTGCCAGGCACTGCATATCAGAGACCTCAGTAGTCATTAGACATCATGAGGGAGCAGAATTGGGTGCTCGGCAGAACTCACAACTTCAAATGTGGTCAGGTGATTGGGTATCACTTGTGTCATACGTCTGTACGCGAGATTTCCACACTCCTAAATATCCCTAGGTTAACTGTGTTGGATGTGATAATGAAGTGGAAACGTGAAGGGACACATACACCACAAAAACTACAGGCCGACCTCGTCTGTTGACTGACAGAGACCACCGACAGTTGAAGAGGGTTGTAATGTGTAATAGGCAGGCATCTGTCCAAACCATCACACAGGAATTCTAAACTGCATCAGGATCCACTGCAAGTACTATGACAGTTAGGTGGGAGGTGAGAAAACTTGGATTTCACGGTCGAGCGGCTGCTCATAAGCCACACATCGCGCCAGTAAATGCCAAACGATGCCCTACTTGGTGTAAGGAGCATAAAAATTGGACAACTGAGCAGTGGAAAAGCATCGTGTGGAGTGACAAATCATGGTACACAATGTGGCGATCCGATGGCAGGGTGTGGTTATCGCGAATGCCCGGTGAACGTTACCTGCCAGCGTGTGTAGTGCAAACAGTAAAATTTCATAGGCAGTGATATTATGGTGTCGTGTTTTCATGGAGAGGCTTGCACCCCTTGTTGTTTTGCGTGGCACTATCACAGCACAGGCCTACATTTATGTTTTAAGCACCTTCTTGCTTCCCACTGTTGAAGAGCAATTCAGGGATGGCGATTGCGTCTTTCAACACGATCAAACACCTGTTCATAATGCACGGCCTGTGGCAGACTGGTTACATGACAATAACATCCCTGTAATGGACTGGCCTGCACAGAGTACTCACCTGAATCTTACAGAACACCTCTGGGATGTTTTGAAATACCCATTTTGTGCCAAGCCCCCCCGACCGACATCAATACCTCTCCTCAGTACAGCACTCTGTGAAGAATGGGCTGCCATTCTCCAAGAACCCTTCAAGCACCTGACTGAACGTATGCCTGCGAGAGTGGAAGCTGTCATCAAGGCTAAGCATGGGCCAACACCCTATTGAATTCCAGGATTGCCGACGGAGAGCGTCACGAACTTTTAAGTCATTTTTAGCCAGGTGTCTGGATACTTTTGATTACATTGTGTGTATACTTTCATCCTGAATTTTAATCCAACTCCTGAACCTTATTTTATTTCGGTTCATTGGTTCTTAAATGTATAGATTGAGTAATAAAGGCAAAAGACTACACCTCTGTCTGAATATCTTTTTAATCCAAGCATTTCACACTGTATATTCTGTTCTCATTGTTGTCTCATTACTAAGCAACGAACACACATGCTTCTCCATTCCATAATAGGCCCACCAGAGGCATGCATACAGTGCAGGGCTGCAGCCCACCCTGCAACAAGAGATGTAGCAATCTATCCCCACATACCACAAGGAGGAGCCTCTGGTAGCACTGTTCAGAAAGCTCACGTGGACGGACATACACAAAGGCAATAAAAGTCCTGGAATAGCTACTAATATCATGTCAGACCACCACCAGTGGAGCAACTTGACGTGGCATGGACTTGATAAGTCACTGGAAGTCCCTTGCAGAAATATTAAGTCATGCTACCTCTAAAGCTGTGCGTAATTGCTGAAGTGTTGCTGGTGCTGGATATTGTGCAGGAACTGACCTCTACATTATATCCCATAAATGTTGGATGTATTCACGTCGGACACTCTGGGTGAATAAATCATTAGCTCGGATTGGCCACAGCGTTCTTCAAACCAGTGGTGAACAATTGTGGGCTGGTGACACGGTGTATTGCAATCCGCAAAAATTCCATCGCCGTTCAGGAACATGAAGTCCATGATTGGCTGCAAATGGTCTCCAAGTAGCTAAATGTAACCATTTCCAGTCAATGATAGGTTCAGTTGGACCAAAGGACCCAGTCCATTTTTGTAATCACTGGAATTTTTTGAACAGACCCCACAGAGTGACAGTGTCCAGAGCATCACATCATGTCCGCACAGGGTCTGTTGTGGCTTCCCCTGGCAGTGGGGGCAGAGACACGTTGTCTTCTTTTCAGACAAGTTCCGGTTCAATGCAGAGCATTATGCTGTACATCTCCACGTGTGGAGACTTCAAAGAGAAAGAACATTGTCAGACTGGATTTGTTACCTTATGTCTGACACCTTAAGACTGGAAGCCGTGTCTAGTGTTCGAAGTCTCTGTGACTTACCTGTCGACAAGATGGTGCGAGATTGCACATTACCCGTGCTGTCCTGACTACGTCGACACAGAAGGTGTTTGACAGTTGCGCTGCACAGCACTTACTGCAGGTCTCTCAAATGCTGAAAACATCTAGTCCGGGGTTGTTGAGAGACTGACGTACCATGATTTGCTGACCACTATGACTGATGAACTCTGGCACAGATTTGATGCAACACGAAATTATGTACTGCTGTCTGTCATCCGAGTTCATTTTGACTTGTCACACTGCCGGGTTAGATCCACTTTACTGTCAGGTGTGGCAGTTTTGCACACTAAATTACGCATTCTCTCGGAAGCGTTCATTTCCTTTTATCCAGCATCGGACAAAGTTGGGACATTTATGTTACTTCTCCACTTTCCTCCATCTTCCCACTATTCTTCTCTAGAACTATTTTGTTCCAGTCCAGATTCACTCTTCTAATAGTAGTCTGGATCAAGTCAATCCTCTATAACTCTGGCTCTCCCTCTTGCTCTGAAACTAGGTAGACAATATTAAGGGGGATAGGACGTCAAACGGGCCGTCTTGGAGCAGAAGAGAGAGCACAGGACATCTTAATTTCCACTGTCTATACTTTTACGAATAAATTCATAAAACTTGGTCAGCACAACCAGGAAGGATTCATCTATTGGCTGCGTTTGTTGCTATAGGTACACGTTTCTTCATAAGTAAGACAGATTCTTCGATGAATTTTGCACAGCATACAAACCATACTTACAGGTGTATGAAACTCTAGAAATTAATTAATTTAAGAAAAAATGAATGTGCTGTTACATTTTAAACTTTATGTTTAGAAAAAACTCAAATATTAGAGTTAATTATCTCAATTTTTACCACAGTTTTTAATATATTTAATATATTTTTGAACTTCCGCCACTATAAGTGTAAATCCTGAATCCTTTCTGGTCATTCTGAGAAAGTTTTATGAATTTATTTTTAAAAGTATAGACAGTGGAAGTTAAAAATTCCTGTGGTCTCTCTCCTGCTCCAAGTCGTCCCGTTTGATGTCCTAACCCCCTTAATAGTAACCAAAGACTTTTGCACATGATTCAGTAATTGCGTGAAAGGATCTGCATAAATATTCAATCAGGTCCTGATAGAATTTCAAAGTGGCACAGAGATTGGCAACTTGCTTTAAATGTTCAGAAATTTAAAATTGTGCATGTCACAAAATGAAAAAAATATAGTATCCTATTTTTACTCTTTTATCTTCCATTGTCTTTACGTGTCCAAACCATACTAACTTACTCTTAAGTTTTCCGTAACATAATTCTTAGGAATTTCAGTTCACTAGCTTGGAGTCAACTGTCCTCTCTTCTTACAAATGTCCAGCTCTCCCACCACCCTCTATGCCAGCTGTGGGCAACCTTTGGTGACCCACAGGCCCGATTCACATACTTACTTCAGACTGCGGGACAAACCATCGTGTGACTGATGTGACAGCACCACTCCTAGCGCATAAAATCAAAACTACAGTGTGATATAGAAACAGTCAAATTTCGAAGGTTCACTTTTTCATTTTATTGATATGTTACCTGAACCCAATTTCTGGATGGACAAAACAGTAGTTTGCAAACTAGCATATAAACCACGTCAAGATTATATATAACAAACATTGTTGTATCACCGTTCATCTACATCTATACTGTGTAACCCACTGTGATGTGCATGGTAGATGGTACATTCCACAACAACATTAATTAGGCTCTCTTCCAATTCCATTCATGTACAGAGCACGGGAAGAATGACAGATTGAATGAGTGCATGGATGTTGTAATTATTCTGATTTTATCCTCACAATCCCTATGTAAGCAATATGACCTGTTAAGTGGAACCTGGAAACTCACCACCCAATGGCGCAAGTGAAGGAATTTGCAGCCTACAGTCACAGAACTGCCTGAGCCTCTTATTCAGAGGAAAAACAAAGTTTTATCATACCTTTAAACAGCTGAGGCTGCAACAGTTACACCAGTAACTCAACAAGTAATTGAAATGTATTAATGTTGGCTCTCGAGGCTCTCGTGACCTCCAGTGTTGACAATACAACCCGTTTAACTTCCTGCGTGTGCCACAGAGGTCTACATGTCATGAAAAGGGTTAAGGGGATACGGAATTGGATTTTGGGTTAAAAAATCGAATTTTTTTTGATTGGCGTATTATATTCTGCCATGTTTCCTCTTTAAAATGACGTATCATACATAGCTCTACTACAATTATAACTATTTTATTTTTATATATTTGTGAGATCGGGTATTGCGCTTTAGTTATACACGTCTCTCGTGGCTGACCATGAACTTTTTGGCAGTACCTTTAAAGTGACATGAATTCAAATATCCCGGTTTCCAGCGACTATTTATACACTAGTTGCCCGAAAATGTTTCTCTCTGGTTTCCTCAAGTTACTCTTTGACTTTGTGGCGGGACTGTTTTGTAAACAGTGTGATATAAGAAAGTAGTTGTTGTTGAGTTATTTCGTATTTAGTGCTTCATTTTTCGCAGTGAAAATGCCTAGAGCTAAAGCAAAAGTATTTAAAAAGCGTGTGAACTGGCAAAAGAAAAGAAATAATGATTCATTAGCAAAGCAAAGCAGTTCATCATCATCACTGTTGGAAAATGTGAATCCACTTATTACTGATTTGCCGAACGAACTTACACCAAATGAAAACAGTGCTTCTCATAAAAAACTAAGAGATTTGGAAGAGAAATATAATTTACTTGATAGAGGGAATGAAGTTTTTGAACTCATTGATACGAATATATTGTGTGAAGCTCTTGAAAACAGTTTGTGCTGCAAAAAATGTCATGGAAACGTTTCTCTGAAAGTAGAATCCCATGTTGGCCTGGCTGCCCAGTTTAATTTAATATGCAGTGTTTGTAAATACAGCTGTAAGTTTCCAAGTTCGGTTTCAGTAACTGTAAATAATGGATACAAGAAAACTGAACTTTATAGTGTAAATATTAGGTTAGTTTATGGATTGCGAGCAATTGGTAAGGGCAAAGCAGCTGGTGATATGCTATGTGGTGTTCTAAATCTTCCAAGTGCACCTTCAAAGTTTGAAGCTTACAATTATGTACTAGGATCTGCAGTTGAAGATGTAGCACAGAAGTCAATGCAGGTTGCTGTGGAAGAAGCAGTGGAAGAAAATGACGGCAGTCGTGACCTCACAGTGGCGTTTGATGGCACGTGGCAGAAAAGGGGCCACACCTCCAACAATGGTGTTGTAACAGCAACTAGTGTTGATACTGGCAAGGTTATTGATGTTGCAATAATGTCTAAATACTGTAGGTGCACAGGCAGGCTGAAAAATGAACACAGTGATGACTGTATTGCTAATTATTATGGTAGTAGTGGTGGCATGGAGGTTGCTGGGGTGAAGAAAATTTTTCATCGCTCTTCACAGTGGTATAATGTTCGCTATGTCAAATATCTGGAAGATGGTGACTCTAAAGCATTCAAAGAAGTTTTGGAAAGCAAACCATATGGGAACAGTGTAAATATAAGCAAACTTGAATGTATAGGACATGTGCAGAAGAGAATGGGTGCCAGGCTGAGAAGGTTAAAATCAGTTATGAAAGGGAAAAAACTAGATGATGGGAAAACCTTGGATGGCAGAGGAAGATTGACTGATTCCATAATAGACCACATTCAGAACTGCTATGGCCTTGCAATCAGGCAAAATACAGGCAATCTTGAAGAAATGAGGAGAGCTATATGGGCTTTATATTTCCACACCGCATCCACGGATGAGCATCCACAACATGATTTGTGCCCCAAAGGTGAAAACAGCTGGTGTAAATACAATAGGGGACTAACAACAGGAGAGAAATACATTCACCACCACAGTCTACCATCAGCCATCATGGCAGAAATAAAGCCCATTTTCAGAGATCTGGCTGACAGAAGTCTTCTGATGAAATGTCTTCACGGAAAAACGCAGAACCCCAACGAGTGCTTGAATAGTGTGATATGGCATCGTCTCCCAAAAACAGTGTTTGTCGGAATTAATACACTACATTTTGGTGTGTATGATGCTGTGGCAACCTTCAATCTTGGAAATATAACTAAATGCCAGGTCCTTCAAAAGTTGGGTATGTGTGTTGGTTCCCGTACGGTACGTACTATGTTCTTTTTAGATCAGCACAGACTAAGGCATGCTGATAATATAATCAAGACATTAGTGAAAAAAGCAAGACAGGTGCAGAGGGGTGCCAAAAGAAGACTTGAAGATGATTATGAAGACTGTGAAGGGGGTATTAGCTACGGATCAGGAATGTTTTAATCTTCTTTCTCCGTTTCCCGTAAGTTTACTTTTTACTTCATCTAGGAACATTATCTCAGGTACTGGTCAACCTAGAAGTCTGAAATTTTTATGACGTAGTGACATAGGTCCCTATTACATACTGAAACAACGATTTTTTAATTACTTTATTTACAAAAGACTTAGGGGTGATAGTCTAGTAAAAAGCGATGGAAAAAATTTACTCAAAAATAAATGTACAATATCTCTGTAAGAAAATACTTTGACAATAAACTGTTGTTTCAGTATTGTTGTAACATATGAATGCACATACAGTAAAATTTTTACCTCTCTGTCTCCAGTAGTTTGTGAGAAAATGTTCCCTATAGTAGGCATATATTAACATTGCGGGGATAGGTGATTCCGTATCCCCTTAAGTGTACCCCAGGTGATGCCTGGCATTCAAATAATTTTCCCATTGTGGCCAGTTAATAACATTTATATAACTGTAGGCACTTTGTCAGGGACTGTCGAAAGTCTTATAAGCAACATGTGTAGACCTTGTACTATACAGATTTTAACACTGAGCTACTAAACTGTTATGAAATGTGACAGTTCATTTGCTGATGGCAGTAACAGTTTTATTCGGTTTGACGTGTCCAGTTTCACAAGGCTTGTGCGCTTGTATGGCTCAGTGGTTAAGTACCGGTCCACAGATCCAAAGGTCCGAGGTGCGATCTCTGGTTTTGTTAACAGATTTTCTCTGGACAGTTTACGTCTACCTTCAAGAGTCCAATTTGGTATGGGTCCCACACACTTGAGCAATGTTGTAGGATGGGTCACATGAGTAGTCTGCAAGCAACCTCTTTTGTAGACTGACTGCACTTCCCTAGTATTCAACAAATAAATTAAAGTCTACTACCTGTGTTACCCCCAATCGAGCCTACGTGATCATTCCATTTAATATCCACAGAAAGTGTACGAGTTGGCCCATTCCAGTAGTGACTTACAGATATTATAGTCATAGGATACTATATTTTTTCATTTTGTGGCATGCACAATTTTAAATTTCTGGACATGTAAAGCAAGTTGCCAATTTCTGCACCACTTTCAAATTTTATCAGGATCTGACTGAATATTTGTGCAGCTCCTTTCACACAATAACTGTATCATATAAAAAAGTCTTTGGTTACTATTAATATTGTCTACAAGGTCATTAATAAACAATAGAAACAGCAAGGGTCCCAACACACATCTATGGGGCACACCTGAAGTTACTTCTACATCTGAAGAGGACTCACCATCCAAGATAACATACTGTGTCATTTCTATAAAAAAGTTCGCAATCCAGTCACAAATTTCACTCGATACCTCATACGATTGTAATTCTGACAATAAGCATAGGTACGGTACTGAGTCAAATGCTTTTCGGTAATCGAGAAATACTGCATCTACCCAACTGCCTCAATCCAAATCATTCAGTATGTCATGTGAGAAAAGTGCGAGCTGGGTTTCACACGGCCGATGTTTTTGGAACCTGTGCTGGTTGACACTGAGGAGGTCATTCTGTTCAAGACATCACATTATGTATCTTTTGCAGTTAAGCTTGACTTTTTCATGCATATATGTATAGTCTTGACGTCATTTACATGCTGTTTTGGAAAATACTGTTTTGTTGTCTGAATGATCTGAAGGTAATTTTGAAAACAATTGAAGGATAGATGCTACCTGTGGGTCACTGGTTGTCCACAAATCACCTTTAGACCTAACCACGTATTATTCCCACTATGCTGGAGTCACACAAGTAAAATTTCACTACTCGCTATCCTCCCCGGTGCCGCCAGCAGCAGTAACTGTAGCGAGCAGTGTCGTGCCGCAGCAGGCTGCGAGGCGCCGACTCACCTGGCAGCAGGCTGCGCTCGGCCGGTCGACGAGATGACGGGCTTGGGGATCTTGCGCTGGCCGCTCTCCCGCTGTATCACCTCCAGCAGGCTCATGCTGGGCAGCCACGCCTGTAGGTGGGACGGAGACAGTCAGAGGTTCAGAGGCTGGCAGCAGAAAAGTGCAGTCTCGTTACAAGTATTTCCAATCTGACAAGGGCAGGTCCCCAGTGTTGCGATCGACTTTTTGAAACTATCTATATGGTGGTGTAGGTTAGTGTCTCGGGTATCACACACTGCAGCCATTCACCCTGCTGGGCCCTCGTTTGCGAGTAATTCACGAAAAAATAATTTTGGAATTTTGTATGACAATCAATACATTAAAAAAGTCACATTACATAGTGTGGTTGTGTGGTATAACAGACAGGATAACAGCTTCCCATGCAGGAGGTTATGGGTTCAAATCTTGTCAACTGTATTAAATTTATTTTTATTTTTAAAATTTACTGAAATGACTTCAATTATTATTTTTATTCAATTAACTGGTTTAAATGTAATTATTTATTTCTATTCCTTTGTCACAACATTTTAATCACCATATGAACTTTCTCATATTTTCTTTATAACATTCTTTTGCCTATCAGAATTTCTGCGAATATGAATTTAATTATATTTATCTATTATACTGTTCCAGTATAATAGATAAATATAATTATATTATATTTATATTAATATATTATATTAAAATATAATAAATAGTAAATGAAGCAGGCAAAAAGGAATACAAACGTCTCAAAAATGAGATCGACAGGAAGTGCAAAATGGCTAAGCAGGGATGGCTAGAGGACAAATGTAAGGATGTAGAGGCTTGTCTCACTAGGGGTAAGATAGATACTGCCTACAGGAAAATTAAAGAGACCTTTGGAGAGAAGAGAACCACTTGTATGAATATCAAGAGCTCAGATAGCAACCCAGTTCTAAGCAAAGAAGGGAAGGCAGAAAAGTGGAAGGAGTATATAGAGGGTTTATACAAGGGCGATGTACTTGAGGACAATATTATGGAAATGGAAGAGGATGTAGATGAAGATGAAATGGGAGATAAGATACTGCGTGAAGAGTTTGACAGAGCACTGAAAGACCTGAGTCGAAACAAGGCCCCGGGAGTAGACAACATTCCATTAGAACTACTGATGGCCTTGGGAGAGCCAGTCATGACAAAACTCTACCATCTGGTGAGCAAGATGTATGAGACAGGCGAAATACCCACAGACTTCAAGAAGAATATAATAATTCCAATCCCAAACAAAGCAGGTGTTGACAGATGTGAAAATTACCGAACTATCAGTTTAATAAGTCACAGCTGCAAAATACTAACGCGAATTCTTTACAGACGAATGGAAAAACTGATAGAAGCGGACCTTGGGGAAGATAAGTTTGGATTCCGTAGAAATGTTGGAACACGTGAGGCAATACTAACCTTACGACTTATCTTAGAAGAAAGACTAAGAAAAGGCAAACCTACGTTTCTAGCATTTGTAGACTTAGAGAAAGCTTTTGACAACGTTAACTGGAATACTCTCTTTCAAATTCTGAAGGTGACAGGGGTAAAATACAGGGAGCGAAAGGCTATTTACAATCTGTACAGAAACCAGATGGCAGTTATAAGAGTCGAGGGGCATGAAAGGGAAGCAGTGGTTGGGAAAGGAGTGAGACAGGGTTGCAGCCTCTCCCCGATGTTATTCAATCTGTATATTGAGCAAGCAGTAAAGGAAACAAAAGAAAAATTTGGAGTAGGTATTAAAATCCATGGAGAAGAAATAAAAGCTTTGAGGTTCGCCGATGACATTGTAATTCTGTCAGACACAGCAAAGGATTTGGAAGAGCGGTTGAACGGAATGGACAGTGTCTTGAAAGGGGGATATAAGATGAACATCAACAAAAGCAAAACAAGGATAATGGAATGTAGTCAAATTAAATAGGGTGATGCTGAGGGGATTAGATTAGGAAATGAGACACTTAAAGTAGTAAAGGAGTTTTGCTATTTAGGGAGTAAAATAACTGATGATGGTCGAAGTAGAGAGGATATAAAATGTAGACTGGCAATGGCAAGGAAATCGTTTTTGAAGAAGAGAAATTTGTTGACATTGAGTACAGATTTAAGTGTCAGGAAGTCGTTTCTGAAAGTATTTGTATGGAGTGTAGCCATGTATGGAAGTGAAACATGGACAATAACCAGTTTGGACAAGAAGAGAATAGAAGCTTTCGAAATGTGGTGCTGCAGAAGAATGCTGAAGATAAGGTGGGTAGATCACGTAACTATTGAGGAGGTATTGAATAGGATTGGGGAGAAGAGAAGTTTGTGGCACAACTTGACTAGAAGAAGGGATCGGTTGGTAGGACATGTTTTGAGGCATCAAGGGATCACAAATTTAGCATTGGAGGGCAGCATGGAGGGTAAAAATCGTAGAGGGAGACCAAGAGATCAATACACTAAGCAGATTCAGAAGGATGTAGGTTGCAGTAGGTACTGGGAGATGAAGAAGCTTGCACAGGATAGAGTAGCATGGAGAGCTGCATCAAACCAGTCTCAGGACTGAAGACCACAACAACAACAACTGTTCCATTCCAGAATGAGATTTTCACTCGCTAAGCCATGTCTCCGCCATATCCTTTCTTTCAGGAGTGCTAGTTCTGCAAGGTTCGCAGGAGAGCTTCTGTAAAGTTTGGAAGGTAGGAGACGAGGTACTGGCAGAAGTAAAGCTGTGAGTACCGGGCGTGAGTCGTGCTTCGGTAGCTCAGTTGGTAGAGCACTTGCCCGCGAAAGGCAAAGGTCCCGAGTTCGGGTCTCGGTGGGGCACACAGTTTTAATCTGCCAGGAAGTTTCAACTGTTCCATTACTTGAAAATTCTGTTTATTGGTTACAAAACAAAAGACAAAATATTTGTATTTGTGCAACAGTGAGAAATGTGTT
This sequence comes from Schistocerca americana, assembly GCF_021461395.2. Taxonomy (NCBI): domain Eukaryota; kingdom Metazoa; phylum Arthropoda; class Insecta; order Orthoptera; family Acrididae; genus Schistocerca; species Schistocerca americana. The sequence goes on along the minus strand of NC_060129.1, from coordinate 126,575,996 downwards.
TTTGTTACCAGATGTGCAATTTTTTTTTTTTGGGTGTGCGCGGTGCTAGTCATACAAACATTTAAAATATACCCTGTCTATTCCACTATGAACAAAATAATCCAGATGAAAATTTAAATGAAAGATGGATTTATAAGTAAAACGAAACTCGAGCACAATGAGAAATAGATATAATGAATCAGTAGTGCGGAAGGGGGGGGGGGGGGGGGGGGAGGGGGGAGAATTAAAACAGAAAATTAATTAAAAACAGGTGAACACAGATTTTAAGTGGAGAAAGAATGAAAGGAAGAAAAATGACAGCAAATGAAAATGCTGATATTATGATTAAAATTATGAGACAAAGGAATGGATTTGAAAAATTACATTTCAACCAATAAGCTGTATAACAATAATGATCAAAGTCATCTGATACAAATTTTAAATAAAAAAAGTGCACGTGACAAGATTCAAACCCACAACCTCTTGCATGTGATGCTTTTAAGCTATCCATTGTACCATGCAACCAGATCACAACATGCAACATTTTTAATGCTGTTTAGTGTCAGACAAATTCTTTTATTGTTATTATTATTACTATTAATTATTAATCATCAATCACTCAGAAACTGGGGCCCACCAGGTTGAATGGCTGCAGTGTATGATACCTGGGATCTCAACCTACATCATTATATAAACAGTTTCAAAAAGAGAATCTAAATGCTTGACAGCTCTCATTGTGAGCTACATCTGATCTGAGTTTATAAATTTATACAGGGTTAGCATAAAGTCCTTGTCTGAGTACAATAAATTATTTCTTAGGAACTGTGCTACACACTACTATGGGGTTTATTGCAAATGATAGCTTAACTCTTAGTTTCATACAGATACACATCCACATGTGCTCCATTTGTTGCACACTGTGATATTCACTGTCTCTCCATGTCTTTCCCGACGGACAATACAGCAGTCCAAATAAACACATTACTTACATTGTTAATCTGGTTTCATTTTATAATTACAGTATATTTGGTATCTCTTTTGTTACCCAATTGTTCTCAAATAAAAAGCCCTAATTGCAGTTAAACAAATTGACAATACATCTTCCTACCACTGGATGGAAGTATTAGAGAGTACTTTGACATGAAATTGTTGAAAATTACACTTACATAGCTCAAAATGTGAAACGACTTATATGGGTCCTAAATACGCGCGCGCGCGGGCCCACACACACACACACACACACACACACACACACACACACACACACACACACACACACACACACCATAGGGTGATTTTGCTAAATAGGGACAAACTGCAGGAAATTATGACTGAAAGGATAAGGAGCAAAAAAGCTCGCAGAGCATATGGCTGGAAATGTGTTCCCAGGGTACGTGGTGACAAAATATCTTCAAGAGTGACTGTGATATCAGCACTACAGTGGTGGCCCGCCATCATTGGGAAAGCCAGACGACCGTGTGAAACATTCTCCACAACTGCCACTATCCATTCTCACAATACGTGCAGGCCTTATTACCTACAGACTTCTGTTCAGGATGACTGTTTCGTCACTGGTCTGTCCCACTGGCCATAATTTTGCTGGGATTTCTGCCAATTGTCCCACTCACGGCTGAGGCTACCATTGCAAGAGGAAGTATCGTCAACCTTCGCAACACACACCCCTGGGCTATAGAGAATCTCCACAGTATGGTGACGGTGAACTGTCAACACTAGTTTGGCCCCAGTGCGAGGGTAGGGATTACTGCCGACTGCCTCTCACGTGTGGAGCTTAAACACTGGTACAGACAGGACATTCCCACTTGCTCATGTGAGCTTTTAGTCACTGAAATTTACATGTGAAAGATTTTTTTTTTATCTCCACCTTCAAGTAGAATGCATTTCCAGCCAGATGTCTATAAGAATGCACCCTGCACTGTAACTTACAGTTAAAGAGTTTTTCATAAAAACTGCCCAGGTATATATAGAGAGTACTTTGACATGAAATTGTTGAAAATTACACTTACAGAGCTCAAAATGTGAAACTACTTATATGGGTCCTAAATACACACACACACACACACACACACACACACACACACACACACACACACGGTGAACTGTCAACACTAGTTTGGCCCCAGTGCGAGGGTAGGGACTACTGCCGACTGCCTCTCTCATGTGGAGCTTTAACCTTTAACCACTCTCTGTCCATCCCCCGTTCTCCCTTTCTCTCTAAATGTAATTACTCCCACCACAATAGGACGCTGGTGTTGTTACCCCCACAGTATTTCTTTTAAAATAATAAATAATGTGTGTACCAAATTTGGTTCAAATTATTCCAGGTGCTTAGCATGAGCTTTTCACCCACACCTTTGTCTTTGTGCGCCCAAGCCAAATGTATTTCACTTTGTCTTTGTGCGCCCAAGCCATATGTATTTCACATGTATTTGTACATACATTTCATCTGTATCTCTAACAAATTTCGTCCTGCAGTTTTATTTTCAGGCATCTCAATTTTTGACATCATATCTGCTGAAGCGTGTGTCATACAATGGGATTGTTTTGCAAGTACATCCAATTGTATATGTAGCTACTGTCTGCAAAATGTGTTGTCAACAGAGTTAGCTGTAAAGAAGTTATAAATTAAAACATCAGGCTACAAGTGGCACTATATAGTTTTTTCCTTTCATCATTTTGTGGGGACTGTCAGCAAGAAAAGTTTCATAAAGGTTTGAAATTACATGTAAAGTTTGTTGCAATTCAACAAGTGCTGTCATTCTCAAACACTGGATGAATAAAATAATGGGTGTGTGTTTCATGCAATACACTTCTTTTCCACCCCCAGCCCCACCCCTTTGATAAGTAGGTATGTATAAGATAGCCTATCTGTTAATTCAGGGTATATGCCATGTCCATTCCAAATTGCATCAAAATCCATCCAGACATTTCGGTGTGAAGAAGTAAAGTGCCTGCACACACACACACACACACACACACACACACACACACACACAAACATTGTGAAAAACCTGAGGATCAAAGTGGCTGAGAAAGAACAGAAGCAGTGAAAGAAACAAAGACATGTAACAATAGGACTCACAAAGAGAACAGCAAACGGCACAGAACAGAGAACAAAAGTTGGAAGTTGAAATAGATGCAAAAATATAGACAAAGGAACACAACTGACATTAAAGGAGCAGCACTCAAGAATGAAAGAAAGAAATTTAATGATATATTTAATACGGCAAGTAACAAACAGCTTCAAGTAATTTGAAGTGCTGTATCAAACTATCACACACAGGACGACAGACATTCATATCATTCTCTATACATTCGGTCTAAAATTTCCTGTTATTCCACTAAAAAGGTTACTGCAAATGCGTAGATGGTTCCTTTGAAACAAAAATGGGCCATAACAACAACAATTAATTAATTAACAGCCAATAACAATAATTAATTAACCTCACTACTGCCTGTGAGTCATAGATACTGTCAATTGCACTTTTATCATTTGGGTGTCTTATAGAATCTCTTTCTGGTTGGCATTCTACTTTATATACAACAAGTAGTCAAAGTTTTAACCTTCAAGTGGAAGTGCTGTTTTTTTACAACACGAGTGGACGCACTGCGTATTTTGTACATGTGTCAAAAATAGCAGTCTATGTTACTAAGGTGAGCATGTATGAGCAATGTAACAGTTTCATCTTAGTTTAATTCAAAAAAGAAACTTGCATTATATGAGTTAAGTCAGCGTTTAATTAAACAATAATAAAATGAAGTTTAACTATATCAGTCTATTTCCCCATAGTAATGACCCAGTCAGAGCATTAAACAGTGCAGTTGCTTCACATCCAAGCCAACTGCTTAATCGTTTGCTAATTATCTCAAAGACAACTGCCTCTTTGTGGATCTGCACTACTAGTGCAGAATCTGGGACGTTTTCACACACGGATCGAAAATTTTCTCTCATTAGCACACTGTTTATTTTATACACTGCTGCTCTCCTGAACGTATGACAAAACAACTTATCACACTGTTAGCTGAAGCAATAATGAAGGGATAGATCCAGGCTCATAATTTTAAAACAATGATGGAATGGTATAAGACAACGGTATTTGTGGTTGGTGCACTTTATTCACAGCCATATCCATTTGAGGGTTAATATCCCGCTCCCCCCCCCCCCCCCCCCCTATAAAAAAAATGTTACCCAATTCATATTTTAATTGGATAGATAAAAAATCTACTCACCAAGCGGTGACAGAACACACACATAAAAGACTGTTGTAACTGGCAAGCTTTCGGAGCCAGTGGCTCCATCTTCAGGCAGAAGGGTTGGAGGGGAAGGAAGAGGGGTGAAGAGGGAGCCACTGGCTTTGAAACCTTGCCAATTACAACAGTCTTATGTGTGTGTTCTGCCACTGCTTGGCGAGTAGATTTTTGATTTATCCAATTAAATTATTTTGTCACTAATTAACATTTTGTCTGTTTTCAGGTACATATCCCAGTCCCGCTATACAACGAAGTTCCTGAGCCAGGATACTGTATTACTGCGTTAGATGAGCCAAAACAAAATGATGCAAGCATCGATAAAGTGGAATATCATGAAATTATTCTTTTTTTGCGTTTCAAGTGGATCAATGTTGCAAGAGTTCAGTGCTGAGTTGGGGGAAGTATTCAGCAAAAATGTACTCCTGTATGACACAGTACTCAGGTGGCACGGATGTTTCCAGTGTTGACAAACAAGTCTGAAAGACAATACATGAAATAGTAGACTACCACTTTGTGAAAAATCAGGAATCACAAGAGAAGTGGAGGCCTTCATGCCCGAAGACCAGCATGTCACACTCGTGGCAATAGTAGAAAAAGTGAAATCCAGTCAGGAAGCAGTTTTCACCAGCTTACAGAATGCTGAATGGTAATAATTAAACTTTCGCTACTTCATAGGGGGCCCATGAAAAACGAGCAATTGTAGGACAATGGAACTTTGCGGAAACTATTGGAAGACATGCAGAAGAGGAATAACAAACTATTAAAAGAAACACATTTTAATTTTACAATGGAAAATCCAGGATGGAATATATATCATGAAAAGGAAAGTTGCTATATAGCGGAGGTGCTGAGTCAAAGATAGGCACAACAATAAGACTGTCACAAAGAAATAAAGCTTTTGGCCATTAAGGCCTTCATCAACAATAGACGAGGACACACGCGCACACACACACACACACACACACACACACACACACACACACATACACACACACACGTCTATTGTTGACGAAGGCCTTAATGGCCAAAAGCTTTATTTATTTGTGACAGTCTTTTTCTTGTGCCCATCTCCGACACACGTTTTTATTTGCCGCATGAAGAGTAACAACTGTTAATCGTGTACCGTGCTTATATTCCAGGTTGCAAATGTTCCTCAATGGGATGATCATCTGCATCCATGACTGCATTAAAGATCCATTTTACAGTTGTTCAGAGCACTAGCAGTTGTGACACAGCTCGTGCACTGGTCAAAGGCCGCACATTAAGTCCAGCATTCTGAGCCATGGCAAGAGTAGCTTATACAACAATCTGCGGAGCAACTGACTGTCGGCCTCTCCGCGGATCAATCTGCAAATAGCCAGTTAATGTCAAACTTCTGAATCGTGTTGTTCATCAGTGGTGCAGAAACAGGATACCTCCGTATTCCTCTAATGTGTTGATACTCGTGAACAGCATCTGCGCTACTGCTAGTGTTTTGATAAAACAGCTTTATGAGCAAAGCCCAGCTCACATTGTTCGTGTCCATGTTGACTGACTGCAACCGTAACGCACGCTGATGCTCGTGTTTCAGCCCTACTTCGCCATACCAGTACTGGCGTCTTAATTGCAAGTCGTGGTACTAAAACTACAGACAATGCAAATTGTGCAACAGATAGTTTTAACATCATTTCTATTAAGACCGGTACCTGTACAGTAAATAGTTTTCTGTCTACGCTGGCTCAAATAGTTACAGTTTCATTATAACCAACCTTTACATGGAGTGTGACAAAGGTCGCCACATGCTGGGCTCCACAAATGCCTACAGCCATTCAGAAAGCCTGGAAAGCTGAGCCAGCAGCAGAAATGTTGTAGCTACACCACGTCAAACTGTGTAACTTTTTTAGCTGCCTATTCACTGTGGAAAAATCCTGGGTGTATCACTAAAATTCCAAAGCAAAGAGCAAAGCGAGCAGTGGAAACACAAAGATTCACCATCATTGAAAAAGACCAAAAGTGAACTATCATCGAGGAAAGTTGGGACTTACGCACTGTGATGCTAATACACTGTTTCTGCAAGAGCCAAACTGGAGCATCAAAATAGTACCGAAATCTCCTGGAGAGCTTACGTGAGGTTATCAAGTCAAACCATTACAGGAGCTGTCCCAGGAGGTGATTTCTCTCCATGATAATGAACCAGCTTTTTCTGCTACAGTGGTCACTCACACACGCCGCTACTTTTCATTATCAGATTTTGCCACAACCACTGTATTTCCCTGAAATGACACACCACGACTTCTTCCTTGGACGAAGAAACCACTATTCGGCAAGCATTTCCGTAATGAGCAAAACATGATTTTTGAGATGAAACATTTTATGAACAGACAAAATGCAGATTAGTACAATTGAGGCCTGAACCGAGTAATTCACTGTTGGTATAAATATGTCACACTGAAGGGTGAGTGAGTGCAGAAAGATGATTGGCCACAATCTCACTTTTTTCAAGGTGACAATTAAAACTTTACAACTAGCTCTTGTAAAATGAGTCACTGAAGGCTGATTATAAGTAGAATGGCACTTCTTGTACAGTGAAGGTACTATGTTTAGATGAAAAGAAGGAAATACATCTGGCCACAAAAGATGCTTCATTAAAATTAAGGCACAACGTGCCCACAAAATAAACTGTGATTTTGGAACTGTATATAACCATGTGAGCTGAAAGCAATTAGAACAACACTTCTGACTATTTCTCCGACTTTGCACTCTTACCTTATCCCGGGATGCAGTGGCCACGATGTTCCTCTTGGGCTCCTGGTCATAGGCAACCGACTCGCAGCCGAAGTGCTCGCAGTACTCGTGAACGAAGTGGCGCTTCTCACGGTTCATCGGGTCGAACGAGTAACTGCGACTCTTCTGTTTGGACTGCAAATGAAATGTATGTGGTTAAGGTGAAAAGTAAAATGAGCACATAAGTTCTTGGGAGGTTAGAAATTTGTGCCAGAATAGGAGTTGAATCCGAACCTCGGTCGTAACTGCACTTAGCGACTGAGCTATCGAGCACACATCGCGACCCACACCCTCAGCATTTTTTCTGCCAGTACTACTGCTCCTACCGCCCAAATTCCACAGTGATTCTCCTACGTACCTTTTGGCACCAGCACTGTTGGAAGAACAGACACGGTGGAGATATGGCTCGGCCACGCTGTACAATATGCTTGTTCGCCAACCTATTTAGTGAGCTAGCTCGCCACAGCAGTGAGTGACTGGCCACTCACAGCGACTAATGGTGGAGGAAGACAAGGCGAGGAGAGGGAGGTATAAGGGAGAGGCAGATCTGTGTGACAAACTATTGACAATGAGTCTATTCTGTGGCCACTAATGTTAATTCAACAGAGATGTATTGCTCCTGGTGGCTGATAATGCAATTCATGGAAATTTAATTTCTAAGACTGTTGCACTGATGAGAAATGACAATGAAATGAAACTTACATTTCTTCTAATTGATGAAGAGAACAATATGGGGCAGCTAAGTAAGAAACATAATATTTCTTACGACTGATACAGCCTTATGATGAATATCATTTTCTGACAAAGTTAAAACTGACCTCAACTTGTATTCAGAGACTGTTCTATTCACACCTTAAACATAAAAACACTGGGTGTCAATGAATACAGTGGTTTTCACTGAAGCAAAATGTCTGTTACCACACACCGAGCACTGCTAATTCTAAGACAAACTGTTATGTTGGAATTACAAGCAAGCTTCTGTGTGCAGATTTCATTCTCTTCACTGTGGAAAATAGTTAGTCACAGAGGTATGTGCGTCAGTTGTTGACACAAGAGAGGGAGGTGTGTGTGTGTGTGTGTGTGTGTGTGTGTGTGTGTGTGTGTGAAGGGGGTGCCGGGGTTAATGTAACAACAGTGCTTGAGAAAGGCAAGATTCCGGACTGGATGTCACACAGTTTTAATATGCCAGGAACTGCACAGTGAAATATTTGTTCTTAAAATGGACATCACTTGTGTTGGATGCAGTTGGAAAACTTACAATCTAAAACCAGCAAACAAAATAATACACCCCCTCCCCCATGCGCAAAGATATATATATTATTACAGGTTCAGGAAATCTTTTCGGGGTAGGAGAAATTTCCAAGCAGATACAATTTCACTTTGTGTCTGAAGTCAATTTTGATATGAGCTAATAACCCACCCCGGCTTCACACAGGTGTCACTAATCACCTACGCGTGGACAACTTGTCTGGCACAGCAGTAATTTTATTTGCAGATCAATGAATAGAGTAATGGTTAAAATTCAGGAACAACATTAAGTAACTGAAAATCATCAATTTTATATAATTAAACAAATGAAGAAGTGTTTGACAGGAAAGTTTTCAAAAAGTATCAATGTCATCTGTTCCATATTTAATTGGTGTTTGGAGTGATGTAACGCTAATGATGAGAGCTGCAAGTTATTCTGCCACCGCGTCTGCCCAACTGCAGCGACACTTCGGAAAGAGCTCCAGCCCCTTGCCGGTCGCCTGACTCCAGCGTCAGTCCAGTGTGAGCTACATGTTCTGTGTGATCATTTCTTACATTTCCCTTTAACATTTAAGTCCACACCAAAAAAATCTGTTGTATCTGAGAGCAGAGGAATATTTCTAAAAAAAACCCTGAAGGGTTCAGTCAACACACACCTATTCACTTGATGTGAAACAACAGCTCACAGACATTGATGCAAACAACTTCTAGAGGTCACATACATAACAAAGAAAAACTGTGTGCAAAAAAAATGCCGTACAAGCAGCAAGAAACAGAGAGAAAGGTGTGCTCACAAGTTAAAAATCAGGATAGTACTTTGTGAACAAAGTGGCTCACCTCGGGATAGTCAGTCAAAGGGTTAAAGAACTGCCTGTAATATGTTTTCAAATTGTTTGTGTCGGATCAGATATTTATACTTCAGAATCTAACTCTCACGCTATCTATAACCTTTCTGGTGTATAAATATCTCACCCGATACAAAAAAATTTATAATGTTTACTGTGTCCAATTACTTCCAACAACTCTATGGCTTATTGATATTAGACAGTAGGGTTACGCAATATTTGCATTTCATCTATCGACCTCTTCCTATATGAATCACAGTAGACATGTGTATTAACTTTTTAATATCACGACAACACCTTATGTGGATATAAGTGACAGGATGGACAATATTTAGTACTTTAGACTAAGGTTGTAGGTAGACACCGACACCTAAGTTAAGGGGTCGTTATCTGAAGTCCACATATTTTATATTTTTAGTTTTGACTCGTATATGTTGAGTATTTGTGCCTGGCTCGCATCAGATCCGTATTATTTGAACTTAATCGAACCACTGTGTCCTCATCAAATTTCTTGGCCTCTGATACATTTGAGGCCAGTGAGTCTTTACACCTATAAGGTAACATTGGAGATGATGTTTAAGACTTACTTCTGATAACATTTTCCTGTTAGTTGCTCGTATAACCTTACTACAATTAAGTTATAAGGGGGCGTTTACCACACTGAGTATTCTGTTAGCTGGTACTTCGGATGGATGATACAGTTTACAGACACAGCGTTATAGGTGTCACCCTGTCAAGATTTAATGATATCGGTATGCATAAATAGGCAGTGACTTATATTTTAACTTGTTGGTGCAGGTCATCAGTGGTGTACCAGCAAAATTACTTATACCGTCACAGATATTGTTAGGTCAATGTTGCCATACATCTTCAAATGAGATACCTATAATACTTGAATACTGATGATCATGAGGATTCTAGTATAATACTTTGGAATTCTGTGTATTATACTTAGATGCTATTTTGATATTTGCCAATATAAGGCACATATGGGTCACTACTACATTTTTACCCTCCTGTGGAGGTTGTCCACTATCGTGATTTGCAAATGTGTTCAAGGTCATTCTCTAACCCCGTTGGATTGCTGTACTGTTCACCTGTCGTTGCACTCTTGAATTGCCTACTTAACCAATTCTTATACTTGATGTAACATTGCATTTCCTTGACACTTAGGTGATGGGTATAAATTCGTTATTGTTTGATTTTAGCTAGTCAAATATTCTGACAAGGTTTTAGGTACCGTGACATTTAAGACCCATGCAGACAGTTCCCAACTCAACAACGTCATTAGACAGAATATGATGACACTGGATGATGTACTTAAGATTCTGATAGTCATATATTCCTACACCTGGCTTTAATGCAACCTTGAGAATGGTTTGACATGGTTATAGGTGGTACCCTTAGTCATAGGGATGGTATACCTTCCATTTTGATATGTTCAGACTTATATAGGTGACCTCCTATATTTTTATTTTTCTTCTTTTCCTTAGGGAGGTAGGTGTTTTTTTATATACACAGTGATCGAGAATCTTCTTTGTCACTATCACTAGATGAGGCAGCTACTGTCGTTGCATTAATCCACTCAGCACAGTGCGAGGTGGTCTTACATAGGGGTTCTAATGTGGTGCCTACGGGGACCAGGTGTTTGATGATTTTTATAGTACGATTTCATTTGTTTAATTCGTGAATGCAACTGGGTTTTACGACAAACTCTTTTTATGCTTCTCATCATTAATATTGTGGCAGCTATTAATCGTACCACACGTAACACAACCTAGGCTATACATACGTAACTTATGTATTCTGATATGGTTACGTCACATTTTATTGTATTTTAATTTATTTTATTATTCATTTATATTAGTTAATTATTTTTTTAAAAATTCTTCCACTGGGCATATGACTGTATGCAGTACATTTGATTGTTGTGATGCATGGCCTATTACAACTCTGTGGTACGGATTTATGAATAATAGCATATGCATATGTTCATCTATTATGTTCATATTTTTCCCACGTGGAATGTTTCCCTCTATTTTGTTAATATATTATGCTATATTTGAGTAAAACAGTGAAACTATTAACAACAGCATGACATAGGCAGAAGCATATTTTCTCTAATGTTACATGTAGTTTTAATGATGAAAATGGAAATGTCGTGTGGCTAGGGCCTCCCGTCGGGTAGACCGTTCGCCTGGTGCAGGTCTTTCGATTTGACGCCACTTCGGCGACCTGCGCGTCGATGGGGATGAAATGATGATGATTAGGACAACACAACACCCAGTCCCTAAGCGGAGAAAATCTCCGACCCAGCCGGGAAACGAACCCGGGCCCTTAGGATTGACAGTCTGTCACGCTGACCACTCAGCTATCAGGGCGGACAGTTTTAATGATATACAATATGTCCTTTTGAGCAACTTAAAACATAGTTTACATAGATACCTGTCAATTGTTAACGTATGTTCTGTATATTTTTATAATAGTACATTTGTTCTACTCATTGTACAGGGGCCTGAAGATGGCATTAATGTAACGCCGAAACTGGTAGCATATAAGAAGTTCATAAATTAAATTTCTACAATACATACAGCTGTTGGTATATTATTGTTTTAAGAGATACATGCCAGCCATTGTCCCACAGTCCATAATGGATCAACAAAGATACATCCTTCATGTCCATTGTGTGTTCCGTTGAACTTGGGCAATTCCAGCAGGACAGTGCGACACCCCCACACTTCCAGAATTGCTACACAGTGGCTCTTCTGAGTTTAAACACTTCTGCTGACCACCAAACTCCCCAGACATGACAATACTGAGCATATCTGGGATGACTTTTAACATGCTGTTCAGAAGAGATCTCCACCCGCTTGTACCCTTACAGATTTGTGGACAGCCCTGCAGAAGTCATGATGTCAGTTCCCTCCAGCACTACTTCAGACATTAGTCGAGTCCATGCCATATCATGTTACAGCACTTGTGTGTGCTGGTGAGGGGCCTACACAATATTAGGCAGGTGTACCAGTTTCCTTGGCTCTTCAGTGTAAATATAAGAACATTACTTAAGAAATCATTAAAAAGTCAGCATATCTTTAAATATAATAAATTTAAGTTCCTGCCTCATTTTTCTGTCCCTATGTGAAGCCTAATTGCAGGACGTACTGTAGGGATTTTGACAGTTTTCACTAACAGACAAAATGAACCATGAAGAAGGTTTGTGTACATAATTTATTACTGCTACACTAGACAAGTTTGCTGACCATAGATACATATAAGGAGAGGTCCCAAGCAGTGGGATTAAGTTTTTTAAATCACTGCTGTAGGTTTGAGATAGCAGGTGTGACACACTGCAGCTACTCGCCATTGTTTGTGAGTAATCAACGGAAAAAAAAAGATTGGAATATCATGTGATGTTTTACAGCTTTGAAAAAGTTGTGTGTAATAGACAGGCTGCACAGTGTAATAGTTAAGACACAGGTCTCACACGTAAAATGTTGTGGGTTTGAATGTCATCATGTGCTTGAAAACATAATTTTTAAATCTTCACTGAAATGACTTTGCTCATTACTTTTACTCAGTTAATTGGATTAAATGCAGTTGTTTTATTTCTATTGCTTTGCCACTTCACTTTATTCACTGTATTAACTTTTTCAATTGCTCAGACTTTTCTGTTTGTATCAGCCTTTTCCCACTTGGAATCTTTGTGCACATCAATTTAATTCTCTTTATTTCAAACAATGGAAACTCCAGGTAGCAATATCAACTACGTAGGAAATGAGAGATTGCTACTTACTGTAAAGAAGACACATCAAGTTGCAGACAGGCACAATTAAAAGACACTTACATAAAGCTATCAGCCACAGCCTTAATCAGTAAGACACACACACACACACACACACACACACACACACACACACACCATTCACAGAGACAAGACAACACACCTCACACACACGACTCCCAACTCCAGCATTTTGGCCAGAATGCCACTATCACATGGGATGCGAGCGGCAGTCTGGAGGGGTTGCGGATGGGGAAGGAGATGGGATAGTAGTGTACAAGTGGGGAGAGAGATGAATACTGTCTGGTGAGGTGTGCAGGGAGTAGACTGCCAACAGGCAGTAGGCTGTGGGGCAGCGAGGTGAGGAGGAAAGGAGTGGAGTGGGAAAAGACGGGTGGATGCGTTGGCAGAGGGCTGCACATCTGTCCACTTTGAATATGCCAATCACCAACAGTACTTGAATTTTGACAGCTGTCATTCCCTTCACGCCAAAAAATCCCGCCCATACAGCCTGGCCTACCCGGGGTGGCATACCTGCAGTGACAAAAACTCCCTTGCTCAGTATGCTGAGGGTCCAACCGAGGTCTCCACAGACAGACACTCTCCCCCAGGCCTAGTCCGCAAAAAGATGTCATGTGCCTTTTGTGGTGTGGTGTGCTAGCTTGTTTATATGAATGGTGTATATTTCTCCTTTGCTGATGAAGGGTATGGCCGAAAGCCCATGTAAGTGACTTTTAAATGTGCCTGTCTGCAACTTGTCATCTTTATGATAAGTAGCAATCTATCTTTTCATACACTGTTAACATTCCTGCCTGTAGTTTCCACAGTTTGAACATTTTAAACAAATTCTTCACTACAGACAAAGCAACACAGATACAGATTGAAATGAAGGAAGGGATTATAAAGTTAAGAAAATTCAAATAAAGAAATAATGAATGTAAGAAATGGAGAAAAATATAGGTTGATAAAACTGAAGGAATTAAATTGAGATTAGTAAGTTAGATAAAAATAATTAAAATTACATGAACAAAGTTTTCAAACAGAAAAATACTGATACGAAAAAAATAAGAGAACGAAAAAATTGGTACAGTGATTAAAGTGACATTACAAAGTAACAGAAACACAAAAATACATGGTATACATAAATTTTGGAGACCCTTTCAATTATTTATTGCACAAGAAGCAAATATTGTACAGATATACATACCTTATTTTGAAGAGAAACCCTGAAAGTTTTTTTTAACGTATACCGTCACACCTTAGTTTGATAATTTGCCGATAGTCAGCGCTAGTCGCAAACGTGGCGAATTCAGGGGCGGAGCGAGCTTTCAGCTTTCTGTGTGTTGGAGTTCGACAAAACCAAGTGTGCTACAGCTGTTCAATGGATATTTAAAACTAAGTATGGTAAGAAGCCACCAATAAGGAAGGCCATTTACCACTGGCACAACAAATTCGTTACAATACGCTGCTTGCTTGTGCCCCGCAAAGAGAAGCGCCCGTACCAATGTGAGTGAAGTTAATGTGGAGCGCATATGAGAGACATTCATAAGGAGTCCAAAGAAATAAGTGCATTGTACATACCGTGAACTCGAAACAGCTCCAATAACAGTGTGGAAAGTTCTGCGACAGAAGCTGTCTATGAAACCATTAAAATTGGATCTAGTGCAGAAGCTCAATGACGACAACAAAGACAAGCGTTTTGAGTCTTGTTCGAGTTGCAACAATTGAATGAGAATGGGGACGGCATTATTGCGCACTTAATTTTTAGTGACATAGTCACTTTTCACATTAATGGGAAAGTGATTGGGCATAATTTGTCAAATCGGGGGGTAGAAAGCATCCACACGAATGCATATTGAATTTGAGTGTGATTCCCCCAAGGTACCGTATTTACTCGAATCTAAACCGCACTCGAATCTAAGCCGCACATGAAAAATGAGACTCGAAATCACGGAAAAAAAATTTTCCCGTATCTAAGCCGCACCTGAAATTTGAGACTCGAAATTCAAGGGGAGAGAAAAGTTTTAGGCTGCACCTCCAAATCGAAACAAAGTTGGTCCATTGTAATACGAGACACAATTTAGGTCGAATGAATGACGATAGAGCTATAGTAGTTTGGTTCGAGTTGTAAGCTTAGCAGTTAAGCTTTACCAGGTAGCCATTGCTATGCGTCAGGCGCTCCGTCCGTATTTATACGAGTACCCTTCCTTTTTCATGTTCTTCATCTGGTTTGAATTGATTGCTTATTTTTCTTTGATCTGATAAGTGCCGTTCTCTTTGTTATAGGTGCTTACGTCACTCTAAGCTGAAAATGCATTACTGTACTGTGTCATGCATTGTTTGTCGCATTCTGATGAGCATTTATGACCTGTCGCCGCTCGGCTTTCTTTTGTACACGGTACCACTGCTTAAAAAAACTAGAGTTTAGCGAAAATTTTTCTCCATTTGAAAATCTTTGCAGACGCCTCTTTAGTGCATTACATTCTGCACAAAAATTAGAGTCATCTTAGATATAAAAATCTAGTCAATTGCCGTGCTTCATTTCTGACTGTATCACTATTAGGCACAAGAATAATACAAATATAAACATGACATGATATGTACATTCTTCCGCATTTGCTGTTGTCTCGCTCTAGTTTCGTAGTTTATTAGGCAGACAGGATTTAAATGAGATAGCAGCACACACAAAAGAATACACGGTAAAATGTTTTCTTATGGTGAAGACAATACTGCATGTGATTCACAATTCATAAAAGTTCCTATAAGGAACCATCTCTTCTCACAGGTAGGAAAAAATTCGTAACGTAGAGTTGGCCATATTGACAAACACCCCAAACAGTTTTGCCAGTCAGATTTTCATAGTACATTGAAATGCTGCTACATTTGAAGATCAACAATACAGAATTTGTATTTACTTTGTTGGATAATGTACCAAAACGTAGTGGTCGAAACCCTGGGCGGAGGAAAAAGGCTCGTCTTCCACTTTTTTTTTTTTTTTTTTTTTTTTTTTTTTTTTTTTTTTAATTTATTTACTGACGCAGAGATTTTGGTACCAGTATTTATCTTTGTGCCCTACAAAGCATGCCTGTGTGGCGCTACATATATTCGACGGCAGAAGTTAGTTGTGGCGGCACCCACCAACATTTTTCAGAACTCCCGCTTGCTTTGCACTCGATTCTAAGCTGCAGGCGGTTTTTTGGATTACAAAAACTGGAAAAAAAGTGCGGCTTAGATTCGAGTAAATACGGTAAATGTTTTTTGTGCCTTGTCACGTCGAAAACTGTACGGGCTATTCTTCTTTGCCGAGAGCACTGTCACTAGATATTCCTACTTGGACATGTTGCAGTGATGGCTGATCCCTTGAATGCAATGGGACTCTCCATTAATCTTTCAGCAGGATGGGGCTCCACCCCATTTTCATCGTGAAGTTCGTGGGTACCTGAACACAGAGCTACCGCATCAATGGATAGACTGTGCTACAGAAGGGGGCAGCTGTTTCACGAAATGGCCTCCACCATCACCAGATCTCACTCGGTGTGACTTTTTTTGTGGGGACACATTATAGATCTGGTGTATGTATCGCCTCTACCACGTGATGTAGCAGAGCTCCGGGAGAGAATATAGTAAGCGACTGCCACAGTCGATGATGCCATGCTGGGACGGGTGTGGCAAGAATTCCATTACCGTATTGACATCTGCCGGGTCACTCGTGGTTCGCGTATCGAATGTTTGAAAAAAAAAAAAAAAAAAAAAAAAAAAAATCAGAGTTCCTCTTCAAAATGCAATATGTATGAATCTGTACAATGTTTAGTTCTTGTGCAATAAATAATTGAAAGTGTTCCTGGCCTTTATGTACAGCCTGTACATTTAACCAATTAATTGAATAAAAATAATGAGGAATGTAACTTCAATAAATATTTAAAGATAAAAATATTTAAATCACCTGATGAGATTCAAATCCACAACATTTTTCGTATGAAGCCTGTAGCTTAACTTACACTGCACTACCAGTGTATTAAACTTCGCCTTTACAAAGCTATACAGCGTAATGTGAAATACTGACTTTTTTATTTATTTATTGTTGATTACTCGCAAACGAGGGCCTACCAGGGTGAATAGCTGCTCAGTGTTATAGATGGGACCTTAACCTACATCACTGTGTAGGTGATGCCACTGCTGGAGTCCTCTCCTTGTTAGTTCTACCAGTGTGAAGCCAGGGCAGGTAGCTTGTTGCCCATTTTTTGTTGTAAAATTTTACTATTATAGTAGACATAACTCGTACACATCACAGAGACACATCATAATGATTATCCACAGAATGAGGAATAACTAAGTAATTAACTTCAAAAGCTCACACTGTTGGCACCCCAGTGCAGAGTGCTTTCACGCTTTCCCTCACCTCCTTGGCCAGCTTGACGAGCTCCGTCAGCTTGTCGTGGACCATGGCACAGAACGCAGGGTCCTTCTTCGCCCACTGCCGCATGTAGTCCGAATAGCGCGGGGTCAGCTTGGCAGACAGGTCCGGATTGCGGATCTGCAGGGCGATGGCCAACCTCCGGCTGCGCTCCACGATCTTGCACTCGTCGTTGCAATCCAGGCTGCAGGAAAGAGCAGGCAGAAAAGTGGGATTAAGCGTTTGGGTCTTTTCTCTTCTTTTCTTCAAAATAACTGTGATATTTACACTCTGAAGGCAAAGGACTGGCTCCAGATTGATAAGAAGTAAGGCTACGCTTCTGAGCAACTAACCCATTAAATCTACCATTTACGGTGCTAGCCTCGTATGAAAGTGTAAGTTATAGCTCGTTTGTAGAAAACTATAGCACTCCGTCTTCAGGCCACAAGTGGTCTACCGGGACCATCTGACCGCCGTGTCATCCTCAGTGCAGGATGCGGATAGGAGGGGCGTGGGGTCAAAACCCGCTCTCCTGGTCGCTATGATGGTATTCTTGTCCGAAGCTGCTACTATTCAGTCGAGTAGCTCCTCAATTGGCATCACGAGGCTGAGTGCTCCCCGAAAAATGGCAACAGCGCATGGTGGCCCGGACGGTCACCCATCCGAGTGCCGACCACGCCCGACTGTGCGTAACTTCGGTGATCTCACAGGAACCAGCGTATCCACTGTGGCAAGGCCATTGCCTTGTAGAAATCTATACATTCAGAAATTCTGAAGGTAGCACGGACAAACTACAGGGTGTCAAAGGCTATTTACAGCTTGCACAGGAACCAGAGAGCAGCTGTAACAGTTGAAGGAGATGAAAGTGAAACAGAATTTGAGAAGTGAGGGAGACACAATTGTACCCTAGCCCCCCATTTTATTCAATCTGTACATTGAGCCAGCTGTAAAGGAAACCAAAGAGAAATCTGGAAGGGGAATTACAGTTAACAGAGAAGAGATGAAATCTTTGATATCTGCCAATGGTATTATCATTCTCTGACAGATGGCAAACGACTTAGAAGAATAGTTGAACAGAAATGATACTGTCTTGAAAAAGGTTATGAAATGAATACCAATGAAAGTACAAACAAGGGTAATGAAACTACGGTGAATTAAATCAGGGAAGATTAGGAAATCAGACACTAAGGGTAGTTGACGAGTTTCACTACTTGGGCAGCAAAATAACTGATGACGGACAAAATAGAGAGGATAGAAAATGCATACTGCTGTCAGCAAGAAAAGAATTGCTGAAAAAACAGGAATTTGATAACAATGAATATAATTTAAGTATTTTCTGTGATCATTTGCATGTGGGTGAAATGTGGACAGTAAACAGCTTGACACAAGAAGAGAATAGGAAGCTTTAGAAATGTGGTGATGCAGAAGAACGCATAACATTACACGGGTAGACTGAGTAATGAAATACTGAACCAAACTGGGAAAAAAGGAATTTATGGTACAACCTCACTCAAAGAAGGTATCAGTTGATGGGACATATCCCAAGCCATCAATGAACAACTAATCTGAGAACAGAGGGAAGTGTGTGGGGTAAAAATTATAGAGGGATACCAAGAGATGAACACAGCAGACAAGTTCAAAATGAATGTATGTTGCAGTGGTTACTAGGGGATGAAGAGGCTTGCACAGGGTAGACCAGTGCAGACTTACAACCCCCCCCCCCCCCCCCCCCCATGTGTGTGTGTGTGTGTGTGTGTGTGTGTGTGTGTGTGTGTGTGTGTGTGTGTGTGTGGGCGCGCGCGCGTGTTTTTCTTTGTAACACACACCAACAATTAGCAATAATGGTATGGGTAGTGTTAAAACTTGATACTTAAAATGAAGCACATCATTTCACTCCTATTTATTGTGCAAGAAAACGGAAAAGCAATTTTTGTAACCAAGTTAGAAAGAATCAAATTTAAAATGCAAACACACACACGAGATACGAAATAAACACAAAATGCCTTGTTAATAATGCAGCAGAACATGTGCACTGTCTATGAGGTGACAGTAACAAATGTTTCACTAATGCTGATCATTTTACACTGCTGCTAGGTGCTGCTGATACCTAATGGTCCCAGAAGAAACTATGAAGTCCACAGACAACACAGGTGTTTGAGGGAGTCATGAATATACATACAACATCACAGAAAAACACCACAACTGATACGACATGATCAATTTCCTGTAATATTATGTCTGTCATATACTGAGTGTTAAAGAATGAAATCACTGGCACCAGGTCATTAGTTCAAATGACTACTTTATTAAACACTACCAGCCAGTTTTGAGTGTGTCCTCATTCCAAGTGCACAAGCAGAGGTGAGAATATAACAAAAACTGCATGCTGTTTAGACAGTTTTAAAATTTTCTACAAATACTTTTTACACACACATGGCTTGACTGCTGACTGTGATATATGTATGCTTTATAGCTACTTATTCCGCAGTTGTGCCCAATGACGACTGTGCCGTATGCTACCGTACACAGCATGTGATTTTTGTTACACACTTATGACAACAATGTGTCCACTTTCATTCGTGCATGTGAAATGAGAACACACTCAAAACAGTCTGGTAATAGATATTAAAGTGTCCAGTTACACAAGCAGCACAGTGGAATTCATAATTTTTTTAAAAAATTTATTGAGGCTTTGGTGCCTACTGAGAAGATGTTAACCTGTTTGGTTTCCAACACACACAGATCACTTTACAGCGGTCTTTAACTTTGCAGCCGTCCTCATCCAAGACACAACATGAAAATATTTGCATCTTAGTACTTTGACCTTCCCCCCGTAAACCATGGACTTTGCCTTTGGTGGGGAGGCTTGCATGCCTCAGTGATACAGATAGCCATACCGTAGGTGCAACCACAACAGAGGGGTATCTGTTGAGAGGCCAGACAAACGTGTGGTTCCTGAAGAGGGGCAGCAGCCTTTTCAGTAGTTGCAGCGGTAACAGTCTGGATGATTGACTGATTTGGCCTTGTAACACTAACCAAAACGGCCTTGCTGTGCTCGTACTGCGAACGGTTGAAAGCAAGGGGAAACTACAGCCATGATTTTTTCCGAGGGCATGCAGCTTTACTGTATGTTAAATGATGATGGCGTCCTCTTGGGTAAAATATTCCGGAGGTAAAATAGTCCCCCATTCAGATCTCCGGGCGGGGACTACTCAAGAGGACGTCGTTATCAGGGGAAAGAAAACTGGCATTCTAGGGATCGGAGCGTGGAATGTCAGATCCCTTAATCGGGCAGGTAGGTTAGAAAATTTAAAAAGGGAAATGGATAGGTTAAAGTTAGATATAGTGGGAATTAGTGAAGTTCGGTGGCAGGAGGAACAAGACTTTTGGTCGGGCGAATACAGGGTTATAAATACAAAGTCAAATAGGGGTAATGCAGGAGTAGGTTTAATAATGAATAAAAAAATACGAATGCGGGTAAGCTTCTACAAACAGCATAGTGAACACATTATTGTGGCCAAGATAGACACGAAGCCCACGCCTACTACAGTAGTACAAGTTTATATGCCAACTAGCTCTGCAGAGGACGAAGAAATGTATGATGAAATCAAAAAAATTATTCAGATAGTGAAAGGAGACGAAAATTTAATAGTGATGGGTGACTGGAATTCGGTAGTAGGAAAAGGGAGAGAAGGAAACGTAGTAGGTGAATATGGGTTGGGTCTACGAAATGAAAGAGGAAGCTGCTTGGTAGAATTTTGCACAGAGCACAACCTAATCATAGCTAACACTTGGTTCAAGAATCATGAAAGAAGGTTGTATACATGGAAGAACCCAGGAGATACTAAAAGGTTTCAGATAGATTATATAATGCTAAGACAGAGATTTAGGAACCAGGTTTTAAATTGTAAGGCGTTTCCACAGGCAGATGTGGACTCTGACCACAATCTATTGGTTATGAACAGTAGATTAAAACTGAAGAAACTGCAAAAAGGTGGGAATTTAAGGAGATGGGACCTGGATAAACTGACTAAACCAGAGGTTATACTGAGTTTCAGGGAGAGCATAACGGAACAATTGACAGGAATGGGGGAAAGAAATACAGTAGAAGAAGAATGGGTAGCTCTGAGGGATTTAAGTAGTGAAGGCAGGAGAGGATCAAGTAGGTAAAAAGACAAGGGCTAGTAGAAACCCTTGGGTTTATTGAATTTAATTGATGAAAGGAGAAAATATAAAAATGAGATTGACAGGAAGTGCAAAATGGCTAAGCAGGAATGGCTAGAGGACAAATGTAAGGTTGTAGAGGCATATATCACTAGGGGTAAGATAGATACTGCCTACAGGAAAATTAGAGAGACCTTCAGAGAAAAGAGAACCACTTGTATGAATATCAAGAGCTCAGATGGAAACCCAGTTCTAAGCAAAGAAGGGAAACCAGAAAGGTGGAAGGAGTATATAGAGGGTCTATACAAGGGCGATGTACTTGAGGACAATATTATGGAAATGGAAGAGGATGTAGATGAAGATGAAATGGGAGATAGGATACTGCGTGAAGAGTTTGACACAGCACTGAAAGATCTGAGTCGAAACAAGGCCCCAGGAGTAGACAACATTCCATTAGATCTACTGACGGCCTTGGGAGAGCCAGTCCTGAGAAAACTCTACCATCTGGTGAGCAAGATGTATGAGACAGGCGAAATACCCTCAGACTTCAAGAAGAATATAATAATTCCAATCCCAAAGAAAGCAGGCGTTGACAGATGTGAAAATTACCAAACAATCAGTTTAATAAGCCACAGCTCCAAAATACTAACGCGAATTCTTTACAGACAAATGGAAAAACTAGTAGAAGCCGACCTCGGGGAAGGTCAGTTTGGATTCCGTAGAAATATTGGAACACGTGAGGCAATACTGACCCCAAGACTTATCTTAGAAACTAGATTAAGGAAAGGCAAACCTACGTTTCTAGCATTTGTGGACTTAGAGAAAGCATTTGACAATGTTGACTGGAATACGCTCTTTAAAATTCTGAAGGTGGCAGGGGTAAAATACAGGGAGCGAAAGGCTATTTACAATTTGTACAGAAACCAGATGGCAGTAATAAGAGTCGAGCGAAATGAGAGGTAAGCAGTGGTTGCGAAGGGAGTGTGACATGGTTGTAGCCTCTCCCCGATGTTATTCAATCCCTATATTGAGCAAGCAGTGAAGGAAACAAAAGAAAACTTCAGAGTAGGTATTAAAATCCATGGAGAAGTAATAAAAACTTTGAGGTTCGCCGATGGCATTGTAATTTTGTCGGAGACAGCAAAGGACTTGGAATAGCAGTTGAACGGAATGGACAGTGTCTGGAAAGATGAACATCAACAAAAGCAAAACGAGGATAATGGAATGTAGTCAAATTAAGTCGGGTGATGCTGTGGGAATTAGATTAGGAAATTAGACGCTTAAAGTAGTAAACGAGTTTTGCTATTTGGGGAGCAAAATCACTGACGATGGTCGAAGTAGAGAGGATATAATATGTAGACTAGCAATGTCAAAGAAAGCGCTTCTGAAGAAGAGATATTTGTTAACATCGAATATAAATTTAAGTGTCAGGAAGTTATTTCTGAAAGTATTTGTATGGAGTGTAGCCATGTATGGAAGTGAAACGTGGACGATAAATAGTTTGGACACGAAGAGAATAGAAGCTTTCAAAATGTGGTGCTACAGAAGAATGCTGAAGATTAGATGGGTAGATCACATAACTAATGAGGAAGTACTGAATAGGACTGGAGAGAAGAGAAGATTGTGGCACAACTTGACTAGAAGAAGGGATCGGTTGGTAGGACATGTTCTGAGGCATCAAGGGATCACCAATTTAGTATTGGAGGGTAGCGTGGAGGGTAAAAATCGTAGAGGGAGACCAAGAGATGAATACACTAAGCAGATTCAGAAGGATGTAGGCTGCAGTAGGTACTGGGAGATGAAGAAGCTTGCACAGGATAGAGTAGCATGGAAAGCTGCATCAAAATTAGTGCAGGACTGAAGAAAAAAAAAAAAACAACAACAACAACAGTACTTTCAAGTATTTACAATGTTTGTGTGTCAGTATATTCACAAAAATACATTTTTTTGAAATTGTTTCCTGTGGAGTGAGTGGCAACAGTCATCACACAACATCGTGTTTTTCATTTAAAGGAGACCTTCACTGTGCCAGACAACACGATCTTTTTAGCCAATGCCCAGAGGCTGTAAAAAGATGACACTTACTCTGTCTACATATGTTCTTGCCTTTATTATAAAGAATAAATGAGAAAAATATTTATTCCTAGTCAGCATACTTGTTAGTCTTCGTACACCTATCGAAGGGTACTGACACTGTACTGCTTAACATTGATAGTGGCAAAAGCAACTGTTTGTAATAAAAATCACAACTGTCACCACTAGAAGTAATAGTTCCGCCAGAGCTGAGGTGAGCTTTTCACCTCAACAATAAAGCTGACAGAGGGTGAAACACAACTTCCATCCTAAATATTTGGGCGTAACACTGGACAGGACCCTAACCTACAAAGAACACCTAGAAAGCTGAAAACACGGAATAATAATATTAGAAAATTGGCGGGTAGTTCCTGGGGGGTGCAGCTGCATCACCTCTGCAAACAGCAGCAATAGTCTACACTACTGCAGAATACTGTTGTCATGTCTGGCAGAGAAGTCACCTTAGCAACATGGTAGATGCGCAGCTCCATGATACCAGGCACATTACTACTGGGACATTAAAATCTACCCCAATACCACGGCTCTCCATCATTGCCAACATAGCCTGCCAGAACTAAGAACACAAATAGATGATGCAAAATGCCTACCTATTGAAGACCTCATTAGAAATTTACCAAATCGCCAATTGAAGTCACGAAAGCCGATATGGAATAACAGCTACAAAAGAGGAATGGGAAAACTCAGTCAGTAATTATCACCTTATAACTGACCCCTCAAAAGCACTACAAGGGTTTGACTTTGCTAGGAAAGACTGAGTTAAGCTCAGTCGTATCCGAAGTGGCCACACTAAATGCGAGGCCACAGTCTATAAATGGGGATTCGTAGATAACCCCACCTGTGACTGGGGGGTACCTGAGCAGACTCTGGACCACATCACACATGTGTGCCCTATTAGGAAATACAGTGGATCCAAGACCTGCACATCAATGTGTAGCCAACAGCTTCTAGTCTCGTGTCATAGTTCTGTATATATCACATTGATCACTTGCATGTATAAGAAATATTTTATTTACTAATTCATTATTTTAAATATATTTGTATATATATTCCTTTGCATTGCAATGACAATCTTTGTATATATGCTGTTGGCATGTCATACAATAAATAAATAAATAAATATAATAGAGGGAAACATTCCACGCGGGAAAAATATATTTAAAAACAAAGATGATGTGACTTACCACACGGAAGCGCTGGCAGGTCGATAGAAACACAAACAGACACATACATACACACAAAATTCAATCTTTCGCAACAAACTGTTGCCTCACCAGGAAAGAGGGAAGGAGAGGGAAAGACGAAAGGAAGTGGGTTTTAAGGGAGAGGGTAAGGAGTCATTCCAATCCCGGGAGCGGAAGGACTTACCTTAGGGGGAAAAAAAGACGGGTATACTGTGCGATGGAAGACCTACCTGCACTTTTGGAATACGTGACATTAGAGCACCAACAACAAATGTACCTGCAACATGATGGATCACCAGATCACTGCACCAGACATGTATCCCAGTACCTGAGTAATGCATTTCCTCAATGGTGGATTGATAGTGGTGGACCCATTAACAGGGCTGCCATATCACATGACCTAGCCCCTTTAGACTTCCATTTACGGGGCTGGTTAAAGGGGGATGTGTACGCTACAAAGGTGGATACACGTGAAGAACTTGTCGATCACATCACCGGCACTGTTGACCACATCAAAGCCTGCCGAGATGGTGATCGATGTGCAACACATCATTATTATTCTGTCCACCACAGTGTCTACACAGCATTTCAATAATATTCACACTTGTCTTGATAATCATCCATGGATGTGTGTAGTCTTCAACCCACTCCAGTTCCATAACAATAGAAAATTGTAGAGCTTTTTCGATTTTTTTTCTCATGTAGAATCACCTTGCACCTTATGTGACATTCCTCTCGAATCACCCAAAACACCGAACAAATTTCACCCAAAACTGGTACACATATCACTTGTTGTTGTTGTGGTCTTCAGTCCTGAGACTGGTTTAATGCAGCTCTCCATGCTACTCTATCCTGTGCAAGCTTCTTCATCTCCCAGTACCTACTGCAACCTACATCCTTCTGAATCTGCTTAGTGTATTCATCTCTTGGTCTCCCCCTATGATTTTTACCCTCCACGCTGCCCTCAAATACTAAATTGGTGATCCCTTGATGCCTCAGAACATGTCCTACCAACCGATCCCTTCTTCTGGTCAAGTTGTGCCACAAACTTCTCTTCTCCCCAATCCTATTCAATACTTCCTCATTAGTTATGTGATCTACCCATCTAATCTTCAGCATTCTTCTGTAGCACCACATTTCAAAAGCTTCTATTCTCTTCTTGTCCAAACTATTTACCGTGCATGTTTCACTTCCATACATGGCTACACTCCATACAAATACTTTCAGAAATAACTTCCTGACACTTAAATCTATACTCGATGTTAACAAATTTCTCTTCTTCAGAAACGCTTTCCTTGCCATTGCCAGTCTACATTTTATATCCTCTCTACTTCGTCCATCATCAGTTATTTTGCTCCCCAAATAGCAAAACTCCTTTACTACTTTAAGTGTCTCATTTCCTAATCTAATACCCTCAGCATCACCCGACTTAACTCGACTACATTCCATTATCCTCGTTTTGCTTCTGTTGATGTTCATCTTATATCCTCCCTTCAAGACACCATCCATTCCGTTGAACTGCTCTTCCAAGTCCTTTGCTGTCTCTGACAGAATTACAATGTCATCGGCGAACCTCAATGTTTTTATTTCTTCTCCATGGATTTTAATACCTACTCCAAATTTTTCTTTTGTTTCCTTTACTGCTTGCTCAATATAGAGATTGAATAACATCGGGGAGAGGCTACAACCCTGTCTTACTCCCTTCCCAACCACTGCTTCCCTTTCATGTCCCTCAACTCTTATAACTGCCATCTGGTTTCTGTACAAGTTGTAAATAGCCTTTCGTTCCCTGTATTTTACCCCTGCCACCTTTAGAATTTGAAAGAGAGTATTCCAGTCAACATTGTCAAAAGCTTTCTCTAAGTCTACAAATGCTAGAAACGTAGGTTTGCCTTTCCTTAATCTAGTTTCTAAGATAAGTCGTAAGGTCAGTATTGCCTCACATATCACTTACAGTCTGGAAAGAATCACTGTGGGTGCAAAAACCACCTACCTACCACAGGAGTGGGGGTGTGGGGCAGAAAAACAGTGTAGCCCATAAGGCGCGAATATCCATACTTCATTCATCCGGTATTTCAGAATGAGAGTAATTAGTGACTTCCAATAAATTTTAGATATAATCTTAAGCCTTCACAAAACTTTTTCTCATTGACAACTCCCACAAAATATAATATATATATAACAAGGTGGAATCCAAAATTTTCGGGACTGCTAGGTGGCGAGAGCTGCATATCACATGAGTCAGTGTGTGGAGTGGCATTCAGCTGGGAGGTGTGTCCACAGTGATTTCCGTAATACTCTGTGTTTGGTGTGTGGCAATTTTACGATGGATCCGTGAACAGAGTAGCGTGTGTGTATCAAATTCTGTGCAACAGAGACCCTTGCAATGATTCAACAAGTGTTTGGGAGACAGAGCACGAACTGTAATTGTGTGTGAGTGGCATGCTCGGTTCAGGGCAGGCCATACAGATGTCGAAGATTATGCTCATACTGGAAGGCCCATTAGCCCCACAATGCCAGACATTGTCGCCAAACTTCAACAATTGGTCGTGCGGACTGACATCGAACTATTCAAGACCTTGCAGATGGAGGGGGTATTGGTTATGGAACATGCCAACAAATGTTCACTGACGAATTGGGCATGCATTGTGTCGCCGCAAAATTAGTGCCAAGGATCTTGACTGCTGATCAGAAGGCACAGTGTGTTGAAGTGTGCATAGACCGTCACACCGCATCTGATGATTCTACCTTCCTGTCACGTGTTATCACTGGCGACGAGAGATGAATTTATGGTTATGATCCAGAGATAAAGCAACAATCGTCCCAGAGGAAGAGCCTGGGCTCCCCAAGAACCAAAAAAAAGACAGGTGAAGAGCAAATTGAAGAGCGTGATCATTGTTTTCTTTGATACCGAGGGAATTGTGCACAAAAAATTTGTCCCACCCAACCAAACAGTGAATTCCATGTACTACTGTGACATTTGCGACGGCTCCGCCTGAACTTTGGCGTCAAGGGAACTGGCTGCTGCATCGTGACAACATGCCCTGTCACATGTTCTTGCTCACCATGACCTTTTTGGCAAAAAACAACATGTCGGTTGTACCCCACCCACCGTACTCGCCAGATTTGGCACCTTGCGACTTCGCGGTATTCCCAAAACTGAAACTAAAAAGAAAGGCTGTCAGTTCGGCACTCTAGAGAGGATCTGAGAAGGATCACTAGCAGTGATAAACATCCTCAAAGAACGAGACTTCCAGTAAACATCTGGACAGTGGCATGAGTGCTGGGACTGATGTGTGCGTGTGGATGGGAACTACTTTGAGGGTGAAGGTGACCATTAGTTTAAAGGTAAGGTTTTCAACAGATGGCAGCACCAGTCCCGAGAATTTTGTATAGCACCTCATATACACTCCTGGAAATTGAAATACGAACACCGTGAATTCATTGTCCCAGGAAGGGGAAACTTTATTGACACATTCCTGGGGTCAGATACATCACATGATCACACTGACAGAACCACAGGCACATAGACACAGGCAACAGAGCATGCACAATGTCGGCATAGTACAGTGTATATCCACCTTGCGCAGCAATGCAGGCTGCTATTCTCCCATGGAGACGATCGTAGAGATGCTGGATGTAGTCCTGTGGAACAGCTTGCCATGCCATTTCCACCTGGCGCCTCAGTTGGACCAGCGTTCGTGCTGGACGTGCAGACCGCGTGAGACGACGCTTCATCCAGTCCCAAACATGCTCAATGGGGGACAGATCCGGAGATCTTGCTGGCCAGGGTAGTTGACTTACACCTTCTAGAGCACGTTGGGTGGCACGGGATACATGCGGACGTGCATTGTCCTGTTGGAACAGCAAGTTCCCTTGCCGGTCTAGGAATGGTAGAACGATGGGTTCGATGACGGTTTGGATGTACCGTGCACTATTCAGTGTCCCCTCGACGATCACCAGTGGTGTACGGCCAGTGTAGGAGATCGCTCCCCACACCATGATGCCGGGTGTTGGCCCTGTGTGCCTCGGTCGTATGCAGTCCTGATTGTGGCGCTCACCTGCACGGCGCCAAACACGCATACGACCATCATTGGCACCAAGGCAGAAGCGACTCTCATCGCTGAAGACGACACGTCTCCATTCGTCCCTCCATTCACGCCTGTCGCGATACCACTGGAGGCGGGCTGCACGATGTTGGGGCGTGAGCGGAAGACGGCCTAACGGTGTGCGGGACCGTAGCCCAGCTTCATGGAGACGGTTGCGAATGGTCCTCGCCGATACCCCAGGAGCAACAGTGTCCCTAATTTGCTGGGAAGTGGCGGTGCGGTCCCCTACGGCACTGCGTAGGATCCTACGGTCTTGGCGTGCATCCGTGCGTCGCTGCGGTCCGGTCCCAGGTCGACGGGCACGTGCACCTTCCGCCGACCACTGGCAACAACATCGATGTACTGTGGAGACCTCACGCCCCACGTGTTGAGCAATTCGGCGGTACGTCCACCCGGCCTCCCGCATGCCCACTATACGCCCTCGCTCAAAGTCAGTCAACTGCACATACGGTTCACGTCCACGCTGTCGCGGCATGCTACCAGTGTTAAAGACTGCGATGGAGCTCCGTATGCCACGGCAAACTGGCTGACACTGATGGCGGCGGTGCACAAATGCTGCGCAGCTAGCGCCATTCGACGGCCAACACCGCGGTTCCTGGTGTGTCCGCTGTGCCGTGCGTGTGATCATTGCTTGTACAGCCCTCTCGCAGTGTCCGGAGCAAATATGGTGGGTCTGACACACCGGTGTCAATGTGTTCTTTTTTCCATTTCCAGGAGTGTATATCTGCTGTTCGTGCAGTAAAATTGCTGCTTGAAGTACCCCATTTTAATTTGTTGCTTGTTCACTACTAACTATACTCTCACCACATTTTGCAGACAGTATTCTCACATACCATTGAATGTACCAGCAAAACTACATCACTGCACGACACGCAGTTCAGAGACATGACATAATAAACGATGAGATGTATGAAAAACTGCTGCATCACGCATGACTAAGTTATTCCATCTTTGCTAGTAACTGTATTTACAACACATTTCACAGGCAGTAACTACATATACCACTGGATATACCAGCAAAATTATATTGTGGTATAACATATAGTTCAGGAAAAATGACCCCATAAACATTGAGCTGTGTGAAAATGAAACTGCAGATGATAATTTTACGAATGATTGGATGTACACAGGGACATTAAGCAGGGCAAAATTTGCAAAAGATGTGTACAAATACATGTTAAATGTATATGAAATATATTTGACATGTGTATGCAGGCAAAGCCATAGGTAAAGAACTCATCCTAAACTCTTGGCATGATTTCAACCAAATTTGGAAAACATATTAGTTAAGATCTGGAAAGTAATACTGTGGTTGTAAGAACCACAAGCCTCTGATTTGGGTGGGTGTGGTAACGTGAAGAGGGAAGGGGGGAGGGGGAGGAGGAGGTGGACAGACAATGTAGGGGAAGGAGGAGATGCAGGTGGGGTGGGGGGAGGGTGAGAGAGAGAGAGAGAGAGAGAGAGAGAGAGAGAGAGAGAGAGAGAGAGAGAGAGAGAGAGAGAGAGAGGGGGGGGGGGGGGGGGGGGGAAGATGGAGTAACAGATGATTGGAATACGAACCCACACAAAATGGGGGCCATTTCTCTTTCAAAATACAGAATTTAAAAAAGTTGGTATTACTGAGGATCAGACTGTCTACTTCATAATTACAAGACTTACATTTAGCATTCGGATAATAGCGGCTCTATTACATTCCTCAGTGTTTTGTACTTAACAGGACTCAGAAATCTTCAAAGGCAAACTTTTCAAGTTTTCTTTAGAATTCAGAATGAGATTTTTCACTCTGCAGCGGAGTATGTGCTGATATGAAACTTCCTGGCAGGTTAAAACTGTGTGCCATACCGAGCCTCAATCTCGGGATCTTTGCATTTCGCTGGCAAGTGCTCTACCAACCGAGCTACTGAAGCACGACTCACATCCCGTCCTCACAGTTTTAATTCTGCCAGTACCTCATCTCCTACCTTCCAAACTTTACAGAAGCTCTCCTGCGAGTCCCGGTCCGGCACACAGTTTTGATCTGCCAGGAAGTTTCTTTAGAATTGCATCCGACTGCATTAGAAAATTAATGTCCAGGCACTTAGCTTCAAATCTTACAAGTATGCAGGAAATCAAAGAAGGCAGAGCAGTCCATAAGGTCCCATTAATGTTCTCATGCATTTTATGCCTCTGTGTGAAACTATTAGTGCAGGCAGGATCAGGCTCACATTTTACATTTTACTTTTGAAATGTACTTTTAAATATTCTAATGAGATCTGCCTTCAACTATTTTAGTAATAGCACAGATGCTTTCAAACCTTTACTATAATTAAACTGTAAACATGCAGGTCTGTACATTGAAAATATTTGCCAAAAACTGACTGCAGGTGATGTAGGGAGCAGAACAGAATACAAAAAGAGAACTTTTATATACTTTGTTTGTCTGAACATACCAATCTCCTAACTACCAGACGAATGTTCACAGGATTTTCACAGGTAACTTGGGGCAACATACAGGCTTATTTCAACAAAATCAGGTTAAAAAAAAGGACATCTTAATTTGAAGTTTTAACATACTCCCCTTACTTACATCCACTCCAGGTGCAAATATATAAGTAATTATGTTAACACACCAGTAAATAAATCATATGCATTCATAAAGTAAGGGACATGTCATGAAGTCTTAGGAGACTGTTCAACTTAGTAGTTCGGATGTTTACCTCTGTGACACAATCATCATGTCGTCGTACACCAAAGAAATAATATATGGCACTGTTAGTTATTCTGTTCAGTGTTTTTGGAAGTTTTCATCAGTGACAGAATTAAGCACTGCAATCTTATCTTTACGAATACAAACTAACGATGCATTTATTTGCCTAGGATGTACGGATTTATTAGTTTTCCTTTGTGTATTGAATACTTAACAAAATTACTTTGCTTCTTTCAATAGGTTTTATTTATATTTGACTTCTGGGCTGGAGAAAGTAAATTTATTGAGTTAGCTTTGTGATTTATGTGCTCACTTGTTACATTTTGATTTTGTTTGGTTAGCAAATGAAAATGCCTACAAAATGGTTGAGTCTTTCTCAGTACACTAGAACAACTAAACAACTGAGGCCTACACAGTCTCAAGAATCCAATGAAGATTGTGAAGCAAGAATTGCTGCAGCTCGACAACATCCGGCTTTAATGCGCCCTTTGGAAACTACTTCTTAAAGTGAGACATGATGTAACTGTAATTGGAGCATTGTGCATTATCTCGCTCCTCAGAAACCTTCACTTAAAGAGGAAGCTGCCGAAGTTCTCAGTGTGTTAGCACAAATCTCTTTCGATCTCTTGAAAGCAGTGACAAATGAGATGCACAACTGAGCATTAATTATTGGCACAACAAGTCATGCACCTTGGAAACCCAAGTAAGTTCTCAGCATGTTCTCAAAGCTGCTTCACAGTCTTTCAAAAGCAGCTGCCAATGGGTAGCACGACTCAGTGCTGATGGTGAGCCCGATTCAACATCTCGCATCTCACAAATGTTTACACTGTGTGAGGAGTGTTTAAGTAATGATTGAGATCGTTACAATTTTTCTACAGCTTTAGAAAGTGATGGCAAACACTAGCAGCATTAAGAATTAGTATGGAGAATTATGAATGCATGCAAGATTGTGAAATTTTATAGTGAGTGAAAGGAAGAAAATAGATGGAATACGGCAGGCAGAAACTGAACAGCAGCACGAAGCTCGCTTAGATGCTGACTGACTTCGTCACTCATTAAATGGAATGTCTGTTTCATCTCAAGATTCAGAGGAATCTCAAGAAATCGTTGAGGGGCACGCTGAACTTCCTCAGAGAGATAAAAAAGTGCACTTATGTATAATCCTATGACTGATTATGCCACATTGATTCAATTGGTGGAATGGTTGTGAACTGTACATCTTGTGAGGCTCTGGAATGAAGGTGTTACTCAAGTGGAAAAGTGCATATTGAAAATTTTATCAACCCCCTGAGATCTTTGCTCAATGGTTACCATCCACAATCAAAACTTTTTGGATAATGCCTGTGCGCACGATAACATAAACGAGGTTTTTTCGGTGCAAAACAAATAACGGAAGAACCATTCATGCCAACCGTTTACGTTCAGGGCACAGTTTACTACCTTACTGGTATTCTGCTGCCTGAAAATGAGCCAAAGTTTCTTTGGATATACTTTGTTTCTAATGATGAAGAACAGGCAAATATTAGGAACTACAACTTTCTACAACTGAACAATGATATGACTGCTCTGTTTCAAAACATGCTGCATCATGTGACTCCATATATTCACAGTTTTAAAGCTGCATTAGACTATTTCTGCAAGGGCGAAATAACGATTATAAAACTGTCATTAGTGCAGATAAATGACACACTGCTGGACATTTCAGCAGGTACAATATTCCTATCAACTGATGGGGAATTTAAATGAAATGATGTATTACTGCACACTAGAGGCAATTGCCTTCAACGCATTTACAAGACATGTCAGCCTTACGATGCCCTACAATACCCTATAACTTAATGCCGTGGAGAAAATTGATATAATTTTGCACTGTATCGAGTCCATCCAACAATTATATGCTCACCACCTACAAATATTATGAAATTATTTTGGCTACTTGCACAGATTTTGTTGACTATTTAGCTAGTTTATCATCGATATGTATGCCAAAATTAACACCAGCACTTAGTGTGCATACATTTCAACCGGACAGTTAAGTGCTTAAGATTAAGTGCATTTGTGGGACACTACACAGAAGGATGGCAGCACGGACAACCTGGGCGAATTGGTGATCCTTCTGTCCAGTTTTACCAGCTGCCCACACCATATGAATGAGCGTATGCAGGACTTTTTTGTTACATCCAAAAATATGGAAGGCCCAATCTTTTTATTACATTACAATACATCCAATGTGAAATGAACTCATGAACCATTACATAAATCGAGCACTGTTTACCATTATAAAGACACAAAGGGTTCACAGACCTTGCAGGGCATCAAACAGAAACTCTCCTAGTGTGCACATCTGCTGATGTTCTAAAAGATATCCAAGATCACTGGGAGAAGATGGATACCTGTCCTATTGTTGATGTTCGCCTGAGCGAGACAGATTTACAACTACAAGGACATCACATAACCCAGAAACTGTTCTGGACAAAAGATGGGTTGTGCTCTATTTGGCAATATCGTCTTAAAACATTTAAAGTTCACATTAATGTTGAAATAAGCAATAGCGTTGAATCTATTACATATATTTGCAAGCGAGTGAACAACGGCAGTGACCAAGCCACATTTGCATCGAGAAATGAACACGACGAATTGCAAGGTTTCAATCAGGCTGATACACGCACACTTCAGAGGCAATATGGCACATTCTGAACTTCCCTATACGTGAAAGACACCCATCTGTGAATCATCTCAATGTTCATCTTGAAAGAGGACAGCAAATACATGTTAACCCTGAAAATATTATAGATTGGATACAGAAACCAAGACATATTTTCAGGTTTGTGAAACTGATTTTTTGCAAAAACTCTGTTGTACAAAGAGTTCCATCATGCATACAACAAGCAGCACAGTGTCTCCCACTGTAGGTGTGGCAGAGCTGTAGATGGCAAACCATGCATATTTGAAGAATACGTTATTGGAAGAGTGTGCATGGTTAATACAAACAATGCCGAATGTTTCTACTTTTGTTGGCTTTTACATACAATGAGGGCCCTACTTGTTTTGCCAATCTGCAAACGGTTCACGGGGTTGAATGCCTCACTTATCGAGATTCTTGCCGAAAGCGACATTTTACTTAATGACGACAAGCATTGGGATGACGCTCTGGCTGAAGCACGTGTTACTGACAGTCCACGTCACTTGGGGCATTTGTTTGACATTTTGCTGGTATTTTGTGCCCTTTCTCAAGCTGCTGTGTTGTTGCAAAAATATCAGGATAAGTTGGCAAAAGACTTTTATAGGAATATCAGACAAAATATTGAAGGCGAACT
Source organism: Schistocerca americana (assembly GCF_021461395.2). NCBI lineage: Eukaryota > Metazoa > Arthropoda > Insecta > Orthoptera > Acrididae > Schistocerca > Schistocerca americana. The sequence continues at coordinate 126,541,167 of NC_060129.1, read as the reverse complement.
GGACACTAGACTGCTTAATAGTGCTCTTCATCAACGCCTGATAGTTATTCACAATTTGGTTATGTCTATCGGAAGAAATCCTCTCCCTCAGTATGGCTAACCAATGCCATTAGTACAAGGCGAATGCATCAACAAAGTGTACACAGTGGAATAAAGTTACAATCCAGCAGAACTTGTGGAAGCCTTGGAAAACAATGTCCAAAATCTAACGGAAGAACAGGGCAGAATATTCAAATGCATTTGGCAGTGTGTCGACAACAATACCGGAGAAATTCTGTTTTCAGATGCACCTGATGAGACAGGAAAAACATTGCTCATCATGTTGGCAGAATTACGAGCCCATGGAAAACTAGCTCTTGATGTGGTAAAACTGCTGGTAAATGTTTAAAATCTCAATATATTTGGATATAGTGAACACACAGTGTGTGACATTTCCAGGAAGAGTGAAAGTTAGGCTTCTGCTACTTAATAATATGGGATAAGTGCACCACGGCTAACCATAAAGCAGTAGATGCGATTGATAGAACCCTCAAGGATAGCTGACGAAATATTCAACAGGTAGACTTTAGCAGTTGTACCTCGGGGAATAAGGCCAAATGAAGTAAAACCGTGCTTGAAGAGCCCAAGTCTGTAGTGACAGAACACACAGATGCAGCTAAAAGTGAACACGTGGCCATGAATACGAGGCACTACAAATGCTCAGGGGTTTCCTGTTTATTATAAAAAATTGGCGAGGGCACATATCCAGAAGAAGGTGGTCTAATCACTCTGTCTGGTAGTTTGAGCCACACAGTACTTCCACTTCAAGGCCTCATTTCTTCCACTTATGGTGATCAGAAGGAAACAAAAACTTTTCCATATTTTGCAAGGAAGTAGTTTGTGAAAACTCTTGGCTTTATGAAAAGGTTATATTGGCACCTAGAAATGATCAAGCTGCAAGAATTAACTCTGACATACTTACTCGTGTTGAGGGAGAAATGTTGAGTATAACTCTATTAATGGAGTTATAGAGCTAGATGACTCTACAAATTATCAAGATGAATTTTTAAACTCTTATTAGTGCACCTGGTCTTCCATCGCAAAAAAAATTAATTTGAAACCCAGTGTCCTGATTATTCTGCTGCAAATTCAAGTCTAACAAAATTGTGTAATGGTACAAGTTTTAAAGTTACCTCATTGCAATGTAAAATCAGAGAAAAGTAAATGTTCAGGGAAGTTTCGCAGGTTTTTATACCATGAATACCACTTATTCCTAACAATTTCGCTTTAAAAATGTACAATTTCCAGTGAGGTTATGTTATGGCATAGCCATAAACAAAGCACAAGGCCAGACACTGTGTGTTGCAGGTGTGAGCCTTCGTTTAAGTTATTTTTAGCACTGCGAGCTCTATGTGGCTCTTGCCTCATTTTAGTGGACAAAACAAGCTCTTTGTTCTTGTCCCAAATCATTGTAATTCAAACAGCGTGCGCAAAGAAGCTTTATAAGTCAACAATACACCTCCCACATAGAAAGTCTCAGAAACAGCTATAAATAAACATGCAGGCAAGGCTGGATTTCTCAGTTGTTTCTCCTTAACAACACAACTCATTCTATACCACATAGGAATTCCTGAATAGAAATAATGATTTTTTACATAAAAATCCTGTAAATGACCACCATGTAGCCATATAAATATCTTTTCTCATCACACAGTACAGGATGCCCCAGGATGAATGGTTAATATTCAGAGATATCACAGGAACAATGATTTGAAGCAAAAAAACTCTAGTAAGAGCTATGACCACTTCATCTTTGATGCTGTAGAACAACTCTCTTCAACTGCACACTCTTCACTTTCCATATTTTGTGAGGAAATAGTATGGACCAAATGAAAAAACTACCTCCTCGCAAAATATGGAAAGCAATAAGCCTGCAGTAGAAAGGGCGTGTGTGTCTGCAGAGGCTTCAGCATACTTCCTCACTCATGTCTGTAAGTGTTGAAAAATTTCAGGCACGTTCCGAATGCACTGATAACCCCATCCACAATGCATTAATAGGAGTTCACTGACACAATCAACAGGGCTGGAATACACCAAAGTTTTTACACCTCCCCCCCCCCCCCCCCCCCCCCCCCCCACCACAAAAAAAAAAAAAAAAAATTTACGTTGGGAGACCTGGGTGATTATGTTGCTGGTGAGAGGCATGATTGATACACTTTTTGTTGAAGCACTATTTACCAGTAATGAGGTATTCCTGTTTCTATGTTTGTTTTGTTATCATAATGTTTATTGTGAACGAGCTGTGGAGCATGTAACCAACTAACGACTCTGATGTAAACTACTTTCTACATACAACAACAAGAACAACAACAACAACCACCACCACCACCACCACCACCACCACCACCACAAGTGTGCTGTGCACTTATAATTCTGATATTATTATTAAAGCAACACTGACACGTCTATGAGGGACAGGGAGTAGAGTTCCCACAGTGCAGCTGACTCACGTTTTTAGAGTTATGCCTCGCGGTGTGCCAGCCAGGTCCGTAAGGTCGACCGTGCGGCCCGCACGCACGTCCGTCATCTTGGCAGCGAGCAGCGACATGGCGATGCGGCGGTATTCGTTGACATTCTCTGCACAGGGGCGCGTGGTTGAGCGATGTCCGCACTCGCAGGTCACTACCACCTGCAGGCACCCACGAGAAGTTACAATTATACTCCGAAAGATACTGGAACAGTGCATGACAGATGGTGCCTCAAACCAGTACTAGTCATTCCTTGTATTATTTAACTAGTGTATTGGAGAGAGAAAAATCGTTATCTATAATGCATCTCAACAAAAGTGTGGCTACTCAAACTTGGAAAAAAAATCCCTGATGATTCCAGGTGTGAGGAGGAAAAGGGTGTCAAGAAGCTCCTGATAAATCAATGACGAGTGGGAGCAGCATACCACAGTAACGACTTTTATTTCCCATCAGCTGAGCTGTATGCCAACCAAGGGCAGTGGTTTAACCACTGTTTATAAACATTGAGAATTTAACTGGAATAATATTCATATAATTAATACACTTTCAAATATTTTTAAGTACCTTCAAAATTGTGATTTATAGAATTTGATTTCAATGCTAGGTTCAAAATGCAGAATTCAGTGAGGTTTTACAAAATTCCTGAAATTCCCCAAGCTTTCCCTGGTAAAATTTAATTTCCTGAGAGCTGCAGGTTTTCCAGAAGAATCACCACCCTGCAACACTGTTAACTTTAGTGTTCATCACTGGCCATGCAATTAGATATTATCATTTATAGGCATTATCTTGATTTTCATCCGCATTTAAAGTGATCTTTCGTTCATTAAACAAGAAATTTTGTTCAAGTCTTTCTGCATTTCCTTGCAATCATCCACCGATGATTGTACTTTACTGTAGACAACAGCCTTATAGTGCTGCTGATGAATCGTCTACCTACACTGAGAACACTAACGGGCCTATTGCAGTAGTTTGGGGAATAGCCAATGTTTCTTTAATTTCAGCTGGTCTTTCCACTGTCCGGCATAACACAACTGGTCCTATACGCCAAATATTTGTTCAACCAGTCACACATCTCTATACAACTAAATCATGGCCAGTAGTCGACGGTGTGGTACAGTGTAATACCTTGCAGAAATCTATCAAGCTGCTGAGTATGTACAATGGGTTAATGGAAACTTAAGGTTACAAACCCTACAGTTGAATGTGTATATTTTATTTGATACAACCAATACAGCCAACTGATAGTGCACAAATTATGTTATTTTTTGACAGTCTCTGTACTGGTTTAGGCACTTGTTGCTTTGTGGCAAGAGTATGAATGTACCCTCCTGGTAAAAATCCTGTCCCTGCATTTCGAGCCATGCTGTCACAAAATATTTCACTCTTCATCTGAAGTGAATCGTTAGCCTCCTAGGTGCTCCTCCAAGTGCGAAAAAGATGAAAGTCGCTTGGAGCAAGGTTCAGGCTGTAAGGAGTGTGGTTGTCTTCTCAGCTGTGTGAGGCTGTTCATTGTCATGAAGGGAGGTAACACCCTCCTGATTGCTTTGTGCAGTACTGTCGAGGTTGTGCATTATTAGTCAGCAGTCACTGTCTTTCCTCTTTCAAAAACTCCAAGAGTCTGACACTAGCACTATCCCACCATCACCTCCCGCCGCCTTGCATTTGGAGAGGGGAGATGTTTCCATACCACTCACAGAAGCTTACTGCTGCGGATATAGTAGAGGACCCGTATTTTGTCGCCTGTGACAATGTCGTAATGACAACTGCTTTCTTTTGTGGAGAACCAACGTAAAAGTTGCAGACCTGCACATGTCCCATTTCCTTTGAGGTGATTAGATTTCATGGAACACAACAGGAACAAACTTTCCGGTACAGCAAAATATCGTGAACAAAGTGACAAACTCTTCCGAATGAAATTCTCGAGTTCTACTGCATGACATGATCTTCCTGTTATTCTGATTTAGCTCCTCCACGCAAGCTGTGTTCAGATCTGTCAATGCCATGCTAGGTGAAATATTACTGTATCTCATTGCTACCTATCAGAACCCCTCGGAGAGCATTAAAGATAAACACCAGTCGTAATTGTCCAATTGTAAAGTGACCTGTCTCCAAATTACATACAAAAATAATCACTATTTTAGTATACATATAATTCGAAAACGATTCTTTGCTGATTAGCATTGTTCTTATGTGAGAAACATAATATAAATGTGAAATTAATACTGTAACTAATCAAAAGAAATGTACCACACGGTCAGGATGTACCAGTAAACTTATCAGTATAAAATTACTACAGCAAATTAAATAGAACATATAAATAAAGCACGTTAATTGAATCTCCGATATATGTTAGCACTAAAATTCAGGCACTAGTTGATTTGTTATAAACAAATTTAGAAATGTAATTGTTACCTGTAACATAATTAGTGAGAAAATGTTATATTAACTCGTGACTAAGCTGAAAATAGGTTCACCTTGTTCAGCACTGAGATTGTAAATTTTTAGCAGTGTGTAGCTCATATTCAGTTTAACTTTTAATTGTGATTTTACATAAAATTGTAATTTTCATTGTAGGTAATTGTTAACAAAAGTATAAATAGAGGTCACGCAGGCGCCTTGGGGCACTCAGCTTTTGACTACGGCTGGGAACAAATGTATTGTAGGCTCACTCGTTGATTGATTGTTGTGAGCTCTGTATCGTTTGATGTCAACTTTGGGAACATCTGATGTAACCGGTACAGTTCACCAGGCTCGGACACCAGAGTCCTGGAAATATATTGGTGTTAAAACTGCACTGTACTTTGGAATTTATTTGGGAGTCTTCCGCAATCCTTTTCATACGCTGCACAGCGACGAGACATGAATCCAGGAATTTTACAAAATTCCAAGAACTAAACAACTCTCAATGTTGGTATAATTGACGTGAAAACAACAGCGCATCGACTGGGCATTTCACTCAAAACATTTGCAATGCGGAGGTGGGAAAATATAAACATCTCATAGATCACCCACTGCGATACTCGTCGGCGACTTTTCTCTACCACCTGCAGTCTTTCGACACCATTCTGCAATGCAATGATGAGACATTACAGTATCTCCATAAACCTCTGCCAGCTGACGGTGCGTTTCAGCCACGGTTACATATTTCTCCAAAGAAATCTAATACCTGAGCAGATTTCTTCTGCTTGACCCATTTTCCAAATGAGTCATCATTTGTGTTTACCTACATCCAGCGCTGTAAGTGGTAGGTGGCTGAAACTGTGCACTGTTTCCAACTGCATTATCAAAATTACCACACACAACAAACTTCTCTGTAACAGATGAAACCCCAGGAATACTGACCTTGCAACCTTAGCTATGTTGCACACGAGTGACTGGATAGGAACAATCTGATTCTTTCAGAGCAGCCCCCCCCCCCCCACCCCCCCTCCTCCCATCATCACTCTTTGTGAACTCAGAGTACGCTATAGGGTCCTGCAACACACAGTTGCCAGCAATATTTTTGTGCAATGCTGCCAACCTGATCTTTCACCTCTTTTTGTAAACAGGAATGACCTGCACTCTTTAGTAGCCAGGAGGAACTATTTGCCGCACAGGACAAGCTAGAAAAATACCAACTACAGAAAGAGTTAATTCTGCAGTATATTAAATGTCAAATATAAAGCCCCTTTTACACCTGAGTGAATGGAAGCGAACAAAAGCAAATGTGTTTTCGCAGGCAATTTGCCAATGTTCACTAGCATTCACTCGTATCTGTAAACAAGCATTTATGCAGGAGGGAACAGAAGAGAATGTGAGATAATGAACACAGCCTATGAACACTACATTATTGTATTTTGGTGCTAATAATCGCCACACAGGGCATAACACTATATAGTCGGAGCCATACTGCAAAACTTTTGAAGCAGGAAAGCGTGGATACCACCACTTACAGTCATGGAGTTAGCCGACTTCACTGTCGCACCTACGCACTTTGTTCAGGATGTAGGCTATGGTAACGGTGTGGTAATGGGAATTAAGTACAGTTGCTAAAAATGTATTTATTCTGCCAAATGAGTAAATAGACAAGTGACAACAATGTCCATTAACCGCCAATCGCAATGACTGTCTTTGCATAACAGTTCCACTCAAACACTGATCCCGGAGGGACTACACTTCATGAAGACAAGTGTGTCTTTCAATCATGTGAACCCAGGAGAACATTGGACGTGTGTCCGGAATAAATCAAACCTTTTTCTTGCAACAGTAGGGCACAGTGTATTTCACGGACGTGATGAAACAAAGGTCGAAACGAACAGAGAGCATCAAACAAACTTCTGTACGTATCTGTGGGGAGCTCCTGTTAAGCTTGACCCACGTGATTCATACACTGAAGTTAGAAACTCTGGAAAAATGCAACTCTACTGTACGGCAGCTCAGTTCTCCGTGCCATTGCTTTTTCTTTGCTGATGGGCATTCATGCGTACTACAAATTGCCAAAATTTTGCCTATCAGCAGGTACACACACTGATAAGATATCTGATGCAACTAACTTGGACCAGCCGAGAGTGGTTCAGGTCTGTTCACACGTTTTTGCGGCACGGCTGCCACACTGGATTGCAGCTCCAGCATTCCTTAGCATCATCCCAAAGCTTTGAACATATGCCAGTTGACATTTTTTGCGGTACTCTCATTACAATTGAGGAGGAAATTTAAAAGTGGAACATTAATTACCAACAATCACATTACCTGAAAAAACTCTAGCATTTACATTCTGGTTATTAATAACCAAAGACACTTGCATTAGTCACTGCTTCCCATTTTAGTAGCTGCTATACAAGGTGAATCAACTAAGACATAACATCCCCTTTATTTTGTGAATAGTTACAGATATTGAAACGAGAGTTTTGGCAAATGATAGTATGCTAAGGGGCACATACTCTAGAACATAATAATTTTTAATAGAATGATATTCTTTTTTGAATGCAGTCTAAAAGTGTTTGGAAAGATGAGTACAGCAATGTAATGCTTGTTAATTTTGAGGTTGAAACTCTTTGCAAAAGAATCCAAGAAATATTCTAAAGTTGAAAACCAAGGCAGCCAAAATCGGCTATTGTGTTGTAAACACACTTATGGGATGCTACTCCGTCGTACCCAGCCTTTTGACTTTTTACTTGTCGACAATGCAGAACTAGCAGGAAGTTGTTGTCAATGGGTGGGTCGTTATTGTGTGAGCATTTCTTGTATGCAGACATGCACACCAATGAGAAGATGTTCGACATGTTACTGTTATATGGTGAATGTCATACAAATGCTGTCAAAATGGTAATGTAAAACTACCTGGGGAATTTTTAGTTGTTTCTACAATCAGGAAACATATGCACATTTGAAACAGTTTTTTTAAGCTCCATCTATGCGCCAGAAGCTAGTATATGCTATAGTTCCATATACAAAAATCATAGCTGATCCTATATCTATTTCATATAAGAAATCAAACAATGGGAAATACAGCATGGAATGTAACAATATTATGAAAATAAAAGTTGCTACTCATTATTTAGCGGATATGCTGAGTTGCAGATAGGCACAACAAAAAGACTCTCACAATTAAAGCTTTTGGCTGTTATGGCTTTCATCTATAATAGAACACACACACACACACACACACACACACACACAAACGCAACTTGCACACATGGCTGCAGTCTGAGGCAACTGAAATCACATTGCAAGCAGCTGTGCATGATGGGACTGGTGACTGGTGACTGGTGACTTATATTCATCACATACACAAAAACTTCAGTTTGGCATAAAGCGCCATCTTGTGAGAGTCTGTACGTGTGGTGAAAACGAATATATATATATATAATAAAGGGAAACATTCCACGTGGGAAAAATATATCTAAAAAGAAAGATGATGAAACTTACCAAACAAAAGCGCTGGCAGGTCGATAGACACACAAACAAACACAAACATACACACAAAATTCTAGCTTTCGCAACCAATGGTTGCCTCGTCAGGAAAGAGGGAAGGAGAAGGAAAGACAAAAGGATATGGGTTTTAAGGGAGAGGGTAAGGAGTCATTCCAATCCCGGGAGCGGAAAGACTTACCTTAGGGGGAAAAAAGGACAGGTATACACTCGCACACACACACATATCCATCCACACATACACAGACACAAGCAGACATTTGTAAAGGCAAAGAGTTTGGGCAGAGATGTCAGTCGGGGCAGATGTACAGAGGCAAAGATGAAGTTGAAAGACAGGTGAGGTATGAGCGGCGGCAAATTGAAATTAGAAATTAGCGGAGATTGAGGCCTGGCGGATAGCGAGAAGAAAGGATATGCTGAAGGGCAAGTTCCCATCTCCGGAGTTCTGACAGGTTGGTGTTAGTGGGAAGTATCCAGATAACCCGGACGGTGTAACACTGTGCCAAGATGTGCTGGCCGTGCACCAAGGCATGTTTAGCCACAGGGTGATCCTCATTACCAACAAACACTGTCTGCCTGTGTCCATTCATGCGAATGGACAGTTTGTTGCTGGTCATTCCCACATAGAACGCTTCACAGTGTAGGCAGGTCAGTTGGTAAATCACGTGGGTGCTTTCACACGTGGCTCTGCCTTTGATCGTGTACACCTTCCGGGTTACAGGACTGGAATAGGTGGTGGTGGGAGGGTGCATGGGACAGGTTTTACACCGAGGGCGGTTACAGGGGTAGGAGCCAGAGGGTAGGGAAGGTGGTTTGGGGATTTCATAGGGATGAACTAAGAGGTTGCGAAGGTTAGGTGGACGGCGGAAAGACACTCTTGGTGGAGTGGGGAGGATTTCATGAAGGATGGATCTCATTTCAGGGCAGGATTTGAGGAAGTCGTATCCCTGCTGGAGAGCCACATTCAGAATCTGATCCAGTCCCGGAAAGTATCCCGTCACAAGTGGGGCACTTTTGGGGTTCTTCTGTGGAAGGTTCCGGGTTTGAGGAGATGATGTGGCTCTGGTTATTTGCTTCTGTACCAGGTCGGGAGGGTAGTTACGGGATGCAAAAGCTGTTTTCAGGTTGTTGGTGTAATGGTTCAAGGATTCCGGACTGGAGCAGATTCGTTTGCCATGAAGACCAAGGCTGTAGGGAAGGGACCGTTTGATGTGGAATGGGTGGCAGCTGTCATAATGGAGACCTTAGACAGAACCTTAGGCCCCCTACAAAACCTTTCACCCGATTCCATCAACCTCCGCACCCCACCAACACCCCGCACCCCTACCTTCTACCTTCTTCCCAAAATTCACAAACCCAATCATCCCGGCCGTCCCATTGTAGCTGGTTACCAAGCCCCCACCGAACGCATCTCTGCCTACGTAGATCAACACCTTCAACCCATTACATGCAGTCTCCCATCCTTCATCAAAGACACCAACCACTTTCTCAAACGCCTGGAATCCCTACCCAGTCTGTTACCCCCGGAAACCATCCTTGTAACCATTGATGCCACTTCCTTATACACAAATATTCCGCGTGTCCAGGGCCTCGCTGCGATGGAGCACTTCCTTTCACGCCGATCACCTGCCGCCCTACCTAAAACCTCTTTCCTCATTACCTTAGCCAGCTTCATCCTGACCCACAACTTCTTCACTTTTGAAGGCCAGACATACCAACAATTAAAGGGAACAGCCATGGGTACCAGGATGGCCCCCTCGTATGCCAACCTATTCATGGGTCGCTTAGAGGAAGCCTTCCTGGTTACCCAGGCCTGCCAACCCGAAGTTTGGTACAGATTTATTGATGACATTTTCGTGATCTGGACTCACAGTGAAGAAGAACTCCAGAATTTCCTCTCCAACCTCAACTCCTTTGGTTCCATCAGATTCACCTGGTCCTACTCCAAATCCCATGCCACTTTCCTTGACGTTGACCTCCACCTGTCCAATGGCCAGCTTCACACGTCCGTCCACATTAAACCCACCAACAAGCAACAGTACCTCCATTATGACAGCTGCCACCCATTCCACATCAAACGGTCCCTTCCCTACAGCCTTGGTCTTCGTGGCAAACGAATCTGCTCCAGTCCGGAATCCTTGAACCATTACACCAACAACCTGAAAACAGCTTTTGCATCCCGTAACTACCCTCCCGACCTGGTACAGAAGCAAATAACCAGAGCCACATCCTCATCTCCTCAAACCCGGAACCTTCCACAGAAGAACCCCAAAAGTGCCCCACTTGTGACGGGATACTTTCCGGGACTGGATCAGATTCTGAATGTGGCTCTCCAGCAGGGATACGACTTCCTCAAATCCTGCCCTGAAATGAGATCCATCCTTCATGAAATCCTCCCCACTCCACCAAGAGTGTCTTTCCGCCGTCCACCTAACCTTCGCAACCTCTTAGTTCATCCCTATGAAATCCCCAAACCACCTTCCCTACCCTCTGGCTCCTACCCCTGTAACCGCCCTCGGTGTAAAACCTGTCCCATGCACCCTCCCACCACCACCTATTCCAGTCCTGTAACCCGGAAGGTGTACACGATCAAAGGCAGAGCCACGTGTGAAAGCACCCACGTGATTTACCAACTGACCTGCCTACACTGTGAAGCGTTCTATGTGGGAATGACCAGCAACAAACTGTCCATTCGCATGAATGGACACAGGCAGACAGTGTTTGTTGGTAATGAGGATCACCCTGTGGCTAAACATGCCTTGGTGCACGGCCAGCACATCTTGGCACAGTGTTACACCGTCCGGGTTATCTGGATACTTCCCACTAACACCAACCTGTCAGAACTCCGGAGATGGGAACTTGCCCTTCAGCATATCCTTTCTTCTCGCTATCCGCCAGGCCTCAATCTCCGCTAATTTCTAATTTCAATTTGCCGCCGCTCATACCTCACCTGTCTTTCAACTTCATCTTTGCCTCTGTACATCTGCCCCGACTGACATCTCTGCCCAAACTCTTTGCCTTTACAAATGTCTGCTTGTGTCTGTGTATGTGTGGATGGATATGTGTGTGTGTGCGCGAGTGTATACCTGTCCTTTTTTCCCCCTAAGGTAAGTCTTTCCGCTCCCGGGATTGGAATGACTCCTTACCCTCTCCCTTAAAACCCATATCCTTTTGTCTTTCCTTCTCCTTCCCTCTTTCCTGACGAGGCAACCATTGGTTGCGAAAGCTAGAATTTTGTGTGTATGTTTGTGTTTGTTTGTGTGTCTATCGACCTGCCAGCGCTTTTTATATATATATATATATATATATATATATATATATATATATATATATATATATATATATATAAAAAAAACAAAGATGAGGTGACTTACCGAACAAAAACGCTGGCAGGTCGATAGACACACAAACAAACACAAACATACATACAAAATTCAAGCTTTCGCAACAAATTGTTGCCTCATCAGGAAAGAGGGAAGGAGAGGGGAAGACAAAAGGAAGTGGGTTTTAAAGGAGAGGGTAAGGAGTCATTCCAATCCCGGGAGCGGAAAGACTTACCTTAGGGGGAAAAAAGGACAGGTATACACTCGCACACACGCACATATCCATCCACACATACAGACACAAGCAGACATCTGCTTGTGTCTGTATGTGTGGATGGATATGTGCGTGTGTGCGAGTGTATACCTGTCCTTTTTTCCCCCTAAGGTAAGTCTTTCCGCTCCCGGGATTGGAATGACTCCTTACCCTCTCCTTTAAAACCCACTTCCTTTTGTCTTCCCCTCTCCTTCCCTCTTTCCTGATGAGGCAACAATTTGTTGCGAAAGCTTGAATTTTGTATGTATGTTTGTGTTTGTTTGTGTGTCTATCGACCTGCCAGCGTTTTTGTTCGGTAAGTCACCTCATCTTTGTTTTTATATATAATTTTTCCCACGTGGAATGTTTCCTTCCATTATATTGATATATATATATATATATATATATATATAGCGCTGGCAGGTCGATAGACACACAAACAAACACAAACACACACACACAAAATTCAAGCTTTCGCAACAAACTGTTGCCTCATCAGGAAAGAGGGAAGGAGAGGGGAAGACAAAAGGAAGTGGGTTTTAAGGGAGAGGGTAAGGAGTCATTCCAATCCCGGGAGCGGAAAGACTTACCTTAGGGGGAAAAAAGGACAGGTATACACTCGCACACACGCACATATCCATCCACACATACAGACACAAGCAGACATATTTAAAGACCATATTTAAAGACCATATTTAAATATGTCTGCTTGTGTCTGTATGTGTGGATGGATATGTGCGTGTGTGCGAGTGTATACCTGTCCTTTTTTCCCCCTAAGGTAAGTCTTTCCGCTCCCGGGATTGGAATGACTCCTTACCCTCTCCCTTAAAACCCACTTCCTTTTGTCTTCCCCTCTCCTTCCCTCTTTCCTGATGAGGCAACAGTTTGTTGCGAAAGCTTGAATTTTGTGTGTGTGTGTTTGTGTTTGTTTGTGTGTCTATCGACCTGCCAGCGCTTTTGTTCGGTAAGTCACCTCATCTTTGTTTTTATATATAATTTTTCCCACGTGGAATGTTTCCTTCCATTATATATATATATATATATATATATTCAATAACAGTGGTGAATATGCATTTGTGTTCATGCAAATTTCTGCTACCTAACAAGTAAGTAATAAGTAATATTATTCTGTTTGCACAGCTGCAAAAGTGCATGATATAGTTGTAGTGTTATTTTCAGCTATTACATTATACAAATTGCAACTACATGTTTTTTTTTTGTTTCAGTTTGTTGTACACTTGTTGATAAAACATTACTGTGATGGACTCCCTTGTGTATTGGGGCAACGGAAAACACAAGGTTTTGACAGCACACGAACTGATGGTGATGGTTTGCCCTTCAGAGAGTGAAGATGGGCTGAAATTCGACGATTCTGACGAAGGTCCAACTATAAATGCCCAAGACCTTGAATCTCCAGATAGCGATAGTGATCCTGCAACTGATATCCAAATAAAAGCGAAGTTTTCCTTCCTCTCCTGACTAGTTCCAATTCACAGCATAGAACAAATTACAGCAATCAGTTCTAGAGCTATCTACACTGTACAAATTTTCTAAATATTTCCTCACTGAAGAAATTATATAAAAAATTATGGATGTAACAAATTTATGTGCTATGCAACAACATCCAAACAAGCCATCTGATTGTACACATTATGACATTTATAATTTTTTTGGAATATGCATCATAGAGGCTTGTCTCACTAGGAGTAAGATAGATACTGCCTACAGGAAAATTAAAGAGACCTTTGGAGAGAAGAGAACCACTTGTATGAATATCAAGAGCTTAGATGGCAACCCAGTTCTAAGCAAAGAAGGGAAGGCAGAAAGGTGGAAGGAGTATATAGAGGGTTTATATAAGGGCGATGTGCTTGAGGACAATATTATGGAAATGGAAGAGAACGTAGATGAAGACGAAATGGGAGATAAGATACTGCGTGAAGAGTTTGACAGAGCACTGAAAGACCTGAGTCGAAACAAGGCCCCGGGAGTAGACAACATTCCATTAGAACTACTGACGGCCTTGGGAGAGCCAGTCATGACAGAACTCTACCATCTGGTGAGCAAGATGTATGAGACAGGCGAAATACCCTCAGACTTCAAGAAGAATATAATAATTCCAATCCCAAAGAAAGCAGGTGTTGACAGATGTGAAAATTACCGAACTATCAGTTTAATAAGTCACAGCTGCAAAATACTAACGCAAATTCTTTACAGACGAATGGAAAAACTGGTAGAAGCGGACCTCAGGGAAGATCAGTTTGGATTCCGTAAAAAATGTTGGAACACGTGAGGCAATACTAACCTTACGGCTTATCTTAGAAGAAAGATTAAGAAAAGGCAAACCTACGTTTCTAGCATTTGTAGACTTAGAGAAAGCTTTTGACAATGTTAACTGGAATACTCTCTTTCAAATTCTGAAGGTGGCAGGTACAAAATACAGGGAGCGAAAGGCTATTTACAATTTGTACAGAAATCAGATGGCATTTATAAGAGTCGAGGGGCATGAAAGGGAAGCAGTGGTTGGGAAAAGAGTGAGACAGGGTTGTAGCCTCTCCCTGATGTTATTCAATCTGTATATTGAGCAAACAGTAAAGGAAACAAAAGAAAAATTCGGAGTAGGTATTAAAATTCATGGAGAAGAAGTAAAAACTTTGAGGTTCGCCGATGACATTGTAATTCTGTCAGAGACAGCAAAGGACTTGGAAGAGCAGTTGAACGGAATGGACGGTGTCTTGAAGGGAGGATATAAGATGAACATCAACAAAAGCAAAACGAGGATAATGGAATGTAGTCAAATTAAATCGGGTGATGCTGAGGGAATTAGATTAGGAAATGAGACACTTAAAGTAGTAAAGGAGTTTTGCTATTTAGGGAGCAAAATAACTGATGATGGTATAAGTAGAGAGGATATAAAATGTAGACTGGCAATGGCAAGGAAAGCGTTTCTGAAGGAGAGAAATTTGTTAACATCGAGTATAGATTTAAGTGTCAGGAAGTCATTTCTGAAAGTATTTGTATGGAGTGTAACCATGTATGGAAGTGAAACATGGACGATAACTAGTTTGGACAAGAAGAGAATAGAAGCTTTCGAAATGTGGTGCTACAGAAGAATGCTGAAGATAAGGTGGGTAGATCACGTAACTAATGAGGAGGTATTGAATAGGATTGGGGAGAAGAGAAGTTTGTGGCACAACTTGACTAGAAGAAGGGATCGGTTGGTAGGACATGTTCTGAGGCATCAAGGGATCACCAATTTAGTATTGGAGGGCGGCGTGGAGGGTAAAAATCGTAGAGGGAGACCAAGAGATGAATACACTAAGCAGATTCAGAAGGATGTAGGTTGCAGTAGGTACTGGGAGATGAAGAAGCTTGCACGGGATAGAGTAGCATGGAGAGCTGCATCAAACCAGTCTCAGGACTGAAGACCACAACAACAACAACATGCATCATCAGTGCTTTGGTGCCACCAGCCAACATATGTGATATATGGAGTGATGTATTTGGAGTTGAGACTTTGTCACAGAAGTACTTCGAGAGATTGCACAGTACCTTGCATTTCAATGACAACCTGAAGCGGCCAGACGTCCAAGGTCCTGAAAGTGACAAACTATACAAATTAGGGCCAATACTAGACTACCTGAACCAAGTATGTCTTTCAGTACTCATGGGTGGATGTCTTTTAATTGATGAACAGATTTGTGCTATCAAGGCAAGACACCACATGAAATGTATATGAAAGATAAACCACAAAAATGGGGTTACAAACTCTTTATGGTTTGCGATGACTTCGGTTTGCCACAAAGTCGAAATTTACAGTGGACCGTAAAATTTCGGGCTGATGAGGAACCTGATATCGGAGTTAGTGGAAATGTTATTTGACTGTCAAGAGAAGTGCCAAGACACCAGAATTACAAGTTATATTTTGACATATATTATACTTCTCTGGATTTAGCCGTGTATTTGTTCAAGAAAGGAATTCAGTGTGTTGGTACAATTCAATGCGATAGAAATCCTAACTGCAAGTTCAGTGACGAAAAAGAACACAAAAAGGAATCGCACAGGAATTTTGAGCCAGTTGATGTTTCTACTGTTTTGTACAAGGACAGCAACAATGTCAGTTTCTCCTCCACTTTTGTTGGGGAACTTCTAAAATCAGAAGTGAGAAGATTTGGCAGGAAGAAAAAGGAGCATGTAATGGTGTCTTGTCCAGCACTTATCTCCATATACAATTCTCATATGGGAAATGTCGATTTGCTTGACAGCAACATAGGAAGACATCACATCAAGATAAGATCAAAGAGATGGTATCTTCATCTACTTTTTCACCTACTTGATACAATGATGATAAATTCATGGATACTGTACCAAAGAATGCTTCTTTAAACACAATCAACAGACATGCGCATGAATCACGAAGTTTAGGGCTGAGTTAGCCCAAACTCTAAACCAGGTAGGCCAGAATCCCAGAAAGCGTGGAAGACCAAGCAGCTTCGACCCAACAGACAACAAGAAAATAAAAGTCAAGGGATCTTCACTACCACCAGAAGATGTACGATTGGATCCAGTAAACCACTGGCCGATTTGGAATGAGGAAAGAACAATGTGCACAAAATCCAAAGTGCAAAGGCAAGACATTTATTTCATGTGAAAAACATAAAGTAAATTTGTACTTGAATAAGACAAATAACTATTTCACCTCATTCCACAAAAAAATTAAGTAACTTATACGTATTTTGATTACAATGCATTTAAGTTTTTTCTCTATTGTTGTAATTTTGATAGTTTTGTTTCAAAATTTTGTTTTATAAGAAAAATATAAAACAAATATTTGTGTGAATAAGGACAATATGTTTCACCTCATTTCTCGGATGTAAAGTCACTTAGTTGCATGCAAATATACTCTAAATGAAGATAACATTTAAGTTTTTTTCACTGTTTTTGTTAATTCTATAGTTTTGAAATGTTTCAGCTTTTTCCTATTGAGCTTACTTTACAACCTATGCATTGACTATGCATGTGCGGCTTTGCGTATGTGTGAAGTACCAAAAAAATCAACTTTTCTCAAAAACTGTAAGTGGAAGATTTTTTAGAACATTTTTCTAATGTTCCATAACCAGTTCTAAATGTGTACCAAATTATAGTTACCGAGAAAAAAATTGCGTAAAGAAGGATTAAATTACTAATATTAACAAAATAGCCACCCATGCCAGTGGCGTAAGAGGACAAGATGAGTTGACAAAATCACACAGCGAGCATGTGTTCTAGCTTTTTTAGGCAAATTTGAAATTGTTTCCCTACTTGATAGACTGCATGTATCCTACATCAAATTGACTGTTCATCTCAATTTCCTGTACAATATTGCAGTACAGTGTAAACACCATTATCGTTTACATTGTCTTTACAGTGTTAATCCCCTAAAACTTGCACCTCTTATTTAGTGAACCATTCAAGGTACTGAATTGAGGGTTTTGACAAATGATAGTAGGCAGATGGGCACATCACTTTATAGTATGTTTAAAACTAATTCTCGGACCACCAGAGATACTGAAGCAAGTATGCTTTTTTATACTTTTTAAATGCAATTTGAAAGATCTCAAAATAATGGCTATAAGGTGTAACAACACTTCTTAATGTTGGTGTTGAAATTCTTCACAAAAGTATCTGAGATGTGTGCTAAAACTGAAAGGCAAGGTGGTTGCAATAGTATGATGTCGTGCAAACACTGCCATGATGAGCTCTCCATCATTACATGTGACAAACAAACGGACATATCCTACTGAGAAAAAATGTATTTCACCTTGGTCTTACTTTATATGACACAGATACAGCACAGCCAAAAACTGTTGTAAATGGAACAACACTATCTGATCAAAAGTATGCGGATATACCTATACAATGCAGAATTGACGATCAGATCATCAGATGCCCCAAGAGGTGGACCCGCTGGTATAAAAGGAGGCG
The DNA here is from genome assembly GCF_021461395.2 of Schistocerca americana. Taxonomy (NCBI): domain Eukaryota; kingdom Metazoa; phylum Arthropoda; class Insecta; order Orthoptera; family Acrididae; genus Schistocerca; species Schistocerca americana. The sequence goes on along the minus strand of NC_060129.1, from coordinate 126,523,213 downwards.
AGGAGTATTTTGCTATCAGTAGAGTTGCAAAACTGCAGACTGGATCTCTCAGGAAAGCTAAGAGACTCGATGTGGACTAGTCATTGTATTTCATCTGAGTAAGAAATCCGTCAGGGATATTACTACCTTTCCAAAGTTGCCCATGTAGACTTGTCAATGACATGAGTGTGAAGTGGAAATGTGAAGGAACAACTATGACTAAACCGATATCAGGCAGACTTCGTGTAATGATGGACAGCAAACATCAAGTGCCGCTAAAAGTGGTTGTAAAAAAATAGCATGAAATCAGCAGAAGGAATCACTCACAAGTCACAAAATGCTACCAGAAGTCCAGCGAGCACAGTGACTCTATATAGTGACCTACAAACAATGAGGTGCAATGGTTGAACAGCTCCTCACAACACACACTTTTCTGTAGTTAATGCTCGGTGACACTTGTGCTGTAAGGAGTTACACCGCTTTACAGTGGATGGCTGGAAACCTGTGATTTGGAGTGATGAATCACACTATACCCTGTAGCAATCCGGTGGAGTACGGGGGAGGTGGTGTTACGGTGGGCAGTGTTTTTCATGACCAGAATCTGGTCCCCTTACTGCATTTAAGAAAATACTAGATGCGGAAGGATACAAACACATTTCACAGTGTTGTCTACAGTGTACAGTAGCAGAATAGATTGGAGATGATAACTGACTGTATCAGCATTAAAATGCACCTTGTCATAAAGCAGCGTCTATGAGGCAATAGTTGGTAGACAACAATATTCCTGAAATGGACTAGCCTGTGCAAAGTCCCAACTCGAACACAATGGGAATACCTTTGGGATCTTTTGCTCCTGATCCCACTGACGTTCTGACATGTCATTGAAAGTGACCCCAGGAGAGTTAAAAGTCATCATAAACGTGATGGACAGACCCCATGCTGACGTCCACCATAACATGTCCAGATACTTTCGATGAGATAATGTATATATACTAACTTCTACTGTGTAACAATGGGCTTAGGAAAACTGTGTCAAATCTACATACGTACTCATGTTTAAATAAACAGCTTTTATAAAAACAAGTAACAGTTGAAAGGCTTGATACAATGGCAGAGCTTGGCATGAGAACACCAATTGGTGATTTTCACATCACACTATCTGACACTGGTCTTTCAATTTTAATACTTTTCTCAGACACTTTTGCGAAACATTTCATCGTCAACATTAAGAAGTGTTATACAAATATACTTATCATTTTGAGATCTTTTGAATGCTGTTAAACAAGTATATGGACTGGAGGAAGAAATCTCTCAGTGGGAACAGTCTGAAGGAACTGGTGAAGGACTGTTCCAGAAAAGCACAACACTGCACAAGAAATTGTTTATATTGTAGCTGTAAGCAATAGGCTTATACGAGGACACTTTCCTGACACAATTCCTGCAACTGAAATGAAGCAGCAATATGGGTTTGCAAGACTTGTTCCTGTCATCATTATTGTAAAATTTGTAACTCGGGACTAGCTTGGCAGTGATGGATGTTGAGTGCAACATAGGCAATGTATCAAATAAAGCAGTTCAAGAAAAGCTTATAGAATATAAACTGGTACTAAATGGCAGTAAGATTCAGTTTTTACTGTTTATAACACACAATTCCACTAAAACTGATATTTTGATTACACAAAATGGGCATATGATTAATGAGTCTGAACAGTTAAAATTTCTAGTTGCTCAGATAGATAGTAAAATGTAAAGGAAAGCCCATGTTCAGGATCTTGTTCAAAAACTGAATGCTGTTATATTTGCTAATACAATGGTATCTTCAATAAGTGAGAGTCCATCATGAAAATTAGTCCACATCGTTTATTTTCATTTGCTTATGACATACAGGATTATATTGTGGAGGAACTCATCCCATTCACAAAGGGTATTCTTGACTCCAAAATGGGCAGTCCAAGCAATATGAGGTGTATGTTGTTCTTGTAGACCCTGGTTCAGGAGTAGGGGAGTTCTGACATCGGTCTCTCACTGTATATTTTGTTTAACATTGTTTGTTGTTAACAATATGAGCTAATTTCCAAGAAATAGTACCTTTCAACAAATTTATACTAGGCAGAAAGTGAATCTCGATCACACCTACTTGACTCTTGTTCAGGAAGGCATGCAATATTTGCTGAAAGCCATTTTCAATACACTACCACTAGAAATGGAAAATCCTGGCAATAATCATCGCACACTTAATTCTAAACTGAAGAATTTCCATATGGCTGACTCTTGTTCTGTTACGGAAAAATTAAGCTAATTCCTGTGTTGTATTGTTGATTACGGTAATATATACTGAGAGTTTGTCATCTGGATACGATTCATCTAAACATTATTTCGCCTACACATTATTGCGTCTCTGTTAATTTCACGTACTGAAATTTTTCCTTGAACATGAAAAGTCATTGTGGATGAGCAGGAAAAATAAACTTGTAATGTTTGGATACAGCATTAGTAGTGTGTTACTTGACATAGTCACACCATTTAAATACCTGGATGTAACATTGCAAAGCAATATTAAATGGAACATGCACATGAGGATCGTGGTAGGGAGGGCAAATGATCGACTTCAGACAAATTTAGGAAAGGGCAGTTCACCTGTCAAGGAGACCACATATAGAATGTTAGTGAAACCTAGTCTTGAGTACAGCTTGAGTGTTTGGGATTCATATCAGGTCATATTAAGGGAAGACAACGAAGCAATTCAGAGGCAGGTTGCTAGATTTGTTACTGGTAAGTCTGAACAACTCTGGTGTTACAGAGATGCTTCAGAAACTCAAATGGGAATCCCTGGGAGAGGGTGATGTTCTTCTCGACGAACTCCACTGAGAAAATTTAGAGCAGCAGCATTTAAAGTTGACTCAAAATGATTCTACTGCGACCAACATGTTTCACGTAAGGGCCATGAAGATAAGATACGAGAAATTAATAGAGCTAATGCAGACACATATTGACAGTTGTCTTCTCCTCACTCTATCTGCGAGTGGAACATGAAAGGAAATAACTGGTAGCGGTACAACGTAACTGCTGCCATGCACTGTATGGCAGCTTACAGAGTATGTACGTAGATGTAGATAGGCTCCTCAACTTGGTCCTACAGGATCAGATGTGCAAAATAGAAAATGAAAATACCGTTGGAGCTTGGTCTTTTTTTTAGTGTGTTTTGGATTTTAAGGTATCTGAAGCAAAAATGCAGCAGCAACATTTTGAATAATGACATTAGCGGCTCGTTCTGGGGGTCAACATTTTTCTAACTGGCTGGACAACAAAGTGTTAAACATGGAACAAGACTGTGCGCCTCCCCACTTTCTATCAATTCCTTAAAATCCCAAGTCTGCTCTCGGCAGCCAGAAACTGCAATCATGTGTGTGTGAACTGCGTTTGTGTGAGTATGTGTGTTTGCATGGGCATGTGTGTGTACGATGTCTAATTCCGATGAAGGCCTTTACGGCCGGAAGCTTACTTGTTGACAGTCTTTTTGTTGTGCCTATCATCTCTGCTATATGGTTAGTAGTAATCTATCCTTTTTGTAATATTGCGATTTTGGTCTGACATTTCCAACAGTTCACAAAGAAAAGGGATGTTGCCTCTTATGTGACTTGCCCTGTATATTGTTACGTATTACTCATGCACTAAAGTGCGCGTCATTTACGTAGGCGGCCGAGTTTAGGTTCATTCTGCGCATCTGACGTCACAAAAAACAGTCGGCCAATGAACAGAGAATGACGTTGCCAGATCTCGACTGCAGTGCAGAGCACGGATGAGTGTCTTCAGTTTTAAAAAATGTTCAGTAATAAATAAATTAATTGAACAAAAGCAATGTCTTGATAGCACACGTTCTTTTCTAGAAAGTTTGGAAAAAGCATTCTTTATACCAACTGCTTCATATTCTATTAATTAATTGAACCAAACAAGCAATAAGCCTGCTCATGCAGGCGATAGCAAGGAAAGGGGTTTGTATTATTCTCACTAACCACTTTTTTGCAATAAAGAACAGCGGTAATTGTTTCTTTCCTATTGTACTTCGACGAAACATGAGTAATTCATAGTCATACCAACAGTGTTTGTCAGTATTTTGCACGCTATATTAAAGTCCTTCGGAATATATATTGAATGACGAGCTGCATTAGCATAATGGTTGTAGTGTTTGGCTGAAAAGCAAAAGGTTCTGAGTTCAAACCTTGTTCTGTGCTTAATATTTTCTTTATTTAAAAACAATATCGAAGTGTCTTACTTCACGAATTTTATTAGTTTGAATGTAATTTCTAGTGGCAACTAAAATCGACCATACGGAAACTATACGCTATGGACTTTTACCTCTGGAAACTCTTCAAAATTTCGTGCAATGGTTTACTACACATAATACTGCACAATAACTGCATTGAACATCGAAACAAAATTAAGTCATTTATGGGAGGAAGGTAACAGTCCAGAAGATGTGTAAAAATCAAATTATTGGGCCAAATAGTTTTTGTGAAATTGAATGATAAAGTGTGTCAAAGCAGTCTAAACACCATGTGTCTGCACATGCGAGCAGTGCAGTGTTGACAAAATCGCGCACAGCTCGGAATGCGGGGCGCACGTCTCTGTAGCAGCGAAAGGGTTAATGCGGCCGTGGTGGGTTTACTTCATAAACTGCGCGCTCCCCCCTAAACGTAAGTTTGCGAACTATACTATACTATGGCGCTGCTTCTCTTGGCGCGTGCGTCGTTAGCAACTGGGAACGCAGCAATCTCCCGCATCTGGGCGGTCATGCGCGAACCGCCAAGATAAAAGAACTGTACTATACACATAGCCAAATAACTGAAATGTTGGGTTACAAAGCACATTTGGTTAGACATAAGGGAAAACTCAAAGACCCTTATACTGACAAGGTAAATAAATGCATAAATAAGTAAGACAGACTGATCAGACAGCATGCACACTCGTGGGTCCTCACCATCTCGCGGCACGGCGTGTCGGGACAGGGCCCGTCGTGGCAAGGTGCCGCACACGGGTGTCCGCAGAGTTGGCGCTGCTTGGTGCAGGGCTGCGTGCACATCTGCGGGCACGGTCCCGCGTGGCAGGCCGTCGCGCACGTGTGCCGCCCGCACGGGAGGTCCTTCCCACACGGCCGGCCACACGACAGCTCCGTCTGGTGGCACGGCACCGCCTTCCGCAGCTGCAATGACGACAGTGGTCACCTCGAGAGCATTGTGACACGTGTAATCAGTAGCAAGACAGGTACTGGCAGAAGAGAAGCTACGAGTACGGAACACAAATCGTGCTCCGTTAGCTCAGTCAGTAGGTGTGTGACAGACGACATTCCACGGTGGAATTACAGTCTGGAACACAATTTCAAACTGACAAGACATTCTAGAAGGGCTCACATTCCAATACAGAGTGAAAGGTTGTTGTAGAAACACCACCGAAGGCTGTGAAAGTGCCATTTCTCTGCAAATATTTTTTTATTATTATTTTTTTAAAATTTTTTTTTTCAGGCATTCTAGAATGCACGCATTACACCTTGGCTAACAACAACAACAACAACAACAACAACAACAACAACAGACTTGACCTCTCAGGTCGTATCGGTGCAACTGATTAACTGTGCACATTCAGGCGTCCTGACAGGTTATTGTTTCCATTTCATGCGTAATATATGCACAACAATAATAAAATTTCAATTGATTAAAGCACCTATACTGGGTCTTAGACAGTATCCCCTGTTTCGTTTGATGTTGAGGTGCCTTTCCAACACAGTTGGAGAGACTCTGCAATGTTTTTTTGAGTTTAGGGGGAATTTCAAGTGGCCTGAGGCACAAATGGGACTTTGGATTGACTAGGGATGCGTGCTAGGGTAGTCCGTGCAGTAGTGCAAAGCCACCGTACCAGGGAGGCACGTGGTTAGCAAGAGACCAGAGTTCAAATCCCAGTTATGGTACAAATTTTCATTTGTCACTTCTATTTGCACAAATACATTAATAATAATAATAATAATAATAATAATGAGTCACAACCATCCATCACAAAAAAATTTGGTGCTAAAGGCTCTTCTCTATAGAACTTTAACACTTTCACACAGGGAAAGCCTCGTCAAAGTACTAGAACATCTACTAATAGTATTCTCAAAGAATGGTTACGGACAGTCAAATTAAACGGGCATTGCATTCAAAACTGAGGACACATGAAAAAGAGGTTGTGACAAACAGAGAAAGAGAAACCAAGATTTGTTTATCAAACATCCCAACATCCAGATAGATCGGTAGACTCCTATGGAAACTAGCATCCAATGTATTTTGCTCCCTTCAACTAAGATAAAGAGTTGTCTCTGTCATGATAAAGACAATCTAGGTCTCTAAAAGCCGAGTGCATATCACATTCCGTGCAAATATGGTACATCTTATGTGGGGAAGATTATCAAAATAGTTGAGAAGAGATGCAAGGAACATCAGCATCACATCCGACTAAAAAAAAAAATCAGCTGACGCTGAGCACTGCTTCGAATATAATTATGAAATGAAATACAATGAGACTAGTATCATGGTGCAAATTCCAATTTTCTCTGACACCATAATTAAGGAGTCTATTTAAATGAAATTAGAAGAAAACCTAATAAGTATAAGATCAATACCCCCTCCAAATTACTCAGGTCAAATTCACAATCAGCTATAAATATCGATGTGAGACCAATAATAGTTCAAAGTCTGGCTGAGTCTGGGCAGGTATAACAGCAAAACTCGCAGCATCTGAAGAAGATAGTAGGATAGGTTATCACAATATTGTGGACAAAATGGAAGCAACTCAACTATTGGACTACTAGAAGCACACCATTAAACAAAGAGCTGACATATGTGGTGTAATATGTCTGTAATTATATAGTAAGAGCACAATACATGGGCAGCTACAACAGTTTACATTAAGATAGGCTTTATTATCCTCTGCATAAAACGAACAATATGAAACAGGACAGAATACTAGTCACTACACTAAGGACGCAGGCAATTAGAAGATTTTTTTCTATTATATGTTGGCCTGTAACATTTCATCTAACATCAAAAAACTGAAACCCTGAAATCAATTACGAAAGCAGGATCATAATGTTGAAAATACTGTGCCAAAAGCAAAATTGAATAATAAATGAGCAACAAATGGAAGACAAGTAAAAGGAAAACCATTTCTTTGAACATTAAATAACTTTAATTCTCTCTTTCTCATTTATTTATTAATGAACTGGGAAGTAATTACGTGAGCCAGACCACTGTGACCTCTGTAGTCTGATTAAAATTACTTGTAATTAACACCTGACACGCTGGAGCTGGTTTCTTCCAATCAATCACAGCACTCAGTGTCATGCCCAAACCATCAGCTGTTGCAAAACTGCTGCAACACTTGGGTCAGTTCACTTCCAATTCCTTGTGTGGCATTCTTTCTTGATGTATCTGTGTCACATGGCTCTGGCACTTTTATTTTGTAATTCAGCAAGCACGATAACCACACCATAAACAACACACTTATAATGATGCTAATGAAATACACACAAGTCTCATATACAGCAATAATTAAACACTATTGGATACTTCCGCACAAGACAGAATTTGGTGTCACATATCAGAGAGATTGGCTTACATTAAATAAGCTTCACACAACATTGGGTAAAACCTAGTTTTTGAAGGCTGCAATTCATTGTTGCGACTGGGTGATCACAGTACAAAATAGAACTCAGTATTGGTTAGCGTATCAACCTGGCAAGTTGATCTTGTCAAATGCCACTTTTTTTTTATTTCTAAATATAAACAAAAGAATTTGATTATCATTTTTATTCAATTACCTGGTTTAAATCTGATTTTTTTATTTCTAATTCTTTGTCATGTCATTTTCATCATCGTATTCACTTTTTTATTCAATGTAATTTTACTACCCATAATTCTTTTTTCAACTGGAATCTGCCTGTGTCGCCTATAATCTGCAACCAAATGTCAGTGAGGATTGTTTTGTGGAGTGACTTGCCTGGTAGCCAGTGGCCGATGTGGCAACACTATAGTGGCAAGTGACAGATAATAACTATCAAGTAATTTTAAATAGACTATAGTGAGGTTTTCCCATCGACACTTTACATGTGGACCATAGTGATGCTACCATAGAATTGCTCTGACATATATAACACACAGGGAGCTGCTGATTGGATAAAGCATTTACATCTATCAAACACTCAGTTGGCACAAGTCTAGTGGTGGCACACGCAGCACTATGTCACTCATTGTCCCTTGCAGATGTCGTGTTTGTTGGCAGAAAATAACATTAATTTGCACATGGTTGACTATTTGACACTTCTGTTATTGTGTAATTGTACTGAATAATAAAAAAGAGAGATAGTACTAACAAATAATTTAACTGAGGCTGTGAAAGGTACTGCCCTATGAACTGCAAAATCTGCACAAAACTCTCCTTCCTTCAATGAAACACGTCCGATGATTTTTCTATTGTTCTAAGCAATGCGGGAAGTCTGCTGGCTGAATTATGTACAAAGATAGTCATGATTCTGCTTGATTCTCTTCTACAGAGTCAAAGTGCCGTCCTTCAAATTTCAATTTCATGTTCAGCAAGAGGAATAAATCACAAGGCAGTAGATCAGCAAAGTAGGGTGGGTGGAGGAAAATGATGGTTGTCACAGTTCTGAAGTTCTGTCGCTACATGCGACGGCTCTAGCAAGAGAACTGGACTGGAAGCTGACCACGGAGAAGCCCTTGCACATTAGCGCACTAGGTACATACAGGGTGTTACAAAAAGGTACGGCCAAACTTTCAGGAAACATTCCTCACACACAAATAAAGAAAAGATGTTATGTGGACATGTGTCCGGAAATGCTTAATTTCCATGTTAGATCTCATTTTAGCTTCGTCAGTATGTACTGTACTTCCTCGATTCACCGCCACGATTTCATACGGGATACTCTACCTGTGCTGCTAGAACATGTGCCTTTACAAGTACGACACAACATGTGGTTCATGCACGATGGAGCTCCTGCACATTTCAGTCGAAGTGTTCGTACGCTTCTCAATAACAGATTCGGTGACCGACGGATTGGTAGAGGCGGACCAATTCCGTGGCCTCCACGCTCTCCTGACCTTAACCCTGACGACTTTCATTTATGGGGGCATTTGAGAGCTCTTGTCTACGCAACCCCGGTACCAAATGTAGAGACTCTTCGTGCTCGTATTGTGGACGGCTGTGATACAATACGCCATTCTCCAGGGCTGCATCAGCGCATCAGGGATTCCGTGCGACGGAGGGTGGATGCACGTACCCTCGCTAACGGAGGACATTTTGAACATTTCCTGTAACAAAAGTGTTTGAAGTCACGCAGGTACGTTCTGTTGCTGTGTGTTTTCATTCCATGATTAATGTCATTTGAAGAGAAGTAATAAAATGGGCTCTAACATGGAAAGTAAGCGTTTCCGGACACCTGTCCACATAACATATTTTCTTTCGTTGTGTGTGAGGAATGTTTCCTGAAAGTTTGGCCGTACCTTTTTGTAACACCCTGTATAGTCTGCGGCCGTGAGCTCGACTCCAGTACACCACCAGCAACGGAGGGTGAAACTTTGAGAATGATAATCATTCGTGCTCGCGAAACACGAGAAAAATCATCAGACAAACATTGGCCGAAGAACCTGAGACAATAGCCAAAAGACAGTTTGTCAACAAGTGGCCACAAAAGCCTTAACAATTTTTGATTCCAAACTTTTACTTGTATGCTGTCAGTGATTCTACACTGTGTGTTGAATGTGTAACACAGTACAATTATGTTTTTATACCTTGTAATAGTGCTAATCTTGACTATAAGCTTTGTTTTGTTTACTAGTTTAAGGTGACAAGACAGATGTGGTGCTGATTAAACTGAATGAAACTGTTCATTAGACAAAGTAAAAATTTTCAATCAAAGACTGATGTGGACTCCACAAAGTGCTACATCATTTTAATTGCTTCCTTTACATTCATCTTCTTCTTCGGACCTTTGCCCCACTTCAACGCGGGGTCGGGCTTGTTACTATGGATTTAGCGAGGTTAGTGTCAGAGGGTGGCCAGATGCCCTTCCTGTCGCCACCCCGCACCCCGTGGGATGGAAGTAGTGTACCCCAACTGTCTGCGTACAGTATAAGCCATGAAAGAGTGCGAATGTTTTCAAGTGTCTGCGAGCTGTGTAACTGAGGCGGTGGGACCAGCCAGGTATTCACTTAGGGGATGTGGAAAACCGCCTAAAAACCACGTCCAGGCTGGCCAGCACACCGGCCCTAACCGTTAATATGTCCGGCAGATTCGATCCCAGGCTGGGGCGTCTACCGAAGTACAAGAAACAGCCCTTTAATGCCCTCGGCTAACCTGGCAGGTCAATTGCTTCCTTTATATTATTTTGTTATTGTCATCCATGTTATTACATCTGTTATTACTGCTATCATTTTCCTTGAATTTTGTTTTGTTTATAAAAACTTCTTTTGGTTAATTCTTCATCTGCATTACTTTGCCTAGGCTGCAAGAAGAATTGATGTTTTAAATGTTTGCATGACGATTACCTAAAAAAAAAAAAATAATAATAAAAAAATAAAAAAATATCATCATATTTTATGATGAAAAATAAATCTGTCACTATTACACAGCCAATATAAATAGATTTTTCAACCCTTATATCAATATTTTCAAATGTTTAAATATTATTAGATAAATCAAAACAATTAAAATCTCATGAACAAAGATTCCACATCAAAAAGGGAATAAAAGGAACAAAAAAGGAGAGTTACAAAAAAAGTTAAATGACATAACAAAGGATTAGAACTGAAAACATTATATTTAAACCAAATAATTGAATAAAAATATTGATTGCAGTCATTTCAACTATGATGTAAAATTGTAAGTAACACTAAATAGGATCTGTACCCACAAACTTCACTGTACCAGACAAATTACTTACTAGGCTACAGTGCTGTTATGAAATGACTGCTGTTTTCAAGGTTGTAGTGGATCACAAGAAATTCTGAAATTACATTTTGTTGATTACTCAAAAATGAGGGCCCTCCACTGCAGGGTGTGATGCCTACGCCCCCATATAAATGATTTCAGGAAGTTGATTCCACACCTGGGGACCTCTCCTCGTAAGGCAACCAAATTTAATATTACTTGGAATAACATTATCAAAATTCACAGAACCATCACGCCATATTGCAAACTGTGATTGAAACAAAGATGAAACGGATGAGTTTTGTTGACGGTACCCAGGTATCCTCTGGCCAAAGCAGGCACCGTCGCATCATTTACATCTCCGTGGTTCCATCATTTCTACCAGTTGTTTCCTGACAAACAAAATGGCGAGTACTGTCAGGACCACAGATTTTTCTTGAAAATTAATGTGAAAAGTGTACTGAGAACATTTATAATAGAGGACTAGTTGTTCCCATAAACAGGAGGAACCAATTCCAACTTATTTTGCAAACACAGTGGTGGTGGTGGTGGTGGTTTCTGTTGCAGTGTTCAGTCCAAAGACTGGTTTGATGCAGCTCTCCGCTCTAGTCTGGCCTGTGCAAACTGCTTCATCTCTGTGTAACTACTGCAACCTACATCAAACTGAATCTCCTTACTGAGTACAAGCCTTGGCCTCCCTCTACAACCTTTACCACCTCCACATTTTACCCCATTACCAATTCACAATTCCTCGATGCCTCAGGGTCTGTCCTATCAACCGATCCATTCTATTAGTCAAGTTGCACCATAAATTGCTTTCTTCTTCCAACTGCATTCAGTACCTCTTCATTAGTTATCTGTTCTACCTATCTAAACTTCAACATTCTTCCGTAGCACCGTGTCGCATAAGCTTCCACTTTTTTCATGTCTGTATTGTTACTGATCCCTGTTTCACTTACGTAAAAGTTTTCAAATAGTTATGGCTACAAAATGAATCTTTTAGCAGAATTTGAAACATAAAAACATTCCCACCAAAATTCAAAAATTAGTTGAATAATCAACTTGCATTAAAAAACAGTCATTATTTTGACTGCACATTGTCTCTTCTAAAATATGACAACTAGCCTATTCCTTTAATATATTAGAGCTATGTGCCATTTTTTCTCAAAAGTATGATATGCGACTTCTATATACACTCCAGTTATATTTTATATGCTTTTATATATATGTTCCTTGCTGCTAGCGTCTCGACATGTACATAGCTGTGATTCAATTACCATAAATTGTCAATCAGTGTTTACAATAATCACACACAATATGTACATTTCTGGACATATCACGGCACTATGCTTCTGTGAAGATGACGTTGACGTATGCTAAACCAATACTAAGTAAGTTTCGGTAATATACTTGTTGCTGTGGTCTTCAGTCCTGAGACTGGTTTGATGCAGCTCTCCATGCTACTCTACCCTGTGCAAGCACCTCTCAGTACCTACTGCAGCCTACATCCCTTTGAATCTGCTTAGTGTATTCATCTCTTTGTCTCCCTCTAATGATTTTTACCCTCCACGCTGCCCTCCAACGCTAAATTTGTGATCCCTTGATACCTCAGAATATGTCCTACCAACCGATCCCTTCTTCTAGTCAAGTTGTGCCACAAACCCCTCTTCTCCCCAATTACATTCAATACCTCCTCATTAGTTATGTGGTCTACCCATCTAATCTTCAGCATTCTTCTGTAGCACCACATTTCGAAAGCTTCTATTCTCTTCTTGTCCAAACTATTTATCGTCCACGTTTCACTTCCATACATGGCTACACCGCATGCAAATACTTTCAGAAACGACTTCCTGAAACTTAAATCTACACTCCTGGAAATGGAAAAAAGAACACATTGACACCGGTGTGTCAGACCCACCATACTTGCTACGGACACTGCGAGAGGGCTGTACAAGCAATGATCACACGCACGGCACAGCGGACACACCAGGAACCGCGGTGTTGGCCGTCGAATGGCGCTAGCTGCGCAGCATTTGTGCACCGCCGCCGTCAGTGTCAGCCAGTTTGCCGTGGCATACGGAGCTCCATCGCAGTCTTTAACACTGGTAGCATGCCGCGACAGCGTGGACGTGAACCGTATGTGCAGTTGACGGACTTTGAGCGAGGGCGTATAGTGGGCATGCGGGAGGCCGGGTGGACGTACAGCCGAATTGCTCAACACGTGGGGCGTGAGGTCTCCACAGTACATCGATGTTGTCGCCAGTGGTCGGCGGTAGGTGCACGTGCCCGTCGACCTGGAACCGGACCGCAGCGACGCACGGATGCACGCCAAGACCGTAGGATCCTACGCAGTGCCGTAGGGGACCGCACCGCCACTTCCCAGCAAATTAGGGACACTGTTGCTCCTGGGGTATCGGCGAGGACCATTCGCAACCGTCTCCATGAAGCTGGGCTACGGTCCCGCACACCGTTAGGCCGTCTTCCGCTCACGCCCCAACATCGTGCAGCCCGCCTCCAGTGGTGTCGCGACAGGCGTGAATGGAGGGACGAATGGAGACGTGTCGTCTTCAGCAATGAGAGTCGCTTCTGCCTTGGTGCCAATGATGGTCGTATGCGTGTTTGGTGCCGTGCAGGTGAGCGCCACAATCAGGACTGCATACGACCGAGGCACACAGGGCTAACACCCGGCATCATGGTGTGGGGAGCGATCTCCTACACTGGCCGTACACCACTGGTGATCGTCGAGGGGACACTGAATAGTGCACGGTACATCCAAACCGTCATTGGACCCATCGCTCTACCACTCCTAGACCGGCAAGGGAACTTGCTGTTCCAACAGGACAATGCACGTCCGCATGTATCCCGTGCCACCCAACGTGCTCTAGAAGGTGTAAGTCAACTACCCTGGCCAGCAAGATCTCCGGATCTGTCCCCCATTGAGCATGTTTGGGACTGGATGAAGCGTCGTCTCACGCGGCCTGCACGTCCGGCACGAACGCTGGTCCAACTGAGGCGCCAGGTGGAAATGGCATGGCAAGCCGTTCCACAGGACTACATCCAGCATCTCTACGATCGTCTCCATGGGAGAATAGCAGCCTGCATTGCTGCGAAAGGTGGATATACACTGTACTAGTGCCGACATTGTGCATGCTCTGTTGCCTGTGTCTATGTGCCTGTGGATCTGTCAGTGTGATCATGTGATGTATCTGACCCCAGGAATGTGTCAATAAAGTTTCCCCTTCCTGGGACAATGAATTCACGGTGTTCTTATTTCAATTTCCAGGAGTGTATACTTGATGTTAACAAATGTCCTACCAACCGATCCCTTCTTCTAGTCAAGTTGTGCCACAAACCCCTCTTCTCCCCAATTACATTCAATACCTCCTCATTAGTTATGTGGTCTACCCATCTAATCTTCAGCATTCTTCTGTAGCACCACATTTCGAAAGCTTCTATTCTCTTCTTGTCCAAACTATTTATCGTCCACGTTTCACTTCCATACATGGCTACACCGCATGCAAATACTTTCAGAAACGACTTCCTGAAACTTAAATCTACACTCCTGGAAATGGAAAAAAGAACACATTGACACCGGTGTGTCAGACCCACCATACTTGCTACGGACACTGCGAGAGGGCTGTACAAGCAATGATCACACGCACGGCACAGCGGACACACCAGGAACCGCGGTGTTGGCCGTCGAATGGCGCTAGCTGCGCAGCATTTGTGCACCGCCGCCGTCAGTGTCAGCCAGTTTGCCGTGGCATACGGAGCTCCATCGCAGTCTTTAACACTGGTAGCATGCCGCGACAGCGTGGACGTGAACCGTATGTGCAGTTGACGGACTTTGAGCGAGGGCGTATAGTGGGCATGCGGGAGGCCGGGTGGACGTACCGCCGAATTGCTCAACACGTGGGGCGTGAGGTCTCCACAGTACATCGATGTTGTCGCCAGTGGTCGGCGGTAGGTGCACGTGCCCGTCGACCTGGAACCGGACCGCAGCGACGCACGGATGCACGCCAAGACCGTAGGATCCTACGCAGTGCCGTAGGGGACCGCACCGCCACTTCCCAGCAAATTAGGGACACTGTTGCTCCTGGGGTATCGGCGAGGACCATTCGCAACCGTCTCCATGAAGCTGGGCTATGGTCCCGCACACCGTTAGGCCGTCTTCCGCTCACGCCCCAACATCGTGCAGCCCGCCTCCAGTGGTGTCGCGACAGGCGTGAATGGAGGGACGAATGGAGACGTGTCGTCTTCAGCAATGAGAGTCGCTTCTGCCTTGGTGCCAATGATGGTCGTATGCGTGTTTGGTGCCGTGCAGGTGAGCGCCACAATCAGGACTGCATACGACCGAGGCACACAGGGCTAACACCCGGCATCATGGTGTGGGGAGCGATCTCCTACACTGGCCGTACACCACTGGTGATCGTCGAGGGGACACTGAATAGTGCACGGTACATCCAAACCGTCATCGGACCCATCGCTCTACCACTCCTAGACCGGCAAGGGAACTTGCTGTTCCAACAGGACAATGCACGTCCGCATGTATCCCGTGCCACCCAACGTGCTCTAGAAGGTGTAAGTCAACTACCCTGGCCAGCAAGATCTCCGGATCTGTCCCCCATTGAGCATGTTTGGGACTGGATGAAGCGTCGTCTCACGAGGCCTGCACGTCCGGCACGAACGCTGGTCCAACTGAGGCGCCAGGTGGAAATGGCATGGCAAGCCGTTCCACAGGACTACATCCAGCATCTCTACGATCGTCTCCATGGGAGAATAGCAGCCTGCATTGCTGCGAAAGGTGGATATACACTGTACTAGTGCCGACATTGTGCATGCTCTGTTGCCTGTGTCTATGTGCCTGTGGATCTGTCAGTGTGATCATGTGATGTATCTGACCCCAGGAATGTGTCAATAAAGTTTCCCCTTCCTGGGACAATGAATTCACGGTGTTCTTATTTCAATTTCCAGGAGTGTATACTTGATGTTAACAAATGTCCTACCAACCGATCCCTTCTTCTAGTCAAGTTGTGCCACAAACTTCTCTTCTCCCCAATCCTATTCAATACCTCCTCATTAGTTACGTGGTCTACCCACCTTATCTTCAGCATTCTTCTGTAGCACCACATTTCGAAAGCTTCTATTCTCTTCTTGTCCCAACTATTTATCGTCCATGTTTCACTTCCATACATGGCTACACTCCATACAAATACTTTCAGAAATGACTTCCTGACACTTAAATCTATACTCGATGTTAACAAATTTCTCTTCTTCAGAAACGCTTTCCTTGCCATTGCCAGTCTACATTTTATATCCTCTCTACTTCGACCATCGTCAGTTATTTTGCTCCCCAAATAGCAAAACCCTGTTACTACTTTAAGTGTCTCATTTCCTAATCTAATTCCCTCAGCATCACCCAACTTAATTCGACTACATTCCATTATCCTCATTTTAGGTTTGTCGATGTTCATCTTTACCCTCCTTTCAAGACACAGTCCATTCTGTTCAGCTGCTCTTCCAAATCCTTTGCTGTCTCTGACAGAATTACAATGTCATCGGCGAACCTCAAAGTTTTTATTTCTTCTCCATGGATTTTAATTTCTACTCCAAACTTTTCTTTTGTTTCCTTTACTGCTTGCTCAATATACAATTGAATAACATCAGGGAGAGGCTACAACCCTGTCTCACTCCCTTCCCAAACACTGTTTCCCTTTCGTGTCCCTCGACTCTTATAACTGCCATCTGCTTTCTGTGCAAATTGTAAATAGCCTTTCGCTCCCTGTATTTAACCCTGCCACCTTCAGAATTTGAAAGAGAGTATTCCAGTCAACATTGTCAGAAGCTTTCTCTACGTCTACAAATGCTAGAAATGTAGGTTTGCCTTTCCTTAATCTCTCCTGAGATAAGTCGTAGGGTCAGTTTTGCCTCACATGTTCCAACATTTCTATGGAATCTAAACTGATCTTCCGCGAGGTCGGCTTCTACCAGTTTTTCCATTCGTCTGTAACGAATTCACGTTAGTATTTTGCAGTCGTGACTTATTAAACTGATAGTTCAGTAATTTTCACATCTGTCAACACCTGCTTTCTTTGGGATTGGAATTATTATATTCTTCTTGAAGTCTGAGGGTATTTCGCTTGTCTCGTACATCTTGCTCACCAAATGGTAGAGTTTTGTCAGGAATGGCTTTCCCACGGCTGTCAGTAGTTCTAATGGAATGCTGTCTACTCCCGGGGCCTTGTTTCGACTCAGGTCTCAACTCAGGTACACATAAATGTATAGCCAAGGTATAAAGATTTATAATGTCCCTAATTTTGTAGGCTTCTGAAGATGACCGATTGATTTGTTGCAATTGGTAAAGTGTAATAAAAATATATTTCTAACTGATGATTGAAAAAATTATGTAAAAGGCTGCACTCTAGAGAAATAACTTCAGAAAGACTTCCTGACACTCGAATTTCTCTTTTCAGTCACAAGTTATTTTGCTGCCCAAATATCAGACCTTGCATATGACTTTTAGTGTTTCCTTGTCCTCAAAGTGGCCTACTTTATTTCAACTACGTTTCATTGCTTTTGTTGATATTCACCTTATTACTGCTCTTTTTAAAACACTATACATTATTCTGTTCAATTAATCTTCCGATAAGGAAAAAGAAAGAAGATTGGAATTTAACGTTCCATCAACATCAAAGCCATTAGATTGATTCAAGGAAGGTGAAGGAAATTGGCCATGCACTGTAAAAGCAATCTAGCTGGCATTTGCATTTAGGAAAATCACGGGAAATATATATCGAAATGGACAAACGAAGGTTTGACTTACTGTCCTCCGCAACATGAGTCAGTGTGCTAAAGACACTGTGCACTTTGGTTTGACTGATTGACCCTCTGAGCCCTTCGCTATCAGATACAACTACTATGTCATCAGCTAACCTCAAAGTTTTTATTTCTTCTCTCTGGACTTTAATTCCTTTTCAGAATTTCTCTTTTGTTTCCTTTAGCACTTGTTCGACCCTGCGAGGGGACACCACCTTACAGTAGGCACCTTCAATGCCGGGCAGGAGAGTTTGCGTATTTTGTTGAAGTCGAGAGCTGTGCCAAGTGGTAGCGTAGCTACAGGTAGGGTTACCCAAGCCTGATTGGTCTCTACTGAGGAACCAGTGTCCACGACATAGGACAGGGAGGGCTCTAGGGACGTAGTGAAACCAGCTTCCCTGCAGGAGTACCGTATTTACTCAAATCTAAGCCGCACTTTTTTTCCGGTTTTTGTAGTCCAAAAACCGCCGCCTGCAGCTTAGAATCGAGTGCAGAGTAAACGGAAGTTCTGAAAAATGTTGGTAGGTGCCGCCACATCTTATGCTGTCAAATATATGTAGCACTACACAGGCATGCTTTGCAGGCACAAAGATATATACTGGTGCCAAAACCTCTGCGTCAGTAAATAAATTAAAAGAAAATGTAGAAGAATGTAAACTTTATCCCATGTATTCTTTCGTGTTTGCTGCTATCTCATTTAAATCCTGTCTGCCCAGCAAACTAGGAAACTAGAGTGAGACAACAGCAAACTCTGAAAATATACGTATCATGTCATGTTTATATTCGTATTATTCTTATGCTGTATATTGATACAGTCAGAAATGAAGCACGGCAACTGACTGGATTTTAAAATGTAAGATGACTAATTTCTGTGCAGAATGTAATGTACTGAAGAGGCGTCTGCAAAACTTTTCAAACGGAGAAAAATTTTCACTAAACTCTCGTTCAGAACATCATCTATCATACGCATGGTTCTTGTTGATCATTACAAAAGAAAGCTGTAGTGTAAGTAACAACAAATAGCAGTCTCTTGCCATTGTTTCGCTAATGAGACAATTCCTCCCTTTTTTTATTGTAAGTGGCGGAAGGGTGCACAAAAGCAAGCCATGCCGCGAGCGACGACAGGTTGTAAACATTCATTATCAAAATGCGACAAACAATGCATGACACAGTACAATAATGCATTTTAAGCTTAGAGTGATGTAAACACCTATAACAAAGAGAACGGCACTTATCAGATAAAAGCAAAACAAGCAATCGATTCAAACCAGACAAAGCACATGAAAAAGGAAGGGTACCCGTATAAATATGGACGGAGCGCCTGACACATAGCAATGGCTACTTGGTAAAGCTTAAATGTTAAGCTTACAACTCGAACCAAACTACTGTAGTTGTATCTTCATCCATTCGACCTAAATTGTGTCTCATATTACACTGGACCAACTTTGTTTCGATTTGGAGGTGCGGCCAACAACTTTTCTCTCCCGTTGATTTTCGAGTCTCAAATTTCAGGTGCGGCTTAGATTCGGGAAAATTTTTTTTCCTTGCTTTCGAGTCTCATTTTTCAGATGCGGCTTAGATTCGAGTAAATATGGTAAACCTAATACAAATCCTGGACCTCCAGGATGTGTGTCAGGCATAGAACTAGTAACCCCATACTGTAAAAAAAAAGGATATTACAGATATTCCACAGAAGCCTCAGATACTGGATGGAAAGCATGTATCACAACTCCGGCACAGGAAATGGATAAAGGATCTGACAGCAGCATCATAGAATGTGAGAACAATACTTCAGCCTGGAAAAATGAAAGAAATAGCCAATGTAATTTTGAAACTTAAATATGATGTTGTGGGGCTACAGAAAATAAGATGGCAAGGAAACGGGCAGATAGATAAACCTGCGCACTCACTAGTACATAGTGAACCAGAAGAAAGAACAGGCCAACTTGGAACAGGGTTTACAATAACTAGGGAAGTTAGGAAAAGCCTATTAAAATTTGAACCCACAAATGAAAGGATGCACAGACTCAGACTAAGAGGGAAATTTAGCAATATTTCAATAATGAATGCACATGAACTAACTAAGGAAAAAGAGGATACAATTAAAGAATAGTTCTCGAAGACTTGGAAAAGTATGCTGTGCAGTAACTAAATATAACCTGATGGTAGTAATAGGATATTTTAATGCAAAAATAGGGAGCAATGAACGTCCATATGGAGATCTGGAAAATATTCACTACATCAAGAAAACAAGAATGTAGACATACTAAACCAATTCAGCAAGGAATAATATGGTTATTACAATTACTTGTTTCCCACACAAAAGGAAGTAAGCAGTCAATGGAGTAGTCAATCAGACTGGCCATCTTTTAATGATTGCGCACCAATCCCTGTCAGCTGTGGATATACGGAGCGGCAGAGGACCAAACCTGTGACACAGACCACATTGTCATAAAATCAGTCTTGAGAGAGAGAAACTGTCACTAACAAATATGGCAACAGTACAGGAGAGGTGATGAAATGGAATACTGTCAAACTGATAATCCCCCCCCCCCACCCAAAAAAAAGCAGAAAGTTGAGCAATGAAGAGACCTCAGTAGGAGCACATGAAAGATGGAGCAGGATTGAAAAAAAAAGCAACTAAAGATGCTGCAGAAGAAATAACAGGCATAAGAAGGAACAGAAGAACCCAGGAATGGTTTGACAAAGATTGCAGGTCAGCAACTGAGGAAAAGAACAGGGCAAGAACAAAAGTACTACATAGAGAAACCAGAAATAATGTGGAACAACACAGGGAATTAAGGAGAAGAGCGAACAGACTGTGCAAGAGACAGAAAAGACAGTGGACTAACAAGAAATTCTGAGGACTAGAAGAGCCAAAGAAACAGAGTCAAATAAGGAAGTTTTATCATGCTGCAGGTAAAATAAAGAACTGATTCCAGCCAAAAATAAAGGCATGTTCCAGTATAGATGGGAAAAGATAAGGGAAGAAGAACACACAGTGGGAAGATGGGCAGAGTATTTCAAAGATACACTAAGCACCAGCCTATAAGATGAAGAGACAGCCGCACAGGAGGGAAGAGTGGAGCTGGAAGTAGACAATGAAACCAATGAGGCAAGAAAGCCAACACTACAAGAGGTCTCCCAGGCTGTGCACAAGTCAAAAAACAATTGAGCCCCTGGGGAAGATGGCACAATCCTCGAGTTAATAAAAACTGGTGGTGAGGCAGTAATAAAGGAACTACCCTCATTAATATCAAATATGTACAAAACAAACTATGTCAGATAATTGGAAAACTGGAATAATAATCCCCATTTATTAGAAAGGGGACAGAATTGCATTTGAAAACTACAGAGGTGTAACACTCCTAAGCACAGCTTATAAGATCTTCACAAGTATATTAAACAAAAGGATACAGAAGACATACTAGGGGAATATCAGTGTGGCTTTTGACCAGACAGAGGAACAACTGGTCAAATATTTGTGATAAGACAAATGATGGAAAAGTTCTACGAATGTGATATAGATCTGCATTTCCTATTCATTGACTTCAATCAAGCCTTCGACAGTGTCAACTAGCAGGAACTATACAGAGCACTGGAAGTAGTTGGTACACGTGCTAAACAAATAAGACTAATCAGAGTGACAATGACAGAGACAAGAGCAAAAGTGAACGTCCTTAGCAGAACAGTGAATGCTTTGACTTTAATAAAGGTGTGAAGCATGGAGATAGTCTCTCCATTGTCCTATTCAATGTAGTCCTGTATAGTGCAGTAAATGAAATCAACAAAAGAGGCACCATATTCATGAAAACTAGCCAGATATGTGCATACGCTGATGACACCGATTGCTCTAGTAGGAAGAAATATCAATACACTCCAAGAAACATATCAGGCAATGGAAAGAAAAGGCTTAAAAATTGGCCTCATAGTAAATGAAAAACAAAACAAAATATATGGTAATGCCAAACTCTGAGGCCAGAAGAACCCATAAAGACATGAACATCAACCGGAAATTTTCAAAGGCGTGTCCTCTTTCAACTACTTGGCTGCCCTAATAACAAATGATAACAGCATTGGAGAGGCTATAAGGGAAAGAATACAAGCAGGAAACAGAGCTTACTTTGCAAATATGTACCTTTTCATAAACAGCCTTGTTACAAGAAAAACAAAACTGCCAATATATAACTCCCTAGACCGCCTGGCTATCACATACTGGTCAGAGGTATGGTTGCTGACAGAACATGACAAAAAGGTGCACTAAGAACCTTTGAGCGGAAAATACTATGCAAAATCTATGGTCCAATAAGGGAGGAAGAAGGCTGGAGAACACACTACAATGTCAAACTACACGTGTTAATAAAAGGTAGGGACATAGTAAAATTTGTGAAATAACAATGAATGTTATGGCTAGGAGATGTGGAGAGAATGGCAGAAGATAAAATTCCAAAGAAAATGATGATCCATTCAGCTAGGCAAAAAGGGAGACCTAGAGGAAGATGGCTTGATGACGCAATAGTGGATCTCAGGCAGTATGGGAGTCTAGTGGTGGAAAAGAGCAGGAAATAACCGAGAAATGTGGAGGAAGATCATTCAAAAATCAGGGTACATAATGAATAACAGGGGGGGGGGGGGGGGGAGACTACATCCTATCTCATTCCCTTCTCTACCATTGCTTCCCTTTCATGTTCTTAGATTCTAACTGCAGTCTGTTTTCTGTACAAGTTGTCGATAACCTTTCACAGAGTATTTTCACCTACTACATTCTGAAAATCAAAGAATGTATTCCAGACAACAGTTCCAGAAACTAAAAATGTAGGTCTGATTTGCTTTAATTTATGTTCTAAGGTAAGTCATTGCGTCAGTATTGCAGTATTGATGGTTGCTATTAGTGTGTCCAACTAGGGGAGTAGCTGAAGTATCCTTGTATATTAATCTTCCAGTGAGTCACAGGGTAAGGAAAGAAAAACGTAGGTTTACGGCATTTATAGACTTAGGGAAAGGTTTTGATAATGTTGACTGCAACATTCTCTTTGAAATTCTGAGGGTAGCAGGGGTAAAATACAGGGAGCAAGAGGCTATTTACAAAAGGGGGGGTCAGGGATTCAGAAATTAACGTACAATAATTTTTTTTTCTCGTCTCTTATTGCACATGGAACATTGAAACTTCACAAAGACACAGTTTGAAGCTTGCACTACAGTGGGTATTATGTTCTCGTGTGCAGCACTAGCAAGAGAAGCCAGAACAACAAATATGGTGTGTATGTTACTGTTGCCAATTTGTGAAGAGCAGTGAAGTGTAGTTCGATATTTGTGGGCCAAGGTGCATAAGCTGGGTGAAATTCACAGGGACGTGCACGGCATGTATGGGGACAACTGTACGATGTATCCATTGGCGTGCATTCTTCCAAGAGGATTGTGTAAAAATTAGTGATCTTCCATGCTCCAGATGGCCGGTAACAGCTGCAACCCTGCAGAATGTTGGAGCCATTGAGACAGAAATTTTGAACGACCAGTGTGTGCAACAGCGAATGTTATCACAGCACTTCAACACTTTATATGGTGCGGTGTATGATACTGCTCATGACATGAAATTTCTTAATGTTACTACTTACTGTGTGCCTAAGAACCTGACAGACAACCATAAAGGCCAGCGAATGATAACAAGCTCCGAACATTGCTTTACATTAAATAAGGGAATGACTTTCTGAGAGAAATTGTCACTGGTGACGAGTTATGAGCATACCAATTCATGCCCAGAACCAAGCAGTCCTCTGTGGAAAGGAAACATGCTGGTTCCCCAGTATGAAAAAAATTCAAAGTGACTCAATCTTCTAGGAAAGTGCATGTGACAGTGTTCTGGGATATATAAAGTGTGGTATTGGTGGACTTTGGTGAACATAGGACCACTCTGAATGCTGCAGCCTACATTAAAACTTTGGTTGTTGAAATTTTTCATGACAATCCTTGCCCCCATGTTGCTGCTCTTCTTTGTGAGAAAAAGCCAGATTTGGACGGGAAGTGCTCCGAGTATTCACCATACAGTTCAGACTTTGCTCCGTCAGACTTTCATCTGTTTGGTGCTATGAAGAAATTCCTGGCTGACCACTGCTTTGTAACAGATGTGGAAGTAAAATCAACATTCTGCAGATGGCTGTACTTCAACTAAACATCCTTCTATGAGCAAGGCATATTCAAATCAGTACTGTGATGGGGAAATGTATTGAGAACATTGCTGACTGTGTAGAAAATGTAAGTAAAATATGCAAGTTCATTTGTGATTTTTTGTTTTTGTTTTGTTACATATTAAATTTTCTGGTAACAAAATTACTGTCTGTTACTTTCCGATCTTCCCTCGTACAACTTATCCAGAAACCAGACAGCAGTTATAAGAGTTGAGGTTCATGAAAGGGAAGTAGTGATTAAGAAGGGAGTAAGACAGGGTTGTAGCGTATCCCTGATGTTGTTTAATCTTTTCACTGAGCAAGCAGTAGAAGAAAAAAAAAGCGCTCCGTCTTCTGGCCACAAATGTCCCATCGGGACCATCCGAATGCTGTGTCATCCTCAGATGAGGATGCGGATAGGAGGGGCATGTGGTCAGCACACCACTCTCCTGGTCATTATGACGGTTTTCTTTGACCGGAGCCGCTACTATTCGGCCGAGTAGCTCCTCAATTGGCATCACGAGGCTGAGTGCAACCCGAAAAATGACAACAGCGCATGGCGGCTGGATGGTCACCCATTCAAGTGCCGGCCACGCCCGCCAGCGCTTGACTTCGGTGATCTCACGGGAACCGGTGTATCCACTGTGGCAAGGCCGTTGCCTAAGCAGTAAAAAAAACCAAAGAGAAATTTTGAGTGCAAATTGAAGTTCAGGGAGAAGAAATAAAAAATTTCAGGTTTGCCGGGGACATTGAAATTCTGTCAGAGACAGCGAAGGACTTGGAAGAGCACTTGAATAGAAAGGGCAGTGTCTTCAAAGGAGGTAGCTTGTTTCACAAAAGTGAAACAAGGATAATGGAAGGAAACGAAACACTAAAAGTAGTAGATGAGCTTTGCTATTTGGGCACCAAAATAACTGATGATTGCCAAAGTAGAGGGAACATAAAATGTGGACTAGAAATGGGAAAAAAGTGTTTCTGAAGAAGAGAAATTTGTTTATTTGGAATACAGATTTGCCAGGAAGTGTTTTCAGAAATTATTTGTATGGAATGTAGCCCTGTTTGGACAACAAGAGAACAGAAGCTTTCGAAATGTGGTGCAACAGAAGAATGCTGAAGATAAGATGAGTTGATCTCATAACTAAATTTGGGAGAAGAGGAATTTTGTAGGGAGCACATTGTGCTTATGTGGGAGTGATAAAGATGCTTGTAAAACAATAAACTGGTAGCCAAGATTGCAGGAATTCTTTTTATTCGATGATTACCAGTTTCGGCAAAACTAAAGCCGCCATCATCGGATCTTAGGACACAAACAGGTTATAACGTCAAGGCAAACAGTGGTGATATTAATAGTTGTCTATAACACGCAGGCCTTACAAAATTGTCGTAAGTAGCACATAGGCGTCCAAGAGAGATGACATTATAATGTTGAGTGTCTCCATCACATACAAGTGCAAATTTTGTAAGGCCTGTGTGCTATAGGCAACTATTGATATCACCATCGTTTGCCTTGATGTTGTAACGTGTATGTGTCCTAAGGTATGTAACTAAATTTATATCTATACATATTATGCAAGTTGAATCGAAGCCCACTTTTATAGTGTTTTCTGTCCTCCCTAGATCCGATGATGGCGGTTTTAGTTTCACCAAAACCGTTAATCATAGAATAAAAAGAATTCCTGCGATCTTTGCTACCAGTTTATTGTTTTACAAGAAGAGGAATTGGTGGCATAACCTGACAAGAAGGAGGGATCAGTTGGTAGGACACATTCTGAGGCATCAAGGGATCACTAATTCAGTACCAGAGGGAAGCGAAGAGGGTAAAAATTGTAGAGGGTGACCTAGAAATGAATACATAAAGTAGATTCAGAAGGATGTAGGTTCCAGTAGTTACTCTGAGATGAAGAGGCTTGCACAGGATACAGTAGCTTGGAGAGCTCTATCAAATCAGTCTTTGGACTGAAGACCACAACAACAAAACATGAGATGAATAAGGATGTAGGTTCCAGTAGTTACTCTGAGATGAAGAGGCTTGCACAGGATACAGTAGCTTGGAGAGCTCTATCAAATCAGTCTTTGGACTGAAGACCACAACAACAAAACATGAGATGAATAAGGATGTAGGTTCCAGTAGTTACTCTGAGATGAAGAGGCTTGCACAGGATACAGTAGCTTGGAGAGCTCTATCAAATCAGTCTTTGGACTGAAGACCACAACAACAAAACATGAGATGAATAAGGATGTAGGTTCCAGTAGTTACTCTGAGATGAAGAGGCTTGCACAGGATACAGTAGCTTGGAGAGCTCTATCAAATCAGTCTTTGGACTGAAGACCACAACAACAAAACATCAGATGAATAATGATGATTATCAATTACACAAAAGATTACCTGATATCATAGAGGGGCCTGAAGATAAAAGGAACATAACACCAAAGTCAACTGCTAATAAGATTAGATCTATAGATATAGCTGAAGGTGTCAACCCTAGTAAATAATGATGTAAAGGACTATCACAGAAGGGAAGGGTCTGCAAGGTCTAGGCTACATACTTCAGAACTGGGAAGTCTAGAGCCAGTATTACTCGCCCCCGTTCGGACGCACCTCGTGTCCACCGTAGCACCAGCGCTGCACGAGCACCGTGCAGGGCGGGCAGGTGGGCTCGGAGTGGCAGCTGTGCAGCGGGGCGTGGCCGCAGGGGTGCTCACGCGGGCAGGGTCGGTCGCAGGTCGGGCGCCGCGTGCCGCACGGGACCGGCGGCTCGATCACCTGTGCCCCGCACTCGCACGTCAGCTCGTCGAAGCCTGCAAAATGTGGAGAAAGCCTGCAAAATGTGGAGACGCTCCAGTGTAGCTTGTAATACTGGGTCATCAAAAAGTCAGTATAAATTTGAAAACTGAACAAATCACGGAATAATGTAGATAGAGGTGTACAAATTGACACACAAGCTTGGAATGAACGGGGTTTTATTAGAACCAAAAAAATACAAAAGTTCAAAAAATGCCCGACAGATGGCGCTTCATCTGATCAGAATAGCATAACAAAGTAAGACAAAGGAAAGATGATGTTCTTTACAGGAAATGCTCAATACGTCCACCATCGTTCTTCAACAACAGCTGTAGTCGAGGAATAATGTCGTGAACGGCACTGCAAAGCATGTGCGGAGTTACGGTGAGGCATTGGCGTCGGATGTTCTCTTTCGGCATCCCTAGAGATGTCGGTCGATCACGATACACTTGCGACTTCGGGTAACCCCGAAGCCAATAATCGCACGGACTCAGGTCTGGGGACCTGGGAGGCCAAGTGTGATGAAAGTGGCGGCTGAGCACACGATTGTCACCAAATGACGCGCGCAAGAGATCTTTCACGCGTCTAGCAATATGGGGTGGACCGCCATCCTGCATAAACATCGTACATTCCAGCAGGTGTTTATCAGCCAGGCTGGGGATGATGCGATACTGTAACATATTGGCGTACCTCTCACCCGTCACGGTAGCAGTTACAAAACCAGAATCACGCATTTCCTCAAAGAAAAAAGACCCGATAATGGTAGATGTGGTAAATCCGACCCATACCCTGACTTTCTCGTCGTGCAGTGGAGTTTCCAAGACAGTTCTAGGATTTTCGGTAGCCCAAATTCTGCAGTTGTGGGCGTTGACAGACCCTCGGAGCGCAAAATGAGCTTCTTCGGTCCACAACACGTTAATCAATCAATCGTCATCTTCCGCCATCTTTTGAAACGCCCACACCGCAAACGCCCTCCGCTTCACTAAATCGCCAGGTAACAGTTCATGATGCCGATGGATTTTGCACGGATAGCATCAGAGGGTACACCTCAGTGCCAACCAAACAGTAGTGTATGGAATGCCGGTGCGGCACGAGCGCTGACTTCCCCATGCATAGACGAACCCGCTACAGTCTCCATTTCTTCCTGAACTGTCGCAGCAGCATTACGTCTTGTGCTCGGTGTGCCACTACGGGGTCTATCGCCTAAACAACCCGTGGCTTCGAACTTCGAAATCATTCTCGTCACTGCTGCATTTGTCAACGGACCTTGACCAGTTCGAATCCCCTCGCTATGGCGATAGGATCGCAACGCTGAACTAGCACATTCCCCATTCTAATAATGCAACTTCACTTAAAGTGCCTTTTCAGGTAACGTCAACATGCTGCGACTGCTGGTGCATCTGATTCTCTTTCTCATTACAGCTCCTTTTATACACGATTGTCATGTCCAGTCACTGATGTTTTGCTGTCCAGCGCCATCTGTCGGACAGTTTGTGAACTTTCTTTTTTCTTTTTTCTTTTTCTAATAAAACCCTATGTCATTCCAAGCTTGTGTGTGAATTTTTACCTCTCTATCTACATTATTCCGTGGTTTATTAAGTTTTCAAATTTATACTTACTTTTTGATCACCCGGTACATCTGAGATACGGGACTTAGGTTCAGTGGGGGATTGGTCTCTTCATTTTACTTCACGGTGCAGAATTGGTAGGTTACAATTATTTGTGTGATCCTGTCACATCCAAAAATCTAACTGTTAGTAAATTTTTAATTTACCTTATTTACTTGCAATACAGAATTAAAGTTTATGATTGAAGTCAGAAACATTTTGTGCTCTTCTCTGTTTAGTATTGCTATTAGTTTCATGTGCGTTGATGATTGGTTCTATGAGCTGCTGCATCTAGTTCATTTAAAGTACTGTTGTTGAGAGGCATATGTTACTGTTTGCTATCTCACTGGCCATTAGCCTTAGCACTGCTTTCTGCTTTATTATACTGCTTGCTGCAATAATGCCTAATTAGGCTGGGGACCGATATTAATACATAATATTACAACTTGCTTTTGTGCTGGGAGAATGTCTGTTCCTGACCCACCTCTTTACTGTTGGTTATACTCTGCTGGAGTGTTTCGGAAACAAAGCCCATTCAGATTGTTCTGTTCCCATTAGGTTATCTCATGGTCACAACTTTCTCAAAAATTCCTCACAGAGTTTTAATGTTAGCCTTGACTGACGTTTAAGGTGGTCGATGTTACCATTACGAGCTTTTGCTGGGAGATGTCACTGAAGGACATACAAGCCAGGCATGGAGTGTGTCAGGTGGTGACAATTTGTCAGGACAGCAAAATGTTCCAACATGAAACAGTCTATACACTTGTATGATGGGTAGTGATGTGACCAGACTGAAAAGTGAAGAAATACAAAGAAATGTATAAATGAAAGCACGCAGCAATCAGTTGTCTTTTTTTTGCGGGTTTTATTATGCAAATCTAGATTTCAGCTAGTGCCTAGCTATTATCAATGTACCATTTTTTAAATCTCTCTGCATGTTGGTTCCCTGTTGTTTGGGAATCAGTCACAGTTTCTCGAGTATTCAAAGAATGGTGACTGACACCCGAACAACAGGGAACTAATATGCAAGGGGTTAAAAAAATAGTGCATTGATAATGGCTAGGCACTAGCCGAAATCTGGATTTGTAAAGTTTAAAGAAAAGTTTAATCTAAGTCAAAACATCTCAATTGATGAAGGAATGATAATGTAATGGTACAATGATGTGTTGTTGCGAATAAGAAGATGGACAGTGAAGTAGAACAGTTAACAATGATTGCTGATTAACTTTTATATTAAAGAGCGACACGCATTGTTCATCTGAGTGAGACTGTGGTTGGTTGGTTGGTTAGATTATACTGCACAGTGAGTATTGTTGTATAATTGAAAGGTGCAGTATGTGCATATCTGGTAAGAGAGACTTAAATATGTAATTAAAACACGCACTGGCCATAACTAATTCTGTGATGGAGTGACATTTATGGAAGTGTTTTGACCGCGTTATTGGTTGTGGATAGTGCTGTACCCACCCATATTTACAACACATTTTTCACCGTGATTGTTGCCGCTGCCGAATTACAATCTCACAAGTTGAGTATTTCTGGTCAATTTTAAGGCAGACACAGCTGCTGCCCCTATTACCACCATGCCATCTGGCGACAACACAGTGGTGTTGTGAGCATAGTATCGCGCAGTGGTCGGCGACAGCATGTTAGTATCTTTTGCATTCTGTTGGTATTTTGTTTAGGTAACAATAAGTTACACACGTCAACAAGTGTTTGTTTTTATACGTACTTGTGCCCTTTCATCATGGCGGATGAAAGAGACAATAGGATTATTTACAATGAATGCGCAGATGTCTTGTCTGACGTTCCGGACAACTTGGCCAATTGGGAAGAAGACACATGATATAAAAAAAAATGAAAGTGAAGCAGAATCATAAGAAGATAGTAAAATACGTCCAAGAAGAATTCGGCGAATGCTACGGTTGTCAACTGATTTGGATGAATCAGATAAAGAAGACAGTGCACAGTGGTCAGACTTTGATTTACTGAGGACCAATAATAAATTTGAATGATTCCCGGGTCCAAATATATTTTCCAAAGATACACATAGTGTCAAGGATATCGTACAATTATATATTGGGAATGATCTATTTGAATATATTAACAATAAAACGAAAAAGTACAACAGTCAACATTGCAATAGAAGGAAACTGGATTTAAAAAACGCCAAATTTGTCGACGTTACAGGACCCGAACTTAGAAAATAGTTTGGGCTTGCTATCCTTATGAGAATTTAAGAGAAGCAAGGATCAATGATTATTGGTCTACGAATCCGATATTTCGCAAAATGATGTCCCGCAACCGATTCAGACAAATATTATAATTTTTACATTTTTCTGACAGCAACTATCAACTGGATAACTCTGACCTGCTTGTCACAATGGAATTCGTAATTGATTATTTTTCCAAAAAGTTTAAATAAATGTTTAATCTAAGTCAAAACATCTCACCTGATGAAGGAATGATACTGTGACGTGGATGGTTAAATTTTAAAGTTTACAATCTGTCGAAAATTACGAAATACGGCATACTCATTCAGATGTTGTGCGATTCGAGTACGGGATACATTTCCCCATTCAAGATATACAGGGTTATTACAAATGATTGAAGCGATTTCACAGCTCTACAATAACTTTATTATTAGAGATATTTTCACAATGCATTGTACACACATACAAAAACTCAGAAAGTCTTTTTAGACATTCACAAATGTTCGATATGTGCCCCTTTAGTGATTCGGCAGACACCAAGCCGATAATCAAGTTCCTCCCACACTCGGCGCAGCATGTCCCCATCAATGAGTTCGAAAGCATCGTTGATGCGAGCTGGCAGTTCTGGCACGTTTCTTGATAGAGGAGGTTTAAAGACTGAATCTTTCACATAACCCCATGGGTTATGGGGTTAAGTCGGGAAAGCGTGGAAGCCATGACATGAATTGCTGATCATGATCTCCACCACGACCGATCCATCGGTTTTCCAATCTCCTGTTTAAGAAATGCCGAACATCATGATGGAAGTGCGGTGGAGCACCATCCTGTTGAAAGATGAAGTCGGCGCTGTTGGTCTCCAGTTGCGGCCTGAGCCAATTTTCCAGCATGTCCAGATACACGTGTCCTGTAACGTTTTTTCGCAGAAGAAAAAGGGGCCGTAAACTTTAAACCGTGAGATTGCACAAAACACATTAACTTTTTGTGAATTGCGAATTTGCTGCACGAATGCGTGAGGATTCTCTACCGCCCAGATTCGCACATTGTGTCTGTTCACTTCACCATTAAGAAAAAATGTTGCTTCATCACTGAAAACAAGTTTCGCACTGAACGCATCCTCTTCCATGAGCTGTTGCAACCGCGCCGAAAATTCAAAGCGTTTGACTTTGTCATCAGGTGTCAGGGCTTGTAGCAATTGTAAACGGTAAGGCTTCTGCTTTAGCCTTTTCCGTAAGATTTTCCAAACCGTCGGCTGTGGTACGTTTCGCTCCCTGGTTGCTTTATTCGTCGACTTCTGCGGGCTACGCGTGAAACTTGCCCGCACGCGTTCAACCGTTTCTTCGCTCACTGCAGGCCGACCCGTTGATTTCCCCTTACAGAGGCATCCAGAAGCTTTAAACTGCGCATACCGTCGCCGAATGGAGTTAGCAGTTGGTGGATCTTTGTTGAACTTCGTCCTGAAGTGTCGTTGCACTGTTAGGACTGACTGATGTGAGTGCATTTCAAGCACGACATACGCTTTCTCGGCTCCTGTCGCCGTTTTGTCTCATTGCGCTCTTGAGCGCTCTGGCGGCAGAAATCTGAAGCGCGGCTTCTGCTGAACAAAACTTTATGAGCTTTTTTACGTATCTGTAGTGTGTCATGACCATATGTCAATGAATGGAGCTACAGTGAATTTATGAAATCGCTTAAACCATTTGTAATAGCCCTGTATTCCGTCGCTGAACAGCCTTTAGCAAAAACAGTGCTGGAACTATTGACACCTTCTGACGGAAAGTGGCTTCACCTCTGCATGGATAATTATTATAACATTGTAGAACTCGCAAGAGAAGTTACTTGAATAGAAAATTCGAGTTTGAGGAACGATACGGCAAAATAAAGGATTTCTGGAAAATTAAAGTGCGCAAAAGTCAATGTGTTTGAAGCTTGTCACCAACAGAAAGGTGACAGGCAGCCGACGACAAGCCGAGTAATCCGAATTAGCACTGCCGGTGCCAAGCGAATAAATTTGTACGAGACGCGCGGATGGCAAAGTGTTAACAACTGGACTAAAAATAGAGCCATCGTTAGTGCAGTACGTTTCTAAGTACTGCACAATAAGGCAACTGCACAGTGACGACTGTATCTGTCATTCTACATAAATGCACATGTCACGGTGACGGGTATACCCCTCATTGAACATCAGTGAGCCGATAATACTACAAATATCATTTTGCGAAAAATTAGGTCTAAAATCACCTGTCCCGAGCCACGAACCACTTCAAAATCTGCGAAAGAAAGATGCCTCGATCAGAGAATGCACCAAGATCCTAGCAAACTCTGGACTTCTGACATTCCTGATTTCAGAATCAACAGGCTATGTTCAAGGCATCCCTCTCTTGCACTTGCAAATAACCTAATTGGGATTAGTGTCAATTATTGGAGGAGATAATAGCTCCAAAATGACCAGCACCATGCCAACCATTATCCTGTAATACTGAGGCTGTCCATCATTTTCACCAACACTACAAGATATGGTCAACTCTCAACCTAATGAGAGCAGATATGGACAACTTGCAGATTTATTTTTCAAATGGGGAACGCCAAAATGTGACACCGTTGCACTGAGGCAGACTATCCAACACAACAGGGAAGAAGGTAGTGCCAGGACATACAGAGGGAGCTATGAGGAATTACCGATGGCAACCCCAAAATTCCATCTAATTTACACAACCGCTAGATGTTTGTATGTGATTGGTAATAATTTAATGTGATGTAACCCAACAATGAAATGTATGAGGGTTGACTGAAAAGTAATACCTCCACCTTCATAACTCTTCAACAGTTGGTAGCACTGGTATGTGGAACATACTGGCTTGTTCCGTATCCTCTTCTCTACAGCTCCAGTTGGCGGGAAGCCTTAACATTGAGTGGTTGTATCGTTACAGCGTCAAGTATGGAACCCTGTGCAGACAGTCGGTCAATGCTATTTAAGCAACGTGCAGCCACTGAATTCTTGACGGCAGAAGGTGTCACCCCAAAGGAGATTCGTCAGAGAATGAAAGCAGTTTATGGTGATTGTGTCGATGTGAGTACTGTGCGTCATTGGGCGAGTAAGTTTAAAGATGTTGAGGCGGGAACATCTGACCTGCCTGACAAACAAAGAGTTGGATGTCCTGTGACAGCAATCACCAAGTTTCGCAAACAAAATGTTGACAGATCGATTCAGGACGACTGTCGTAACATGCAAATAGAAATTGTGAGCACAATCGGCATTTCACAAGAACGTGTCATCATATTGTTGTTTTACTTGGCTATCAGAAGATATGTGCATGTGTCCCACAGCAGATGGGTGCCACTGCACCAGAACTTCAGAG
Organism: Schistocerca americana; assembly: GCF_021461395.2. Lineage (NCBI taxonomy): Eukaryota > Metazoa > Arthropoda > Insecta > Orthoptera > Acrididae > Schistocerca > Schistocerca americana. Next base: position 126,489,325 of record NC_060129.1, on the reverse strand, counting down.
ACTGAATCTCACCACCGTAAGGCATCTTCCATATAGTCCAGATTTAGCACTGTCTGACTTCCACCTGTCCTCGATAATGAAAGATGATCTGCAGGGACATCATTTTGCTTCTGATGAAGACATTGAGAGAACTGTAAAGACTGTGGTCGTGGAAACAGAGTGTCGACTTCTTCCATGACAGCTTCAGAAAAGTTGTTCACCATTGGCAGAAATGTATCCAATTGGCCAGTGGTTAGGTAGAAAAGTGAATATTGGTAATTAAAGATCACATTCTAAGGATTATTTCTGCATTTGATTTATTAAAATATTCCCATTCAAACCCAATTAATGGAGGTGGAGGCATTACTTTTCATTCAACCCTCGTACTTAGATGCCATATGCTAAATAAAATACATGGATATTTCTCCAGATACAGTACTCCATTATACAGAGGTAGTGTTCCAATGCCAGCATCACATGTATTACTCCGTAATACATGTAAAACAAAGCACAGAACTATAGACACAGAAATGCTGAATGAAATGTGTTTGGCTGTCAAGAGAGCCATGCGTGATGCCTTTAATGACTACCACAGCAGAATATTGTCACGTGACCTTTCACAGAACCCAAAGACATTCTGATTGAGTGTAATGAATGAGACACGAACTGAAAGTGAGGGAAACAAAGAAAAAGCTGAAATGCTTAACTCAATTTTTCCCAAAGGGAAACCCATGAGAATTGCCCCAATTTAATCCTCATTCCATTGAAAAGATGAACAAAATGAGTATTAGTGTCAGATGTGTTGAGAAACAGCTGAAAACATCGTGGCCCTATGGAATCCCTATTAGATTTTATAGTGAATTTGCAGCTGAGTTAGCCCCTTGTCCATCTTCTAACTATAATTTATCGTAGATCCCTCAAGCAATGAACTGTGCCCAAAAATAAATAAATAAATTAGAGAGAGCACAGATCACAGCCATCTACGATCTAGGGTAGCAGAAGTGATCCAAGTGATCCACATAACTACCATCCAATGTCCGACCTGGTAGCTGAGTGGTCAGCGTGACAGACTGTCAATCCTAAGGGCCCGGGTTCGATTCCCGGCTGGGTCGGAGATTTTGTCCGCTCAGGGACTGGGTGTTGTGTTGTCCTAATCATCATCATTTCATCCCCATCGACGCGCAGGTCGCCGAAGTGGCGTCAAATCGAAAGACCTGCACCAGGCGAACGATCTACCCGACGGGAGGCCCTAGCCACACGACATTTCCATTTTTTTACCATCCAATATCCCTGATACCAATTTGTTGGAGAATCTTAGAACATGTTCAGAGCTCAAGCATAATGAGGTATCTTCAACAGAATGACCTCCTCAATGCCAACCAGCATAGATTCTGAAAACATCGATCATGTGAAATGCAACTCTCACTTTTCTAGCATGATATCCTGAAAGCTAGGGATCAAGGCAACCAGGTAGATGCAGTATTTCTCAATTTCCCAAAAGCAACTGGCTCAGTACCACACCTATGCTTACTGTCAAAAGTATGATCATATGGGGTATCAAGTGAAATTTGTGACGAAGCTGAGGACTTTTTGTACTAACGATAGCATGTTATCCTGGATGAGAGCCACTGTCAGATGGAGAAGTAACTTCAGCCCCAGGGAAGTGTGTTGGGTTCCTTGCTGTTCATCATGTATATTAATAGTAAAATCAGGCTTTTTGAAGATGATGCAATTACCTGTAATGAAGTACTATCTGAGAGAAGCTGCATAAATATTTAATCAACTCCTGACAAGATTTCAACATAGTGCAGAGATTGACAACTTGCGCTAAATGTTCAGAAATGCAAAATTTTACACTTCACCAAACTAAAAAAGTGTTGTGTCATATGACTATAATACTAATGAGTCACTGCTGGAATTGGCCAACTCGTGCAAATACCTGAGTGTAACATTTTGTAGGGATATGAAATTGAATGGAATGATCACATAGGTTCAGTTGTGGGTAAAGCATGTTGTAGACTTCTGTTTATTGGTGCAATAGAGGGGAAGGGCAGTCAGTCTACAAAAGAGATTGGTTACAATTGCTGACAAATCACTCATTAGACCTGTTCTACAATGTTGCTCAAGTGTGTGGGACCCATACCAGATAGGACTAACAGGGGATATCGAATGTACACAGAGAAGGGAAGCACAAATTGTCACAGGTTTTTATGATCCATGGGAGAGTGTCACAGAGATACTGAAGGAACTGAACTGGGAGACTCTGCAAGACAGACGTGAAATACTCTGAGAAAATCACAAGTTTCAAGAATTGACCTTGAATGAATACTCTATGAATTTACTACAACTCCCTATGTATTAGAATAATTACTGTATCCACAGAGGCATTCGAAGAATCATTCTCCCTGCACTCCACACGTGGTTGGAAAGGGAAGAAAGCCCAATAACTGGTAGGGTGGGACATACCCTCTGCCATGCACCTCATGATGGTTTGCAGAGTATAGATGTAGATGTAGATCCCCTCTCTGTAGCGTTCCTCCAGAAGTGGTGCCAAGTACCCACCACAGTTGCAATGGCTTCTTGACTGGAAGGAAAAACACTGACCCACAAGGAATTTCTTCTGTTCTGAGGATAGACGGAGCTTCCTGGCAGAAAAATCTGGAGGATAGGGCGGGTGTTCCAGCACTTCATAGTGCAAATTCCTCAGTTTTCCCATTGCCAAGAACTTTTGTGGATAGGTGCATTGTTCAGATGGAAGATAATTTTTTTTCTTCTTTATGTCAGGTCTGTTTTCATGAATGCCTGCATCTAGTTTTGTTAGAAGTTGAGAACAATATTCTTCCATTATGATTTTACCTTTTTCAGGACAGTTGAACAACAATGGACCATCCACATCCCAAAACACTGATGCCACGACCTTCCCCACCGATGGCACAGTCCTTGCCTCCTCCGCAGCTGAAGAACTGGCTTCTATCCGCTGCATAGAGTACTGCTTGGATTCGGGAGTGTAGCATTGAATCCATATTTCATCCACTATCACGTATCAACACAAAGAGTTACTTCCGGTTTTCTTAAAAAAGTCTTTCTATGTGGTCTTTCCAACTGCAGTTGTTCGTAATTTTAACACCCAGGTACTTAGTTGAATTGACAGCCTTGAGAATTGTACTATTTATCGAGTAATCGAATTCCAGCGGATTTCTTTTGGATTGCACGTGGATCACCTCACACTTTTCGTTATTTAGCGTCAACTGCCACCTGCCACACCATACAGCAATCTTTTCTAAATCACTTTGCAACTGATACTGGTCTTCGGATGACCTTACTAGACGGTAAATTACAGCATCATCTGTGAACAACCTAAGAGAACTGCTCAGATTGTCACCCAGGTCATTTATATAGATCAGGAACAGCAGAGGTCCCAGGACGCTTCCCTGGGGAACACCTGATATCACTTCAGTTTTACTCGATGATTTGCCATCTATTACTACGGACTGTGACCTTCCTGACAGGAAATCACGAATCCAGTCACACAACTGAGACGATACCCCATAGGCCCGCAGCTTGAGTAGAAGTCGCTTGTGAGGAATGGTGTCAAAAGCCTTCCGGAAATCCAGAAACACGGAATCAACTTGTGATCACCTGTCGATAGCGGCCATTACTTCGTGCGAATAAAGAGCCAGCTGCGTTGCACATGAACGATGTTTTCTGAAACCATGCTGATTACGTATCTATAGATCATTCCCTTCGAGGTGATTCATAATGTTTGAATACACAGGGTGTATACGTGGACAAGGAAAAAAAATTCCCGGATTTCTCGTGCATTTCCCGGTTAAAAATACACTTTCTCCCGGATGAAAATACACTTTTTTCCGTGTTAAGTGACAGTATCCTTTTGCTCGGAACTGTAAAACTTATCAATTTATAGAGATTGCAACGCGCTTTTGTAAGCCAGTCGTCGTTCAAGTCACGTGACCTCGCCAACCGATACAGCGGATATTCAAAGCAAAAGACATGTCATGTCGTCAGCCAATAGCATTATCACTGTTAAGTAGCGCGTACACACAAATAGGAAAAGTTAATGGTTTAAATTAATATACATAGTGTTGCTACAAGAAAAGCAAAGCTTTCACATACTATATTGGTATCAACGATTAATAAGCTGCACGAGAAGCTTAACTTTCAAGTATAACATTGATCTTCTTTGTGCGTGTTACACTTTAAGATACATCACACAAATGTGCCAGTAAAATTTTTAATAACGACATAAATGTATGATCTTCTGGGCTCGAAATTTTTCTAAATGGTCATCCTCAAAGAGTTGATTTTTAAATGAGAGTCAAATACTCTGTGATTAAAGAAGTTCATCGCACATAGGTCATCTTGGGTAAAAGGAAGTTTACTTTGAAAGTAAGGCTTTTCTCAATCATTCGCAATATTTTCCTGCGTCCTGTTAGAAAGAGGTTCGTTTCAGCAGTCGCCAGAGAGCGCCAATTGCAGGAGTCACACCACTTGCGCAGCTCCGATGACACAAGAAGCCCGTATGTTCGTACGTGTAAAACATTAAAAGATCTTAAGTTACGTCATAAAGGAAAAAAAGACATCAGAGAATATTCCTAGAGCATCGGAATTTCGTGAACCATAATAACGTGCATAATTCGGTTTAAAGTGCACATTCGTACGTCCAGATTCGGTTGTAAATTTTCTTGGCATACCAGTACTGTATTATTTCATTTTTGGTTCTTTACTATGGCATAATGCCATACTTGCAAGAAGACGAAAACATGCTCTTTTGAAATGCAGAGAACAGTTGAAACAGTCCGCAGCTCGTGGTCGTGCGGTAGCGTTCTCACTTCCCACGCCCGGGTTTCCGGGTTCGATTCCTGGCGGGGTCAGGGATTTTCTCTGCCTCGTGATGACTGGGTGTTGTGTGCTGTCCTTAGGTTCGTTAGGTTTAAGTAGTTCTAAGTTCTAGGGGACTGATGACCAAAGATGTTAAGTCCCATAGTGCTCAGAGCCATTTGAACCATTTTTTGAACAGTTGAAACTAGACAATAGTCTGGAATTAAGCATTTGGTTACAAATAAATTGACTGCCTCAGCGGAAAAGATTTATAAAAACTACTTTTTTTAAGATAACAGACAAAAATAACTTAATTGTTCTGCAAGGCGATTAACGCTTGACAAATTGCTGCCCGGGGCAGATACCCCGGGTCGCTCCAAGTGAATATGGCTGCTTGCGCGCGACAGTAAAATTTTTCCGAATAGCATCTTGCTGCTATTCATATATAGCTATCAGGCACACTTTAGTAGCCAGAGGCGGGAGAAGGTACTACACACACGTGACGCAACTGCGCATGCGCATGGGCCCGCACGCAACTGCTCACACGAATCTAATATGAATAGTTGCGACGTCACGCTCATCGGAGGCAATTTGTTGTTATGAAGCATTGCATAGTCTTCCTAAAGCCTCTGACACATTTTGTTGCTGGCAGATGCTTGTATGAGCACTGTGTTTTGTTCTTGTACATGACACATTTCCTTTGCAACTTAAATTTTATTTTAGTTTTTTTCTCTCGTTCATGGTTTATTGCTGCAGTATTATTCTGCAGTAGCGGGATACAGTAATATCCTTTGTTTGACAAAAATTTAACTGAAAACTAAAAAAAAAAAAATCCCGGAATTCTAAAAAATTCCTGGGTATTTCCTGGTTTTCTCTCGGATGAAAAAATTCCCGGGTTTTTCCCGGACCTCCCGGTCGTCCCGGGTCGTATACAACCTGATACAGTATATGCTCCAAAACCCTCTCCCCTCTCACCCCTGTGGTGCGATAACACGAAACAGGCTGCCCTTCTTTGCACTTTTTCAATGTCCTCCGTCAAGCCTACCTGGTAAGGATCCCATACCGTGAGGGGCGGGGGGGAAATCATGCGAGTAGTGCTGTCATTTCTAGGCGAGGCTGCAAACTTTTCAGACAGCTCTCACTGATAACTACATCATCTGCAAAAAGTCTGAGGTTACTACTAAGACTGTCTGCCCAGGTCAGTAAAACACAACACGAACATCTGTCTGAACACACTTCGCCAGTGGGTGCTTCAGGTTAGTGCCCCTACTGTCAATACCTGTCCACTGGAGGTGACACCTAACCCACTGAGGAACCCCAGCCTCCACTCCCTGAGCGACCCGAGGCCCCGGGGCTACTCACTGGACTGCAGGCAGGTCTTGCAGTTGCCGCGGTGGCACAGCTCCTCGCAGCGGTGCTTGCCGCAGCTCAGCACGTGGTTGCACACCAGCGGGCACGTGTGGTCCTGCTCGATGCAGCACTCCTGCCCGCACTTGTGCTTGCCGCAGGCGCGCTTCTGCGAACAAAAACACACGACTCTCTCAGTTTCCGGGTGGAATACGGTGGCCGGCCCTTAAAATTCACAAAAACAATTTTTAAAAAGTCATTTTAATATTGCAGTAAAAAGTCTTAAGTTGCATTATACACTCCTGGAAATTGAAATAACAACACCGTGAATTCATTGTCCCAGGAAGGGGAAACTTTATTGACACATTCCTGGGGTCAGATACATCACATGATCACACTGACAGAACCACAGGCACATAGACACAGGCAACAGAGCATGCACAATGTCGGCACTAGTACAGTGTATATCCACCTTTCGCAGCAATGCAGGCTGCTATTCTCCCATGGAGACGATCGTAGAGATGCTGGATGTAGTCCTGTGGAACGGCTTGCCATGCCATTTCCACCTGGCGCCTCATTTGGACCAGCGTTCGTGCTGGACGTGCAGACCTCGTGAGACGACGCTTCATCCAGTCCCAAACATGTTAAAGGGGGGCAGATCCGGAGATCTTGCTGGCCAGGGTAGTTGACTTACACCTTCTAGAGCACGTTGGGTGGCACGGGATACATGCGGACGTGCATTGTCCTGTTGGAACAGCAAGTTCCCTTGCCGGTCTAGGAATGGTAGAACGATGGGTTCGATGACGGTTTGGATGTACCGTGCACTATTCAGTGTCCCCTCGACGATCACCAGTGGTGTACGGCCAGTGTAGGAGATCGCTCCCCACACCATGATGCCGGGTGTTGGCCCTGTGTGCCTCGGTCGTATGCAGTCCTGATTGTGGCGCTCACCTGCACGGCGCCAAACACGCATACGACCATCATTGGCACCAAGGCAGAAGCGACTCTCATCGCTGAAGACGACACGTCTCCATTCGTCCCTCCATTCACGCCTGTCGCGACACCACTGGAGGCGGGCTGCACGACGTTGGGGCGTGAGCGGAAGACGGCCTAACGGTGTGCGGGACCGTAGCCCAGCTTCATGGAGACGGTTGCGAATGGTCCTCGCCGATACCCCAGGAGCAACAGTGTCCCTAATTTGCTGGGAAGTGGCGGTGCGGTCCCCTACGGCACTGCGTAGGATCCTACGGTCTTGGCGTGCATCCGTGCGTCACTGCGGTCCGGTCCCAGGTCGACGGGCACGTGCACCTTCCGCCGACCACTGGCGACAACATCGATGTACTGTGGAGACCTCACGCCCCACGTGTTGAGCAATTCGGCGGTACGTCCACCCGGCCTCCCGCATGCCCACTATACGCCCTCGCTCAAAGTCCGTCAACTGCACATACGGTTCACGTCCACGCTGTCGCGGCATGCTACCAGTGTTAAAGACTGCGATGGAGCTCCGTATGCCACGGCAAACTGGCTGACACTGACGGCGGCGGTGCACAAATGCTGCGCAGCTAGCGCCATTCGACGGCCAACACCGCGGTTCCTGGTGTGTCCGCTGTGCCGTGCGTGTGATCATTGCTTGTACAGCCCTCTCGCAGTGTCCGGAGCAAGTATGGTGGGTCTGACACACCGGTGTCAATGTGTTCTTTTTTCCATTTCCAGGAGTGTATTATCCAGGACAACAGTAAACTATTCGAGATGTAATTACTTAATTGTATTTCTCTGCTTCTAGTCACTTTTATTTATGTTAAATTAAACACGCATGCTGAGCATGTTCTACTCATCTTCAGGCATTTATACATACAAAAAATTGTTACTTAAAAGTAAAATGTGAAACTAACTTAACACAGGACATGTATGGGAATAATGATGTTGGACAGAATAAGGAAAGAAAATGGTTTTCTTGCTTTAAAGACGCTCCACATTAAGGACGACCTTCAGGGTTTGATGACGTTCGTTTAAATGTATTAATTCACAATGATCCATGTCAGTGTACTCGAGAAAGGGCAAATGTGATGAAGCGTGATCATTTCACAACATGTCACATCTTGTGAAATTGGCACGCAATTTGGAGGGTAAAAAATTGGGTTTATCGCTATTTCATGTTCTAAGCCAATATCACAAAAATCAGCAAGCGGCCATATGTGCTTTTCTGCTTATTCGTGATCAACTGCGTCATCAACAACGCTGATCATTCCTATCCCATATCATTACTGGTGATGAGAAATGGTGTCTTTGTGTCAAAATAAGGACAAGAAAGGAATGACTGAGCCCAAACAAAGCAGCAACTCCCTGTACAAAGAGCCATGGACATCCACAAGACAACGTTATGCACCTGACGGAACAGCGATGGTGTAGTGTACTACAAATTGTTTCCCTCAGGTGTAACCATCACTGTTGGCATTTATTGTTGACAACTGAGACATCTTGCAGATGCAATTCAAGAACAATGACCAGGAAGATTGCATGACGTGATGCTACTCTGCGATAAAGACCACCCGTAATCTGCCAGACACAAAGACAGGAGTCGGGTTGGGAAGTCATTTTGCACCCACCTTATTCACCTGATATTATGCCGTCAGATTGTCGCCTTTTACACTCCCTATCAAACAAACTTCAAGGGGCTTCCTCTCCGGATGAAAATACACTCTGAACATGGCTCTACTACTACTTCACCTCAAAATCGTGTGATTTCTACAGTCGCATAACTGAAAAGTTACTCCACTGTTGGTAGACTCTTGTAAATAGTTAAGCAGACTATATTATTGGTGACTAAAGTCCCTGTCATGTGTATCTCTCGTGTTTACTAAACTTATGGAAAAATGCTACAAACTTATGCACCGACCCATTATATGCACATCACACGGTCCAGGTTTCCAAATGTAGCAAACATGGCCACAACAAATTAATCGAGGTGTACGTGCTCAAGAGTGTTTACCGTATTTACTCAAATCTAAGCCGCACTCGAATCTAAGGCGCACCTGACAAATGAGGCTCGAAATCAAGGAAAAAAAAATTTTCCTGGATCTAAGCCGCTCCTGAAATTTTAGACTCGAAATTCAAGGCGAGAGAAAAGTTTTAGACCGCCCCTCCAAATCGAAAAAAAAATTGGTCCATTGTAACGTGAAACACAATTGAAGTCGAATGGATGAAGATACAGCTACAGTAAATTTGGTTCGAGTAGTAAGCTTAACAGTTAAGCTTTACCAAGTAGCCATTGCTATGTGTCAGGCGCTCCGTCTGTCCTTTTTCACATGCTTTGTCTGGTTTGAATCGATTGCTTATTTTGCTTTGATCTGATAAGTGCGGTTCTCTTTGTTATAGGTGTTTACGTCATTCTAAGCTGAAAATGCATTACTGTACTGTGTCGTGCATTGTTTGTCGCATTCTGATAATGAGTGTTTACGGCCTGTTGCCGCTCGCAGCATGGCTTGCTTTTGTGCGCGCTACCGCGGCTTACAATAAAAAAAAGAGGAATTGTCTCATAAGCGAAACAATGGCAAGAGACTGCTATTTGTTATTACTTACGCTGCTGCTTTCTTTGATACTGAACGAGAGTTTAGCAAAAAATTTTCTCCATTTGAAAATCTTTGCAGACGCCTCTTTAGTACATTACATTCTGAACAGAAATTAGATCTTAGATTTAAAAATCTAGTCAGTTACCGTGCTTCATTTCTGACTATCACTATTCAGCATAAGAATAATACGAATGTAAACAGGACATGATACGTATATTCTTCCGTGTTTGCTGTTGTCTTACTCTAGTTTCGTAGTTTATTAGGCAAACACGAAAGAATACATGGCATAATGTTTACATTCTTCTACCTTTTCTTTTAATTTATTTACTGACACAGAGGTTTTGGCGCCAGTATTTATCTTTGTGCCAGCAAAGCATACCTGTGTTGTGCTACATGAATTTGAAGGCAAAAGTTAGTTGTGGCGACACCTACCGTCATTTTTCAGAACTTCCGCTTACTTTGCACTCGATTCTAAGCTGCAGGCGGTTTTTTGGATTACAAAAACCGGAAAAATGGTGCGGCTTAGATTCGAGTAAATATGGTAACTATATTATACGGAATGACTAACGCTGAAACCCAGTATATTAAAGCAGATGAGATGTACGAATGTAGCGCAAAGGGAGTACTGACTAAAATGAACAAGAGCCACAAATACCTAGATTACATTAAATAAGTACACTGGGCAAAAAAAATTTGGCACCCCTGGAAGACATCAAGCCAATACTGTGTAATACCACCTGTACCCTGGCCTCAATTTGATGAGGATGAGTGCAGCCACTTGATTAGACCACTTGGAGCTACAAAATTGTGGGGATGCTGACTGCTACATTTGTCCCACTGTTTCAGTCACCACCTGAACTTTCTAGAGGATTAAAGTTGGGCGAGTTGGTGGGGCAGTTGTCACGATAGAGACTTCTACCTTAAAGACTTGTTCACATTGTTTTCATTAATTACTAGACAGAGTTACAGTTCAGTAGGGCTGTACCACCCCAGGGAACTTACGGGATGGAAATTTCACCTCTAGGGGGAATAATTAGCCAAAAACTAATGTAAACAACAACAAATATTTATCAAAACATGAACAGCCATCTGAAGAAGAAACTGTTGTTGGTTGGTTGGTTGGTTGGTTTGGGGAAGGAGACCAGACAGCGTGGTCATCGGTCTCATCGGATTAGGGAAGGATGGGGAAGGAAGTCGGCCGTGCCCTTTCAGAGGAACCATCCCGGCATTTGCCTGGAGTGATTTAGGGAAATCACGGAAAACCTAAATCGGGATGGCCGGACGCGGGATTGAACCGTCGTCCTTCCGAATGCGAGTCCAGTGTCTAACCACTGCGCCACCTCGCTCGGTCAAGAAAGAAACTGTTGTTCCGAAACCAGTGACAGTACTATTTGTGTAAGTAAATAACATTTTTAACAGTGGCTGGTTGCTATTTCTTCTTTGCAAGTATCAACCTGAACTATGAACCAGAAAACTAGGAAGGATAGGGTAACGGATGAAAATATGATCCCTGTGGCAAGAGGCTGAGAGGGCGCGTCATAGGGACGGACCAGGATGTTGTTTAGATCGGATGGGTGAAGGAACGACACCCTACATAGGGCGCGAAGGATCTCGGGTAGGATGTCCCTCATTTCTGGCCACAATGATAGATAATCAAACCCGTGCTAAAGGAGATGGTTCAGTTGTTCCAGTCCACAGTGATACTGAGTCTGTGAAGGTAACACTATGATACAGTTCAATTTTTTTTCCTTTCTCTTGGTGGCTGTTCTTTTCTTGTTTCGTGTTTTCCTTTCTTGTTGCACTGGAAAATTTATTTTAGTATGGATTTTGTAACTCTATATTTTTTGTGCAACTTTGTTTCTGTTTACATCATAGAGCTGCTATGCCTGGAATTGTTTTTTTTTTTTTCCCTTTTCTTTTTTTTCCTGCCGCATGCTTGCTCATTTATTAACATGTTATTTAAAATTATTTTCCGTGAACATGATAATGTGACATTTTAGTTAGGTATGAAACTGTAGATTGTTGTACTCAGTGTTACAGTAAGTGAGAATCGTTCAACTGAAGAAACATATTGATACATCAATAGTTAAACAACAACGCCGTGCTGCTGGAGTCTGAGTGTACTGTCTCCTTGCCAATGTTAAAAGACTGTTCTATCAGTGGTGTGTTTCGATTTTTGTGTGTACCATGGGCAATGAAATAAATAACCAAAGGTGTCACATTGTTTTTCATTGTGAACTGATATGCAGAACATTAATCTTAAAACTACAATGTGCATGTCACTGAGCTGTGGGAATGCTACATGTGTACAGTACCCAATGTGAACCGCACGGACCATATGGTGTACTGCAGACTGTCAGATTAAACTACAAATATATTAATGGATTTTCTCACACAAACTGATATTCAGGACATTGATCTAGAATGTACGATGTGCTGATCACTGCACAACTACGGTGAGCGTACAGTAACTACTGTGAACATTACGGAATGTTTGGAGCCTACCACAGATTGTGAAATCACATGATAAATGTATTAACATACTTTCTTATGGTGCATTGTGGTACTCTGAAATGTTCCGAACTGAGATCAAGTGATAAACAGCAAATTCAAAACTGTGACTGAACGTCCAACAAGTTCATAATTGAATTAAACCTGCCTTACCTACATAGCCAGTAGCAAATACACTACTTGAGAGGATTCTACAAACACTGCGTGTTTCTGCTGCATCCACAAATGGACCCTATGATCAAGATTGGCATGACTATGATAATTGCTGGACTGCACCCTCATGGATTATATGGACCAAAAATCCTGATGACAACAAGCCAACAGCATTTGTTAAGTGAAAAATGACTTTATACATGCTAGAAAAGATTGACTCATGCAAACCACTACTAGAAAGACTTTTTGGATTGAAGTTATTAATTGCGTTAAAGTTGTGAAAATTTTTCATTGTCACTGTCTATCAAGTACTCGAAATTGCGCTTGACTTCAACAGCATTTCCCAGCAACTTTCAGAATCGAAATCAGTTTCGTTCATTAAATAAATTGCTAATGCATATGTTACATTTTGCAAGTCCATTATCCTTTGTCATAATCCTCATTGTATATTTAACGTCTACAGTCTCTTTTTTTAAATTCTCTTTTATTGCACAAATGTGAATATTTTGTGCAGTTTGCTAGTTTTATTTTCTGCACTTGCACAATGCCTTGTTTTTGTGCCAATTCGTCTGTGGATTATTGCTGTATGCAGGGAAAATACATGTGTTGTGCTGTACAACTTGCTCTAAATGTTCAGAAATGTAAAATTTTGCATTTAAAAGAGAGAGAGAGAGAGAGAGAGAGAGAGAGAGAGAGAACGTAGTGTCCTATAATAGCAATAAGTCACTGTTGGAATTGGGCAACTCATACAAATATTTGCGTGTAACACTTTGTACAGATATTTATTGGTAGAATACTGGAGAACTGCAATCAGCCTACTAAAGAGACTGCTTACAAATCACTCGTGCAACCCATACTAAAACACTGCTCAAGTGTGTCAGACCCATGCCACATAGGACTAACAAGGGATATTGAACATATACAGGGAAGAGGAGCACAAATGGTCACAGATTTGTTTAATCGATGGGAGAGTGTCACAGAGACACCGAAGGAACTGAACTAGCAGACTCTTGAAGACAGACGTAAACTACCCTGAGAAAGTCTGTCAACAAAGTTTCAAGAAATGACTTTAAATGATTACTCTAGTGATACACTACAACTCACTACATATTGCTCACACAGAGATTGTGACGATAGGATTAGAATAATTACTGCACACACAGAGGCATTCAAACAATCCTTCTTCACAAGCTCCATCTGTGAAATGAACAGGAAGAAACCCTAATAACTGGTAGGTACAATGGGACGTACCCTTTGCCATGCGCCTCATGGTGGTTAACAGAGTATAGATGTAGATGTAGACGTCTGTGATTAATATAGCACACAGCAGCCAATCATTATGGCCAGTGTGCAACCACAGGTGAAGTATTTTGGTAGGAAGAAACTGGTGATTTGGAAGACGCATGACAATTTACATTCATGAAAATGCCAATGCTCATAATGTTACGGTTTTCTGGGCCTTGCTTGCTTGTGTCTAGAAAGCTGGCACCTTGGGTTGAGAAGCACTAGGTGAAGACGACAGGAGATAAGGCATTGGGGTTGTGGAGGATGAGGACAGAGTGTCTTGGTCTTCAGTCCAAATTGTGAAGCTATTATCAATGAACCTGAACCAGACAATGGATGTGGAATGCAAGGAAGGTTCCTTCTAGATGGCAAGCTGTGCCGCAGATTTTTTAATGTACACTCCTGGAAATTGAAATAAGAACACCGTGAATTCATTGTCCCAGGAAGGGGAAACTTTATTGACACATTCCTGGGGTCAGATACATCACATGATCACACTGACAGAACCACAGGCACATAGACACAGGCAACAGAGCATGCACAATGTCGGCACTAGTACAGTGTATATCCACCTTTCGCAGCAATGCAGGCTGCTATTCTCCCATGGAGACGATCATAGAGATGCTGGATGTAGTCCTGTGGAACGGCTTGCCATGCCATTTCCACCTGGCGCCTCAGTTGGACCAGCGTTCGTGCTGGACGTGCAGACCGCGTGAGACGACGCTTCATCCAGTCCCAAACATGCTCAATGGGGGACAGATCCGGAGATCTTGCTGGCCAGGGTAGTTGACTTACACCTTCTAGAGCACGTTGGGTGGCACGGGATACATGCGGACGTGCATTGTCCTGTTGGAACAGCAAGTTCCCTTGCCGGTCTAGGAATGGTAGAACGATGGGTTCGATGACGGTTTGGATGTACCGTGCACTATTCAGTGTCCCCTCGACGATCACCAGTGGTGTACGGCCAGTGTAGGAGATCGCTCCCCACACCATGATGCCGGGTGTTGGCCCTGTGTGCCTCGGTCGTATGCAGTCCAGATTGTGGCGCTCACCTGCACGGCGCCAAACACTCATACGACCATCATTGGCACCAAGGCAGAAGCGACTCTCATCGCTGAAGACGACACGTCTCCATTCGTCCCTCCATTCACGCATGTCGCGACACCACTGGAGGCGGGCTGCACGATGTTGGGGCGTGAGCGGAAGACGGCCTAACGGTGTGCGGGACCGTAGCCCAGCTTCATGGAGACGGTTGCGAATGGTCCTCGCCGATACCCCAGGAGCAACAGTGTCCCTAATTTGCTGGGAAGTGGCGGTGCGGTCCCCTACGGCACTGTGTAGGATCCTACGGTCTTGGCGTGCATCCGTGCGTCGCTGCGGTCCGGTCCCAGGTCGACGGGCACGTGCACCTTCCGCCGACCACTGGCGACAACATCGATGTACTGTGGAGACCTCACGCCCCACGTGTTGAGCAATTCGGCGGTACGTCCACCCGGCCTCCCGCATGCCCACTATACGCCCTCGCTCAAAGTCCGTCAACCGCACATACGGTTCACGTCCACGCTGTCGCGGCATGCTACCAGTGTTAAAGACTGCGATGGAGCTCCGTATGCCACGGCAAACTGGCTGACACTGACGGCGGCGGTGCACAAATGCTGCGCAGCTAGCGCCATTCGACGGCCAACACCGCGATTCTTGGTGTGTCCGCTGCGCCGTGCGTGTGATCATTGCTTGTACAGCCCTCTCGCAGTGTCCGGAGCAAGTATGGTGGGTCTGACACACCGGTGTCAATGTGTTCTTTTTTCAATTTCCAGGAGTGTAGATTAGGAAATGAGACACTTAAAGTAGTGAAGGAGTTTTGCTATTTGGGGAGCAAAATAACTGATGATGGACGAAGTAGAGAGGGTATAAAATGTAGACTGGCAATGGCAAGGAAAGTGTTTCTGAAGAAGAAAAATTTGTTAACATCGAGTATAGATTTAAGTGTCAGGAAGTCGTTTCTGAAAGTATTTGTATGGAGTGTAGCCACGTATGGACGTGAAACGTGGACGATAAATAGTTTAGACAAGAAGAGAATAGATGCTTTCGAAATGTGGTGCTACAGAAGAATGCTGAAGATTAGATGGGTAGGTCACATAACTAATGAGGAGGTATTGAACAGAATTGGGGAGAAGAGGAGTTTGTGGCACAACTTGACTAGAAGAAGGGATCGGTTGGTAGGACATGTACTGAGGCATCAAGGGATCACCAATTTAGTATTGGAGGGCAGCGTGGAGGGTAAAAATCGTAGAGGGAGACCAAGAGATGAATACACTTAGGAGATTCAGAAGGATGTAGGCTGCAGTAGGTACTGGGAGGTGAAGAAGCTTGCACAGGATAGAGTAGCATGGAGAGCTGCTTCAAACCAGTCTCAGAACTGAAGACAACAACAACAATGGTATCTTCTTCAGAACCTATAAATTAACACACACAGACATATGTTACACATTGAAATACATCATCATCAAACATGAGGATGTATTTCAACGTGTAACCTATGTCCATATGGGTTAATTTATAGGTTCTGAAGAAGATACCATTATTGGCATTGAAACCTATGTAAACTAACAAAAAACTTTATCTTGCAACTGAAGGTTGATTTTCTTAACTTCTGAATAATTCACAGCTGCTGAAGAGCTGCACTATGTTGAAGATTTGTAAATTTTATGCAAGACCAGCCCGGCCATTGTCAAATTAAGGATATGACATACGAGGTATGAACTGGATACTAATGCACGGAGTTTATATAATTGCCATCTCTTTTTAATTGCAGTCCTCTCATCTCTCATCTGGGAGTGGGTCGGTATGTTGAATACGGCTCATCAAAGGGCTCACCATAGGAATATAAAGGCAAAACAGGCAGAGAAATCTCTGAGTGATTTGCAACCACACAAAGATCAGTGTCCTCTCATGAAAAGCCATGCACTGTCATTAACCTGTCAGACAAGAACCTGGACAAAGGAGTCATCTCGGCCCTTAATTAAGGATTAAATTCCACTCCTACACCATGCACTGTACCTATTGAGATGTTCATTAGTGGAACAGAACAGGCAATGCAGTTTCCACATCGACAGCAAAAGACTTACCCCCCCAGTCACATTTTAGCGTCAGCCGAGCCGCCCAAATCTAACATCAGCAGATCAGAGAAAGAGGGGCTCTGAGTAATGCAGAAAGATGAAGATTTTGTGGCTGACAAGGGAAACGCCATGGCTGTTCTTAATACCACTGAATATTACAGCAAAGTAGCAACTTTGTTGGAAGATAACACATACAAATACCTAAGACGGAATCCAACTCTGTTGTACGGCAGAAAAATGGTGGCACTCCTGAATAATTCTAGTCTCCAAGAGGAAGTCATCAAAAATCTTAAAGAGCACGAGCTTCTAGACCACCTAGGCTGCACGGATCACCTAAAGTCCATTGGTATTACATTGGGCCAACTGTTAGCACCATTGGTTCTCCTACCTACAGGCTGGCCAAACATTTGACTTAGCTGATGACTTTGACCTACCCCCATGAACCATGGACCTTCCCGTTGGTGGGGAGGCTTGCATGCCTCAGCAATACAGATGGCCGTACCATAGGTGCAACCACAACGGAGGGGTATCTGTTGAGAGGCCAGACAAACATGTGGTTCCCGAAGAGGGGCAGCAGCCTTTTCAGTACTTGCAGGGGCAACAGTCTGGATGATTGACTGATCTGGCCTTGTAACACTAACCAAAACGGCCTTGCTGTGCTGGTACTGCGAACGGATGAAAGCAAGGGGAAACTATGGCTGTAATTTTTCCCGAGGGCATGCAGCTTTACTGTATGGTTAAATGATGATGGCGTCCTCTTGGGTAAAATATTCCGGAGGTAAAATAGTTCCCCATTCCGATCTCCGGGCGGGGACTACTCAAGAGGATGTCGTTATCAGGAGAAAGAAAACTGGCGTTCTATGGATCGGAGTGTGGAATGTCAGAACTCTTAATCGGGCAGGTAGGTTAGAAAATTTAAAAAGGGAAATGGATAGGTTAAAGTTAGATATAGTGGGAATTAGAGAAGTTTGGTGGCAGGAGGAACAAGACTTTTGGTCAGGTCAATACAGGGTTATAAATACAAAATCAAATAGGGGTAATGCAGGAGTAGGTTTAATAATGAATAAAAAAAATAGGAGTGCGGGTAAGCTACTACCAACAGCATAGTGAACACACTATTGTGGCCAAAATAGACACAAAGCCCACGCATACTACAGTAGTACAAGTTTATATGCCGACTAGCTCTCCAGATGATGAAGAAATTGATGAAATGTATGATGAGATAAAAGAAATTATTCAGGTAGTGAAGGGAGACGAAAATTTAATAGTCATGGGTGACTGGAATTCGAGAGTAGGAAAAGGGAGGGAAGGAAACATAGTAGGTGAATATGGATTGGGGGGAGAGAAATGAAAGAGGTAGCCGTCTGGTACAATTTTGCACAGAGCGTAACTTAATCATAGCTAACACTTGGTTCAAGAATCATAAAAGAAGGCTGTATACATGGAAGAATCCTGGAGATACTAGAAGGTATCAGATATATTATATAATGGTAAGACAAAGATTTAGGAGCCAGGTTTAAAATTGTAAGACATTTCCAGGGGCACATGTGGTCTCTGACCACAATCTATTGGTTATGAGCTGTAGATTAAAACTGAAGAAACTGCAAAAAGGTGGGAGTTTAAGGAGATGGGACCTGGATAAACTGAAAGAACCAGAGGTTGTACAGAGTTTCAGGGAGAGCATAAGGGAACAATTGACAGAAATGGGGGAAAGAAATACAGTAGAAGAAGAATGGGTAGCTTTGAGGGATGAAGTAGTGAAGGCAGCAGAGGATCAAGTAGGTAAAAAGATGAGGGCTAGTAGAAATTCTTGGTTAACAGAAGAAATATTGAATTTAACTGATGAAAGGAGAAAATATAAAAACGCAGTAAATGAAGCAGGCAAAAAGGAATACAAACGTCTCAAAAATGAGATCGACAGGAAGTGCAAAATGGCTAAGCAGGGATGGCTAGAAGACAAATGTAAGGATGTAGAGGCTTATCTCACTAGGGGTAAGATAGATACTGCCTACAGGAAAATTAAAGAGACCTATGGAGAAAAGAGAGCCACTTGTATGAATATCAAGAGCTCAGATGGAAACCCAGTTCTAAGCAAAGAAGGCAAAGCAGAAAGGTGGAAGGAGTATACAGAGGGTGTATACAAGGGCGATGTACTTGAGGACAATATTATGGAAATGGAAGAGGATGTAGATGAAATGGGAGATATGATACTGCGTGAAGAGTTTGACAGAGCACTGAAAGACCTGAGTCGAAACAAGGCCCCGGGAGTAGACAACATTCCATTGGAACTACTGACAGCCTTGGGAGAGCCAGTCCTGACAAAACTCTACCGTCTGGTGAGCAAGATGTATGAGACAGGCGAAATACCCTCAGACTTCAAGAAGAATATAATAATTCCAATCCCAAAGAAAGCAGGTGATGACAGATGTGAAAATTACCGAACTATCAGTTTAATAAGTCACAGCTGCAAAATACTAATGCGAATTCTTTACAGACGAATGGAAAAACTGGTAGAAGCCGACCTCGGCGAAGATCAGTTTGGATTCCGCAGAAATGTTGGAACACGTGAGGCAATACTGACCCTACGACTTATCTTAGAAAATAGATTAAGAAAAGGCAAACCTACATTTCTAGCATTTGTAGACTTAGAGAAAGCTTTTGACAACGTTGCCTGGAATATTCTCTTTCAAATTCTGAAGGTGGCAGGGGTAAAATATAGGGAGCAAAAGGCTATTTACAATTTGTACAGAAACCAGATGACAGTTATAAGAGTCGAGGGGCATGAAAGGGAAGCAGCGGTTGGGAAGGGAGTGAGACAAGGTTGTAGCCTCTCCCCGAAGTTATTCAATCTGTATATTGAGCAAGCAGTAAAGGAAACAAAAGAAAAATTCAGAGTAGGTATTAAAGTTGATGTAGAAGAAATAAAAACTTTGAGGTTCGCCGATGACATTATAATTCTGTCAGAGACAGCAAAGGACTTGAAGAGCAGTTGAACGGAATGGACAGTGTCTTGAAAAGAGGGTATAAGATGAACACCAACAAAAGCAAAACGAGGATAATGGAAAGTAGTCGAATTAAGTCGGGTGATGGTGAGGGAATTAGATTAGGAAATGAGACACTTAAAGTAGTAAAGGAGTTTCGCTATTTGGGGAGCAAAATAACTGATGATGTCGTAGTAGAGAGCAAATAAAATGTAGACTGGCAATTGCAAGGAAAGCGTTTCTGAAGAAGAGAAATTTGTTAACATCGAGTATAGATTTAAATCTCAGGAAGCCGTTTCTGAAAGTATTTGTATGGAGTGTAGCCATGTACGGAAGTGAAACATGGATGATAAATAGTTTGGACAAGAAGAGAATAGAAGCTTTCGAAATGTGGTGCTACAGAAGAATGCTGAAGATTAGATGGGTAGATCACATAACTAATGAGGAAGTATTGAATAGAATTGGGGAGAAGAGAAATTTGTGGCACAACTTGACTAGAAGAAGGGACTGGTTGGTAGGACATGTTCTGAGGCATCAAGGGATCACGAATTTAGCATTGGAGGGCAGCGTGGAGGGTAAAAATCGTAGAGGGAGACCAAGAGATGAATACACTAAGCAGATCCAGAAGGATGTAGGTTACAGCAGGTGCTGGGAGATGAAGCAGCTTGCACAGGATAGAGTAATATGGAGAGCTGCATCAAACCAGTCTCAGGACTGAAGACAACAACAATGATGACTTTGATAGTGGGCCATGTGTGAACATCACCTCAAAAACTCTCGGATGTTCATTGAGACAATTAAACAGATCAGAGCTGTCCCAAACGAAATTTTAATCAGTCTGGATTTGGTCTCACTATTTACAAAAATTTCTGAGGAGGACACACTGCTGGCAGAGCATTTTCGTCCTGAAACAATAAAGTTGTTCCGACATGTTACGATGACCATCTACTTCTTGTACAGCAGTAAATTTAAAGAAATGATGGACAGAATGGCTATGGGTTCTCTGTTGTCTCCAGCAATGACCAACTTTTTTATGAAACATTTTGAAGAATGTGCTTTAATTTGGCTACCCTTCATCCATATTAATTTTATCATTATGCTGATGACACGTTTATGGTCTGGTCACATGGTGTAAAAGCTGTTTAGCAGTCCCAGGAACATATGAATAGCATGCACCCAAATGTCCAGCTCACCATCAAGGTGGAGAAAGGCGGAGGGCTGCCATTTTTAGCTGTCCTGGTACAACAAAACCAGGATGGACACCTCAGCCACTCAGTGTACCCCAAGCCGACACACACCGATTTATATCTTAGCACCCAGTGTTTTCATCATCCAGTCTGGAACAGAGCAGCTTTAAATACACTTCTACAAAGAGCAAAAACTGTTTCTGATGAGGACCACTTGTATTCTGAAATTAATCATCTGAAGTATGTGTACTGAAAGAATGTCTATGGGTCATGTGATACCAAGTCAGCATTCTCCAAGGGAAGGGAAATGTGAAAATGTTGAACATACATGTGATGAGCCACCGGTTGCATTCCTTCACTTCTGTGGTATTACATTCACCAAAATAGGCAGAGTCCTGGAAAGAGGAGGTATCAGATCTGTTTTCCAACCTCCTAAGATAAAGCAGATGCTATGCCCTCTTAAGGACAATCTTGACCTCAGGATTCCTGGGATTTAAAACAACCCATGTGAGTGTGGAAGCAATTAAATTGATCAGTCTATCTCCATCGTTTCCACCCACTGTGCAGAACATCAACGGCATAATAAAAACTGGGAATTGGATAAATCTGCAGTTGCTGAGCGAAGCCTCACAAACAAACACAAAATAATCTGCGATGAAACAAAAGTTTTGTCCCAGGCTCCTACATAATGGGACTCTATAATTAAAAAGGCTGCAGAAATGAGACAGTATGATAAAACCTTCACCCGTGATGGTGGATATAAGTGGTGCATGGAGCGAGTTCTCAATGCAGAGAAGAGCCAGAGATATTCGTTGCAATGTTTGCAGTGCTTTGTCGGGAGTGATGGTGCCACCAATGCAGAGACTGACACCATCTGTGACAGCATGAAGTAATTAACAACTAATGAAAAGCCATCTCTGGGCTATATATTGCTATCACAACAGCAATTGTCCGCCTCCGGTAGCTGTGTGGTCAGCGCAACAGAATGTCAATCCTAAGAGCCTGGGTTCAATTCCCGGCTGGGTCGGAGATTTTCTCCGCTGAGGGACTGGGTGTTGTGTTGTCCTAATCATCATCATTTCATCCCCATCGACGCGCAGGTCGCCGAAGTGGCGTCAAATTGAAAGACTTGCACCCGGCGAACGGTCTACCCGATGGGATGCCCTAGTCACACGACATTTTTTACAACAGCAATTTGCAGTTGCTCCTGACCGAGACGATGGTGGAAATCACTGAAAGTCAAGGTTTTATCCTGAAATGAAATGGCAAGAAGTCTGAGAATGATTGATACGAGGGTTGGCTGAATAGCAATACCTCCACATTCGTAACTCTTCAACAGTTGGCAGCATTGGTATGGGCCAGGTACTGGCTTGTTCCGTAGCCTCTTCTCTACAGCTCCAGTTGGTGGGAAGCCTTAGCATTGAACGGTTGTGTTGTTTCAATGTGAAGTATGGAACCCTGCACAGATGGTCGGTCAATGCGATTTAAGCAATGTGCAGTCACTGAATTCTTGAGAGCAGAAAGTGTCACCCCAAAGGAGAGTCATCAGAAAATGAAATCTGTTTATGTGGTAATGTAGGTTGATGTGAGTACTGTCATTGGACGAGTAAGTTTAAAGATGTTGAGGTGGGAACATCTGACCTGCGTGACAAACAAAGAGTTGGATATCCTCTGACAGCAACCACCGAGTTTCACAAGCAAAATGTTGACAGACTGATTCAGGACGATCGTCGAATCACTCGGAGAGAAACTGCAAGCACAATCGGCATTTCACAATAATGTGTGGGTCACATTATTGCTATGTTTGGCTATCGGAAGATCTGTGCACGATGGGTAACCCAGATGCTGACTCCTGAAATGAAAGCGCACAGACTCGGAACCTGAGAGAAACTCCTCTCGGGTTACATGAATGAAGGTGACGCCTTTCTCCATTCATTTGTGACAGGAGACGAAATGTGGGTACACCATTACAACCCGGAGACGAAAGTCTATGAAATATCGACGCAAAGACTCGCCCCAAAAAAAGAAATTCAAGATGCAGCCCTCAGCTGGAAAAATCATGGCCACAGTGTTCTGGGTTGGGTTGGGTTCTTTGGGGAAGAAGACCACACTGCGAGGTCATCGGTCTCATCGGATTACGGAAGGAAGTCGGCCGTGCCCTTTCAAAGGAACCATCCCGGCATTTGCCTGGAGCGATTTAGGGAAATCACGGAAAACCTAAATCAGGATGACCGGATGCGGGATTGAACCGTCGTCCTCCCGAATGAGAGTCCACACAGTGTTCTGGGATGTAGGTGGTGTTATCCATGTCGATTTCCTCGGTCGTGGAACAACAATAAATTCAGAACGTTACACCACAACGCTGCGAACTCTGACACGATGGCTAACAAGGGTCCACAAGGAAAAGGGAAATGTTTGCTGCAGTATGACAATGGCAAACCACACGCTTCATGTGCCACCACAGCAGGACTTCAGAAACTGAAACTCACTACCGTATGGCATCCTCCACGCAGTCCAAATTTAGCACCATCTGACTTCCATCTGTTCCCGATAATGAAAAACCATTACGCTTCTGATGAAGACTTTGAGAGAACTGTGATACTGTGGTTGCTTTTTTCTCTGCCCCGAGTTTCGACCACTGCATTTTCATACATTATCCAACAAAGTAAATATAAATTCCATATTGTTCATCTTCGAATGTAGCAGCATTTCAATGTACTATGAAAATCCGACTGGTGAAACTGTTTGGGATGTTTGTCAGTATGGTCAACTCCATGTTCTGAATTTTTTCCTACCTGTGAGAAGATATGGTTGCTAATAGGAAGTTTTATGAATTGTGAATCACAAGCAGTATTCTCTTCACCATAAGAATAATACGAACATAAAAATTTGCCATGTATTCTTTCGTGTTTGCTGCTATCTCATTTAAATCCTGTCTGCCTAATAAAGTACGAAACTACAGTGAGACAACGGCAAACGCGGAAGGATATACATATCATGTCATGTTTATATTTGTATTATTCTTATACCTAATAGTGATACAGACAGAAATGAAGCACGGCAATTGGCTACATTATTAAATCTAAGATGACTCTACTTTCTGCACAGAATGTAATGTACTAAAGAGGCGCCTGCAAAGATTTTCAAACGGAGAAAAATTTTCGCTAAACTCTCGTTCAGAACGTCTTCTATCGTACGCAGTCTATTATTTGGTTCTTGTTGATCACTATGAAAGAAAGCAGTAGTGTAAGTAACAACAAATAGCAGTCTCTTGCCATTGTTTCGCTAATGAGACGATTCCTCTTTTTTCTTTTTTTTAAGCAGCCGTAGCACGCACAAAAGCAAGCGATGCCGCGAGCAGCGACAGGCAGTAAAGAGTCATTATCAGAATGCGACAAACAATACATGACACAGTACAATAACGCATTTTCAGCTTAGAGTGACGTAAACACCTATAACAAAGAGAACGGCACTTATCAGATCAAGAAAAATAAGCAATCAATTCAAACCAGACGGAGCACGTGAAAAAGGAAGGGTACCCGTATAAATACGGACGGAGCGCCTGACGCATAGCAATGGCTACCTGGTAAAGCATAACTGCTAAGCTTACGACTCGAACCAAACTACTGTAGCTGTATCTTCATCCATTTGACCTAAATTGTGTCTCATGTTACAATGGACCAACTTTGTTTCGATTTGGAGGTGCGGCCTAAAACTTCTCTCCCCCCTTGAATTTCGAGTCTCAAATTTCAGGTGCAGCTTAGATTCGGGAAAATTTTTTTTCCTCGATTTCAAGTATCATTTTTCAGGTGCGGCTTAGATTTGAGTAACTACGGTACCCGACAGAAGGCCACTGTCGGACTAATACACCTGTAAGCTTTGGCATACTGATCCCACCTCACAAGCTTCTAATATAGCTAGGTGGAGAGCTGACAACTAATTAAAAGGTTGATGATAAAGAATAAGATTAATTTCCATTTGGTATTAAGTACCACAATATTGCCGTCAATGTGCAAGTTCCTGAAGAGGGTAGATGGGTTGCGGGCTTAAGCTAGGGCTAAAGAGAGCAACATTGTGATCTTGATGCAAAGGCTGTTCTAGGACACTCAATCTGCTGGAATCTTCTCTTCACATTCTGACTCTCTCATGTAAATCACATAAGACATTGACAATGTTTGGCATATAATGAATTACGCTGCCGTTTTACTTTTACAAGTACAAGGTGTGTTAAAAAGTGAACTTCACTTGTATCTTTATTACTCTCATTGGACTACATTTTGAGGCATTGTCCCTCTCAAAATAGTTATCTCTACCAGCAACGCACAGTTACTCCATTTCTTCCCTTTTTGGAAAGCTCCTGGAACACATTTCCGGGATAATGAGCAGGCATTATCACATTGTTCAAAGTCTCTTCTAAGGTTTGGAAACGATGTCCTTTCAGTGTAGTTTTAAGTTTGGGAAACAGGAGAAAGTCTTCTGGGGGTACGTCCAGAGAATTGAATTGATGGGGCACAATGGGAGTCAGAAGTTTTGCCAGATAGCTGTGGACAAGGAGCGACGCGTGAGTCAGCGCATTGTAATGATGTGACACCCCATTTTTCTTTTTAAAATGCACACTTCTTCCTGTGTACAGCATCCTTCAAATGTTCTAAAATTCCTTGGTAGAGTTGCTTGTTTACCATTCGACCTGGTGGTAGATGTGGAAGGACATCATGAATGATGGTCATCTTTAACTTTCATCTGACTATTTTTAAACTGTGTGAACCACTTGTAACACTGAGTAGGACTTAAGCACTCATCACCATAGGTTTCCTGCATGATTTTGGTGTGTGTTTGTGTTTTCTTGAGTTTCACACAAAATTTAATGCAGACGCATTGCTTCTCTAACTCTGCCATCTTGAAATTCCCAAACTGTGCGACAAAGTTCTACTTAATAGAGCACTGAACAATAACTAGGAGACACAGAACACTGAAATTTCCGGCAGTTACACATTGAACACAAGAGGGTGCAGGATGCCAACTGCAATTTGCTCCAACACACCACTGGTACGCAATTACAAACGTTCCAGAATTTTTCGAACAGATCTCGTACATAAATGATCTGATAAAAAGGTTGGGGAGTGATCTACAACTGTTTGATGACAATAGTGTAGTGCACGGGAAACTGCCATTGTTGAGTGGCTGTAGATACATGCAGGATGATTATACAGTACCAGTGGAGTGCTGCCTGACAGAATAACATCTATTAAACATAAAGACAAGACACTGCAAATTGGCACAAAATGGAATGAGCCCTAAGGTCGACAGTAGGGAAGACAAATGGACGACTTTAGACTGTTGGGAGAATTATAGGAAATTTTAGTTCACCTATTAAGGAGATCGTGTACAGAACAACAGAACACTTGAATTAGCCTTCCTTTAGTACTGCTGAAGTGTTTCGGATCCCCACCGTGTCAGATTAACTGAGAACATCGAAGCAATACACAGGTCCACTGCTGGATTTGTCCCGTGTAGGCACTGCCAACAAACAAGTATCACAGACACGCTACGTCAATTCAAGTGGGAATATCTGGAAGGAAGGAGACGCTCTTGTTGCGGTGCATTATTGAGAAAGTTTACAGAAAAGGCATTTGCAACAGGTTGCAGAATGATTCTAATGCCACAAACTTACATATGAAGCATGTGAGAAGTGTAGTGAGACTGACATCACTGACAGCAATCTGGCAGTGCTGTGTTGTTCTACTTGTTTAGATCTTCCAGATGCTCAGTCCAACAGTCAGTTCCATACACCCACCGCACGAGTTTTGAGTGCCATCAGTAAGATGTGTTTTTGTTGTGTGTTATGAAAATGGAACAGAAGAATTTAAAGCAATGCTAGGTCATCTAGTTTTGTGTTATACTTAGAGAATACGCGTGTGTGACCTTCGAAAAGTTTAAACGTGCCACAAATCACTTTTGGAAGGCCAAAATCACACTGACAATAAAACTCACTCAGGGAGACTTTCAGCTTCAAAAACTGATGTAAACATCAAATGTGTGCATGCTCTTGTGAAATCAGACTGACGTTTAACAGTAAGCACTTTCACCATACATCAAATTTTGACCAAAGTTTTGTACATGCGATAGGTTTGTGCTAAAATGGAGCGGAAAAATCTCACAACTGGGCAAAAGGAGAATCAAAGAAATGTGTGCGTTGATCTTGAGAGGAATGCGAATGGCCACGAATGGTTCAGTCGTGTGATTGCAGGTGACGGAACCCTGGATTTCTGAGAACGATCCTGCGACAGAGCGGCAAAGTGAGGAGTGGCACACTGAGTCATCTCCTTGATGAAATAAGAGCACAAATGAGCCCATCAAAAATTGCAGATTTGCTTTTTTGAACAGTAAGGGATCGTGCATAAAGTATTTGCTCCTCCAGGAGAAACTGTCAACCAAGTATTTTACGATGATGTCCTTGAAAGGTTCAGGAAAAGGATAAATCAAGTGAGAATGGACATTGCAGACAATTGGATGCTGTATCATGACAACGCCCCGTAGCACACAGCCATTTCCATAACAGACTGTTTGACCTCACAAGGCGTTCTTGTTATTCCACACCCCTGCTATTCACCTGACCTTAGGCCTTGTGACTTTTTTCTTTTCCTGAAATTGAAATATGCCTTAAAAAGGATGTAATTTTGGGACGATGGAGACAATTCAAAAGAATGCAAACGGTATGCTAAAGGCCCTACCTGAAGCTTTTCAGTGCTGCTTGACCGGGAACAACAACTACTCTGACAGTTTATTGCTGCTGAAGGGAACTACATGGAAAGGAACAATGTTGTTGTTTGAATAAAACAAAACCTTTGGTAAATAAAATACCAGCCGCATTACTTTTCTGATACATCTCATACCACATGAGGACTGCAAAGACAAGTCAGAAGAATCAGGACTCATATGAAAGCAGACAGTCATTTTTCTTCGGCTGTATTTGCAAGTGGAACAGGAAAGGGAACGACCAGTAGTGGTACGGGTTACCCTCAGCAATGGACTGTATTGCTGCTTACAGAACATATATGGTAATGTAGATAAATTCTGTCTCACAGTTTATACAACACGCTACAATGTACTAATAAGTGGTCATAATGGACCTCTATATTCTTACTTTATTGAATGCAAACTGTGAGGTCCACCTATAGCAGACAAAAATTCAGGCCAAGATCAAATCTAACTTCAGATTACCAGCATACTGAATGGATTAAAGTGGTTTTCAAAACACAAATATTCAGAGCTGCAGATGTAGCTCCCATTCCTCTTATCTGCACAGTCTTCTAGCGATGGCAAAATCAGGGGGGAGGGGATATAAGTAGTCACACACAGGAAGCAAATAGTTAAATTGGAAGAGGGGCTGAAGAAACACTACTACTGTTTTTTTAAGGTTCTGTACCCAATCCGTGAGAGCGGAACCTTTGCAGAATCACTGTTGTCCGCCTGGATGTCTCTCTTGCTGTTGAAAACTCATTTCTTAGAGGTGGTATAGTTATCAAGTTGAAATTTATGTCACATACTAAAAGCTATGGCCCCTTAGCAGTGTAAAACATTGAAGCTTCCAAGGCAATCCAATCAAAAGAACGGCCATTTATGTCACATATTTTCATACTCACAAACTCACTCATCAAAACCTGTAAGGTATTTCTCATTGGCCGTGAATCATGAAATTTGACAAGAAGCAAGGTTTCACAGTACAAATAAAGGAAAAAATCTGGAAATTGTTAATTTGTAATTATATCACACAAAGAAATTTCTTTGGTTAAATTTTACCACAGTTCAAAATTAAAACATTCTTGAAGGTCTCGGAACCTATAGCCTGCCGGTATCAATGGCAGTAACAGACAAAAACTGCATGGATGAACTGTGTGTGTACATGATAAAGTCTGTACAGGACAGCTCACCTTGGTGCAACGGCGGCTGCAGCGGGCGTCGTCGGCACGTGTGGTCAGCTCGCAGCAGGGCAGCTCCTTGTCGAGGCTGCCGCAGCGGCACTTGACACTCGTCACCAGTGGACACGGTGGGCACGGCCCCGTGTGACACGGAGCCGCACACTCGTGTGGCTGTGCTGCGCACCCGGAAAAAGAAAGTCTTCCCCTGAACTACACGTAAGCTGAGAACTGAAGTTGTTAATGTGGCAAAAATGTATGACAATGGGAAAGACAATGCTGACAGAATGTGAAAACATTCTGTAGTAAACAACAAGACCACTCACGGAATAGCAGAAGTGTTGAGTCAACAGGTACACAAAAAAGAATTAAAACTTCAGTAACTTTTTGATGAATGCCTCAAAACGTCAGAGTGGGCATTTTCACTCGGCAGCAGACACTCTCATTCTGGAAACATCCCCCAGGCTGTGGCTAAGCCATGTCTCCGCAATATCCTTTCTTTCACGAGTGTTAGTCCTGCAAGGTTGGCAGGAGAGCTTCTGTAAAGTTTGGAAGGAAGGAGACGAGGTACTGGCAAAAGTAAAGCTGTGAGGATGGGGCGTGAGTCGTGCTTTGGTAGCCCAGTAGGTAGAGCACTTGCCCGCGAAAGGCAAAGGTCCCGAGTTCGAGTCTCGGTCGGGCACACAGTTTTAATCTGCCAGGAAGTTTCATATCAGCGCACACTCCGCTGCAGAGTGAAAATCTCATTCAGTATGTTACACTGTTGAATTCGATATCTGAAGAATGGATTAACTAGGTTCTACTGTATTCACAATCTTGGTTGGTCTGACTTCCCCCTTAGTCCCACCATCCCATTTCCAATGTTTTAACAGTACAGACTGCAGCTACAGTCAGGACTGGACTTGTCGATGGCTCACTGGCTGCAATATGCATCAGTAGACATATGACAGTTGTTGGTGCGATAATTCAATCACTTTTAGCATGAAATAGTTTGTTTTTAACTTAATCAGTAAGTGTTATTGTGTAAATATTCTTCTTACATTTTGACCTGTTGAAAACTAAATTATGGCTCCAACTAAACATAAATATATGATGCTGTCTTTACAAATGGACATTGAGCCCAGTGACTTAAGTAAGTGGATCAATACAGCTGATGCCGACTGCCCAACGGAAACAGAATTAACAGACAACCAATTCATTGACAGTGTAACTAGAACAACAGATGAGAAAGAGAAAGAGAAAGAAGAAGATGACAATGAAGGCAGTGAATGTACGGCTCACGTATAACATATATATATATATATATGCTAAAATTGTATTTGATATAGTCCTTCAGCATACTGAACAAATCTCTAGGTCTACTCCAACAGAAATTTCGTGGATTAAGAAATGGTGGAACATAGTGGCAAAAGCAAAGTTGTCGTCTGCGAAGCAACAGAAAATTACACACTTTTTTTTGTCCTGCTTAAGACCAGAACAATTTTTTTTAACCATGTGATTTCTCATGTTTTAATCCGTTTAGTGCAAATTAGCTGCATGTCAATGCAGTACTGTAAACGGGTATGTACAGATGTTAAACTTCCACTCACAGTAACAATATATTACTGTACAGATACAGATGTATTTTACAGTACAGGTGCTATTGTACATTAGACTTTTGTGAGAGATTTTTTTGTGTGTTAGTGTATTCTTTTCATTTTCTTAATGTTTTAACATGGAAAGATATTTTAGACAGTGTTTCCAATTGAGCAATAAAGTGGTGTGTTGTGTATTGTGATGTTATGGATCAACAGAAGTGTTCCTCTGATAACCTGATGTTTTTGGGTTCCAACCTGGTCCGCAGAGGACTTATTAGCAAGGTCCTACTGTAGTATCATTTATAATGATTTGCAATATGGTTTCTACAAAAGTGCACATATGTGGTGTAATAAGTTGCATGAATAATGAAACGCAGACCAATTTTTGTTGTTCTATAGGTATCCCAAGGACTGTAAGAGTTATGAAACAGTACATTATAGGACTGTTCGGTTAAGATTTTCTAGTAACATTTTAAGAACAAGAAACAGACAGTAACAGCAGAACACATGAAGAGTTTTAGAAAGATGATATATATCTACACAATAATTTCAAGTTTTGTTCACCACACTGTGGTACAAACCAGTTTATGAATTTGTAAAGTAGAAAACTGATATGGAATGCTATACCCACATTATTTAAACAATCGGAAAGTTCAGGTTCATAATAGTACTGATATAGCTTCATTAGTTATGGTACCAATAAGCCACCACAACTGTAGCTGAAAGAAAACTACCACAGGCATGATGATATAATAATAATAATAAAACTGTTTTTCAAAATAAAAGTAACCAATTCTGAGACTGGTGCTACATCAGGGCCATAAATGTCACAATTTTTAAACATAGTCATATTCTGAGGAAAAGGTAATTGTATTCAACAATGCTAAAACATGGGAAAGTAGAGATAAATGCAACAATGAGCAAATCTTTTGAATCTGTGCAAAACCATTGTGCACTACAGAAAGTGCCAATGATAAGACTGGCCTGCAAGAGAAACTTGCTTCTTATCGATGAATTACTGAATTTGTATTGTCTTGCTTTCATTGGGATAAAATCAAACAATGGAAAATCCAGGATGGAATGTAAGTTGTGTGTGTGTGTGTGTGTGTGTGTGTGTGTGTGTGAGATGAAAGCTTTATTTGTCACTGTCTTTTTCTTGTGCCTATCTGTGACTCCGTGGCTCCACATCTCAGCAACTTTCCTTTTTATAATATTGTTTCATTGGGATAAGCTGCAATTATATGAAATTTCAAGGGAATGTCTTCATGGAAGCATTGTAGCTCATGGCATTTTATTTGTGAAATTTAGCTCTGTTTATATTTATTTTACAATTATTCAGGTCCCTTGTCTTTTTGTAACTCTTGAAGTGCAAAAAATATAACCAATTTTGTAAGTTAAATAGAAAAATAATTATAAATGAACATTAATATTATGACAAAAACAGCTGTGTCACACCAGCAAATGTCATGACTGTATGTGTTACACAGTTGTAATACAGTACATCAGGATAGTCACTAACCGAACTGGCAGATTACTTTTCCACAGTTATATTATAATAAAGGATATACTTACGCTGCCTGCAACCTGTCACAATGTTTAAGTTAGCTGAACTTATGACAATGGTTAGCAATGTGTTTCAAGCCTCCAGTGCCCATCACCAAGCATCAAGACACACAAATTATTTAAACACGCATTATCCTACTAATATTATAAGTGAGATTATCGCTAACATCAGTGGTGCCCAAAGTCTTCACTGGGTGCATGGCATATAACTATGTACAAACAGAAAATGTGTGATGCAGTTCTGGACAAAAGGTGTGCTTTCACATAAATGTTTATGGCAATACTATACTGACGATTTACTGAATGTAGGTCCATTTGTTGGTGTTGTGAGCAAGCATGTGTCCTCACTTTTTTCAATGTTTTTAATCACTTTTCACATTCCACAACGTTTTTACAGTCAAGACAACACAGCATGCTGTACTAAAACGTGACAACTTGACGTATATACAATCCTTATTTGTGATTAATATTTTGTACATGCACAGAGAGTGACAATAACAGAAAAACCTGGCCAACAAAGAACGTTATACATCAAGTTAGTATGTGTTAGCACAATTTGGCTTGTAGGCCTCACTTTAAAAGCATTAAAGTAAGTGGTAAGTGACGGATTTCAGTGCAAAGAAAGTGTTACAGAAAGTAGGACAGATGCTTGCTTACTGCAGCACCAATGAGCTTACACTCAGTAACTTACTAGCATAGTATCACCATAAACATTTACATGACAGAATGTCACATATGGGAGTTATATGCTCTGGTCCTCATGTCCTTTCATGTGGCTGACAACCAATCCTGTCCTATTATGCACATGAAACAGTTAAGTATGGTTGAAACCAGGACACTGCTCTTAAAAGGAGTGATCACACAGTGATGCGTTTCATAGTTAGCTGCCAGTTATTGACAATGGCACAACACTCTGAAATTGTGACTGTGAGTAAGTGCATTTAATTACAGTCTGTTGCTGACATGTGTTGACAGCCACTTACTTTTTATTCAATGACCAGTATTACGAGCAGACAGATGGAGTTGCGATGGGTAGTCCGTTGTCTCCTGTGATCGCAAATTTGTTTATGGAAGACTTCGAGGAGCGTGCATTGGAGTCAGCGCCTTTGAAACCCGCTTGTTTCTTTAGATACGTTGACAATAACTTCGTTGTTTGGTCTCACGGTAGGGAGAATTTGAATGTCTTTCTAGAACATCTGAACTCGATCCACCCGAATATTCGTTTTACGATGGAGGTGGAAGAGGATTGTTGCCTTCCGTTTCTTGGTTAGGAGGAAGGATGATGGACCATTGGGACATGCAGTCTACAGGAAACGTACTCACACTGACTTGTACTTACAGGCTAATAGTTGTCACCATCCGGCACAGCGTGAAGGGGTACTTCGTACCTTGGTACACAGAGCACATGTCGTTTCCGACGTTGAGACTTTGCAAACTGAGCTGTCCCGTCTTAAAGTTACATTTTGTCAAAATGGTTATAGTGATAGACAGATGGAACGTGCGTTGCGCTATCGACCAACTGTACATCGGGTGATTGACGAAAATCCTGAGTCGATACCTAAGTCTACTGCCTTTTTGCCTTACATAGGAAACACGTCCAACGAGATTGGTCGTATTTTACGGAAATACGATGTGAAATGTGTTTTCCGACCTCCATCTAAAATTAGAGCACTTTTGAGTTCCGTTAAGGATGATCTTGGACTGCGTAAGGCGGGTGTATATCGTATTCCTTGTAGCTGCGGCATGGCATATCTTGGTCAAACTATCAGGACCGTGGAGGACCAATGTACTGAGCATAAACGGCACACACGATTACAGCAGCCAAACAGATCTGCTATTGCCGAACATTGCTTGGATACAGGTCACCCCACGTTATATAATAACACCGAGATATTGGCACGCACGTCCAGTTATTGGGAGAGTGTTATTAGGGAGGCAGTTGAGATTAAATTAGTGAGCAACCTCGTTAACAGGGATGAAGGTTTCTGTTTAAACTCTGTTTGGAATCCGGCTCTCTCCCTTGTCAAAAAACAGAGGGACAGAGTCAATGCTACCTCACCTGCGAATTCATAGTCTCACTATCGATAGCTCTGACTTTGGTCATCTTTGGTGGCACTAGTGTTCAGAGTGTGTCCTGGATCAGTCCGAGAACCAAGGTTTTAACTTTGCATGTACGTCGACTGTCTGTTGCAGTTTGCCTTGAAAATGGCGGGGTGTTTTCCCACCGAAATCTCGGTGGTCGCTGAAAGTGTTACCTGGCTGAATTCCCATAAGTTATTTGAAAATAACAGTCTAGGTTGACAAACATTGTTATTTCTGAAAGTACTGGATGTCTCAACTCACGGAAAACAGAAAATTAAGTCTACAAATCAAAGTCTTTGGATACGAAAAAGGATGTCACTAAGCCTCCATAAAAGAGCTATTTTGTCTAAAATTACAGTCATCAGTCGTAATCATTTCACGAGCTTGCAGTGGTGGTGGGGGTGGTGAGGCACCTCATACTTACAGGGCTGGCCACACGGCAGCAGCTTGCCGCAAACTTGGCCACACGTAGGTACTGGATCGAGGCACGAAGTTCTCACATAACCTACTTCTCCGGAGGCTTTCTCCTCACAGTCTTCCTCTCGCGACGCCCCAGTTGCACCCGTATCCGAAGCCGGCCCGCCGGTCCCCTCCGGACTGGACTCTGTAGCGTCCGAGGCACCTCCAGACTCTGCCGTCGACGCAGTCGCACCTCCCGCTTCTCCTGCAGTGCCCTGCAAATGTTACACTTCGTAGGTATAGCTGCTATGGAGTTTGACAGCTGCGTAAATGAAACAGTAACAAATATTCTGCTGCAGTGCAGTGTCAGTTCTGATGACAGTGCCACCTTTTCTGCCCCTGGAATATATCCAAAATTTTCATTTATTTCAGATTTTTTACATGATACGCTAATAAATAGATGGCCGAGGTTACATACTTTCGATACATGCAGTATATAAACACATCTATACAATATACAGGGTGTTTCAAAAAGAATATTATTTTGTCCAAATTATCAATTGCTGCACCTTGGCTCGGCTGTTGGAGAAACGAATACATAGTCTAATTTGTATTAATAGCTGCTAGATGTAAATTGCCTTCTGTTCTGCCTGGTAACCGTCATACAAGGTGTGACTGGAAAGTTTTAAGAAAGGGCTTGTAATTGTACAATGGTGGTACTTATATGCTACTGTGATGCATCTCCTTCAAAATAGTCCCCTTCTGACTGAACACACCAACTCCAACGGTGTTTCCACTATTGGAAATATTCCTCAAATTTTTTTTCCTGAAATGTGTTAAGGGCGCTCTCCGTATTTGACTGGATGTCTTCAATCGAGTCAAATCGCTTCCCTTTCAGTGAAAATTTCATTTTAGGAAACAGATAGAAGTCCACTGGGGCCAAATCAGGGAAAATTGACAGTTGTGGAAGCACAGGAATTTTGAATTTGGTAAAAAATTCAATGACGGAGAAGGCACGATGATCCGGAGCATTGTCACGGTGTAGCACCCAACTCCTGTCTTTACACAATGCAGGCCTTTTCTTCCCCACATTCTCTCACAAATGCCCCCCCCCCCCCCCCCCCCCCCCTTATTGCGCTTAAGGGGATACGGAATCACCTATCCCCGCAATGTTAATATATGCCTACTATAGGGAACATTTTCTCACGAACTACTGGAGACAGAGAGGTAAAAATTTTACTGTATGTGCATTCATATGTTACAACAATACTGAAACAACAGTTTATTGTCAAAGTATTTTCTTACAGAGATATTGTACATTTATTTTTAAGTAAATTTTTTCCATCGCTTTTTACTAGACTATCACCCCTAAGTCTTTTGTAAATCAAGTAATTAAAAAATCGTTGTTTCAGTATGTAATAGGGACCTATGTCACTACGTCATAAAAATTTCAGACTTCTAGGTTGACCAGTACCTGAGATAATGTTCCTAGATGAAGTAAAAAGTAAACTTACGGGAAACGGAGAAAGAAGATTAAAACATTCCTGATCCGTAGCTAATACCCCCTTCACAGTCTTCATAATCATCTTCAAGTCTTCTTTTGGCACCCCTCTGCACCTGTCTTGCTTTTTTCACTAATGTCTTGATTATATTATCAGCATGCCTTAGTCTGTGCTGATCTAAAAAGAACATAGCACGTACCGTACGGGAACCAACACACATACCCAACTTTTGAAGGACCTGGCATTTAGTTATATTTCCAAGATTGAAGGTTGCCACAGCATCATACACACCAAAATGTAGTGTATTAATTCTGACAAACACTGTTTTTGGGAGACGATGCCATATCACACTATTCAAGCACTCGTTGGGGTTCTGCGTTTTTCCGTGAAGACATTTCATCAGAAGACTTCTGTCAGCCAGATCTCTGAAAATGGGCTTTATTTCTGCCATGATGGCTGATGGTAGACTGTGGTGGTGAATGTATTTCTCTCCTGTTGTTAGTCCCCTATTGTATTTACACCAGCTGTTTTCACCTTTGGGGCACAAACCATGTTGTGGATGCTCATCCGTGGATGCGGTGTGGAAATATAAAGCCCATATAGCTCTCCTCATTTCTTCAAGATTGCCTGTATTTTGCCTGATTGCAAGGCCATAGCAGTTCTGAATGTGGTCTATTATGGAATCAGTCAATCTTCCTCTGCCATCCAAGGTTTTCCCATCATCTAGTTTTTTCCCTTTCATAACTGATTTTAACCTTCTCAGCCTGGCACCCATTCTCTTCTGCACATGTCCTATACATTCAAGTTTGCTTATATTTACACTGTTCCCATATGGTTTGCTTTCCAAAACTTCTTTGAATGCTTTAGAGTCACCATCTCCCAGATATTTGACATAGCTGTGAAGAGCGATGAAAAATTTTCTTCACCCCAGCAACCTCCATGCCACCACTACTACCATAATAATTAGCAATACAGTCATCACTGTGTTCATTTTTCAGCCTGCCTGTGCACCTACAGTATTTAGACATTATTGCAACATCAATAACCTTGCCAGTATCAACACTAGTTGCTGTTACAACACCATTGTTGGAGGTGTGGCCCCTTTTCTGCCACGTGCCATCAAACGCCACTGTGAGGTCACGACTGCCGTCATTTTCTTCCACTGCTTCTTCCACAGCAACCTGCATTGACTTCTGTGCTACATCTTCAACTGCAGATCCTAGTACATAATTGTAAGCTTCAAACTTTGAAGGTGCACTTGGAAGATTTAGAACACCACATAGCATATCACCAACTGCTTTGCCCTTACCAATTGCTCGCAATCCATAAACTAACCTAATATTTACACTATAAAGTTCAGTTTTCTTGTATCCATTATTTACAGTTACTGAAACCGAACTTGGAAACTTACAGCTGTATTTACAAACACTGCATATTAAATTAAACTGGGCAGCCAGGCCAACATGGGATTCTACTTTCAGAGAAACGTTTCCATGACATTTCTTGCAGCACAAACTGTTTTCAAGAGCTTCACACAATATATTCGTATCAATGAGTTCAAAAACTTCATTCCCTCTATCAAGTAAATTATATTTCTCTTCCAAATCTCTTAGTTTTTTATGATTTTTTATGAGAAGCACTGTTTTCATTTGGTGTAAGTTCGTTCGGCAAATCAGTAATAAGTGGATTCACATTTTCCAACAGTGATGATGATGAACTGCTTTGCTTTGCTAATGAATCATTATTTCTTTTCTTTTGCCAGTTCACACGCTTTTTAAATACTTTTGCTTTAGCTCTAGGCATTTTCACTGCGAAAAATGAAGCACTAAATACGAAATAACTCAACAACAACTACTTTCTTATATCACACTGTTTACAAAACAGTCCCGCCACAAAGTCAAAGAGTAACTTGAGGAAACCAGAGAGAAACATTTTCGGGCAACTAGTGTATAAATAGTCGCTGGAAACCGGGATATTTGAATTCATGTCACTTTAAAGGTACTGCCAAAAAGTTCATGGTCAGCCACGAGAGACGTGTATAACTAAAGCGCAATACCCGATCTCACAAATATATAAAAATAAAATAGTTATAATTGTAGTAGAGCTATGTATGATACGTCATTTTAAAGAGGAAACATGGCAGAATATAATACGCCAATAAAAAAAAATTCGATTTTTTAACCCAAAATCCGATTCCGTATCCCCTTAAGAATATGCTATATGCAGAAGGATACGACCACATTTTACAGCATTCTGGACTGAATTCAGTACAGAAATGAAGGTTGAATGTATCAGAATGATAATGTACTCTGTTTTAATGCAGCATCTGTGAGCCAATACTTTGTTGAGAGTAACATCTCAGAAATGGACTGGCCTCCCAGTCTCTACCTGCACTCTACAGACCACCACTGGGATGACTCAGAACGTCAACTTTGCTGGGATAACTCGTGGTCCACTATCACTAGATCTACTGGATTTGGTTGGCCTGCCATTCCTCTGCAGATGTTCTGACACCTCACTAAAAGTGTCCCCTGCGAAGTCCCAGCCGTCATAAAGGCAAAGGCATGACACAAACCCACATCAATGCCCACTACCGGGTGTCCAGATACTTCTGGTCAAATACTGCATATACTGTTGTTACTAAATTCTTATCGATGCGGTATTTAATCAAAGCTCATTATTCATAATCTGCTGATAACAATAGTGCAAACATTTCAGTTGGAAACAAT
This sequence comes from Schistocerca americana, assembly GCF_021461395.2. NCBI lineage: Eukaryota > Metazoa > Arthropoda > Insecta > Orthoptera > Acrididae > Schistocerca > Schistocerca americana. The sequence continues at coordinate 126,450,591 of NC_060129.1, read as the reverse complement.
TTCTTTATAGAAATATTAATAAAATGTGCACATCAAAATTCAATTCTACTAAAAACTGTTTGTTTCTGGATTGACTCAGCTTATTTTAAAGCCCTCATTTTCCACTACCCAACAAAAGATTCATTTTCCTCAAAAACTTTATATTTCGTAAGTCATTTACATTAAATTTTTTTTTGCGTTGCAGAGTGTTTCAATGTTGAAATGTAATTCTTTCTGAAGTCGGATATTAACCATTTCACTAAAATAACATGTTTTTTAATTACTCAAAATACTGAACGTTGTATTCTTAAAAATTCTTTGCAAACTTTGCGAATCCTCGCACATTACCACTTCTGTATTACAATGTAGTACTATTATTTTGTCAATTTTTAATTATACAGCTTTTAATTAAATTTACTTAACAACTGTACATTTTATGTTTTTCCAAATATAATATAATTGGTTACATAAAAATCTATTCACCAAGTGGCAACAGGACAAAAAACATAAAAGTTAAGGAGAGGTGCAAGCTTTCGGAGTCACGCTAGCTTTCGGAGTCACTGACTGCTGCTGCTGCTGATAAAAGGACTCAAGGGGAAGGAAGATGAATCAAGGAAAAGGGAAGTTTCTCCTACTCAGCCCATCCTGTAAGTATTCCTTGACCCACAGTTCCAGGCGACTTTTCTGTAGCTCTCCACATTTCTTAAACCTTGCCAGTCCTTTTCCTTCATCCCTCTTCCTTCCCCTTCTATTCTTCTGCCAGAAGAAGGACCCACTGGCTCCAAAAGCTTGCAGATTTCCTTAATTTGTGTGTTTTTTTTCTCATGCTGCAACAAGGTGAGTAGATCTTTCACCTGTCCAATTACATAATATTTTTCCATCTTTTATTTCAACATTTAAAATACCAGGTGATCAAAAAGTCAGTATAAATTTCAAAACTGAATAAATCACAGAATAATGTAGATAGAGGGGTACAAATTGACACACATGCTTAGAATGACATGGGGTTTTATTAAGGAGGAAAAAAAAAAGTATTGCTAGACGCGTGAAGATCTCTTGCGCGCGTCGTTTTGGCGATGATCGTGTGCTCAGCCGCCACTTTCGTCATGCTTGGCTTCCCAGGTCCCCAGACCTCAGTCCGTGCGATTATTGGCTTCGGGGTTACCTGAAGTCGCAAATGTATCGTGATCGACCGACATATCTAGGGATGCTGAAAGACAACATCCGATGCCAATGCCTCACCATAACTCCGGACATGCTTTACAGTGCTGTTCACAACACTATTCCTCGACTACAACTATTGTTGAGGAATGATGGTGGACATATTGAGCATTTCCTGTAAAGATCATCATCTTTGCTTTGCCTTACTTTGTTATGCTAATTACTGCTATTCTGATCAGATGAAGCGCCATCTGTCGGACATTTTTTGAACGTTTGTATTTTTTGGTTCTAATAAAACCCCATGTCATCCCAAGCATGTGTGTCAATTTGTACCTCTCTATCTACATTAATCCGTGATTTATTCAGTTTTCAAATTTATACTGACTTTTTGATCACCCTGTATAATAAGTATCACAGGCCCAAACCCTCAGCGAGGTGACACATTGGAAAGTGAGATGTCGGGTTTGGCCTTTCTGCCATATATTCCCAGAGTGGCAGACTAATTTAAACCGACAAGAGAGACCAAAGAGTGTTTCAGATCAGCAAAGGAGAAAAGGGAGCCACTTGCAATGTTGGAAATACACCAAGTACCATTTACATATGGAAAAGTATGTTGGAACGAGTGGACGATCAATCAACACCAAGAAAACAAAACATAAGCAGCATTGCAGGTTGGGGCAGGTGGAGAAATTCACCATGGCAGAGAACACAATGTGTGACACTGAGCACACAGTACATTTCTCTGACACCCATGTTCTCGCTGCAGAGAAGGGCTATCATACCTGATAGTTCAGGAAAGTTATAGAAATACGCAAACACGACAACACCTTTAACAAGAAAGAAGAAAGCCTCAAAGCGAACAGAACCTGGATTCCTGTGCTGCACCGAACAACCGTAGCAGGCAGCAAGAGGAGAACCACAGTGGTAATGACCAGGGTAAAGTCTCTGGATGTCAGTTTACTAGGTACATACAATTTGTGGCCACGAGTGCGATTCCAGTCCACCACGAGCAATGGAGAGTGAAGCTTTGACAATGACCACCACTTGTGCTGACGACTCGTCAGAAAAATCGTCAAACACACATTGGCTGAAGAACCCGAGAAAGAAGCCAACAGGCAGTGAGCCAACAAGTGGCCATGAAAGCCTTAATAATTTTGTAAAAGGAAATTACTGTTAATAAACATGAATAGATCTACATCCAATGTCCACTGTATTTTGCATGAGGTGCATTTTAGTTAGGCTACCTCCAATTTTTTTTCTCAGGACTGCAAAGTGACAGAAACATGGAGTTTGTTTTAAAATACGTGAGCACTTGTCGTGAATGTGCAACAGATATGGCACCACTGTACAGTGCACACGACTGTAGAGGCAGCGGTGAGAGTGAGGACTGATCTTTATAATTAAAATAGCAAAAAGTGTCTTCCAGATGGGTGCCAGAAGTGCTGACAGACAACTGCAAGGGTGTACGCATGGTATATTGCTAGGTAACGTTGACATTTGATAACAGTACCAGCTGTACCGGTATGAAATGAGCTTTAAGATACAAATGTGTCGATAGGGAACAATTGTTGTGAACGAGCCTTTTTTTTTCTTTGTTTGGTTGGTATGGTATCTGTCAAAGATATTTAGCATACATCAAGTCATGGAACAAACGACATCATATGTTTTCATCGTGTTAACAGTGTCGAATTTTGTACCAGAAAGTGATGATTTGCAGAAAGCATTAATATTTTGTTTTCATTTGGAAAAAAGTGCTGCACAGTCACATCGAATGCTTGTCGAGGCATATGGTGATCGTGCTCTATCACAAGCAACATCCTTAAGATGGTTTCAGTGGTTCAGAAATAATGATTTTGATGTAAGAAATGAAGAACGTGGAAGACCACCAAAAAAGTTCGAAGACGCCAAACTGCTAGCAATATTGGATGAAGATGATACTTTGAGTCAGAAGAAAATGGCAGCAATGCTAAATGTTGCACAGCAAACAATTTCTGACCGTTTGAAAGATATGAGAAAGATCCAAAAGTGTGGAAAATGGGTGCCACATGAATTGAATGAAAGACACATGGAAAACTGAAAAACCATTTGTCAAATTTTGCTTCAAAGACATGAAAGAAAATCAATTTTGCATCGAATTGTTCCTGGTGATGAAAAATGGATTTATTTTAAGAATCCTAAATGGAAAAAATCGTGGGTTAATCCGGGACAACCATCAACATCGACTTCAAAACCAGATCGATTCGGCAAGAAGACAATGCTCTATGTGTGGTGTGATCAGAAAGGTGTGGTGTATCACGAGCTTCTACAACCAAGTGAAACTGTGAATACTAATTGCTACAGACAACAAATTATCAATTTGAACTGTGCATTGATCAAAAATACCAAAATGGACCAGAAGACGTGGCAAAGTAATTTTTTTACACGACAATGCACCTCCACAGAAAGCAAAACTGGTTCAGGGTACAATCAAAACACTTGGCTGGGAACTGCTACCCCATCCGCAATATTCACCAGACTTGGCCCCTTCCGACTACCATTTGTTTTCAGCAATGGGACATACATTGGCTGAGGAACACTGATTCCTACGAAGAAGTCGAAAATTGGGTGTCTGATTGGTTTGCTTCAAAAGACGAACATTTCTATTGGCGTGGTGTCCACAAATTGCCAGAAAGGTGGTCAAAATGTATAGAAAGCAATTGTCAGTACTTTGAATAAAATGTTTTTACTTTTAAATTCAAAATTAGTGTTTCATTTTCACAAAAAAACGCTCATTTCATACCGGTACACCTGGTATGAGTGGAACTTCTTGGATGAGACACATATGTGATGTTCTAGTGGTCAAACCAGACTTCTAAAGAAGTGTTTGCAGCAGCCACAGAATCGTGGCAACAACATTGTGAATAATGTGTAAGGCTGCAGGGAGATGAGGTCAAGAAGAGACAAGTTTCACAGTTTTTGTTGATTAGCCTGTGGGGAGGGAGGGGCAGGGGGGGGGGGGGGAATAAAGGGTAGATAGATTGTATATGCAGACAGGACAAAATATTCCTGTATTTCCCAGTAAAAAATTTGCTTTAGTACATTAGTGACAATATGCTTTTCCTCAGAGCTGTAGAACATATCAATCCTTTGAATGGTACCATTTCCCAATACTTTAGGAAAAACACGGCAAAAGACAAAGTATTTTGGAAAGATCTTCGATGCGCAGCGATGTGTACACTGCATAGTTTGGTATTACGAAAGTATAAATACGAATTCCACCGAATGCAGTACGGTAGCTTCAGAAGCACTGAAATCGAGATTGTGCTGCGCGACGTGCTTTTGTCAGTCAATCAAGGCTCACATTACATGATCTCGTCAACCAATCAAGGCTCACGTTACATGATCTCGTCAGACAATAACAGCAGAGGTTCAAGAGCAGAGGATGCGTGATGTAGTCAGCCAACAGCTACATCACTTAATTTGTGTGAACACACAAGCAGGGAAAGTTAATGGTTCAAATACTTCATCCAAGAGCCACTGACACATTTTGTTGTCAGCAGACGCCATGTCCGCACTGAGTTTTGTCGTCGCAAATGGTGCACTTCCTTTGCACTAAAGCTTTTTTTTTTGTGTTATTCTCTTGTACTTTTCCACATCGGTTTTACAGGTGCTTTGACAATGACACTTACTCAAAATTAGCTGATCACACAATTAAATAAACATCCTATTACAGCCTACTAAGGACCACATTTATGTTTATTAAGCATATGGAGGCTGTGGATCATCAAAAACACAAAATTTTAACTACAAGCAGTGCTACACATTTCACCCCTTGAAGGTAAGTACTGGCCAGTCTGTCTCGTAATTTGTTGAGACTACATACACAAATGAGTGAGAACACCGTCAGCACTGCCCACTGTAGGACTGAATACTGTCTGGTAACTCTGCAGGCACGCAATATGCCAAGAAAAGTAAATGACCAGAGCAGGGATGAATGGGGAGCGAATGCATAAATCCACAGATTAGGCTACCTTGACGAAGGACAGATTGTTTTGGCCCAGTGTTTGTAAACAGATATCTATAAAACGGCGCTGTCAGCTGTTTGCTTACTACTACTGCGAACAGCTGTGGAAAGTTGTCGAAGGACGGCGAAACCACGACGAGACAAGGTGTCAGGTGTCCACCCCTCACCATACAATGTGGATGTCAGAGGCTCGACCCCCTGTAAAGCAGGATAAGGGGAGATCTGTGGCACATCTGATGACCGAGTATGAGGCCAGTGTAGGCATAAATGCCTAGGAGCACACCATTCGGCGTATATTGTTGAACGTGCAGCTCCACACCAGATGACCCCTACGTGTTCCTATACCGACACAATGACATCACCAATTACAACGGCAGTGCACACAGGTTCATTGAGATTCGAACACGGATCAATGGTAATGTGTCACCTGCTTAGACAAATCACGTGTCCTATGAGGGCAAGTACAAATATTTTCCGCAATACTGTGACAACACTTCTTACCCTGTTCATACTGATTTCTGTCCTAATTTATTTTTTTGTTACGCTGTTGTGATCCCACTATGGAAGTTTGAGTCTAATTCCTCCATCTGTCTTCCTTTTGTTGCAGACTGACCACGGCTGTTCCATTAGAAGTTTGCAACCAATAGGTACAATGAGTGGTGATTGGTAGGTGTATCGGGTGCTGAAATTCATCAGAGACTTCCAGCACAATACGGGAACAGTATCATACCGCAATGGAGTGTCTATGACTGGATTACAAAATTCAGAAATGATCGCGTAAGTGCTACACGTGAGAAAGAAGCCGGGCAATGATCCACGGTCACAAATGATGACAACAACATTTAGAGTGCACACGACACAGTACTGGTAGGCAAGTGACTTGATGACATGGAACATTGTCTGCAAATTAGTCACAGTTCTGCCCGTAAAATCGTCGACAACAGTCAGGAGTTTCATAAAGTCTGTACGAGATGTGTTCTCAAACAGCTCACAGCTATGCATAAACGAACGTGCTCGGACATCTGTCAAAAGCATCTGGATCACTTTGGTACTGAACTTGGTGCCTTCTTAGACAGAATCATCACTGGTGATGAAACACGGATCCACCATTACGAGCCAGAGTGTGCATGGCAGAGAAACATCCACAACTGCCCAGCAAGAGAAAGTTCAAAACCGAACGGTCTGCAGGAAAACTTACGATTACCCTTTTCTGGGATGCAGAAGGTCCAGTACTGGAACATAATCAGGAGAGTGACAACAATAAACAGTGCATGTTACAATGAGGTGCTTACTGAGAGGCTAAAGTCTGGAATTCCAAGAAAACGCCGAGGTCTACTGTCAAAAGGTGGTGTGTTGTTGGACGACAATGCCCATCTACATACCTCTGCCCACACTGCGGGAACACGAGTTTCAAGTAACAGCCCACCCACCGTACAGTCCTGATCTTTCCCCCCTTTCAACTGCAACTTGTCAGTTTCACTCAAACTGTATTAACAGGCCACTGACTCACCTCGGACTGAGAAATGAAGGATGTGGTGCATGTGTGGCTCACTGCTCAGCCGGGAAGCTTCTTTTCTTAGTGCGTCAGGAAGCTTGTGCAATGATGCGTTAAGTGCATTGAAAGGCAAGGTCGCCATATTGAAAGAAAAATGATGTTAACATATGTGTCTTATCTGTATTGCAATAAAATGTATAGCTATGTTGGGGGTGAATTTTTGGCTTACCCTTGCCCTACACCGGTTGATGATTGTGTCCTGATACACCACCATCCAGCTGAACAGTTGCCACTAGAGGGGATATTATGCTACGGGTGGCACTCACCAGGCCGTGCTAGGGTCCTGTTATAGTAATCAAAAGCACCATGTCAGTCATGGACTCACGAACATTATTGCCAACAGCATGCATCCCTTATTGCTAGATGTCTTCACTGATGGCAATAGCATCTTTCAGCCCAATAAATGTCCATGTCACACAGTGAGAATTGTGGCCTGGTGTTTGAGGAACACGAGAGTCAACAAACACTGACATCTTCCCTTCAAATTCGCTCGATCTGAAAGTGATGGAGGTTATCTGCAACACTATTGGATGGCAGCTCTACTTTCACAAACCATCAGCCCACAATTTATGGGAATTGCTTGACATGAGCAGAAACATCTGAAGCCAAACAGGTGATGTGATAAAAATATAATGGAAATTTATAATTTCGCAGGCTTTCTACACCTGATTTTCAATTTGTTTTTAAAAAGATGTTTTCGGTACATATGTTCACATTTTCAGCTTTTATGAATATATAGTTCATTGTTGACAGTCGAAAATGATATATATGTTTTTGAGAAAGATAAATCAAAGAATATGCATTAAATTTCACCAAAAAACTGGAATGAAGTGCAGCACAGCGTATGAAATGTTGACTGTGGCTTTTGGTGAATCTACAATGTGTAAGACAAGAGTTTACAAGTGGTCAAAAAGGATGTTGAAAATGGCGGTCCTGGATGCCCTAGCACATGAATTACTGATGACAATGTGGAAGAAGTGAAGAAAATTGTTCTGGAAAATCACCAAATCACCATCAGGGAAGGTGCTGATGATGTTAACATATCCCTTGGCTCACGCCATGCAATTCTATTCGGATATTTAGGTCATGAAACATGTATCAGCAAAGTGTTTTAAAATTGTTGAATTTTGACCAAAACCAACATAGCGTAGTAATCACTCGGGGGGGGACTGCTGAAGGAAGTCAACAACAACTGAGAACTCCTAAAGGAGTTTATAACAGGTGACGAAACATGGAATTGTGGGTAAGATGTCAAAACTGAGGCCCCAATGTCCCAATGGGAACTGCCTGAAGAGCTAAGACTGAAAAATATTCGACACGTTCGATCACATGTGAAGGTTCTTCACACAGTTTTCTTCAATTAGACTGGGATAGTGCATCATGAGTTCCTGCCTTATGGTTGTATGGTCAATAAGAAATACTTCCTGGAAGTTATGCACAGTTCACGTGAGGCAATCTCAAGAAAACAACAAGAACCAAAACAAAACCACGTTAATGCTCCTGCTCACCGTCTACGCTTGTTCGTGATTTTTTGGTAAACAACAAAATAATTGACAAATTGCCTATTGGCTTCAGTCTCGGTTTCTTTGGCCGACATTCATCTAATGATTTTTCTGACGTTTCGCCAGCATGAGTGGCTGGCATTGTCAAAACTTCACCCTCCATTGCCGGTGGTGAACTGGAGCCGAGCTCGCGGCCGCAGACTGCATGTACCTGGCGTGCCAACGTCCGAGGGTTTCTCCGCGGTCATTTCCAGTGTGGTTCTCCTCTTGCTACCTGCGACGGTCGTTTCCTGCAGTACGGGAAGCCAGGATCTGTTTACCTTAAGGCTTTCCTTTTTCTTGATCAAACTATTCGCGTGTTTTTGAATTTCTACAGCTTCTCTGAACAAGCGCGTGTGATAGTGCTTCTCTACAGCCAGAACTTCCGTGTCGGCGAATTTTATTACGTGGTCGGTCTCATTCAGTGCGTGCTCTGCCACAGCCGATTTCTCCACCTGCCCCAACCTGCAATGTCGCTTATGCTCTTTGATCCTGGTGTTAATGGATCGTCGAGTCATTCCGACAAACTTTTCCGCATGTGCATGGTATACGGTATATTCCAGACATTGCAAGTGGGTCTCTTTTCTCCTTCGCCGATCTAAGACACTCTTTGATCTTCCTTGTCGTTTTGGAATTCGTCTTTACGCCATGCTTGCGCAATATATGGCCGATTCTGTCCGTCACTCTGGGAATGTATGGCAGAAAGGCCGTACCCGACATTTCTTTTTCTGGTTCCTTACTTCGCCGAGTGTTTGGCTCTGTTACACTTCTAATATAATTTGTGGAGTACCCACTGCTCCTCAGGACAAGAGCAAGACATCAGAAAGCTCTTCCATGCATGTCTCACCACGAGCTATTTCACGTGGAATGGCAATTTCTACGAACATCTGGAAGGCGTCGCCATGGGCAGTCCTCTCAGTCCAGTGGTGGCCAACTTCTTCATGGAACAATTCGAAGCACAGGCACTGGACTCAGCGACTTGCAAACCTAAGGTGTGGCACAGGTACGTCGATGATACTTTCGTGGTGTGGTGCCATTCCACGTGAAATAGCTCGTGGTGAGACATGCATGGAAGAGCTTTCTGATGTCTTGCTCTTGTCCTGAGGAGCAGTGGGTACTCCACAAATTATATTAGAAGTGTAACAGAGCCAAACACTCGGCGAAGTAAGGAACCAGAAAAAGAAATGTCGGGTACGGCCTTTCTGCCATACATTCCCAGAGTGACGGACAGAATCGGCCGTATATTGCGCAAACATGGCGTAAAGACGAATTCCAAACCGATAAGGAAGATCAAAGAGTGTTTTAGATCGTCGAAGGAGAAAAGAGACCCACTTGCAATGTCGGGAATATACCGTATACCATGCACATGCGGAAAAGTTTATGTCGGAATGACTGGACAATCCATTAACACCAGGATCAAAGAGCATAAGCGACATTGCAGGTTGGGGCAGGTGGAGAAATTGGCCGTGGCAGAGCACGCACTGAATGAGACCGACCACGTAATAAAATTCGCCGACACGGAAGTTCTGGCTGTAGAGAAGCACTATCACACGCGCTTGTTCAGAGAAGCTGTAGAAATTAAAAAACACGCGAATAGTTTGATCAAGAAAGAGGAAAGCCTTAAAGTAAACGGATCCTTGCTTCCCGTACTGCAGCAAACAACTGTCGCAGGTAGCAATAGGAGAATCGCACCGGAAATGACCACGGAGAAGCCCTCGGACGTTGGCGCGCCAGGTACATACAGTCTGCGGCTGCGAGCTCGGCTCCAGTTCACCACCGGCAAGGGAGGGTGAAGCTTTGACAATGCCAGCCACTCGTGCTGGCGAAACGTCAGAAAAATCATTAGACGAACGTCGGCAGAAGAACCCGAGACAGAAGCCAATAGGCAATTTGTCAACAAGTGGCCACAAAAGCCTTAACAATTTTGTTACAAAATAATTATGTTGCCTCACCCGCTGTATTCGTTGGACACGGACTCCTGCAACTTCTTTATATTCCCGAGGCTGAAGAGAACCACGAAAGGACATTACTTTGCCACCGCCGATGGTATAAAAACGGAATCACTGAAGGAACTGGACTCCATAAGGAAAAATTAATAAAAGCAGTAAATCAATAAAAAACATTCTTTAGGAATAACAAAAATTCCCATTACATAAAGAAACCTACGAGGGACTTGTCAGAACCATGCCACAGAGAATCTATACTGTATTTCGTTCCTAAGGTGGACAAACACACTATTAAGCGACATAAAAATCTGTGTACATTGCCACATACGCTGACAGTGCAGTTGCAAGTGGTAATGAAACTGTACGAGGATGTCAAAGCCATTTGCTAAAAAAGTGGCAGTAATCTCGTTGAAAACTTACAGAGGCTGAACTGCTTGACACAGCTGGAACCTCCAAATGACAGTCTTAAAATTCTGAGAACTCCAGACCGAGCCGTGGTGTTCCTCACCTGCATGTCCCGCAGAGCCACCTTGCCACAGGGGCAGTGGGTGACGACGTCCGGCGAGAGCGCGCAGGGGGCACACCGCCCCTCGTGGCACGCCGCCTCGCACCGGTGGTTGCCGCACGCCAGCGCGCGTCCACACACCTCGCCGCAAGCGAAGCTGTCGGCTCGGGCCTCGTCCGAGTCGCAGGGTACCTCTCGAGTTGTCTTGCCGCACCAGCACACTGCAAAGGTTGCATCCTAACTTTGTACTGTGTCTCACATTTCAAGTTTAACAACTTTGATGTAGAAAGACTTATAATGTCACACAAGAGGAAAAGCCCTGTTAGCAACAGAAGCTGATATTTATAGCAATACGTTAAATGAAAAACACTAGCTTTTTGAGAAATTAGTAAGATAGGGGTGTACGATACAATACTTACTCATTTAGCTGAGCAGATCTTGTTGAGTTTAGTTGTCATTAAGGCTTCTCCACAGAGAAAACAATAAGAGAGTCACAAGTGAAGTGCTAGCAAAAGTAAACAAAAAAATTGACTGTATGGATCATAAAATTCCACTTGGGAAACTGAAGTGCGATGGTATTTATGGCACCCCTCTTGCACGTATGGAATCTTATCTTTATAACAAAAAGCAGAGTGTCTCACTAATCAGCTGTATCTCTGGCCTGAAAATATCCTCACAATGGAGCAACATAACATGTGGAGAGCCACAGGGATTTGTATTGGGTCCACTCTTCCTTGTAACCTATGGGACATAAAGTATGTAAATTACCTTCCAACAAGTTGCTTTATTTTATGGTTTTATTGTCCACATCTAGTTTTCTAGGCCTAAACCGATGAGCAAATCTCCACAGTTACGGAATGAGACAGTACATAAAATTAACATCACAAACATTAATACGAGATAAGTTAAAATCTACGCGAGTCACAGGTGACACCCTGCCAAGGAAAAAATTGCGCAATCAACAATATAACATATGTATTTGGTGAATTTTTATCCAGGAACTCCCCAAAGAAACAGAATGAGTGGACCATGAGGAAATTCTTCAGTTCTGCCTGTAAAGTTTATGAATTACTGCTAATATTTTTTAATTGTTCTACTACTTTACTGAATATGGATGTAACACAATACTATACACCTTATCTCACAAGAGTCAGGGAGATGTGAACCAAAAGCCTGCCTGGTATTAAATGAGTGAAAGCTGCTAATTCTTGGGAATACGGTCATACTGTTAACAACAAAACACGATTGAAAAAAATATGTATTGAAAAACTACTATCAGAATTCCCAGACTGCTGACAATGGGACAACGAGAGGTTCGTGGACTTACACCACATACTGCTCGAACGCCCTTTTCCGAGCCAAAATATACCCTTTGCAAAAGGGAAAAATTACCCCAAACTGTACGTCATAAGTGAATAAAAATAAGCAAAGCAGACTAATTTTCCTTTTGGAATAGCACTTATTTCAGATGCTGTTCTAATGGTACATATAGCAGCATTAAGTTTTTGAACATGATCCTGAACATGGGCTTTCCATCACAGCTTACCATCTATCTAAACATCTGGGAATTTGGGTTTGGCAGACTCACTAATCTTATTTCCGTTCTGAATAATCAAAATGTGACTTTTGTTGAATTGTTACTCAGCAACTAAATCTGAGTCTTATTGTGATTTAGCATCAATTTATTTCCAACAAGCCAAGAAACTTAGTCTTGAATTGCACTACCTGAGACACTGCCTATGCTGCAGTCAGTCAATACTCTTCACATCCATGCTAATGTCATCAGAAAAGAGAAATATCTCTCAGTCACTTACCAGAAGCAGTCCCAGCACTGACCCTCATACTGTGGAGAATGACCTTCTGCTGACTGCCCTTAAAAGTATGAAAAGGACCAAACAACTGTCAGCTGCTATTCTTATTCCACAATGGTCCAATTTCTGCAGTAACATTTTACGATCAACACAACAAATCCCTATGGTTAAGTCAAAGACAATGTCTAGTGTTTACAACTTTTTCTTTAATCTGTCCGATACTTCACAGTGAAAAAGAGAATATAGCATTTTCAGTTTTTAAACCACGTCTAAAACCAATCTTTACATTTGACAGTACATTATGTGAAGTGGAATGATCAATTACCCTCACATGTATAGCCTTTTCAATAACTTTAGCAGACATTGATGGCGTAGACATAGGTGTAAAATTGTCTACATTATCCATTTCTCCTTTTTATAAAGCAGTTTCGCTATTGAGTACTTTAATTGTTCAGGAAACTGAAGATTTCTGAAAGTAAAATGGCTAAATATTGTACTAATGTATGCAGCATAGTGTTTTATTATTCTGCTAGATACCAAAGGACACTTCAAAAACTTTAATGTTTGCTGATGACAAGAACTCCAATGGATACAAAGTCAATCTTAGGAACACAGCTCCAATGATAGCTGTGAACTGCCTGTAGACATATTTGGCTAACACTTAAAGTTTGTGTCTCACAGGGTCTCATTTTGTAATGTCAAAGAAGTAATGATGACCTTTCAGCTCCAGACGTAGACATTGATGATACTACAGTAAATTCAGCACACTGTGCACCAACTCATAGGGGTCCAGATGAATAACAAGTGGAAATGGAGTTAACTCCTCTATATTACAAAAACGCTATCCTCAAACACAGTACCAGTTACAGCATAGGAGGCAACAAAGATCAGATTTCCAATGTTTCAAGTACTTATTGGTCAATTTTAAAAACTTAAAGTGCTGTCACAATCTACTCATTACGAAGTATAGCCTTCTGTTAAAAGTTCAACACAATAAGATAATTATTACTGTTAGAAGCTGTACATTTGTCTTGAGGCAGAAAAACTGACAGCCCACAAGTACACACAATTCATTCATTCAGTATACGAGAATGAGGACATTTAACAACTTCTGACAAAGTTTACACACAGTTTCAAATCTTTACAAAACTTTTTCTCGCTGACACCCTCCACTGACAAGGAGAGTTCCCAAGTGGTGGATCGACTTTATGAAACCTTGTATATGGAGACTTAGGTTAAGGTCCAGGTGTCAAACCCTGCTGGCATCCACCCTGGTAGGCTCTCATATGCTAGTAAAAATCAGAATTTTGCAAGATACTCTACAGTTCTAAAATAGGGTCATTCAATGAATGGTTCTACAGTGTAACATTTAAGGTACAGGCTTCATGTGCATGAGGTTGCAGATTCAAATCATATCAGGTGCTTTGGAAAATTTTATTTTTAAATCTTTATCTAAATGATTTTGCTCATTATTTTCATTCGGGTAATTGGATTAAATGTAACTTTTTTTATATTACTTTGTTCATCCTATTAATCAATGTATTAAGTTTCATAACTGCTTTAATTTTTTGCTCCTATCATTCTTTTTCCACTTCAGATCTTAGTGATCGTGAATTTAACTACTTTTATTCATCTATCATAACATTTAAAGATTTGAAAGTGCCAATGCATTGGCTAAAATCCAAAATACTCTATTTATATTAATAATATTATGAAAAGGAAAGTTGCCATCATATAGCGGAGATGCTGAGTCGCAGATAGGCACAACAAAAAGACTGTCACAAATAAAGCTTTCGACAAGTAGGACCTTTGTCAAAAATAAACACACACACACACACACACACACACACACACACACACACACACACACACACGTGTGCGCAAACAGAACTAACTCACACGACTGCAATCTCAGGCAAATGTAGCCACACAGTAACTGAAGTGTGGCTACAGTTGGCTGACACTGCAGTCGAGTGTGTGAGTTGCGTTTGTTCGTGTGTGTGTGTGTGTGTGTGTGTGTGTGTGTGTGTGTGTGTGTGTGTGTGTGTTTGTTTATTTTTGACAAAGGTCCTACTTGTCGAAAGCTTTATTTGTAACAGTCTTTTTGTTGTGCCTATCTGCGACTCAGCGATATGGCGAATGGCAACTTTCCTTTGCATAATATTGTTACATTCAATCCAGGATTTTCAATTGTTTACTATTTATATTAATTTACTATTTATATTAATTGAGCAGTTGTGCCAAAAATGTAGCTTTTGTAACAAAATATACATTTTGCACCTTTTTTGTATGATTAATTTCAAGGAAACATTAATTCTTATTCTTCTATGGACAAAGTAATGCAGATGAACATTTAAACAAAAGAAGAGATTATAGATAAATTAAATTTAAGTGAAATGAGGAATGGAAATAATAAATAGAATAACATGGACAAAATTATAGGTTGATAAAAATAAAAGAAATTAAATTGAAACTAGTATATAAAAATCATTAAAATCACACAGAACAATAGGAAGAAAAAAAAAAGAGAGCAATTTGAAAATGTTAATATGTTGCTTAAAATGACATAAAAAAAGTTTAACCCAATTAATTGAATAAAAGTAATGATCAAAGTCATTTCAAAAAATGATTTTAATTTTTTTTTGAAAGACCCTGATGAGATTTCTACCCACAACCTCTTGCACGTGAGGCCTGTACCTTAATCGTTACGCTGTTCAACCACTATTTTTAAAGCCGAAGAGCATCACACGAAATTCCAAAATATTTTTCGTTAATAGTTTCCAAATGAATTCTCACCAGGGTGGATGCCTGCAGCGTGTGAAACTTGGGAGCTTAGCCTACACCACTGTATAGATGATTTCAAGAAGTTGATCCCGCAGCTGGGGACCTCTCTGTAAAGAAATTTCAATGAACAAATGATAAAAGAAAGTACACACACACACACACACACACACACACACACACACACACACACACACACACACACAGTGGGGAGGGGGAGAGGGAGGGGGAGGGGGAGCGGGAGGGGGAGATGAGCTGCAACAAGAACAAAATGGCAAAGATGGTGAGAGATTTCAGAATGGATCTACCAACAAGACGTTGCCTTTACTTGCTGATGATAGCTATGACTTTCGGCTATGGAGGCACATAATGAAGAAGAGAGTTTGGGGGTGTGCCTGGTGCAGGAGAGAGGGAGAGGGTTAGCCGCTACCCTACCCTACCTTTGGTTTCTACCAGCTGGCACTTGCCGCACGGTCCCGGGTGGCACGTCCGCTCGCAGCGGTGCCGTCCGCAGGACAGGGAGCGGCCGCACGTCGCGCCGCACACCACCTGCTGCCCGCACACCACCAGCCGGCTCTCCCGGCCGCAGCCACATGACCTGCAGCATCCGGCCACACACATGTCAATCTTCCCTACATCCACATGTTGTTATACAGTGATATCACATACCATTGTATACGAGATAGTTCGAGAACATCACAGCTGCACGTAGAGTGGATGTCGGAAATGCAGCAAGTACAAGTCTAATGTTGCAGGTTGAACTCTTCACAAATCGAAGCACCTCTGTTACATTACAAAGATAAATTCTGCCGAAATTTTTACAAAGGCACAGACGGGTTTAGAAAGGATAGATTGCATGCAACCGGTGGTGGCGTATTTGTTGCTGTTGGTAGTAGCTTATCCTGTAGTGAAATAGAAGTGGATACTTCCTGTGAATTATTATGGTGGAGTTTACACTCAACAACCGAGATAGGTTAATAATTGGCTCCTTTTACTGACCTCCCAACTCAGCAGCATTAGTGGTAGAACAACTGAGAGAAAATCTGGAATACATTTCACATAAATTTTCTCAGCATGTTATAGTCTTAGGTGGAGATTTCAATTTACCACATATAGACTGGGACACTCAGATGTTTAGGACGGGTAGTGACATTATACTGAGTGCACTACCCAAAAATTACCTCGACCAATTAAACAGAGAACCGACTCGTGGAGATAACATCTTGGACCTACTGATAACAAACAGACCTGAACTTTTCGACTCTGTAAGTGCAGAACAGGGAATCAGTGATCATAAGGCCGTTGCAGTATCCCTGAATATGGAAGTAAATAGGAATATAAAAAAAGGGAGGAAGGTTTATCTGTTTAGCAATATTAATAGAAGGCAGATTTCAGACTACCTAACAGATCAAAACAAAAATTTCTGTTCTGACTCTGACACTGACAATGTTGAATGTTTATAGGAAAAATTCAAGGCAATCATAAAATGAATTTTAGACAGGTATGTGCCAAGTAAAACTGTGAGGGACGGGAAAAACCCACCGTGGTTCAAAAACAAAGTTAGGAAACTACTGCGAAAGCAAAGAGAGCTTCACTGCAAGTATTAACGCAGCCAAAACCTCTCAGACAAACAGAAGCTAAACAATGTCAAAGCTAGTGTAAGGAGGGCTATGCGTGAAGCGTTCAGTGAATTCGAAAGTAAAATTCCATGTACCGACTAGACAGAAAATCCTAGGAAGTTCTGGATTATGTTAAATCAGTAAGTGGCTCGAAACAGCCTATCCAGACACTCCGGGATGATGATGGCATTCAAACAGAGGATGACACGCGCGTAAAGCTGAAATACTAAACACCTTTTTCCAAAGCTGTTTCACAGAGGAAGACCACACTGCAGTTCCTTCTCTAAATCCTCGCACAAACGAAAAAATGGCTGACATCGAAATAAGTGTCCAAGGAATAGAAAAGCAACTGATATCACTCAACAGAGGAAAGTTCACTGGACCTGACGGGATATGAATTCGATTCTACACAGAGTACGTGAAAGAACTTGCCCCCCTTCTAACGGCCGTGTACCGCAAGTCTCTAGAGGAACAGAAGGTTCCAAATGATTGGAAAAGAGCACAGGTAGTCCCAGTCTTCAAGAAGGGTCATCGAGCAGATGCGCAAAACTATACACCTATATCTCTGACGTCGATCTGTTGTAGAATTTTAATACATGTTTTTTGCTCGCGTACCATGTCGTTTCTGGAAACCCAGAATCTACTCTGTAGGAATCAACATGGATTCCAGAAACAGTGATCGTGTGAGACCCAACTCATTTTATTTGTTCATGAGACCCAGAAAAGATTAGATACAGGCTCCCAGGTAGATGCCATTTTCCTTGACTTCCGGAAGGCATTCGATACAGTTCCGCACTGTTGCCTGATAAACAAAGTAAGAGCCTACGGAATATCAGACCAGCTGTGTGGCTGGATTGAAGAGTTTTTAGCAAACAGAACACAGCATGTCGATCTCAATGGAGAGACGTCTACAGACATTAAAGTAACCTCTGGCGTGCCACAGGGGAGTGTTACGGGACCATTGCTTTTCACAATATATATAAATGACCTACTAGATAGTGTCGAAAGTTCCATGCGGCTTTTCGCGGATGATGCTGTAGTATACAGAGAAGTTGCAGCATTAGAAAATTGTAGCGAAATGCAGGAAGATCTGCAGCAGATAGGCACTTGGAGCAGGGAGTGGCAGCTGACCCTTAACATAGACAAATGTAATGTATTGAGAATAAATAGAAAGGAGGATCCTTTATTGTATGATTATACGATAGCGGAACAAACACTGGTAGCAGTTACTTCTGTAAAATATCTGGGAGTATGCGTGCCGAACGATTTGAAGTGGAATGATCGTATAAAATTAATTGTCGGTAAGGCGGGTACCAGGTTGAGATTCATTGGGAGAGTGCTTAGAAAATGTAGTCCATCAACAAAGGAGGTGGCTTACAAAACACTCGTTCGACCTATACTTGAGTATTGCTCATCAGTGTGGGATCCGTACCAGATCGGGTTGACTGAGGAGATAGAGAAGATCCAAAGAAGAGCGGCGCGTTTCGTCACAGGGTTATTTGGTAACCGTGATAGCGTTACGGGGATGTTTAGCAAACTCTAGTGGCAGGCTCTGCAAAAGAGGCGCTCTGCATCGCGGTGTAGCTTGCTCGCCAGGTTTCGAGAGGGTGCGTTTCTGGATGAGGTATCGAATATATTGCTTCCCCCTACTTATACCTCCCGAGGAGATCACAAATGTAAAATTAGAGAGATTCGAGCGCGCACAGAGGCTTTCCGGCAGCCGTTCTTCCCACGAACCATACGTGACTGGAACAGGAAAGGGAGGTAATGACAGTGGCACGTAAAGTGCCCTCCGCCACACACTGTTGGGTAGCTTGAGGAGTATAAATGTAGATGTAGATGTAGGTTAGTGCTATTGGGCTTCCTTCGTTCCCACTGTAGTTTTACGAGTATGACGAGTTTCAAAACTGTGGCGCAGCACTCTCTTCACACTCATCGGCATGTTCTCTCTTAAGTGTGCAAGAGTGTAAAGCAAGTTGTGAAATATTGTTAGAATGGAAGAGGAACAAACAATCTTGCTGCTGTAAAGTAGCACTGACAAGGAGGCGTAATAGCCGACTGTCGGAATCAGATGGGCTTTAACAAAGCTGCATTTTGTGGAACTGTGGAGGGTGTAAGACGAAAATTTATTGATGCAATGTACACAATTGCAACTATGTTCCACTACAGGAGGAGCGATAACTGGAACAAGTTTCACACTACAGTCCATGTATGAGACAAGGAAACAAACAAATTTCGTCCAATGCAAACAAAATGGTTGTATCCTTGTTTATTCCACCTCCACCGTGAGAAGACACGTGTGCTGCAGCAAATGAAAACTGGGCACAGAGCAACGTCACTATCATGTTCCTACAACAAAAAAGGGCAATGTTTCTGTATTCGTTTGGTAATGGCAACTTGCATTTATGGGCTAATAGCGAGTTGTGTAGCTTATCATTCATTTCTGTAATTGATTTTCGTAATTACTTACCATTTAGATTGCATTTCATCCTCAAGTCACGATTTTTCGTAGTGTTTGGTAACAGGTCAAAACTTTGTATCTGACAATGTAATTCTTAGAATATTCTCTGAATGGATATTAAATATCAAAATAAGCTTACAACAGTGTCTGAAAATGTTTTTCTATATAAATTTATGTATGAACAGAACAATATTCACCACTAACCAGTCAGTCATTTTAATGGTATATAATAATCATCATGCCCAATGGTTGCTAGCGTCATTCAGGTACATTAGACATTCAACTTGCATTTTGAGAATGGCTATAAAGCGAAAATCATGACTGTAAAAATTACCAAACTATCAGTTTAAGAAGTCACGGTTGCAAAATACTAACATGAATCCTTTACAGAAGAATAGAAAAACTGGTAGGAGCAGACCTCGGGGAAGATCAGTTTGGATTTCGGAGAAACGTAGGAACACACGAGACAATACTCACAAAGGATAGGTTAAGGAAAGAGAAACCTACACTAAAAGTAGGAACACACGAGACAATACTCGCAAAGGATAGGTTAAGGAAAGAGAAACCTACACTAACAGGATTTTTTAGACTTTGAGAAAGCTTTTGACAATGTTGACTGGAATATTCTCTTTCAAATTCTAAAGGTGGCATGGGTAAAATACAGGGAACGAAAGCTAGTTACAATTTGTACAGAAACCAGATGGCAGTTATAAGAATTGAAGAGCACTAAAGGGAAGGGGTGGTTGAGGAGGGAGTGAGACAGGGTTGTATCGTATACCTGATGTTATTCAATATGTACATTGAACAACCAGTAATGGGAACCAAAGAAAAATTTGGAGTAGGAATTAAAGTTCAGGGAGAAGTAGTAAAAACTCTGAGGTTTGCCAATGACATTGTAATTTTGTCAGAGACAGAAAAGGACTTGGAGGAGCAGTTGAACAGAATGGACAGTATCTTGAAAGGAGGATATAAGACAAACACCAACAAAAGCACAGCAAGGATAATGGAACGTAGTCAAATTAAATTAGGTGATGCTCACAGAATTAGATTAGGAAATGAGGGCCTTAAAGTAATAGATGAGTTTTCCTATTTGGGCAGCAAAATTACTGATGGTGGCCGAAGTAGGAAGGATATAAAACAGACTGGCAATGGCAAGGAAAGTGTTTCAGAAGAAGAGAAATTTGTTAATATCGAGTACAGAACTAAGTGTCAATAAGTATTTTCTAAAAGTATTTGTATGGAGTGTAGCCATGTATGGAAGTGAAACACGTACAATAAACAGTGTAGACAAGAAGAGAGTAGAAGAGTACTGAAGATTAGATGGGTAGGTCACATAACTAATGAGGACGTACTGAATAGAATTGGGGAGAAGAGAAATTTGTAGTACAATCTGACTAGAAGAAGGGATCGGTTGGTAGGACACATTCTGAAGCATCAAGGGGTCTCCAATTTAGTACCGGAGGGTAGCTTGGGGTGTAAAAATCATAGAGGGAGACCAAGAAATGAATACAATAAGCAGATTGATAGAAACATAGCTAGCAGTAGTTACTTGGAGATGAGGAGGCTTGCAAAGGATAGAGTAGCATGGGCAGCTGGATAAAACTAGTCTTTGGACTGAAAACAACAACAACAACAACAACAATAGTGTATGTAGTGGCAATGTCACAAGTCTGCAGTTATACTTGCAAACTCTTGTACTTGCTCTCCTTTCCGAGTGGAACAAGTCCACTCGTACCTGACAACAGGCTCACGTGACAAGTGGACTGCAGTGGAGATCTACGAGCTGAGTCTACGCAGAGACAGCAGTTTTGGAGACGAAATCCCAGGACTTGCTGGTGAGTTTAAAATGAGTATAGAGAGCTCATTTCTGAACTCCAATATACTGTGTGTCTATTGTATCTTGACCACTCCGAGCCACTTTTTGCCCAGACGCAAAATAAAAAATGTGTCAACAAAATGTTGCTTTGTTACCTGGGGGCCACCAAGCAGCATTATTTTATTTTTTGCAACTCTGCTTCTCAGAAATATAAGGCCAGCTGTTCATCTTTTTTAAACAGAACCCTATATTTTTTATTAGGTAATCCATTCCATCTCCTCAAGACTTATTCAGAAGCATAGTGCAACACAACATTCACATAAACACAATGTTATTGAATACACGTAAGGAAGGAAACAAGACTGGGTGTAATGTCCGTTTGACATCGAGGTTATTACAGACAGAGCACAGCTTGGATTGCGTCAAGGATGGGGGAAGGAAATTTGCTTTGCCCATTCAAAGGAACCACCTGGCATCTGCATGGACCGATTTAGGGAAGTTGCGGAAAACATAGGTTTGAACCGTCGTCGTCTCAAAAGTGAGTCCAGATCAAAACATCGACTGTGTCTTCTGAATCAGCACACAGTGCAGGTATCCAGGGAAATGTTAACTCAGTGGTTCCTAAACTGAGGATAATTACCCCCTGAGGAGTGAATTGAAATTTTCTGAGGGGTAAAAACTAAACAATTTGATTTTGTTTCAGTCACGCAAATAAATTATTTTCAAAAGATCATTACTATTATCACAATTTTGTAAGACTCTAAAACTGATTATATAAATTATCAATAATTACTTTTTCTCAATTAGTAGCAGTAATGTGGTGGAGGTTACAGGTTCCTCACATGGTCTTCCAATTACACACTTATCTTGTGCACTGTCTCAAATTGCTGATGATAAAACTGGGGCATTTATGTCACAAATGCTTAATTTCTCAAGAAAATGTCTTCCACAAGTTGTAGATAGTACCTTGAGTAGTCCAGAAATTGGTTCATTAGTTGCTTCAAAACAAATACATGAATTAATATTTTAACTTGTTTGATTTTAAATGGGATTGTCGGATGCAGGTCAGGCAAGTGCTGCAATGGAGAGGAGTAATGCGGGGGAAGCGTGTTTTAAAACAAGTGTCAACCCTAACTGTGTGGATAGTTAGTTTGCTTATCTGAGAAGCAGTTGTGGGTAGCACTTGCGATGCACCACGAATTCCCCTTCGTTCTAACACTCTCTCTCTCTCTCTCTATCTATCTATCTCTCTCTCTATCTGTCTATCTCTCTCTCTATCTATCTATCTCTCTCTCTCTATCTATCTCTCTCTCTCTATCTATCTCTCTCTCTCTATCTATCTCTCTCTCTCTATCTATCTCTCTCTCTCTACCCCCCCCCCCCCCCCCACACACACACACACACACAGACAGAGGGCAGTTGCACTCAGTTGTAGTAGTGTAAGAACGGTTGAGAACAACCGGGGTTAACTACTCAACCTTCTGGAGTTGACAGTAAACAAATAGAAGCACACAGAAACTGCATACTGCCAATTTAGTCAACTGTCTTCATATGAAGATGTGTGCGAGTAGAATGTACACTAATGAACTGAAGATAGAAATGGTACTCGTCTACGGAGAATGTAAGTTAGTAGAACAGTAACAGCAATAATGTTTTCTTATTTACAATAGAGGTGCATGTAATATTTTCAAACAATATGTTGAATACAGTAAAGGAAAGCCTTGATTAAAAATTGTATCATCATGACTTTCCTTTTACTGTGGTTGAAGGCAGGTTTAGTACTACTCGAGTAGGCCGAGGAACTCTGCAGAGAGCACATTGTTTACGTCCGGCGTGGGGGTGACGATTTTGGTTTGCGGGACACTCAACGGTGAGGTTATCAGCGCCTGTACAATTTCCCGATCTTTTCACTGTGCAGTCTCGCCATGTTTGTGAATGATGATGGCAACACAAACACCCAGTCCCCGGGTGGAGAAAATCCCCGACCTCTCTAGAAATCAAACCCGGGACCCTGTGATCCAGAGGCAGCAATGCTAACCAGCAACTGCTGCAATTTGCATGAAAATGCCGTGGGATGACACGGCCATTTGGATGCACTTTTAATAACTTATGTCTTGACCACAGTTTTATTTTTAAACAACCTTACGCATTTTGACTTCGTCATTTTCTAAGCCAGTGTTATGTCAGTCATATAAAACCGTCAGATACATTGTATCACGTCAACATTCTCGAGCAAGTGACAAGTGCAAACTGTTACCCTGCTGTAGCAGTTTGGCTTGTCATGTGCTCGAGAATGTTGATGTGATGCAATGTATCTAACGGTTTTATATGACTGACATAATACTGCCTTTGAAAATGAAGAAGTTGAAACGCGTAATGTTGTTGAAAAATAAAACTGTGGCCAAGACATAAGAAAAGTTATTAAAAGTGCTAACTAGAAAGGGGATGAGTACCCTTAGCATGGACAAATGGTACACACTGTATTTCACTGAACAACATGCTGCACCCAACATGAAACTAAACACAATTAAAGTGATAGGTCACAATAATGCTTCTAGCTCTCCATTAATCAATTAACTTCACAGCAGCATTAAAAATAGATATAACAAAAGCAGATCCACATTTATATGACAATACTTTCTAACACAATCACCAAGTCTCTATAAACAACAGTTTGAAAATTCTAACTGTTAAATTCCTTTGACAGTAGAGATCCGCTCCTCAGTTATAAGACCATTCCAGAACTGCTGCGTGAACATCCTTGTTATCCAAGAAATCCGGCATTTCACAGGTATTTATTTACAATTGTGCATTCACGGACGTACCACGCAGCATCTGGCCTTGTGGTTAATCTCCTGAACTGCATGTACAATGAAACAATTTTGCAATAATTTCAGTGGTATATGTGCATACTGTACCTAAAATGTGCCACAAATATAGTTTGTAGTGAAAAAGCAACAAACTGCAACACCATACCTTGTGCAATACGTTTACTATATGAACATCAGAAAGGCCGTACGCGATACAACACTTTTCTTATCATCCTTGTAGGGGTTGCCAGAAAGAAAAAAAAAATGTTTGAAATTATATGTGAAGTTTGTTCCAAGTCATTAAGTGTTCTCATATTCAAGTGCTGGTTAAATAAAGTCTATGAATTCATGTGTTGTGGGTAATGCTTCTTTTCCACTGGCAGCCGCACCCCTGTAACAGGCAGGTAACTCTTATCCCCATAGCAATTGTTGCCTGACAGTAGGGTGTGTACCAAGTTCACTTTAAATTGATCCAGTGGTTTAGGAGGAAATGTGGAAACACACACACTCACTCACTGTGACTGACTGACTGACTCTCTCTCACTCGCACTCTCACAATTATGTATGGATTCAGCCTGTGTATGTTTGTGCTTGCAAAACCTGAAAAGTGATTGGCTGATTGATGTGAAGTTTTGACACAACTTAGCATTAAAATATTCAGGTGTTTTTGTATACCTACTGGAGTAACACCTGCTGACAGACATCCAACACAGTGTATAAAGGGGGAAAACATTACTAAAAATCTCAAAAGTTTTTGACCAATTTATTTTAAAATTTTACATGAAATTCTAATGCACATAGGCTATCACCCGAAACTTTGCAAGCCTGCCCATTCCCAGATTACAGCTACGCACAAAACTGTCATTGAAGCTACTGTCCCAACAGATCTTGCCGCTAGAGAGGTCTCTCGCAAAGAAAGGGTGGGGCGGATTGGACAGTCTCTAAATCTGTACAGACCATGGAACAACCAACAATACTGTACGCTCACAAGCACTGTGAAACTGAACATATTACAAACATGTGCTTTCTCTTTTCCTTCTTTTCCATTTATTCAGACTGAGCCTCAGTGATGTGTGGCTGGGTACAGCTACTGTTTTATATTAATGGCCTTGAAGACAATATCAATATTAACCTGAGACTTTTCACTGATGATGCATTTACCTATAATGATGTACTGCATGAAAAAAGCAGCAAAAATATTCAATCAATCTTGGTAAGTTTTCAAACTGGTGTAAAGATTGCCAGTTTGTTATACATTATCAGAAATGTAAAAACATACAGTATTCTGAGACTGCAGTATAAGTGTGTCACACTGGAATTTGTCAACTCCTACTAAAACCTGGCTGTAACAGTTTGCAGGGGTATGATATGGAATGATCACACAGTATCAGTCTTAAGTAATGCACACAACTGACTTCAGCTCATCACAGAACAGGGGAAATGCAATCAGTCTACAAAAGGGCATAAAGGAGACTGCTCACAAAACATTTGTGCAACCCAATGTGGTAAACTGTTCAAGTGTGTGGGACCCGTACAAAACAGGGGTAACATGTTTAACATAATACTTAGGGTGAGTCAAAAAGGGTGTTACAACTTTGGAATGATACAGAATCGGTAGATGTGTCATTTTGTAGCAAGCAATCTCAAGTTTGATTCATGTAGTGCATCAGTACCCCATTCCACCAGTGTACTGCACAGTTAAAATGACTACTTTCACTGGTGCAGAGCGTGTTAGATGTGTGTTTTGATTTCATAGAACGAACTCTGCAACAACTGTTCATTGTAGATTATACACCGTGTACACTAAATAACCTCAAAGCAGGCCTACAATTTAGTGTTGGCAAAAGAACTTCATTGAGATGGGTTGTTCACTGTGATACAATAGATCACCCAAGCACCCGTGTGTTGATGAGTAAGCTGAACAGGTTATGGAGAGCTTTGCCCACGGTCAACAAATATCAGTGCAACGTGCATCTTGCGAGACTGGCATTCTGCAAAAGACAATTTGCCGAGTACTGCATAGATGTTTACACTTGAAATCATACAGATTCACACTGGCACAGCATTTCAGTGATGCAGATAAGGTTGCTCATGGGGAATTCTGTGTGGAAATGTTGCATCGGATAGAGGATGACAAGACATTCCTGAACACAATAATCTTCAGTGATGAGTCAGCATTTCTTATCAGTGGCATGATGAACACACACAACTGCAGCATATGGGGCAGCAAAAATAAATGTGCAACCCTGCAACACAATCATGACAGCCCCAAAGTTAATGCGTTTTGTGCTATTAGCAAATTGAAAGTGTTCGCCCCTTTCTTCTTCACAGAGAAAACTCTCACTGGTATTGTGTATCTGGATATACTTGACAGCTGTTGAATTCCATAGATCGATGAAGATGACCAAAATAGGGTGGTTTACTACCAGCAAGACAGTGCACCACCTTATTTCCTGATGGAATTTCGAGGTTTCCTCAATAATTGCTTCCCAGGATGGTGGATGGCCGTGATGGGCTAATCGCATGGCCACCTTGCTTCCCAGACTTTAGACGCCACTGAATTTCTTTCTCTGGGATTGCATTACAGACCAGGTGTATGTTCTTCCCCTAACAAACAATTTAGCTGACCTGAAAATTGAATTTATGCATCTGTAGCACAAGTTATGCCCGATTTGCTGCAACAAGAGTGGGAAGAAATTGATTACCGTTGGCATGTTTGCCACATTACAAATGGCAGTCAGATCAAGCCAAAATGACTTGAAACTTCTATGTTAAACTTACTGGAAAATGACATCTATGTATTCTGTAATTATCTCAATAAATTTCTATATCACACATGGTTATAAAGTTATTTTTGACTCACCTTGTATAAAAAGAAGGGCAGGGTATACAGTCACATGTTTGCTAGCGTCAAAAACCGTAACTGCAGATGTTTATGAGGAACAGGTACTTACAAATGTTCAAAACCTAGATTTAGGCATGGAATCTAGGTATATACCGTGTGATCAAAAAGTCGGTATAAATTTGAAAACTTAATAAACCATGGAATAATATAGATAGAGAGGTAAAAATTGACTCACATGCTTGGAATGACATGGGCTTATATTACAACGAAAAAGTTCACAAAATGTCCGACAGATGGCGCTGGACAGCAATATCTCAGTGACTGCGCATGACAATCGTGTATAAAAAGAAATGTAATGAGAGAGAGAATCAGATGCGCCAGCAGTCGCAGCATGTTGACGTTACCTGAAAAGCCGCTTTTAGTGAAGCTGTATGATCAGAATGGGGAATGTGTTAGTTCAGCATTACGATCCTATCGCCAAAGGAAGGGGATTCAAACGGGTAAAGGTCCATTGACAAATGCAGCTGTGGCGAGAATGATTTTGAAGTTCGAAGCCACGGGTTGTTTAGACAATAGACCCCGTAGTGGCCGACCGAGCACAAGGCGTAATGCTGCTGAGACCGTTCAGGAAGAAACAGAGACTGTAGCGGGTTCGTCTGTGCCCAGGGAAGTCAGCGCTCGTGCAGTCGCACGTCGCACCGGCATTCCATACACTACTGTTTGGTTGGCACTTAGGCGTACCCTCCGATGCTATCCGTACAAAATCCGTCGGCATCGTGAACTGTTACCTGGCGATTTAGTGAAGCAGAAGGCATTTGCAGTGTGGGCATTTCAAAAGATGGCAGAAGATGATGATTGGTTGAGTAATGTGTTGTGGGCCGACGAAGCTCATTTCACGCTCCGAGGGTCTGTCAACGCCCACAACTGCAGAATGTGGGCTACCGAAAATCCTAGAACTGTCGTGGAAACTCCATTGCTCGACGAGAAATCACGGTATGGGTTGGATTTACCACATCTACCATTATTGGGCCTGTTTTCTTCGAAGAAATGCGTGATTCTGGTTTTGTAACCGCTAGCGTGACGGGTGAGAGGTATGCCGATATGTTACAGAATCGCATCATCCCCAGCCTGGCTGAAAAACACCTGCTGGACCATAAGATGTTTATGCAGGATGGCGCTCCACCCCATATTGCTAGACGCGTGAAAGATCTCTTGCGCGCGTCGTTTGGTGACAATCGTGTGCTCAGCTGCCACTTTCGTCACGCTTGGCCTCCCAGGTCCCCAGACTGCAGTCCGTGCGATTATTGGCTTTGGGGTTACCTGAAGTTGCAAGTGTATCGTGATCAACTGACGTCTCTAGGGATGCTGAAAGACAACATCCGACGCCAATGCCTCACCGTAACTCCGGACATGCTTTAGAGTGCTGTTCACAACATTATTCCTCGACTACAGCTATTGCTGAGGAACGATGGTGGACATATTGAGCATTTCCTGTAAAGAACATCATCTTTGCTTTGTCTTACTTTGTTATGCTAATTACTGCTATTCTGATCAGATGAAGCGCCATCTGCCGGTCAGTTTTTGAACTTTTGTATTTTTTGGTTTTAATAAAACCCCATTTCATTCCAAGCATGTGTGTCAATTTATTCAGTTTTCAAATTTATGCTGACTTTTTGATCACCCTGTACTATGATCCCCTGCATATCAGTACCACAGGGACTGTGAATGCAAGGTTAGATGAATTACAGTGCACACAAAGGCATTTAATCAGCCAAGAGAAGGAAGAGACATACATGGAAAACACTAACAGGATAAAAAGAATGCAAGACAGCAAAAAATTGGGGTTGGGAGGGGGAGAGGAGGGAGAGAGACAGTATTGCCAAACACAGTGGTTTGCTGTCAATGTCATTAAATTTATTGATGATGGGAAGGAGAAAGCAACGGCAGTTATGAAAGAGAAGGTGATTGAATGTGAAAGCATGTTAAGCAGGTGAAAGGAGTGTAATTTAAGCAAGGAGAGACACACTGCTCAGAATAGTGAGGTTCAAACATATTTGCCCCTGATGAAGGAGTAAAGTTTACACAGTAAATATTGCACTGATAACAGGGATAAACTTAGTAGGAAGAGTGCAGTTTCTGCAGTATTATGAACATTAAGACAAATATCAACTTTGTGAAACCCTTACAGCTTTCAACACACAGAAATGGTCCTCTGTGAGAGAGACTGTTTTATCTACAGGAGTAAAATGTGTCAGAATAAACGAGTTGTCACATGCGAATGAGGCAACACAGTCTCAGAAAAACCATGCTATAGACTAGGTTTTCAGAAAAAACTGAAGCAGTGGAACCAAACTGGCCTGTGGTGATTTTATTTGTTTACTAGCTATACATCCATGCTTCACAACGGAAGCTAAAGAAGGACCTTTGCATGTGTCATTCAGTAAAAATGAAACCCTCTTAGGATCATTTTGTCAATAAATTACTCTTTCCTAGGCAAGAAGCCAAATATAAATGCAACCGATCAAAAGAAGAACACCAATTTCATTAAGTTTTTAATACACAAAGTGAAATCAGTAAACCCACATATCCTATCCAGAAAAATTCGATGTCAGTTTGTATTTGTAAGCTGAAAAAAGATTGTGGCACTTAATTCTGTCACTGATGTAAACTTCCTAAAATGCTAATGTAACTAACGGCACCATCTATTGGGTCTTTTGCGTACTATGGTGTCACCCTGAAAATTTAAATTACAGTATTTTCCCCCTGGTCCAATTTAGATGAAATAAAGCCTGTGAGCTGCTCCAAGCTATGCTCAAGATACCTGTGAAAACCTCACGAAAATTCGTCTAGCAGCTTTGGATATTAATGTCTTCAGATAGACAGACACAATGGTTTTACATTTTTATTACATATTGGTGTTCATTTATTACTTTTATAACCTCAATGAACCACTTTAGTCAATCATTTAGCTGGTTGTCATCTTTGATAAGTGCATGTTTTATTACTTCTGAACTGCCCATTATCTCTTCATATGTTCTTCCATCTTTTCTCATCTGTAAGTACCCTTTTAACCGCATGTCATTTTTCTACTTTTTGTTTAAATTTAATTTTCTTGTTTTCAGATCCTGAGATTTTCAGTTTTGTTTTGCAGATCATCCATGGTTATTTTTAGTTCTTCCATATCATCTCTAATTTCCTGGAGCCATCCTACTTGTTACTTCACATTCCAGAGTTTTCTATAATAATTCTTGTTTATCTGGTTTCTAGTGTCCTCATGATGTAGCCAAGAAAGAAATCTTATTCTAATGTGTAATACTCTCCAGTTCCCTATACATCACTTCAGTTGCCACTATTCTCCCTGCTCCCCTTTTTGACCTTTTTTAAATGCATGTTACAGCTATTACTCTCTCTACTTTTAGGATTTTGTTGACTGTGTGACTTTAAAAAGACATACACTTGTGTATGTTACCACTGACCTAAACACCGTCTCTTAGTGTTTACTTTCTTGAGGGTATTTTTGTTCTGTCGTTGCAACTACAAAAATCCATGATTTTTTTTTTTTTTTTCCACCAGATGCGTTTTAATTTATTGGGGTAAAGCATCATCATCGGTCTGTAATTAAGTTATTTATGTTCTGATTTGCTTCTAGATCGAGAAACAGTTCGTTAAGAATAAGTCGATTTGTACTTACGGTGATTTTTGGTTGATTTCTCGCTTACATGGGGCAATGCTATTTGCTAACACATTGTTGTTTTCTGTGTTAGACACTCATAATTTTGGTCTAATTTTTAGTTGTTCTGCAGCTCTATGCATTTCTTATGTTTTTCACAACACACTTTTATGCACACCACTGCGTGCTGTGAAAAAAAAAAAAACGACATAAAAATGCACATAGCTGCAGAACAACTAAAAATTAGACCAAAATTGTGAGTGCCTAACACAGAAAAAAGAACAATGTGCTAGCAAATAGCATTTCCCAATGTAAGCAAGAATTCAACCGAAAATCACTGTAAGTACAAATCAACTTATTTTTAACGAACTGTTTCTCAATCTAAAAGCAAATCAGAATGTAGATAACTTAATTACAGATTGATGACGATTTACCTCAATGAAGCGAAATGAGTCTTGTGGGAGGAAAAATTATATATATCATTAATTTCTATAGTTGCAACGACCGAACAAAAATACGCTCAAGAATTACAAAGCAGCTATGGACACTATGACCACACAAATGAAGAACTTGGTGTTTTAATTTTGTTTTGATTAATAGACCACAAAAGTTTTTGATCCTTCACCATTTTAACAGTTCTTTATTGACATGTAAGAAATTTGCTGAAATGTTGTTGGAGAACAACGCATTGACTCGGCTGTCAACCCAACAAGGTTTTATCATCACAGATTTTCTCATCCATTGGTGTGGCGGATGGGCTTGCCTAACAGTGCGACAACTGTCGAATACCAAACTTGTGTGATCATGTGCAATACACAGTACGATCGGTTTAATGTGCATCTCCCATCACAGCTACCACATTGAAATTCGTCTGTCATCTGTAGCCAAACCTATTCAAGTTGTGCCGCCTGTCAACCGAATGCAAGTGTGCAAGCGCCACATCAATGAAGCCATCCGGTTGTGTCACTAAAATGGGGCTTCCACGTTTGCATTCAGTTGACAGCCAGCTGCGATTGGAATAATAATGTCTAACATTGACCAGATCTGTACTTGAGGCACATCTGAAGATGAGAATGGAATCCCTGAAACTGATCACATAATAATAAGAGAGACATTTTATTTATAATTGCATATCATATACAGCTGCATTTCCACCATCTGCTAATCAGTTTTGGCTCTGATGCAGCCAGAAATTTGTCTTTCAACTTCAGTTAACTCGCACTGTACGAGGTGCATTCAAGTTCTAAGGGCTCCGATTTTTTTTCTCCGGACTGGAAAGAGATAGAAACATGCGCATTGTTTTAAAATGAGGCCGCGTTCATTGTCAATACGTCCCAGAGATGGCAGCACTGCATGGCAGATGGAATTTTACTGCCAGTGGCAAGAATGAGAACTGTTTTAAATACTTAAAATGGCGACGTTTTCCTTACTTGAACAGCGTGCAATCATTCGTTTTCTGAATTTGCGTGGTGTGAAACCAATTTAAATTCATCGACAGTTGAAGGAGACATGTGGTGATGGAAATATGGATGTGTCGAAAGCGCGTTAGTGGGTGCGACAGTGAAGGCAGAACATCGTGTGACAACAAACCGAAACAACCTCGGGCTCGCACAAGCTGGTCTGACGACATGATTGAGAAAGTGGAGAGAATTGTTTTGGGGGATCGCTGAATGACTGTTGAACAGATCGCCTCCAGAGTTGGCATTTCTGTGGGTTCTGTGCACGCAATCCTACATGACGACCTGAAAATGCGAAAAGTGTCATCCAGGTGGGTGCCACGAATGCTGACGGACGACCACATGGCAGCCCGTGTGGCATTTGCCAAGCAATGTTGACGCGCAACGACAGCATGAATGGGACTTTCTGTTCGTCGGTTGTGACAATGGATGAGACGTGGATGCCATTTTTCATTCCAGAAACAAAGCGCCAGTCAGCTCAATGGAAGCACACAGATTCACCGCCGCCAAAAAAATTTCGGGTAACCGCCAGTGCTGAAAAAATGATGGTGTCCATGTTCTGGGACAGCGAGGGCGTAATCCTTACCCATTGCATTCCAAAGGGCACTACGGTAACAGGTGCATCCTACGAAAATGTTTTGAAGAACAAATTCCTTCCTGCACTGCAACAAAAACGTCCGGGAAGGGCTACGTGTGTGCTGTTTCACCAAGACAACTCACCTGCACATCGAGCTAACAACAGTTTCTTCGTGATAACAACTTTGAAGTGATTCCTCATGCTACCTACTCACCTGGACCTGGCTCCTAGTGACTTTTGGCTTTTTCCAACAACGAAAGACACTCTCCGTGGCCGCATATTCACCAGCCGTGCTGCTATTGCCTCAGCGATTTTCCAGTGGTCAAAACAGACTCCTAAAGATGCCTTTGCCGCTGCCATGGAATCATGGCGTCAGCGTTGTGAAAAATGTGTACGTCTGCAGGGCGATTATGCCGAGAAGTAATGCCAGTTTCATTGTTTCGGGTAAGTAGTTAATTAGAAAAAAAAAATCGGAGGCCTTAGAACTTGAATGCACCTCGTACTACAACAGGTTGGCTACTCAAACTTAACCCTTTCGTGGGCAAAATTATTCAGCTATTTTTTTTTTAATGAATAGAGAGCAGATAGTAGTTAACAGATAGACATATTTATCATACAGAGTATCAAATTTGCTCCAACTGTGAAAGTGAGGTCACACAACAATGAGGGAAGTATTCTTCCCACCGCCCTTCCTTGGAGTTAAATGACAATTTTCAATATATGTCATATTTATTTGATAAATTTACTTCTCTTGTTACAATGATTGTTCACAATTACTTGCCATGAAATTTTCTGAAACATGGATCTATGCAAAGTGGTACTTGACAACATGTACAAAAACAGCGAGTGCTCTTTTCCACATCTTTGGTACTACAATGACGGCACCTCCAGTAGGTTTCTCCTAAAATTGGTTGATGCTCCCCTACAGCCACATGACGAACATCTTCAGGTACTTTACCCCTTTTTGCCAGAAAGACAGGTTTTTGTCCACGCCTTTTTCGCGATGAGAAGCCAACGATCAATTTTCTGGCTAGATGGATCCTGTATGTGAGCTGATCATGCTGTCCACTTTCTCTTTTACGTATTTTCCACAGGATAAAACTGTTCACTACAGCAATGTCCACCAGGAAATAAAATATTCTGTGCCACCATTTTACAGAACGTCTGCCAATAGCACACCTTTCTCGTATTTAATCAAACTTATCGACGCCACCCATTATTTTGTTGTATTCTGCAACAACTTCAGGACAAGAAATCTCTGTACTAGTACCATCTTTGTTTTTCCTTTTCACTGTGGCTGTTTCTCTTGCCTCATGAATCGAGGACAGGAAAGCGGCTAGACTGTTATCCATCCATTTTACTGCAGAAATGGCTTCTTTTGTTTCAAACTGGAATTCTCCTCGTTCCAATTTTATGTTTTCCTTCATAAATTTGGGTAAATCTTTCCTGTTGGTCTTCACTGTTGCACATCCATACACACCCTTCTTCAAAAATGTTGACATCAATTTCATGGTGGTGAAGAATCTGTCAAATGCAACTACATTATTTTTATTATTTATTTCCTTTGTTAGATCTACTACAACCCTTTTGCCCAATGTCAAGTCACTATCTGTCTATACTTGCCTGTGTAAACATCAAAGTTCATTATATATTCAGTGAGTGGATCTGACAAGCACCACACTTTGTAGCCTTGTTTCACCGGCTTCATTGACATATACTGTTTCATAGACGATCGTCCTTTGAAACGAATCATCGATTCATCCACTGACATAAATGATGAGGGCTCACAATTATTCTTACAGCTTTGCAAAAGCTTTTCAATCAATGGCCGTAATTTATACATTTATCATATTCTGGGTGATTTCTTGGCTTTGCAGTTTCTTTGTTATTACCGTGAACATTCTCTACAATCTTTTTAAATCTTTTACTTGTCATTATATTAGCAATTGGCTCTACTTTTAGTATAGGATCTGAAGTCCAGAAGTTAGAGAGAGCAGGAAGTTTTTGAATTCTCATTACAATAAGACATCCTATGTAAGCTCTCATTTCTTGAGTAGTTGTGTCCACCCAGGTTTTTGATGGATATCTACTACCACGATTTTGTTTTGCATACAAGTTTGTTTTATTTACAATGAGAGAGAAAACATCATCATCATCATCATCATCATCATCAAAGAAATTAGAAAAATAAGTGAGCTCCTGATCATTGGCACTACAGAGAAATTTTTGTTTTCCTTCCATTCGTGTTTCAAAGCTGTTCTTTACATTGTTGAAGTAAGGACTGTCGCCGTTCCATTCTTCTTCACTTTCACTGTCCAACATGTCACTACTGGCAACAGTTGGAAGCACGAATGATTCACTGTCATCTTCATCACCATATATGTCTCGTTCCACAGAACATTCAGTTCATCTGCAGCACCTTCATCTCCTTCAGTTTCTGAATCACATTTATCAGGTAATGAAAATAATACATCGTAAATTTCAACATGTTTGAGATTGGTGAGGTCTAGGGAATGACACATCTGAAAGGAAAGCAACACCACGAAATAGAGAACTGGAGGGTGTAAAAAATACTATGAGAGATTTAACGGAAGCAAGCACTTGGTTTGGTATGGTAAACTTGACATTCTTTAGTAACATAATGATCTGTGCATTATTTCTGAAACCCACTACGTCAAAAATGTCAAATAAATGTGGTAAAATATAGAAATATTCGTTCTAGAGACGTAAAACAATGGGCTACCAAAGAGGCAGTGGGAAGGATACTACAAGTAAAGTCCACAAGTAATGTAAGTAAAACACATTTTACAACAAATAGGGAACACCAAATAATAAGACACCATAGCAAAAATCAAAAGTATTTACCTTATGCTATTGCTTTGAGGAAAAAAAATCACAAAGTGTCACGCTAACAGCTACAGAGCAACACTCGGCTATTCAATGCCTCTGTGCGAAGGTACAGCAAAAATGGCGGGAACTTCCGATTGGAAGTAGTACCATATACTGTTCACTATGTGTTAGCACCATACAGAAGTGGAAACTGTGAATCCCACGGGACTAGGAGCGAGTTCATTGTAGTGGGAAGCATGTTTCCCATGGCTCACGAAAGGGTTTAAAAAAAAAAAAAATTCCACGGGAATTCCAGGTGTGAGGAGAAAATGGTGTTAAGGAGCTCCTGATAAATTAATGGTGAGTGGGGGGGAGGCAGCATACTACCATAATGACTTTTCTTTCTTCTCAGCTGAGCAAGCAGTAACTTAATCACAGCTCTTTTACACATTGATAATTTATAAGGAATAATACTCATATACTTAAAATACTTTGAAACATTACGTATTTTAAACTTTGTGGTTTATAAAACTCAATAAAATTCAGTTTCAATGCTAGGTTAAAAATGCAGAATTCCCTGAGATTTTATGAAATTCTAGAAATTCCTTGATATTTCCAGTTAAACTGTCATTCCCAGAGAATTTCAGGTTTTCCATATGAACTGAAACCCTGCTAGAAGAACCAGTAGAGGTTAAAAGCATTAGGGTGAGATGGAGACTGGAACACATCCGACAAACAAACGAGGAGGTGCACAGAGCTGCCAGCTTGCTCAGCACAGCCGCTCACCTGTTGACCTGGACGGTGCAGGGAGGACACGGCCCCGGGTGGCAGAGCAGTGTACAGCGGTGGGTGCAGCCGTCACCTCCACTATCCACTCTGCCGTGCTGCTCCTCCTGGCCCATCACGGGAGTGCCTCCGCGCGGCTTGCCGCACATCTCTCCGCAGCTGTGCGGCACCTCGTACGGGGTCCATTCGGGGTCGCGCCGCTTCCCGCACCAACAGCGGTACTCCATGGGCACGCGGGGCACCTCGTGCCGGCACGCCGGGCACGGCCAGCCTCCGGAATCTGCTGCCGGGGAGAACAGGAAGTAGTTTTATTCAAGTCGTTCCCTGTATTGTGCTAGTCTTTTGTCTCTACCTGACTGACATGCACCAAAACATAAGAAGGTGCTACGGCACTGCTTGTAACATCTATACATATTATAAATTAAAGCCTTTACCAGAGTTTCTGTTTGTATGTTGTGACTAATATCACGAACCACTTAATGTAGGGAGTCTGATGTGGTTGTCAATAGATAAACTGAATCACGAGGAAGGTTTGTCTGTGTAACTGATGTGCTGAGAACAATAAGATCCTAACGAACAAAGTCATTTATTTTGAGACTGTAGCAGGTACGTGCGCCCCTGACATCTGTTAATCTTATGGTCGATCAGTTTTATTTGTATCTGTTGGCCAATATTGTTTATATGAACATTCGTGGAAAGCTGCATCGTCAATTTTTCGGATATTGATTTCCATATGGGCACAAAGAACAGAACATTGCTTTTTGCTCTCTGCTGCTCGATTGTTATCTAGGGTTGGCAACATAATTTAGTGTTCACATCATGTACATAGTAGTAATACTAGTATTGGAATTGGTTATAATTGTGTATGTGGTACATTTAGTTATGTTCTGATTCCAGTTTCACATTAATTGCAATCTTTACAATTGTCCTAAGACACAAATCTTCCTGGCAGATTGAAATTGTGTGCCGGACCGAGACTCGAACTCGGAACCTTTGCCTTTCGCGAGCAAGTGCTCTACCATCTGAGCTACCCAAGAACGACTCATGACCCACCCTGACAGCTTCCTTTCCTCCAGTACCTTGTCTCCTACCTTTCTAACTTCACAGAAGTTTCATATCAGTGCACACTCCCCTGCAGAGTGAAAATCTCATTCTGGAAACATCCCCCAGGCTGTGTCTAAGCCATGTCTCCGCAATATCCTTTCTTCCAGGGGTGCTAGTTCTGCAAGGTTCACAGGAGAGCTTCTGTGAAGTTTGGAAGGTAGGAGACGAGGTACTGGCGGAACTGAAGCTGTGAGGACGTGTCGTGAGTTGTGTTTGGGTAGCTCAGAGGGTAGAGCACTTTCCGACAAAAGGCAACGGTACAGAGTTCGAGTCTCGGCCCTGCACACAGTTTTAATCTGCCGGGAAGTTTCATATCAGCGCACACTCCTCTGCAGAGTGAAAATTTCATTCTGTCCTAAGACACCTTTGTCATGACATGATATAAATGAAACTTTCTGAACTAACATTACTAATAAACATAATCATAAACATTAATTGACATTTCATAACATACAGTGGGTAAATTATTTTTTCACAGAAAATACAGGATGTTGAAACTTGGTTAAGAAACAGTTTAGACTTACAGTAGGTTGTCTAAAATTTTATTTTCACAAACACAAATTTTTCTGAAAACTGTGTCTGTGCTCTGGTCCCTTATGGTTCTCAGTGCTTCAGTCTATTACTGCTATCCGTACGCCAGGCAAGTTGCCTGGCTATACAACTGCAAATAATACTGAATAACAATAGTTTTAAATATTAATGAATATGTTTATCTGCGGGCAGTCAATCGATATCTAAGGAAACTTAAAAAGTGAAATTTTCCACTGAATTAAGCTAGAGTGGAGGCCTTATGGAACAAACACAACTGTTTTTAAATAGCCAACAAAAAAGGTTGTTTTCAACAGTGTGTTCTTCACATGCCAAAATGTGTCTGTGAAATTTGGATTTTAAATGAATTTTTCAAAGCAAACTTTGATTTGACCAACGACTAGTGTGTAAACAAGGAAATCATGAAAAACAAATATTAGAATTAAGGCACTATGTTCAAACTATGGAAATTGTTCAATTCTAGATACAGGAAAGTTGGATAGAGGTCAACATACTAACCACGGATTTCATTTGAACTATGCAGGTAAATGTTATTTGTGTGAAAAATTAAATCAAAGAAAGGATCCAACAGAAAAGCCTTATTTATAAAAACAGTTCGTTCACAAGTGAAAGTGGTCCAACAGAAACTTTTTTAGAGTAAAACAGCCTTCACCATGTATACATGAAGGTGAAGTACTTGACAACATCATAAATGAAAGTAAACTAACAAAACAGAACAAATTGACGAATTTTTAAGTGTTAGTAGTCCTCATATTTATCTTTTGAATGAACTAGAGTGCAAAATTGAAGAAATGTGTAGCATTAATTTAAGTAATTAAGAAACAATCTGTGTCTGTTACAGGAAACAATAATAAAGGTGGGAGTGTTGGCATTTACGTAAAAAATAATTTTCAGTGCAAAAAAATTGATTGGGTAGATAAACTTGCATGTGAGATGGTTTTTGAAATAGCTGCAATGAGAATAAAGCTTAGAAATAGCAGTTTAATAATAACTACCTTGTACAGATCTGCTAACAGTAACAAGTAAGAATTTTTTCTGTCATTTAGAGGAACTTGTTGACTATCAGCCCCACAAAAAACAGACTATAATAGTAGTGGGCATAGACTCCTGAACTAATAGTATACATTATAATAGATATATTGATATTTTACAGTCCTATAATTACACCCATGTGAGTTTAACGTCAACAAGAATTACATGTGACTCTCAGACATGTATTGACCATGTTATTATGAACTTAAGAAAGGAAGACCTTGTAGTTAGAACTGCTGAGACTCTCATTTTAAATCATAGTGCATTAGTCCTAGAGCTTCTTAAAGACAAAGAAATAGTATCTGATGGGGACCTATTTACCTATAAAAGAAAGCTTGACTATCGTACATTAAAGGAAACCCTGGCACACACAAATTGGCATCATGCAGGCCTATACGAAATAAAAGATATTAATGAAAAGCGGGACGAATTTTATATAACATTAACCTATTGTCTTAATCAAGTATGCCCAGTGGTCAAAATACTAAAGAAAACTGACAGTTCCAGTAATCTCAAACTTCCCCCCAACATGATAAAATTAGAGGAGGATTTATATATTCTTTTTAGAGACTCCCAAACTGCAGTACTTCCAATCTAAATACAAAGCCTGTACAAAAACCTTCAGGGAAGCACTTAAGACATTAAAAGCACAGATGTATGCTGAACAGATGAGGCAATCTAGTAATATTACCAAAACAGAGTGGAGTATAATAAATAAGGAACGAGGAGGGAGCGACAATGCAGTGTGCTATAACAATAGTAAGTGACAATGAAAAATTGCTGAGTGACCCAAAGGAGGTATGCGAGAGATTCATAGACCAGTTTAGTAAGATGAGTAGGGAAGATGTGATCGACCCAACACAGGTTGTAAATCCCAGCAATGTCAGTAATTCAGTCTTTCTGAGGTGTGTTACAGAACTGGAAATCCTGAAAACCACTTCCAAAAAAGCAAATACATCCAGTGGCTGGGATGACAGCTCAGCTAAATATGTGAAAGAATGCAGTAATGAATTAATAAAGCCACTACAGCATTTATTAAACAGCTCTTTCAGTCAGGGTTATTTCCAGTCTTGTTAAAAGTCACTGAAATAACACTGGTGCATAAAAGAGGAATAACTAACAATATACAAAATTATAGGGCTATTTCACTGACATAAATACTAGATAAGCTGATGGAAAGGCTACTTTTTGATCAACTTTTATCATTTTTCTGTAAGTACAATCTATTAAAAAACTGCCAGCATGGTTTCAGGAACGGCCAGTCTACAATAACATCTGTAGCTACATTTTTGCAAGTGGCACTGAATAAATTTGATGATTGAAACAAAGTTATTGGCACCTTTTTGGAGCTTTCCAAGGCTTTTGGCTCTGTAAATCATTCTGTTCTTGTACACAAATTATAAACTAATGGTGTCAGAGGAGCAGCATCAGATTTGTTAATATCCTAGCTTGCTGACAGGAGACAATGTGTAAAACTGCATTATACGACTGGGAGACACACACAAACAGAGAGACACACACAAACAGTAAAATAATCTTATAAAATTCTTAACCGTGGAGTCCCTCAGGGAAGCATTATCGGGCCTTTTTGTTCATTGTGTACATCAATGATATAATAAGTCACAAAATTCAGACCTAGTAAATTATGCTGATGATACCTCATTTATTTATAATATAGTTAGCAGTGCAAAATAATGCAGAGAATATTAGCCTCATCACAGAATATTTCACCAAAAACAAATTGGCACTAAACAAGGACAAGACAATTCTGATGGAGTTTCTGCTAAATTACAAACCAAGACAAGTGGATACAGAGCCAGAGCTATCAGCTGAAACAACTGATAAACATAAATTCCTGGGTATTATAGTAGACGAACTTTTTATATGGAAGGAGCACATCAGATACACGTGTAAAAAGATCTCCTGTAACACCTACCTGCTAAAACGCCCTTCTAACATAATAGCACAACTCGTTCTAAGACAAATCTATTTTGGAATTATATACTCCCACCTGCAATATGGTATTGAGATCTGAGGTGGTGCACCAATGGTATACATGGATAAGGGTTTTAGAGCCCAGAAAAGAGCAATTAGGATAATAGCTAATATTAATAAGCGTCAGTCGCATAGAAACATTTAAGTGTAACATACAAACAGTGTATTCATTATATGTTCTCAGAACTATACTGTTAGTAAAAGAAAATATGAAGCATAGTGTAATCAATAGTGAAATCCACAATTATCCTATAAGAAAATAGAGAGGATTACCACATAACATTTAGTAATAAAAGAACAACAGATCATAATCCATTTTCTGCCGGAAGACATTTTTATAACAGATTGACAAATAACTGAAAATTGTTAAAAGGAAACATATTTAAGACAAAATTAAAGCAAACGTTCATTGATAAATGTTTGTACTTCGTCAAGGATTTTTAATGTTATTGTGTATTTTATCTTTACTTCTAAACTTTTTTTAATGTTGTGTTTGTAAAGTGACTATCTCCACAACTGTTAAGTTACGAGGGCATTTTAGAAAGTAGGGACTGTTCCCGTCTGATGCCACTATGCATGCACCGATTGCGTGTATTTTGGTATGTACGTGCTCGGCAGCTCAGTCGGCATCCATCCGTGACAGTGTGTCTGGTTTTTTCAATATTCGAATTTGAAATGTGTGCTGCAATCAAAAATCCTGCCAGTTGTGATGCGTGGTCTGTGATACTGTTTTTGTTGGCAAAAAACCTAAAACCTACAGAAATTTATCTTGAACTGTGGGAAGTGCACAAAAACAATGATCGAGTGAATGTTCCGCCTGGAAATCGTGCATTCGGTTTAAAAATGGCTGAACCAACATTCATGACTAAAAGAAGAGTGGACGCCCAAGCACTGTGACCGACGATCTTGTCGCTAAAGTTGATGAGAACGACTCGTGAAAACAGTCGCTTCACAATAACGGAGCTTTCGCTTTCTTTTCCACAAGTTTCACGGACTTTGTTGTTTGAAATTGTCACTCAAAAGCTAGGCTACCACAAATTTTGTGCACAATGGCTGCCCAAAATGCTTACAGAGCACCATAAAGAGCAGCGAATGGGGGCAACGTTGACATTTCTGGAGGCCGACCACAAACTAGTGATTCATTACTGGATCGAATCGTAACTGGTAATGAGACTTGGGTGAAACACGCCAATTGTGAGACAAAATTACAGTCCTTGGAGTGGGGCACACAAGATCCCCCCAAAAACCATGAAAATGTTTGCAAACCTAGTCAGCAACGAAGTTGATGGTGACAAGTGTTTTGGGATAGACAAAGTTTGCTTCTTATTGATTTTCTCGAATGTGGAGCAACCATAAATTCTGCCCGGTACTGCCAAACTTTGCACAGCCTTATGAGAGCAGTTCAAAACAAATGCCGAGGAAAGCTGATGTCCAAAATTTTGTTTCTGCATGACAATACCTGACCTCACACGGCAAACCACACTAAAGAACTCTTTAATTTATTCAAATGGAAAATTTCCCCTCATCCGCCCTACAGACTTGATCTTGCACTAAGTGACTTCCACTTGTTTGCCAAGACGAAGAAATGGCTTACAACGCAGCGATTTGATGACGACGTGGAACTCCAGGCGGGCATGACTCACTGGCTGAAGTCTCAGGTGGCAGTACAAAGCTTGTCCACTGCTGTGATAAGTGCCTGAATGTGTTTGGCGACTATGTGGAAACATAGTATGTCAGTCACTCTTTCAGACTTATATAATAAAATGTATTTCTTGGACTTAATGCCAAAACGTTCCCTACTTTCTGAATAGCCCTCTTATTATGGACAAATAAAGCACTTATTATTATTATTTATTTTCTCAGGGAGCCGTAGAAAGTTCTCACTAAGAACAATCAGAAAATAAAAAAAAGACACAAGAGCAATAACAGGAGTGAAGGGTGTTGTGGAAAGGGTCAAGACTTTTAAAATGGAAATTGGTAGGACATATGGCTCAAAGAAATGATGGAGATGGACAAAAGCAAGCACCGAAGTGCAGCTCTAGAGAAAGAAGACAACCACAGGAGTCCGTGCAACCAGTGGGATAAAGAACTGAAGAAAGTCGCAGGCTTCAACTGGAAGGGGACACCAGGAGACAGTGAGGTGTGAGACCGGTGATTGAAACAGAGTTTGTTAGATTGAAATTAAAGAGGCTACGCCTTGGAAAGGTTAAACTGGCTGATCAACAAAAAACAAGTAAATAGTTTTACGTTATTAAAGTATAAAATTATAAAGATAATTTATGGACTTCCTGTATTTCAAAATAAGATGCCGACACATTAACGTGGCAGTCTATTGTGAATGTAAAATGGACGCAGACTTGGACCGCCACAGGAAAAGCAGAGGCACAGTAGCCCTGCCTCCCTCTCGCAAGGCTAATGACAAATAAAAGCTGACACTGTGACAGCAACTGCCGATTCTTCTCAGTGTGATGGGAGTTGTTCTTGAACCGTGTGATGGTCTTCAGATAGCATCTTCGCACTTTCCAAAATAATTAGCATCAGACAATGCAAAAAACGATGTAAAGCAAAGCACAGAAAAATACCCAATGCATTTGGTAATGCTTTGCTAACATTGGGAGTGTCATAAACAAAGCAATGCAGTCCTGACCTCTACTAGTATCTTACACAACCTGCACTTGCCCCAATATGGGTGGGCCTTTTAAAGAAATATTGATGTGTGTGCACTTCAGAATACAATGTAGCTAAAAAAAGATATCTGAAGACTGATCTAGCCCATTTAAAAGCCTTCATTCTTCACTTTTCAACAAACATTTTATTTTTTCCGAGAACATTATATTTCACAACTTATCCATAATCAAAATTTTCGTGTTCCAGAATATTTGTATCAAAAGACACTTTTACAAAAATTCAGTGTCTTAGTTTATTATTTTTGTTTCAAAAAATGCATACAGTCATTAAAATAACCTGTTAGATCATTAATTATTCAAATTTCAGCTGGAAACTTCTTTGTGATCTTTGAGTATCTTCATGCACATTAAACCGCTCTACCATAAAGTAGGGCTAATAATTTTACCATTTTCTAATTATACAGCTTTTAATTAAAAAACTTACTTCAGCAACTACTGATACCTTTTAATTTTCCTGCTTGTTCTATTAACATCCGAAATGAAACAGCTTAGTATTTTACCAAACTGTAATTTTCTATGAAGAGCTGTGCACAAAGCCTGAGCCCATCAGATCCTAGCATTCATTATGTAAAATATGACATACTCGATATCGAGTTAAATTGTATATTTATTTTTTTGTCTGTCCACTTCACAAGTATGTAGTCAGAGGGCCAATATTTACGCGACATTATGTCATTAGAGTACGGAAAATAATCTGGGAAGTTAGTACATTCATTTATTTGTGTTACCACTTAAGAAACTCTGTTAAAACACTTGTAGATTACGTGACACGTCAACTTGTGATATACAAGCATAGACTGCAAACTAATGCACACATGCTTGTAGAACATGAACAAAAACAATTAGGACGATCAGGCAGAAAGTAAAGCACAATTATTAAGCTATGACATCACATTTATTTTCCAATACAGTCACCATCAAGAGTAAGATGTTTCTCCCAATGTGTAACAAGTTTTTCCATTCCGTCACTGAAAAATTTATCTGACTTTTCTCAAATCCAAGACTTCACAGCTGCCTTCATCTCATCGTCTGAGGCGTAATTATAATACTTGCAGTCTCTACTGAGTAGAGGGAAAAATATAGTAAGGCGCAAGATTGGAGGAATAAGAGGGGTGTGGGATCAGCTCTAACTTCACGTTTTACAGAGTCTCTCGAGTTGCGCGTAAGGTGGTGGGCGAGCATTGTTATGTTGCTAGATGATTGGCACCAGATTGCCTCTAACATGACAAACTTTATGTTGTAGATGATGTAC
This sequence comes from Schistocerca americana, assembly GCF_021461395.2. Taxonomy (NCBI): domain Eukaryota; kingdom Metazoa; phylum Arthropoda; class Insecta; order Orthoptera; family Acrididae; genus Schistocerca; species Schistocerca americana. The sequence continues at coordinate 126,405,820 of NC_060129.1, read as the reverse complement.
TGAGAATAGTTTACCATTGCACCTCATGCCATTTAATCAGTCTCATAAATTAGATGACCTTCCCGAAACACGGTCGAAAGGATTTTTTTGCAGATGATTGTGTTTTGCATTTTTTCACCTGAAGAGAAGATGGATGTCAATATACAGTGCTCTCTTTTTTTTCTTTTGTCTCACACTGGTGGACCCACGACTTGTACCCTGTTACAATATTCAAAAGGAAGTTGCCTCCTTTGTTGCAGTAGCGCTGAGAAAGTTGCTTGAAGCATTCCAATGGACACTGTTTGTCACTGTCCTTGGGACTACATTGTACCCAGAATATACAGTACCCTAACTGTTCAATAATGAAACTGACACATTCCTCGGATACTACAATACGGTTCGCAATAAACTTATGGGCGATTCGCCAGTGATTTTAAATCGATTTGTCGACAAGTTAGCGATTTTTATCACCTGTGGCAGTGATCGGATGTATGCTGCACGTTTCATAGATAATTATGACTTTTCCTGGCTTGCAATCACAAAATTTTGTCACCCATCAATTTACAGTAGACCTACCAACAGGATCATCACCACAAACAGCCTTCAAATGACAATGAATCTTACTACGAGTCACTTTTTCAGCAGTTAAAAATTCGATAATAGCATACTGTTTAACTCACACTGACATAGTGCTAGAACACATTTTCATATATCCGTCACTCAAAGCACACCGGATGAACACAACACATTCAAACTGCAGAGCACCCATCACATTTCTCGATGTCATTTACGCTGCATTCTACAAGCACGTATGTGTAACTTTCCACCCTACCCTCTTAATTATTGTTGTTGTGGTCTTCAGTCCCGAGACTGGTTTGCTGCAGCTCTCCATGCTACTCTATTCTGTGCAAGCTTCTTCACCTCCCAGTAACTACTGCAACCTACACCCTTCTGAATCTGCTTAGTGTATTCATCTCTTGGTCTCCCCCTATGATTTTTACCCTCCACACTGCCCTCCAATACTAAATTGGTGATCCCTTGATGCCTCAGAATATGCCCTACCAACCGATCCCTTCTTCGAGTCAAGTTGTGCCACAAACTCCTCTTCTCCCCAATCCTATTCAATACTTCCTCATTAGTTATGTCATCTACCCATCTAACTTCAGCATTCTTCTGTACAACCACATTTCGAAAGCTTCTATTCTCTTCTTGTCTAAACTATTTATTGTCCATGTTTCACTTCCTCACATGGGTACAGTCCATACAAATACTTTCAGAAACCACTTCCTGACACTTAAATCTATACGCGATGTTAAGAAATTTCTCTTCTTCAGAAACGCTCTCCTTGCCATTGCCAGTCTACATTTTATATCCTCTCTACTTCGACCATCATCAGTTATTTTGCTCCCCAAATAGCAAAACTCGTTTTCTACTACAGTGTGTCATTTCCTAAGCTAATTCCCGCAGCATAACCCGATTTAGTTCGACTAGATTCCATTATCCTCATTTTGCTTTTGTTGATGTTCATCTTATATTGTCCTTTCAAGACACGGTCCATTCCGTTCAGCTGCTCTTCCAAGTCCTTCGCTATCTCTGACAGAATTACGTCGTCACTGGCGAACCTCAAAGTTTTTATTTCTTCTCTGTGGGTTTTAATTCCTATTCCAAATTTTTCTTTTGTTTCCTTTAGTGCTTGCTCAATATACAGATTGAATAACATTGGGGAGAGGATACAACCCTGTCTCACTCCCTTCCCAACCACTGTTTCCCTTTCATGCCCCTTGACTCTTGTAACTGCCATCTGGTTTCTGTACAAATTGTAAATAGCCTTTCCCTCCCTGTACTTTACCCCTGCCACCTTTACAATTTGAAAGAGAATATTCCAGTTAACATTGTCTAAAGCTTTCTCTAAATCTACAAATCTAGGGAAATGAGTACATAGAAGGTCTATACAAGAGCGATGTTCTTGAGGACAATATTATAGAAATGGAAGAGAATGTAGATGAAGATGAAATAGGAGATATGATACCGCGTGAAGAGTTTGACAGAGCACGGAAAGACCGAAGTCGAAACAAGGCCCCGGGAGTAGACAACATTCCATCAGAACTACTGACAGCCTTGGGGGAGCCAGTCCTGACAAAACTTTACCATCTGGTGAGCAAGATGTATGATACACGTGGAATACCCTCAGAGTTCAAGAAGAATATAATAATCCCAATCTCAAAGAAAGCAAGTGTTGACCGATGTGAAAATTACCGAACTATCAGTTTAATAAGCCACAGCTGCAAAATACTAACACAAATTCTTTACAGACAAATGGAAAAACTGGTAGAAGCCAACCTTGGGGAAGATCAGTTTGGATTCCGTAGGAATGTTGGAACACGTGAGGCAATACTGACGCTACGACTTATCTTAGAAAATAAATTAAGGAAAGGCAAACCCTCTTAATTAACAGTTCAAATTACTAAATACAAGCTGCTCACTTTAAGTTTAAAGCAATAAAGGCAATGAATGAAACAAGCAAGCTCTGTGTGTGGTGAAATTATGTTGTTATTTACTTTGAAAGATCCTATTACTTAGAGAAAGAAGACTGGGGAAATGGACATTCACAAGTCCTATGAGACCCAGTAACAGGTCAGTAAAGTGACACTATGGTTTACAACGACAGTTGTGAGAACTAACATCGTACCAAAACAGGCTTTTCTGTTATGCTTCCAGCAGAAGCAACAGCGTTGAGAGGGAGTGCAGAGACTGTTCGGGACTACTCTGAAGGTTCCCAGAATGAGATTTTCACCCTGCAGCAGAGTGTGTGCTGATATGAAACTTCCTGGCAGATTAAAACTGTGTGCCGGACTGAGACTCGAACTCTGGACCTTTGCCTTTCACGGGCAAGTACTCTACTATCTACGCTATCCAAGCACGATTCACGCCCCGTCCTCACAGCTTTACTCCCGCCAGTACTTTGTCTCCTATGTTTCAAATTTCAAAGAAGCTCTCCTGCAAACCTAGCACTACTGGAAGAAAGTATTTTGTGGAGACATGACTGAGCCACAGCCAGGGGGATGTTCCCAGAATGAGATTTTCACTCTGCAGCGGAATGTATGCTTATACAAACCTTTCTGGCTGGAGAGCTTCTGTGAAGTTTGGAAGGTAGGAGACGAGGTACTGGCCGAAGTAAAGCTGTGAGGGCAGGGCGGGAGTCATTCTTGGGTAGCTCAGATGGTAGAGCACTTGCCCGCGAAAGGCAAAGGTCCCGAGTTCGAGTCTCGGTCTGGCACAAACTGCCAGGAAGTTTCATACTTTGAAGGTGATCAGATGGAGTCACAAATGACTCTAGTCCAATTTAGGCTCATTCTGAACACCTGTGACACGCATTTTCTGACAACCGATGGGTAATCAATAGTATTCTGAGTGCACTGCTGTAAATGTTGTAACCATTACGAGTATTACACGCGATCGTAGCGAGTTACTTCGTAAATTTTTATTTCATCTGTTACGAGTGTCATAGCTGAGAGTGGTGCTAAGTGAAGAAATCTACACAGGCAGCTGAGAGACACGGTTTGCAGGAGCCACACTTTTTCCAAGTGCAGAGCTCGTGAACTCCCATACTGCTACTGTCACTCTGAAGAGTCAACAATTTGACCTCCGTCCGTGCCTAAACTTGCGCGAACCGGCGCTCTTTGCGGATCAGACTACAACTTTATCTAAATAAAGATCAATTTTATAAATAAAAGTCAGACACTTTTTGAACAGCCACAGTATGTAAGACACTGACCGGTGCGGCCGGAGCGGGCCCAGCGGCGCGTGCAGCCCAGGTGCAGCACGTGGTGGCAGGCTGCGCAGCTCCAGACGGGGTCCCGCGGCCGCAGTCGCTCGCAGCACACCAGGCACTCCAGCGTGCTGCGCATCAGCTGGACCGAGAGCCGCTCGCGGTGCCCCGAGTCCGAGGCCCCATCCTCACCTGCAGACATCAGCGAAACCGACGCTCACCTCGGTACGAGTGTAATACTACGAGTGAAGGATATTTACTTAGCACCTAGATGAGAACATCATTTCCCTTGGTGTTCTGCAGGACATCTGTCTGGGAGGTGGACAGGGAGTTCTACATCTGCTTATGATGAGAATACCACTTTATTCTGACATACAAGGGTAAGTCAATTATTATCCGCTATGCAGTTATAAAATTTTATTGTAAGCAAATAGGAAACTTACAGGAACATCATTTTTCGACATAGTCTCCTTGCGTTTCAACGCACTTGGTCCATGTTTTACAAGCTTCCCGATGCCCTTATAAAAGGAGGTTCTCGGTTGAGCTACGAGCCAGGAATGCACCGCTTCTCTTACTGCTTCGACCGAGACAAATCGATGGCCCCTTAATGCCTGTTTGAGTGGACCAAACGGGCGATAGTCAGAAGGGACAAGATCGGGACTATACGGATGATGATCCAGTACTTCAAATTTGAGAGTTTCTGGAGCATTATGGCAGTGTGGGCAGCAGTATACGGACGGGCATTGTCATTCAATAAACACAACACATTCTGACAACAATCCTTGGCGACTGCTTCGAATTGCAGCTCTATTCTGGCAGTAAGCATTTCATTGCAACGTACACTGTTTATTGTTGTGCCTCTTTCCCCATAATGTTCCAGTACTGGACCTTGTGCATCCCAAAAAACCGTAAGCATCAGTTTTCCTGCGGACGGTTGGTTCTTGAACTTTTTCTCGCACGGCAAATTTGGAGGTTTCCATTCCGTACTGTGGCTTTCACTCTCCGGCTCGTAATGATGGATCCATGTTTCGTCACCAGTAATGATCCTGTCTAAGAAGTTGTCCCCTTTGTTACCATAGTGATCCAAATGTTTTTTGCAGATGTCCAAGTGCGTTTGTTTATGCAACTGCGTGAGTTGTTTTGGGACCGATCTTGCACAAACTTTATGAATCCCAATTCTGTGGTGCATGAATTTGTAGGCAGAACCATGACCACGTGCCACTTTGTCAATAGTTAATCATCTGTCTAAGAGGATCATTTCACATGAATGCTCAATGGTTTCTTCATCTGTGGTGGTAAACGGTCGTCCTGCTCCTTCGTCGTGCGTAACACTTGTGCGACCATTCAGAAATTTTTCAATCCATTCGTAGACACTACGTTGAGGCAAAACACTGTTCCTGTACTGTACCCAAAGTTTTCAATGAATTTTGGCCCAATACACCTTCCGAATACAAAAAAACGGACCACTGAACGTTGCTCTTCTTTGGTGCAAATAGACAGCCATGATTAACAGCATGGCAGCGATAACTAAACTAACCTAGTAGCTTCAAAATTGTGAAGATATAACAACAAATAAACAAAGCATGTATCATCACCATAAAACAACAGTACTACTAAAATAAGCAAAAATATACCTAAATTGCGGATAATAATTGACTTACCCTCATATATTAAGCCATTGTTGAATATTGTGATTTATTTGAAAACTAAAAATTCAAAGATTTTAATTTTTTTTTTTTTCGATTTTAAAAAGAAAATCTATCAGTCTCAAACTTTTGACATTTGATATAAATCGAAGTCCGACGCTTCAACTGAAAACTTTATGATCACTGCCCACTGAGACACTGGATGCCACCTGGTGGCACTGTGGGCAGGTGACGCGGTGACAAAAGTATGTAAGGAGGACAGTGAAACTACCAGTACGTGCTAAATGGTTAGATGTCCACGACTCTTCATAGAACGTGGGGTTCAGAGGCTTGTCTGTTATGTAAAGTGGAACAGATGGTGACCTGTGACATCTCTGCCGAAAGAGCACAATGTTGGTGCACACAGAAGCATTTCGGGGCACTCCGTTCATCGTACATTGCTGAACACGGAGCTCTGCGGTGGACTACCCCTAAGTGTTCACAGGTCGATCCAACGACATTGTCAGTTACGATTACAGTGATCGTGCAAATGTCTGGATTTGACCACCAATCAACGGAAACATGTCTACTCTTCGGATGAATCATATTTTTGCTACACAAGGTCGATGGTTGTCTCCACAAATGCTGTCATCGAAGTGAACAGTGGCCTGAAACATGCAGCGTGCCACGGATACAGGCCGGTGGGAACAGTATTAAATGCTATTCTCCTGCACTTGCATGAGACCTGTGGTAGTAATCGATGACAAGCAGACAGCTGTGAATCCTGTTGTAGGAATATCCGCAACTAAGCACTATACCAGAGGTCGAAAATATCACAACAGTGTAAGGTTCTCTTATTTGGAACACGACCAATTTCAGGCCCTTATATGACCATCTTTAGGTGTCGTACTGAAAACAGATTGCTATTTTCAGTACAACACCTGAAGATGAACCTAACAACCGTAGCAGTATTTTCAACATTTGGCATCCTACAGTGTTCTGAGGAGAATTATAGTGAACTCATGTTGATGTCTCAGTGAATAAATTCACCTGACGTAAATTCTACAGAGCCCATATAGGTTGCCACCATCACGTATGCAGATCAGCAGCCTGTTATTTATGTGAATTACATGACCTGTGCATAGACATCCAATGTCACATACGAGGGCAGTTCAATAAGTAATGCAACACATTTTTTTTCTGAAACAGGGGTTGTTTTATTCAGCATTGAAGTACACCAGGTTATTCCCCAATCTTTTAGCTACACAACACTATTTTTCAACGTAATCTCCATTCAATGCTACGGCCTTACGCCACCTTGAAATGAGGGCCTGTATGCCTGCACGGTACCATTCCACTGGTCAATGTCGGAGCCAACGTCGTACTGCATCAATAACTTCTTCATCATCTGCGTAGTGCCTCCCACGGATTGCGTCCTTCATTGGGCCAAACATATGGAAATCCGACGGTGCGAGATCGGGGCTGTAGGGTGCGTGAGCAAGAACAGTCCACTGAAGTTTTGTGAGCTCCTCTCGGGTGCGAAGACTTGTGTGAGGTCTTGCATTGTCATGAAGAAGGAGAAGTTCGTTCAGATTTTTGTGCCTACCAACACGCTGAAGTCGTTTCTTCAATTTCTGAAGAGTAGCACAATACACTTCAGAGTTGATCGTTTGACCACGGGGAAGGACATCGAACAGAATAACCCCTTCAGCGTCCCAGAAGACTGTAACCATGACTTTACCGGCTGAGGGTATGGCTTTAAACTTTTTATTGGTAGGGGAGTGGGTGTGGCGCCACTCCATTGATTGCCGTTTTGCTTCAGATTCGAAGTGATGAACCCATGTTTCATCGCCTGTAACAATCTTTGACAAGAAATTGTCACCCTCAGCCACATGACGAGCAAGCAATTCCGCACAGATGGTTCTCCTTTGCTCTTTATGGTCTTCGGTTACACAACAAGGAACCCAGCGGGAACAAACCTTTGAATATCCCAACTGGTGAACAATTGTGACAGCACTACCAACAGAGATGTCAAGTTGAGCACTGAGTTGTTTGATGGTGATCCGTCGATCATCTCGAACGAGTGTGTTCGCACGCTCCGCCATTGCAGGAGTCACAGCTGTGCACGGCCGGCCCGCACGCGGGAGATCAGACAGTCTTGCTTGACCTTGCGGCGATGATGACACACGCTTTGCCCAACGACTCACCGTGCTTTTGTCCACTGCCAGATCACCGTAGACATTCTGCAAGCGCCTATGAATATCTGAGATGCCCTGGTTTTCCGCCAAAAGAAACTCGATCACTGCCCGTTGTTTGCAACGCACATCCGTTACAGACGCCATTTTAACAGCTCCGTACAGCGCTGCCACCTGTCGGAAGTCAATGAAACTATACGAGACGAAGCGGGAATGTTTGAATATATTCCACAAGAAATTTCCGGTTTTTTCAACCAAAATTGGCCGAGAAAAAAAAAAAATGTGTTGCATTACTTATTGAACTGCCCTCGTACTTCCACAAACTATTGGATTCTTGATACAGAGAAAAATGAGCTATTAAGCTGGTGGTCATAATGTTTTGGCTCATCAGTATATGTCTTTACTGCAATAGGCCTATTTTGGATACAGCTGCGAATGTCAAGCTACGTGTGAATAACACACAGAATTTTGTCATTATTTGCTAAAATTTTTAGCAGTTACATGTTATGGCTATTTGGTGTGTGTGTGTGTGTATACATTGGTACTTATGTGTAGTTATTCTTGGTAGGTACTGCTGTCTGTTAAATTGCTGTCTATGAATTTGTGATCTACACTACTGGCCATTAAAATTGCTACACCAAGAAGAAATGCAGATGATAAACGGGGATTCATTGGACAAATATATTATACTAGAACTGACATGTGACTACATTTTCACCCAATTTGGGTGCATAGATCCTGAGAAATCGGTACCCAGAACAACCACCTCTGGCCGTAATAACGGCCTTGATACGCCTGGGCATCGAGTCAGAGCTCGGATGGCGTGTACAGGTACAACTGCCCATGTAGCTTCAAGACGATACCACAGTTCATCAAGAGTACTGACTGGCGTATTGTGACGAGCCAGTTGCTCGGCCACCATTGACCAGACGTTTTCAATTGGTGAGAGATGTGGAGAATATGCTGGCCAGGGCAGCAGTCTAACATTTTCTGTATCCAGAAAGGCCCGTACAGGACCTGCAACATGCGGTCGTGCATTATCCTGCTCAAATGTAGGGTTTCACAGGAAACGAATGAAGAGTAGAGCCACGGGTCATAACGCATCTGAAATGTAACGTCCACTGTTCAAAGTGCCGTCAATGCGAACAAGAGGTGACCGAGATGTGTAACCGATAGCACTCCATAACATCACGCTGGGTGATAGACCAGTATGGCGATGACGAAATCACGCTTCCAATGTGCGTCCACCGCGATGTTGCCAAACACGGATGCGACCATAATGATGCTGTAAACAGAACCTGGATTCATCCCAAAACACAACGTTTTGCCATTCGTGCACCCAGGTTCGTCGTCAAGTACACCATCGCAGGCGCTCCTGTCTGTGATGCAGCGCCAAGGGTAACCACAGCCATGGTCTTCTAGCTGATAATCCGTGCTGCTGCAAACGTCATCGAATTGTTCGTGCAGATGGTTGTCGTCTTGCAAACGTCCCCATCTGTTGACTCAGTGATCGAGACGTGGCTGCACGATCCGTTACAGCCGTGCGGATAAGATGCCTGTCATAACAACTGCTATTGATACGAGGCCGTTGGGATCCAGCAGGGCGTTCCGTATTACCCTCCTGAACCCACCAATTCCATATTCTGCTGACAGTTATTGGATCTCGACCAACGCGAGCAGCAATGTCGCAATACGACAAACCACAATTGCAATAGGCTACAATCCGACCTGTATCAAAGTCGGAAACGTGATGGTACGCATTTGTCCTCCTTACACGAGGCATCACAACAACAATTCAACATTTCACCAGGCAACGCCGGTCAACTGCTGTTTGTGTGTGAGAAATCGGCTGGAAACTTTCCTCATGTCAGCACGTTGTAGGTGTCGCCACCGGCGCCAGCCTTGTGTGAATGCTCTGAAAAGCTTATCATTTGCAAATCATAGAATCTTCTTCCTCTCAGTTAAATTTCGCATCTGTAGCACGTCATCTTCATGGTGCAGCAATTTTAATGGCCAGTGGTGTATGTTTGTGACAGCTTGTTGGTCCTTTTCAACATCAGTAGATGCTGTCCAACGTATTTGAGTTTATATGTTGATGAATTTCTAAGAGCATATTTGGCAGTTGCACAGTGATGCTGTGTCATTACAAATTTGCTTTACGTAGTCTATGAACTTAGTTGATTAATCGTTTAATCTTTGCTGCTAATTTTATCTTTGACTGTGAAATTTTATTGAAATCTTGTATTACAATAAAGGATTAAACAGACATTTCTTGGTCAAAGATAAAATTAGCAGCAAAGATTAAATGATTAATCAACTAACTTCACACACTTGTGCAACTTTGTAACCATACAGCATCGCTGGTGCAACTGTCAAATACGCTGCCGTAAATTCGTTAACATAAGCTGAAATATTAGACTGGTGAATAAGTTCATAGCGTTCTTCTTTTGCAAGGTATTCTGGTTGCTATGGGCTTATTTATCGATTGTCCTGTTTTATTTGTAGTTCACTGTTGCTATTTGAGTTAACATATTGTCATTTGAGAATACTGAGTGGAGCTGTGGATGCTAGAAAATGGAGTACTAAGTGCAGAAATTTGAATATTTTCCTTCACAGTCTTCTGTTCCAGTTCAACCGGGGGTGACAGCAGCACAGGTAGCCAGAAACATTTGTGTTATGTATGGGGATAATGCCACTGGACAGAGCATGGCACGATTTTTTTTTTTTTTAAGGAGGATAATTTTGTCATTACTGTCTCTCCCTGTTCAGGAGGAACTTCGGGTGTTTGATGAACGTTTAATTGCATTAATCCACAATGATTCATGTCTTTTGTAACGGGACTTTGAATTTCGCTGACACTCGTTCCCTCAGACATAAATTATACCGTCGCAGCGGTATGAGCGCTCGACGGCAGAGAAAATACTAAAATTGTAACTTTTTTTTTTCTTATCTGTTTCTCTTGTCTCTCAAGAGCGGAAGCTTAATGCTGACGTAAAAAAACTTATTAGCTAGTCTTGATCTGATTTTAATGTGTAGACATATTGAGGAAGTTATGAAATTTGGAGGAGGGAAGCATTTAATATCAAGACGGTTTTGTGTACATTAGAAATTCCTGGACAATGAAACTTATTGCAAGATTTCAGAGCAGACTTTTCATGCAGAAATGAAGTAGGAGATTTTTGAAGACCTGGACGCTGCACGAAAAAAGAAGACATGTTAACATGGTAAAGAATGAACTCTTATCTACACAATTTCCCCCTGTCAGTTACATTTCGTTATTCTCTGTTCCTTTCAAATACTTTTTGTAGTGGAAATTGGTTTGACTTTTGCTCAGAAACGCCACAAGGACCACCCCAACAATAGCTTTTCCGAATCACGAAGTCCGTTAGCTTTTCTGTAATACGAAGTCCGATTTGCATTTTATTCTTTCCCTTTTTCACGGTCATTTACGATTTCAAAACACCTTTTTATTCACCATTTCTTCCCACATTTTTTACCTTTTCTATTCTTTTCTTCACTTTTTCTTTTTTATTAACCACTACACTTTGTACTCAAGAACTGGCAAATGTAATGAACTGTGATCATTACACCATTGTGCGACAACTGCATGCAACGGGGAAAGTTATAAAGATTGGGTGTATGGTCTAAGTCAAAATCACAAAAATCAGCAGGTGGCCATATGCACATCTCTGCTTGCTCCTCAGCAGTTGGCTCGTGAACAGCACTGACCATTCCTATCCAGGTATCATTACTGGTGATGGGGAACGGTGTCTTTATGCTAATGTAAGGAAAAGAAAGGAATGGTTGAGTGGAAACAAAGCAACTCTCTGTACATAGCCCTGCGTGCATCCACAGAAGATGAAAGTTATGCATCTTGTTGAACAGGGCTGGTGTGATATATATCTCCAAGATGTAATCTTCGCTGCTGAAATTTATCATCAAAAACCGAAACACCACGCAGCCAGATAGACGTGGCAGAATTATGCTGTTGGCTTTACCATTGTGGAACACTGGTCCTTGCTACTACGTAAATTGGGCTACCGTGTGCTCTCTCACATTCACACTACTGTAAGACCATGTGAGGGCATGTATTTGCACACACAATTTATGCTGCAAATGCCACCACATATGACACCAGAGCAAGGTATAATCAAGTGGGGCTTGATACTATCACAGAGTTATTTTGAGTAATTATCTGTACGATGATTTTATTCTGGAACAGCTACTGCTGGTAGTTAGTTTGGATGATACTTCAAAGGTCCCTGGGAGTTGGAGAGTGACAGTGAGGGGCTGAGGTAGCATTTACAGACAGGCTGACTCATATCGTAATATCCTGGATTTGGGCCAGCCACTGTGGAACCGTGACCGAAGACCTCCAACTATGGACCTTACCGTATTTATTCGAATCTAAGCCGCACTCGAATCTAACCCGCACCTGAAAAATGAGATTCGAAATCAAGGAAAAAAAAATTTCCCGAATCTAAGCCGCTCCTGAAATTTGAGACTCGAAATTCAAGATGAGAGAAAAGTTTTAGATCACCCCTCCAAATCGAAAAACAGTTGGTCCATTGTAACATGAAACACAATTGAGGTCGAATGGATGAAGATACAGCTACAGTAGTTTGGTTCGAGTCGTAAGCTTAACAGTTAAGCTTTACCAGGTAGCCATTGTGTCAGGCGCTCCGACCGTATTTATACGGGTACCCTTCCTTTTTCGCGTGCTTCGTCTGGTTTGAATCGATTGCTTATTTTGCTTTGATCTGGTGAGTGCCGTTCTCTTTGTTATAGGTATTTATGTCACTCTAAGCTGAAAATGCATTATCGTATGATAATGCGTGTTTACGACCTGTCGCCGCTCGCGGCATGGCTTGCTTTTGTGCGCGCTACCGCGGCTTACAATTAAAAAGAAAAGAAAAATAGAGAGGAATTGTCTAATAAGCGAAACAATGGCGAGAGTCTGCTATTTGTTGTTACTTAAACTGCTGCTTTCTTTGATAATGATCAACAAGAACCAAATAATAGACTGCATACAATAGAAGGTGTTCTGAACGTGAGTTTAGCGAAAATTTTTCTCCGTTTGAAAATCTTTGCAGACAACTCCTCAGTACATTACATTCTGCACAGAAATTAGGGTCATCTTAGATTTAAAAATCTAGTCAGTTGTCGTGCTTAGATTCTGACTGTATCACTATTCAGCATAAGAATAATACGAATATAAACATGACATGATATGTATATTCTTCCGCGTTTGCTGTTCTAGTTTCGTAGTTTATTAGGCAGACAGGATTTAAATGAAAAAGCAGCAAACACGAAAGAATACATGGCATAATGTTAACATTCTTCTACCTTTTCTTTTAATTTATTTACTGACACAAAGGTTTTGGCGCCAATATTTATCTTTGTGCCTGCAAAGCATGCCTGTGCAGCGCGTCATATATTTGACGGCAGAAGTTAGTTGTGGCGACATCTACCGACATTTTTCAGAACTTCCACTTACTTTGCACTCGATTCTAAGCAGCAGAAGTTTTATTATTTTTTTAATTACAAAAACCGGAAAAAAAAGTGCAGCTTAGATTTGAGTAAATACGGTACATTCAGAGAATATAATTTAATGACATATATACTCTATGGAACAGGCTCGTGTAGAAAAAGAGTCAACAATACTCAAGTTATCATATTTGTGCGAGTGTAGGCGGGTTCCTAAATTTCGGCCGGAAAAGTCATGGTGCAGCCTATAACGGAGATCTTTTCCCATCGGATCATAAATTGTCAATTTCAAAATGACATGTACACATCTTGGCGGTTCAACTTAATGTCATTACAAATCACTGCAGCATAATGTCAGAATCTCTTATAATAAAACCAGCTGGGAAGCTTTCTGCCTCGGGGACAGTTTTACAATTAAAAACCACATTCAGTGGAAATTTTTGTTCGTCAGCTGTAATACTCAACAGTACCGTGCAGTGCTGCTTTGCACACAATGTACCCCTACATTATCTTGCAGTTCTTCTGTGCTTGCTATGAAAATAGGACAAGGAATTCAGCCTTTGCAAGACACCTTTTTCTGTTTTGTTTCACCAAGACATGTTTCAACACTTTTTGTGCTATCTTCAGTGGGTTATTTCGTATCTTCTATGTAAAACTGTTGTTACATATTAACATTTAGCAAAACTTTTGGTACATAATATTTAGAATTGTGAATGAATAATTGTTGTAAAATATTATACATCATTTGTTCATAGTTCACAGTTTAGGTATGTATGCACTGTGTGCTGTTTATAACATCATGTCAAAGTCCTATTTATAGCTTAATTGGCAAATAGAGTGGAAGTACGCATTAGTTTACATACCTTACCTTGGGCATTGATGTTGGTATATGGTATATGCCCATTTGATTCTTGAATTAATGGGTTTTCTCTTTGACAGACGCTCATGAAAGCATGTGTGTCTACGTTGCTGCACGTTGTCAATTGAGTCGTCATATCTTATAAATGATTCTATATAACTAATCAAGGTTTTTTTGCAATTGATAGCATGAAATGAGGCACATAATTATGGTGTATGATAAAACTTGGAAACTTTTTTATTCTCGAAAGTACGGAAGTAACATGTCCACAGCAGTGAGAAGTCGGCAGCTCAGAACACATACAGATGTCCATATCACTGTAGGAAAACACAAGCGGTGCACGTATACACATCCACGGCACCTGGGAAATAGCACAGCAGGACGTGTATCTCCCCTCCCCCCCCCCCCCCTCCACACACACACACACACACACACACACACACACACACACACACACACACACACACACACACACACACACACACACAGGCGCGCGCGCAGAGCAGAGCAGAGCAGAGCAGAGCAGTGAAAGCATTAGTAACCTCGAGTTGTATGAAGACTTGGGTCTCCTTTTTGTGGTCTGGAGTAAACTTACGTCTTAAGGTCTGTAACTGAATGTGAAGCAAAGTTTGCTACAAGGGCTGTGCCAAACGTTGAGTTATTGATAGTAATAATTTCACAGGCCGTAGAAAGGTACTCAGGTTGGAGTCTGTCGAAGAGAGATTTGTTGAAACATTTGCTCTTACACTGAAGTCCCTCAATGATCAGTCGTATCCCAGAGGCTCACCTCGGTAGGGCTGGTGGGCGCGGTTCCGTGGGCTGCCCATGCTGCGGTTTCCACCGCTGTCGGCTGGCTGCCCCCTCCTACTCCGGCTGTCTTCTTCAGGTTGTCTATCAGCTGGCACCTGCATAACAACATCTTATGACACAATGTAAACCTTTGTCAATGGCTCCATAGAAGCACATGCAGTTATTTATTTTTTAAAAAAGAAGGCAGAAACTACACACAAATGTATTTGGTAAGCTGTTTCCTGTTGTCATTTCCCCAAATGTCGGTAGGAGTCAAATATTTTTGAACAAAACGTATTTCCGCCATCAGCAGAACAGTTGTACACACATTCCCTACCGATATCGAGTATTGCCGGTACAATCATCTTCACAGGAGAAAAACAGTGTACATCAATGGATCAAAAATACATTTATGTCATATATACCCAACCAAATGTAGAAGAAACATCACTGCCGTATTACACTGGTCAGTCAGAAATTATGACCACCAATGACCTACTATTGATATAAACCCATCCAGGCGACAGCAGCATCACCTAGTCAATGACCCATGCATGACAGTCGAAGAAGGGGGGGGGACAGTCGAAGAAGGGGGGGGGACAGTCGAAGAAGGGGGGGGACAGTCGAAGAAGGGGGGGGACAGTCGAAGAAGGGGGGGGACAGTCGAAGAAGGGGGGGGGACAGTCGAAGAAGGGGGGGGACAGTCGAAGAAGGGGGGGGACAGTCGAAGAAGGGGGGGGGGCAGTCGAAGAAGGGGGGGGGACAGTCGGCAGTCGAAGAAGGGGGGGGACAGTCGGCAGTCGAAGAAGGGGGGGGACAGTCGGCAGTCGAAGAAGGGCGGGGGGGACAGTCGGCAGTCGAAAAAGGGGGGGGGGGACAGTCGGCAGTCGAAAAAGGGGGGGGGGACAGTCGGCAGTCGAAAAAGGGGGGGGGGGACAGTCGGCAGTCGAAGAAGGGGGGGGGACAGTCGGCAGTCGAAGAAGGGGGGGGGGGACAGTCGGCAGTCGAAGAAGGGGGGGGGACAGTCGGCAGTCGAAGAAGGGGGGGGGACAGTCGGCAGTCGAAGAAGGGGGGGGGACAGTCGGCAGTCGAAGAAGGGGAGGGACAGTCGGCAGTCGAAGAAGGGGGGGGGGACAGTCGGCAGTCGAAGAAGGGGGGGGGACAGTCGGCAGTCGGAGAAGGGGGGGGGACAGTCGGCAGTCGAAGAAGGGGGGGGGGGACAGTCGGCAGTCGAAGAAACGGTGTGAGGACAGTCGAAGAAACGGGGTGGGGACAGTCGAAGAAACGGGGTGGGGACAGTCGAAGAAACGGGGTGGGGACAGTCGAAGAAACGGGGGGGGGGGGGACAGTCGAAGAAACGGGGGGGGGGAGACAGTGGAAGAAACGGGGGGGGGAGACAGTGGAAGAAACGGGGGGGGGACAGACGAAGAAACGGGGGGGGGGACAGACGAAGAAACGGGGGGGGGACAGACGAAGAAACGGGGGGGGGCAGACGAAGAAACGGGGGGGGGGACAGACGAAGAAACGGGGGGGGGGTGGCAGACGAAGAAACGGGGGGGGACAGACGAAGAAACGGGGGGGGGGACAGACGAAGAAACGGGGGGGGGGCAGACGAAGAAACGGGGGGGGGCAGACGAAGAAACGGGGGGGGGGCAGACGAAGAAACGGGGGGGGCAGTTGAAGAAACGGGGGGTGGGGTGGGGACAGTCGAAGAAACGTGGGGGGGTGGGGACACAGTCGAAGAAACGGGGGGGTGGGGGGACACAGTCGAAGAAACGGGGGGGTGGGGGGACACAGTCGAAGAAGTGGGGGTGGACACAGTCGAAGAAGTGGGGGTGGACACAGTCGAAGAAGTGGGGGTGGACACAGTCGAAGAAGTGGGGGTGGACACAGTCGAAGAAGTGGGGGGTGGGGACACAGTCGAAGAAGTGGGGGGGGGGAGACAGTCGAAGAAGTGGGGGGGGGGGAGACAGTCGAAGAAGTGGGGGGTGGGGGACAGTCGAAGAATGGGGGGGGGGACAGTCGAAGAAGTGGGGGGGGACAGTCGAAGAAGTGGGGGGGGGGGACAGTCGGAGAAGTGGGGGGGGGACAGTCGGAGAAGTGGGGGGGGGGACAGTCGGAGAAGTGGGGGGGGGGGACAGTCGGAGAAGTGGGGGGGGGTGACAGTCGAAGAAGTGGGGGGGGGGGACAGTCGAAGAAGTGGGGGGGGGGGGACAGTCGAAGAAGTGGGGTGGGGGGACAGTCGAAGAAGTGGGGGGGGGGAGACAGTCGAAGAAGTGGGGGGGGGACAGTCGAAGAAGTGGGGGGGACAGTCGAAGAAGTGGGGGGGGGGGACAGTCGAAGAAGTGGGGGGGGGAGCAGTCGAAGAAGTGGGGGGGGGGAGCAGTCGAAGAAGTGGGGGGGGGGGAGCAGTCGAGGGAAACGAGGGGGCGGTGGGCAGTTGAGGGAAACGTGACGGCGGGGTGGGGGGGGGGGGGGAGTCGAGGGGTACGTCAGGGGGGTGGGGGGAGTCGAGGGATACGTGACGAGGGGGGGGGGTGTCGAGCGATACGTCACGGGGGGGGGTGGGGGGGTGTTCAGCGATACGTGACGGGAGGGCGGGATACGTGATGGGAAGGCGGGAGTCGAGGGATACGTGACGGGAGGGCGGGAGTCGAGGGATACGTGACGGGAGGGCGGGAGTCGAGGGATACGTGACGGGAGGGCGGGAGTCGAGGGATACGTGACGGGAGGGCGGGAGTCGAGGGATACGTGACGGGAGGGCGGGAGTCGAGGGATACGTGACGGGAGGGCGGGAGTCGAGTCGAGGGATACGTGACGGGAGGGCGGGAGTCGAGTCGAGGGATACGTGACGGGAGGGCGGGAGTCGAGTCGAGGGATACGTGACGGGAGGGCGGGAGTCGAGTCGAGGGATACGTGACGGGAGGGCGGGAGTTGAGTCGAGGGATACGTGACGGGAGGGCGGGAGTCGAGTCGAGGTATACGTGACGGGAGGGCGGGAGTCGAGTCGAGGGATACGTGACGGGAGGGCGGGAGTCGAGGGATACGTGACGGGAGGGCGGGAGTCGTGGGAAATGGGTGGGGGGGGGGGGGGGTCGAGGGATGCGGGTGGGGGGGTGTCGAGGGGAACGGGAGGGTGGGGGTCGAGGGGAACGGAGAGAGGAGCAGGTGATGCACACAGAGAGGGAGGAGGAAGAGGAGGAGACGGACAAAGAGAGGGTCAGGAGTTTAGAATGTACATCCAATTTGTATATTATTTACCAATTGCGAAGCGTTGCTAGGTTCACTAGTAAAATACAAAGAAAAATAGACAAACAGCATCTAAGAATATAGTACTCTCATTTATCATGAATACTGTACAGGACATGAGTGTAACATATCCTGTAACATTAAGTTTACCACTGATGCCAGCAGGGTCTTCCAGGAAGCACAGCAAATGCATCACCTCTGTGTGAGCCACAGGCTGGCAATGTTCGAAATGTAGCCTTATTCCCCATTAACCATTTGAGTGCAATCATGGCACACAGTACTGGTCATGATGTATTTTTTATTTATGTGACAATGGAAGTTGCATCCTTCATTAATTAACAGTGTTTCAGACAAAACTGTATTTCATCAAAAATACAGGATGTTTGACTATTATAAATACAAGCGAGAGGGGCAATAGAAGACACTGAAACAAGCGAATAATCCTAATATAGATTTGGAAAGCAATAGTTTCCCTGATATGACATATCACACCTGACAAGGTTCCTAATGGTGTGATCCGCATTTTGAAACAATCTATACGATGATGGAGACAAGATCCCACATACAGCACACTGCAGCGATTTGCCCTGGTGGCTTCCCCTTTGCAGATAATTGGTAAAAAAATTTTTAAAAATATTTGAATTTTGTGTGACACTCAATAGTGTTAAATAAGTTGCATTATATAGTCTGGTTGCATGGTGTAATTGATAGGAAATAGCTTCACATTCAGGAGGTTGCGAGTTTGAATCTCATCAGCTGTATTAAATTTTTATTTTTTTAAAAATCTTCATCAAAATAATTTTGATCGATATTTTTATTCAATTAACTGGTTGAAATGTATTTTTTTGTTTCTATTCCTTTATGACAATTTTAAACACCAAATGAACCCTTTCATTTGTGAATATGAATTTCATTATATTTAAGTATTATAATATTCAATTATATGAAAATTTCGATATGTCATTTAAAAAAACAAAAGATGAAATAATCTATTTACATTTGTGCAATGGAGTGAAAAATGTAGTTTTGTTACCGGATGTGGATTGTTTATGGTAAATACCATAGAAACATTTAAAACACAACCTAAATATCTATTGTACTATGGACAAAAAAATGCAGATGAAAATTTTATCGAAAGACAGGTTTACAAATAAAACGAAATTCAAACATAATGAGAATTAGATATTACAATAATGTAGATGAAAAACAGGGTCATAAAACAAAATAAATTTAACCAAAATTAATTAAAACACATGTACAAAGATTTCAAGTGGAGACATAAGGATACAAAGGAAAATGAGAGCAAATGAAGCTATTTAATTCAACTTATTTAACACTACTGAGTGCCACACAAATTTCAGAATTTTTTTAAATCAATTACTGGTGAGCGAGGGTGCACCAGGGTGAATGGCTGCAATGTGTGGTACATGGGATCTTAACCTACATGACCATATAGATAGTTTCAAAAAGTACATCACACCACTGGGGAGCTCTCCTTCAGAGTACATGAGCATCTTTTACCAGAGTCCCTGAGGATCCAAACTGCAGATATGCACTTAATGACTAACACATTACAACAAGTGTTCTCGATGCCACCGATCATGTGAAGACAGGCTTCAGCATGTCTTCTCAATGATGCTTGCACACATTCAAATATCCCAGGTGTGTTCTGAATGCTCTGACAACCATTCACGCTGGAATTGGTCAATACCATCACCAGGGCTGGAATACACCAAAGCTTTTACATATTCCCCCTCCCCGTTACACAAGAAAACCACCACCAACAGGTTAACATCAGCGGATCTATGAGGCCAAAGTATTGGTAAGCCACAACTCATACAGTTGTCAAAACACTGTTTACCTGTAGTTAGGCATCTGGTATGATTTTTTTTAAATTTTTATTTGTTATGGCTTTAGGGCACAAAACTGCTACGGCCATTAGCACCCATTCTATGGCTTACGGAAGGGTAAATCAGCAGCAATGGGAGCTAAACTCAAAAAGTGGGGAAACTAAAAAACAGAAGGAAAGCTTAGAAAACCACTATAGAAGGGGAGGGGGGTGTCCCCAAAAAGAACTTTAAACGACCGACATCACCTCACGGACACTGATAAACTCGAGGACGTGATCAGCCGAGTGCGTGTCACCTGCTAAAATGGAAGATTTATCAGGTGACAGCTGTAAACGGACGCGTAGCGGAGTAAAATAGGGGCACTGAAGTAAAAGGTGTCTCACCGTCCACAGTTGAGAGCAGTGGGGACAAAGCGGGGGAGGATTGCCACTTTAAAAGATGTCTATGGCTAAAAAGACAGTGCCCTATCTGGAGTCTAGTTAAAATTACCTCCTCCCAATGACGAGTTCGGGAGGAAGAGGTCCAAGCACAGGGAAGAGCTATCAAGTCCCACAATTTATTATTGGAGGTGTAGACCAATGTGCGTGCCATAAAGGAGCAACACGACGACATAAAACACTCTGTAGACTGGCGAAGGGAAACATGCAAACAGCAGGCTGAAGAAGAGAGATTGCAGCCTTGGCCGCTATATCGGCCGCCTCACTTCCACGGATACCAACGTGTCCTGGGATCCAGAGGAATGCCACAGAGACGCCCCCCAAGTGGAGGCAGTCCTGAATCTGGTCGACCAGAGTGTGGACAGGGTAAAGAGCTTCGAGACTGAGGAGAGAGCTGAGCGAATCTAAGCATATAATATACTGTATCCGCTGATGGCAATGGATGTATTGGACAGCCTGGAGAACAGCATAAAGCTCCGCAGTAAAAACCGAACACTGGTCGGGAAGCCAAAATCTATTAGGGGTATTGCCAACAATATAGGCACTCCCAACACCAAATGATGTTTTTGAGCTGTCAGTGTAAATAAATGTGGCACCCTTCATTTGTGCGCATAGAGCAGCAAATGCCCGACGATAAACGAGAGAAGGGGTACCATCCTTGGGAAGCTGACAAAGGTCACAGAGCAGGCAGATCTGGGGGCGGAGCCAAGGCGGTGCTGTACCCCCGGTTGTCAATAAAGTTTTAGGAAAGTGGAAAGAAAGAGAATGTGGCAGTTGACAGAAGCCGACTCCCAAGGGTAGTAGAGAGGAAGGGCGGCCTGCATACACTAAATCCAAGGAGGCGGCGCAAAAAAGGTCATGGGCCGGATTAGCAAGTGTGGAGGACAGTTGGCTAGCATAACGACCCAGGAGGACAGCTTGCCGTTTGGACAGCGGAGGTTCAGCAGTCTCAGCATAAAGGCTTTCCACAGGGCTGGTGTAAAAAGCTCCAGACACTAAAAGCAATCCACGATGGTGGACTGAGTCGAGACGCCAAAGAACAGACGGCCAAGCAGAGGAGTAAACTATGTTTCCATAGTCCAATGCCGAGTGCACTAAGGCACGACAGAGGCGGAGAAGGACCACTTGGTCTGCTCCCCAGGAGGTACCATTCAGAACACAGAGGGTGTTGACGGATCGCAGACAGCGAGCCAAAAGATACGATACGTGGGAGGACCAGCAGTTTTCTGTCAAACGTAAGTCCCAAGAATTAAGCGACGTCCGCGAACGGAAGGTCGACAGGGCCTAGATGTAGGGAAGGCAGAGGAAACTCCATACAACGCAAAAAACTGACACAAACGGTCTTACTACGAGAAAAGCGGAAGCCGGTTTCGATGCTCCAAGAGACGAGGCGATCGAGACATCCTTGAAGATGCCGTTCAAGGAGGCTGGTCCGTGGAGAGTTGTAGAAGATCGAAAAATCGTCCACAAAGAGGGAGCATGAGACATTGGGAAGGAGACAATCTATAATTGGATTTTTTGCGATGGCAAACAGTACAACACTCAG
The DNA here is from genome assembly GCF_021461395.2 of Schistocerca americana. Lineage (NCBI taxonomy): Eukaryota > Metazoa > Arthropoda > Insecta > Orthoptera > Acrididae > Schistocerca > Schistocerca americana. Next base: position 126,384,035 of record NC_060129.1, on the reverse strand, counting down.
CACGGAGCCCTGGGGGACCCCGTTTTCTTGGGAGAAAGTACGAGAGAAAGTAGTGTCCACCTGCACTTTAAATGTGTGTGCTGTCATAAATTCATGAATAAAAAGGGGTAGGCGACCTCAAGAGCCCTAAGAGAAGAGTGTGCAGAGGATGCCTGTCCTCGAACAGGTATTGGATGCTCTCTCCAGATCAAAAAATATTGCTACTGTTTGGTGTTTCCTGAGAAAACTGTTCATGATATAAGTGGAGAGAGCAACAAGATGGCCAACTGCAGAACAATGCTTTCAGAAACCGCATTGCGCAAGTGTTAAAAAGGCCTCGGGACTCGAGGCCTCAGGCTAAACAGCAATTCACCATATGCTCCAAAACCTTACATACACTACTTGTGTGAGAAATGGGGCGATAGCTAGAGGGGAAATGTTTGTCCTTTCCAGGTTTCGGAACAGGAATGACGATAGCTTCCTGCCATCTTCTGGGAAAAGTACTGTCGGTCCAAATTCGATTATAAAGGCGAAGGAGGTAACGCAGACTATGGGTTGATAAATGCAGCAACATTTGGACATGGACACCATCTGGTCCTGGGGCGGAAGAGTGAGAAGAAGAGTGCGCGTGTTGGAGTTCCCACATGGAGAAAACAGTATAATAGCTTTTGCTATTTTGAGAGGAGAAAGCAAGTGGTCGCACTTCCGCTGCACGTTTCTTTGGGAGAAAGGCTGGTGGATAATTTTAAGAGCTTAAAATCGCAGCAAAGTGTTGACCCAATGAGATAGAAATTGCGACTGGGTCCACTAAGGTAAAATGCGCGACAGTGAGCCCAGAGATCGTGGAGAAACTAGGCGCACCACATAACCGTCGAATTCGACTCCAAACTTCTAAGGAGGCAGTGAAGGTTTTAAAAGAACTAGTAAAGAAGTCCCAGCTTGCCTTCTTGCTATCGCAGATGACACAACACATAACTGCTTATAGCGGATACAGTTGGCCAAAGTAGGATGGTGGCAGAAAATGCGAAGAGCATGTCTCTGCTCGCGTATTGCCTCACGGCACGCCTCGTTTCACCAAGGAACTGGGGGGCGCTGGGGCAAATCGGAGGTGCGAGGTATTGAACATTCTGCGGCTGTAAGAATAACTTCTGTGACACGAGTGACATGATCGTTGACGCTAGGAAAGTGACGGTCATCGAATGTCGCTAGAGACGAAAAAGGTGTCCAATCAGCTTGTGCAAACTTCCAGCACCTTGGGTGCATAGAGGGCAGTTGTGGCTGCAATCGAAGGACACATGGAAACTGGTCACTCGAGTTTCTATCGGCCAAAGCGAACCATTCGAAGCGCCGAGCTAGCAGAACAGTACCGACCGAAAGGTCCAAATTACAGAAATTTGTCGTGGAGGCAGACGAAAATGTTGGTTACCCAGTGTTGAGGCACACATGATCCACTTGGTGGAAGAGGTCAATCAACAGAGGGCCTTGCGGACAAGGACGTGGAGATCCCCAAAGCGGGGGGGTGGGCATTGAAGTCCCCAACTAGCAAATAGGGAGTGAGAGCTGACCAAGGAGATCAGCTCTTGCCATCAGTGTGGACATCGGAATGTATACGGTACAAAGAAAGAAGGTGTATCCAGAAAGGGAAAGACGGATGGCGACACCTTGGAAGGAAGTGTTTAAGTGGATTGGGTGATAATGGAGAGTATCATGGAGAAGAATCATGAGTCCTCCATGGGCTGGAGTGCCTTCAGAAGAGGGGAGATCATATCGGAACGACTGAAAATGAGGGAGAACAAAGCGGTCATGGGGACGCAGCTTTGTTTCCTGAAGACAGAAGATGACCGGCGAGTAGGATCTTAAGAGGATCGACAATTCATCCCGATTGGCTCTAATGCTGCAGATATTCCAATGGATAATGGACATAGGATGGACCGAACAGGGGAGAATCTTACCACGGTTGCTCTCAACTCAACAAATGCTGAGAGCCGGTGGCTGACAGCGTGGAACGGCAGTCAGACAAAGGCAGAGGATCCTGATCCATAGGTTGTTTAGGGGCAGCTCCTGCCACCAGTGATCGGCCGATTGATCGACCGCCAGCAGTGCGCCTTGGTGACACGGAAGACGGGTGAGGGCGGTTACCGCCAGGTGGCGCTGTAGATGAGACACGCTGTGGCGGAGAAGGAGAGGAACTTGGTTTCTTATGAGCCTTCTTGGAAACAGGATGTTGAGATGAGGGAGGAATTGATGGGAGTGAAGTCGGGGTACATAAAAAATCTTCGTAAGTAGACTCTTTTTTGGAAGTCCGGGTGTCTGATTTTGGGGCTCGTGACTTAGCAGGAACCAATGAAGGGTGAGCTGGTGATAGTGGGGAGGTTGAACAGGTGATCTCTGCACTGGTCGATCTGACGACCGTGGCACTAAAGGTGAGATCACAAGTCTGCGTGGCTGCCTCCTTAGTAGGCTGAGGAGATGCAAGGACAGTGCTATATTTACCTGCTAGAGGCACAGTGGGCTTTCGACTGGCGAATAACTTACGTGCAGCAAATGTAGACACCTTTTCCTTCACACTGATTTCCTTAATAAGCCGTTCATCTTTAAAAATGGGGCTATCTCTAGACGAAGCAGAGTGGTCACCCATACAGTTGATGCAATGAGGGGATGGAGGTGGACAAGCACCCTCATGGGCATCCTTGCCACACACAATGCATTTGGCCAGATTGGAACGAGCGGCTGGTACGATTAAAGCGCTGACACCGATAGCAACGCGCAGGGTTGGGGATGTAAGGGCGAACTGAAATTATCTCACAGCCCGCTTTAATGTTCGATGGAAGATGAACTATGTCAAATGTCAACAAGATAGTATGGGTTGGTACCATGTTCTTGTCAACACTTTTCATGACTCGATGTACAGCCGTTACGCCTTGGTCGGACAGGTAGTTTTGAATTTCCTCGTCGGACAATCCGTCAAGTGAGCACGTATAAACCAACCCGTGTGATGAATTTAAAGTGTGGTGTGCTTCCACCCGAACAGGGAAGGTGTTTAGCAGTGGCGTTCGCAACAAATTTTTGTGCCTGGAGGGCACTGACTGTTTCTAACAAGGTGCGATTTCGTAATCGGGAACAAGACTTTACACGACCTGCAATTGCGTCGACACCTTTCTGAATAATGAAAGGGCTGACTGTGGAGAAGTCTTGGACCTTTGCCCGACCGTGAAACAACAAGGAACTGTGGCACTGATGGAAGAATTGTCCGTGGCTGAGACTCATCTAACTTTCACTTGTGAGCAGAAATTGTAGACGTAGAGGAAACCATTGCGAAAGTATCCCCCATGATTATCGGCGTGTCCGATGGTGCACTCCTTCCTTGTGGGGGCCCTCTCTGAGGGCACTCCCGCCTTAGGTCAGGTCACATCTCACGAGAAATGGACGGAGGGAACAATTGGGCATGTTCGGAAGGTACGAGCTCGGGTAATCACCCCCCCCCCCCCCCCCCCCCCCCTGGGCCTGGCAGTTACCAGGGGGTGTGTACGTGTCCTACCTGTCTACCCGGGGCGGGAAATTACGCGTTACCCCTTCACCGGCTACGCGTGGGTCGGCCTTGACACAGACAGGGAGGAAAGAAAGAGAAAGGGAGGAACAAAGAAAAGGAAAGGAAAGAAGAGATGTCTCAGATGCTGCAGTGGAGAAGAGGGTAAAGAGAAGAGGTAAGGAAAAGAGAAGGACAAAGGAAGGACAGACATTCCAGCATAGAAAGCAAAGAAGAGAGACTATGTCTTACAGTTACAAGTGTCCGTCTCCGGATGTAGGCACGAAACATACTCCCACAAGGGGGACAAGGGGAAGGGAAGAGGCAGAGGTCAGTGGGGGGAGAAGGATGCGGAAGTATGTGGAAAAGAAAGGTATGCAGCCCGGAAAGGGCTCCCGTGCTCGCCACGTACATATCCACGAAAGAGTTGTGGACCCCCTGGGGGAAGGGGGGGGGTATCTGGTATGATGATAAAATAAAACGAGGGCAGTTTATCACTTCTTTACTTATGCTTTGCTTGTGTTGTTTTGAAATCAACACACACCTAGACATTATGTGTTTTAACACTGGCATTACGGACACTTGCACATTTGTCTTACTGAGGAAGCTGTTGGTTTCTGCACCTACGTTTATTACAATAGTTTGTTTCAATACTCTCTACTCACCTCTTTCGTTTCTACCTTTAATGGGCAAACACACTGTATACAGAGTCACGAACAGAGGTGTAAGTGTAAGATGAGAAGGAACACTTACAAGCAATAATGAAAATTTATACAAGAAAACTGAGCAACTAAATGTAACAATGAGAAAACAGACTGATGTTTCACAGGCATTTGGTTTAGATGAATGAAAACAGGATACAAAAGAGAATTTTTGAACATGTAAATTGCAAAAGAATGTCCTCATGGCAAGTGGCTCCAAGAAATCAGAAGTGATCTGAAAGAGATGAGGATTAAATAATATGAAATTCTAAACAGAGATAATGTTGCAAAAGAATGCCTTAGACTTTCATCTCCTTGAAAAAAAGAGAGAGAGAGAGAGAGAGAGAGAGAGAGAGAGAGAGAGATAGATAGAGAGAGATAGAGGGAGAGAGAGAGAGAGAGAGAGAGAGAGATAGAGGGAGAGAGAGAGAGATAGAGGGAGAGAGAGAGAGATAGAGGGAGAGAGAGAGAGAGAGAGAGAGAACAATGGACCAAAGCAGTCTGAAGTTTGGAAACAACAGCACTGTGCTCAATGGAAAATTAGAAAAGGCAGAAGTTAAAATCATAAGTAATTATTATGTCTTTTCCACAAGAGGTCCAAATTTAGAGAGAAAAGATTCCCCATGCTATGATGGCTTAGTGCAGGTCTCTCAACCAGATACCACTTAAGTGACTTGTGTGCCTCAATCCTACCCCACTTGAGTAATCCTAGCGGGTATAAAGCGAAACTTACTGGAAGATTAAAACTGTGTGCGGACCGAGACTCTAACTCGGGACCTTTGCCTTTCACGGTCAACTGCTCTACCATCTGAGCTACCCAAGTATAACTCACGCCCCGTCCTCACAGCTTTACTTCTGCCAGTACCTTGTTCTCCTACTTTCCACAGTTCACAGAAGCTGTCCTGCAAACCTTGCAGGAGAGTTTCTGTGAAGTTTGGAAAGTAGGATATATCCGTTCCTCAAGGAGTGCTAGTTCTGTAAGGTTTGCAGGAGAGCTTCTATGAAGTTTGGAAAGTAGGAGACAAGGTACTGGCGGAAGTAAAGCTTTGAGGACGGGGCGTGAGTCGTGCTTGGGTAGCTCAGATGGTAGAGCAATTGCCCGCATTAGGCAAAGGTGCAGAGTTCGAGTCTCGGTCCGGCATACAGTTTTAATCTGCCAGGAAGTTTCATATCAGCGCACACACTGCTGCAGAGTGAAAATCTCATTCTGGGGTATAAAGAGGTTGCCAAAGACATGGAGGGGGAGTAGGCGGGGGATGGAGGGGGGCCAATAAAGAGAGAGAGGGAGTAGGCGGGGGATGGAGGGGGGCCAATAAAGAGAGAGAGGGGGGAGGCGAGGGAGAGAGGGGTGGGGTGGGAGTTACAGCTTGATAACTCAGTCAGCAGGAGCGCTGCCCATGACAAGCGAGGATCACAGTTCAAGTTCCGTCCCAGCAACACAGTTTAAATCGGTCAGGAAGCTTCAAACTGGTGCACACTTCCCTGCAGAATGAAAGATTCATAGTGGAAACAAAAGTAAATGAAGACAGTAGTCCGAAGATCTGCCTTACCGGGCCCTGAGCTGCTGCCGCGTCTACTGCCACAGCCGCCTCCGCCTCCTCCCCGCTGGCTGCAGCCGGCTGTTCCGCGTGGCCCCTGCTGCTCCCGCCAGTAACGCCCCTCCACATCTTCGAGTCAGACCTCCCGTGCTGAGCGGGCGCCGTCTTCCGCCTGCCGTCCGGCGCATCTCTTCGCACTTCCGTCTCACCGTTTTCGGCTTCTCGCTCGACTGGGCCGGACCCCCCACCGTCCGGTGCTGTTCTGCCTCTGTCCCTATTCGACCAGATCTCGAGTGACACTTTGAACACAGGAAAGGAAGGTGGTCTGGGAGAAGGGGGTAAGGAATGGTATGACTGTAGTATCACAAATCTGAGGCAGTAATACTGTGCTCTTTTGCACCTGAATGACAAGTAATTTTTGTATTTTTAATATTTATTATTCAATATTTTAGCTGAAACTGAAGACGATTTACAGACTGGGCTTTACCAGCTTTTAAAATTAACCCTGTGGCATGTAACGTCCACTTCAGTGGACTTGTCTTAATGGTCATTTTTTTGTGTTTTCAATCACTCCTGAATTTGCAAATATACGAGGGCTATCCATAAAGTACATTACATTTTCGTTTGTGTCCGTTAGGGGCGGGGCTAGCGCGGCCATCTCGGTGTCATGGCATTCCGCCGCTCAGTCGGCATCCTGCCATGCTAGTGAGAGGTTCGTGCTGTACTCCGTTGAGTTACTGTGACAGTTTGAAATGTCAGCGTTAACTGAAAATGCCGCAAAGTGTGAAGTGTGTGCTGTAATAAGGTTTCTGACTGCAAAAAACTGTACACCGATAGAAATCTACCGGCACCTTTGTGAAGTGTATGGGGATAACATAATCACTGAAGGTGGAGTGCGTCAATGGGTCATAAAATTTAAAAATGGCCGAACCAACGTTCACGACGAAGAGCGAAGTGGAAGACCCAGCATAGTGACTGCTGAACTTGTCGAAAAAGTCGATGCCGCAGTCCGTGAAAACCGTAATTTCACAATAACGGAACTCTCTATGAGTTTTCCACAAATTTCACAAAGTTTGTTGCACGAAACCATTACCGAAAATCTCGGTTACCACAAGTTTTGTGCAAGATGGATACCAAAAATCTTGACAGAGATTCACAAAAATCAGCGAATGGCTGCAACGTTAACGTTTTTGGACGCTTACGAGAAAGATGGCGACTCATTACTCGATTGCATCGTTACTGGTGATGAAACATGGGTTAAGCATGTGAACTGCGAGACAAAATTGCAGTCAATGCAGTGGGGGCAGACAAATTCCCCCCCAAAACCCAAGAAATGCATGCAGACAATGTCAGCAAGGAAGGTGATGGCGACTGTCTTTTGGGACAGAATAGGTGTGATTTTTGTGGCTTTCCTGGAAAGAGGCACTACAATAAACTGTCAAAGGTATTGCCAAACTCTGCACAACCTCAGAAGAGCAATACAAAACAAGCGCTGGGGAAAGTTGGGCTCAAAGATCTTGCTGATTCACGACAACGCCCGGGCCCACACGGCAAATGCCACTCGTGAAGTTCTCGAATCTTTTAAGTGGGAGTTGTTTCCTCATCTGCCGTACAGTCCTGACCTGGCACCGAGCGACTTCCACTTATTCCCAGCAATGAAGAAGTAGTTGGCTATGCAGCATTTTGATGACGACGCACAGCTTCAAGAAGAGGTAACCACGTGGTTGAAGGCGCAGGCGGCCGAATTTTATGACGAAGGAATTTCCAAGATCACCCATCGCTACAATAAGTGCCTTAATTTAAATGGCAACTATGTAGAAAAGTAGTATTTACGTGTGGCTTTCATCAGTATATAATAAAAAAAAAATTCCAATACTTTATTTATTTTTAATTCCAAAATGTAATGTACTTTGTGGAAAGCCCTCGTAGAAAGTCCACTCCCTACTGGTGTTGTGCCCTGCACGTGTTTGCAACCTCACAACTGACTGAAGACGCCAGAGAAGGGACCATTAAAAACTGTCCACTGCAACGAAAATCGTGCAGCACAGGTTAATTTAAATATCTTCATGTCTAAAACAGAAGTTGTGGCACTTACAGAATATGACCCAGTTAGAACCAAAACAGTCATTAATAATGAAGCATTAGAACAAGTTCACGAATTCCTCTATATTGGTTGTGATGTTGCTTAAACTTAAAATGATAATGTGAAGACAAAGCTATACAGGCGATTTTGTTAAATGGGGGCTATTACTGAGAGATGAGGCGAAATGAAATGAATTCTGGCATCAGCTGCAACTGGGCATTCAAAGTAATTCAATGGCAACAAGAGAAAATTTATTCTGGACTGTGACTTGAACCCAGATTTCCAACTTTGTGCAAGTGTTCACCATAGCTGCTTTGGCTCTCTGAGCACGCTTTCCGTCTCACTCAGATTCACAACTCTGAGCACCCTACCTATGTAGCATCCTGTCTACTGTACTCATTGCCCACGCAAGAGTTCGGGTCGGACGGAGAGCGTGCTCATATAGCCAAAGTGATTAATGCAATCGCTCGTGTAAAACAGGAAATACGGGTTGAAGTCCCAGTCCGGCACAAACTTGCCCCCATCACTGAATTAATTTCAATGCCTTATTGCGACTAATGTTAGAATTTATTTCATCATATATATGTACAACTGCGGGATCAAGAAGGGTACCTGTTCTTTCGGACATGTCCAAAATAACAGACACCACATGTATATAATCCCTGAGAGAGTAACAAGCTAAGAAGATCATAGACTTATGGGTGGAAGTGCATTCCAGGGAAAGTAAGCCCACTTGAAGATGGAGCTAAAAAATCTTTGATAGTGTAGATGTCAATTACTGAAAGCAAACATGGGAACGTACCAGGCAAACAGGTATGTTGTTCTTGTACTAGTGTTTTAGTTCCACATTCAAGAGGGCACTAACATTCCCATGATAGTAACATGCTCACACACTGGTACTGGGCAGGAGGGTATCGTTTCACTGTTACTCACTCTGGTCACCAACAACATTACTGCCCTCTCGAGAGTGGAGCTAAAACACTAGTACAGCGACAGCATTTCACTCGCCCGGTGTGTTCTCACATACTCTTTCAATGACTGAAACCAACGCTGTGATAGACCTTTTATCTCCACCTCCAAGTTGGGGTGTACCTGCCATTGAACACATCTTAAACCATATATGTCTGTATCCTTATCTTCTCAGGGACTTTTTCCTGTCGTTTGTCCCCATTTAGAAGTATCACCCTGTAGAACCTCCAGTAGCTATGACACACAATCAACAGCATTTACAAGCAGCAGTAGAGATAAATTCCTCAAACTACATTGAAGTAACAGCAGTACCAATGTTGCACAAATCTGAACATTTGAAACTTAAAATATGATGAAGTGCAGAGGTGAGATTTCTGGACGCGCTACCTGGCTGCATGTTACATAATAGAGAAATGAAGATATCAGGAAATTAAACATTTAATCTGATTAAAAAAAAAAGAACAGGTAAGTAGAGGAACAAATGGAAAAAGCATATACATTACTAAAAATCTAGCAGCTTATGTAATGGCTTCCAGGGGGCAACAAATGTTTGGTCTGCAGTATTTTACTGCCTTAAGTTACAATTCTGAAATGCTGCCATTATGTACTCATTAAGGAGTATATCCTGTGGTAAAAGTTTGATACAATAAGATGCATATTATGGTTAGAAACTGTGTGTATCTTGATACAATGTAGCTGATGGTGTGTAAATAACCGGACTACGTTTGTCAAGTATTTGACACTGACAGCACTCTGTGACTTACAACTGAATTTACATATAATTCCAAACCTTCACGAAACTACTCCTTGCTGACTAACCACAAAATGACAAAGGAAAAAAGTTTATGAGTTATTACATTTTCACTGTCCACACAGCCATACTTCAGAGCAATGCATGACATTTTAATTTATTGCTTCTTCACTACAGACTACTCGCCACACAGTTTTGTAGAGAGTATCTGCACATACTAGTGAGTGCATATGCAAAATTATATAATTATATAGCACACTGTTCAGGAGATGTGACAACATGAAACTTTATATGCATGAAAAATTACCTTCTGTTTAAAGCAGAATCTGGCCTGAGCAGCCAGAGATAGCTGGTGCGTGTGTGTGTGTGTGTGTTTTCTGATGAAGAGTTTTTAAGGAAACTTAATGGTACAAGTCTTTTCGTTTTGCTTGTCTCCAACTCCACTTGTCATCTTTACAGTGAGTAGTATATTATCAATAGTGTTATCACAAAATGTGACTTTTCTCTGTTTTGAGATATACTTCTGAACATTTAAATCAATATGCCAATCTTTGGATCACTTTGAAATATTATCAAGATCTGAATGAACATTTGAGCAGCATCTTTCAAACAGTGCATTGGAAACAGGGACTCAAAAAATTTGCATTTTGTGATAAATGCAAATGTAGAGGTGAATTATGCCTCAAAACGCAAAATTATACAACAGATAATAATTCATAGCAGACTGTAACCAGGCGAATTATTTCATCAGAGATAGTTTGGAACAGCTTTATTTTCTGCATATAAATATAGCAAATGTAACCAATTTTTGGTTACTGGTAATGCAAGTCATTTGATGTGACTTACTTAATTCCTTTGGCACCTATGGGGGTATAGCGCATCCAGAAGAACTTGCCACCCATCTCTGCCTTAGGCCATTTCCCTCAATTACGCCCAGCTCTTGCCAACTCTCCTCACTTCCCCTTCCATTGTCCTCTTCCACGTACCTCTAGGTCTGCCTCTCTTCCTCGCACCTTGGTGATTCCATTGCAATGTCTTCTTTTCAACTGCTCCATCTGGCTTTCTCAGTGTGTGCCCCAGTGACCTCCGCTTTCTAGCATGTATCTGTTCTTCAGTAGGTGCTAGTTCGTTTGTCTTCAGAGATCCTCATTATTTTTTCTGGCCAGCAGATATTCATTATGTGCAGGAGGGACCTATTTATGAAGCTCTGTAACAGTGATGTTAGAACTTCATTGAGCAGCTGAACTTGGAAAGTAGTTTCCAACTTCCACTGGCATACGGAAGTACAGGCTTCACATTTGCATTAAAAATACAAATCTTAGTTTTGCAGGTGATGTTTCTGTTTCTCCGTATTGGACACAGTTGTGCAAAGCTACCATTTGTCTCCTTTATGTGGTTCTTCAATCATCTCTGGCTCCACCGTCTTATATCACCACGCTACCCTTATAAAAGAATGAATTGACAATCTCTACTTGCTGTTTCCCTACAAGCACTTTCACATTCCCAGAATTCATCCTGATTTCCTTTGTTTTACCTACATTTATCTGGAGCCCAGCACTCTGCTTCAAGTGTGTTTAATTTAGCTCCCATATCTGTCAGCCTTTGAGCTAGTAAACTTACGTCATCTGCGAAATCCAAATCCTCCAGATGTTCACTGATCCCCCACTAGATTCCTCGTCTACTGCTGGCTATGACTCTCCTCATAACTGAGTCGAGGACACGTAGGAAGAGCATTGGTGACAAAATACAACCCTGCTGGACTTCGGTTGTTATTCTACTGGATCTGCGTGATTTCCCTTGCGGAGCACATATTAATAGCCTTCGTACAAATCTTTGGTGATGTTTAAAATCTTTTGTGGTAAACCATACTTCTGCAACACGTGCCGAGGTACTTTATGTTCCATATCATTTTGGCAATGCCCAATTTGGAAAGATAATGTGCGTAAGAAGGGGTCTGCAAAATAAAAAGTGTACAAATGACGTATCAGTGCACTCGAGGCTCCGATGCCACACCAGCTCTGAAGTGGTCAAACATACTAATTAACCAAGTGATCTGGCATCTTAGAAGAAAGAAATGCATAGGTCTGTCTATTAGATAAAGTTCAAAAATTGGTATAACATTGCCACTTTTAACACTGCAGTTGTAGGGAGTAGGTGTTTTGAAGTGTGGCTGTATCAGATACCAATAGATGTTGAGTCTGAACTATCTCATGTACAAAACACCCAACCTCAGCAAGTAACAGCACAGTAGATACTACTGAATGTCTTGTGTTGTGGATTACTAGTTGTTTTCTTTTCTCAGCAGGATTCTGATTACAACCCTCACATTCCAGAGGGTATCGGTGATCTCATCAGCCCCTTGTCAATGCTGCTTTCATAGAAATGCAGAACACGGGTGAAGGTTGGCTGGGACAACTCTTCTCCTCTCTGGTTGTCATAATTATATGAGGGAGGACTGTAAAGTTTCTACTCTGGTATTGCAGCTGGAATGTTGAAATTGCTTGATGGAACAGCTTGAAGTTCGTACAATAAGTGATATTTTCTTGACTCTCGCAAGAGAAGTCTGAACTAAGAGACAAACAGGGCACGCACATTACTATTGTCAACTTGTAAAGGGCAGCAAATTGTAAATTATATTTGTAGGCTAAGGGTATAAACTGAGTGGAATTCACAGGACATGGGTGGCACGTACGTGGAGAACTGTATATGTCCAGGTGTGTGTGCATTCTTCCAAGAGGGCCATGTGAACCATAGTGATTGGCCATGCTCCAGCCAGCCGGTAACAGCTGCAACCCCACAGAATGCTGGAGCCACTGAAGCAGCAATTTTGAGAGACCAGTGTGTGCAACTGCAAACCTTACCACAGCAGTTTGACATTATCTATGGTGTGGTGTACAATACTCTTCGCCACACGTTGAAATTTTGTAAGGTTAGTCTTCGCTGAGTGTCGGAGAACCTGACAGATAGCCACAAGGGCCAGCTAGTGATGATACGCTCAGATCACTTAACGTGTCTGCAGAAGTGTGTGACTTTCTGAGAGGAATTGTCACTAGTGATGAGTTATGCACATACCACCACAGGCCTAAAACGGAGCAGGCCTCTATGGAGTGGAAACATAATTGTTCCCCAGTATAAAATAAATTCAAAGTGATTCAGTCTAGTAGGTAAGTAAGAGCTTGTGACATTGTTTTGGGGTATGCATGATGTTATACATGGTGTGTTATTGATGGACTTTACTGAACACGGGACCATTGTGAAATGCTGCAGCCTACATTAAAACTTTCGGTTAAGTTGTGCCGTACGCTCTGTGACAAACTGCACAACATTAACGTTGACAGTGTCAAATTTCTCTGTGACAATGCTTGCCTCCTTGCTGTTGCTCCTTTACGTGAGAAAACGGTCAAATTTGGGTGGGAGGTGCTCCAGCATCCACCATATAGTCTGGACCTTCCACCATCCGACTCATCTGTTGGACCCCATGAAGGGTCCTAGGCAGCCAATGCTTCTGACAGTACGGAAGTGAAATGGGCAGTCCACAGATGGCTATACTCCAACCAAAGGAATTTCTACTGACCGTGCATATTGACACTGCTATCACAACAGGAGAAGTGGGATGAGAACATTGGTGAGTATGTAAAAAAGTAGGTAAAAGATGCTAGTTCATGTTTTTGTTACCTATTAAACTTTTTGGTACCAAAATTAGTGAGCATTACTTTCCGATTTTCCCTCATAATTTGTTTATACTTGAGACCACCTGCCAGTTTATAGTGTTCACACTATGTGCAATAGCAAATGCAAAACAAGAGCTTTCTACATATTTCAAATGAGTCAAAATTCATACTAAATGATTAATGGAAAATCTCATATTAAGATGTGAAACAAATACTAACAAATAGATAGAGGGGCTGGCCACTACTTACCTCAGCTCAGTACAGCCGATAGATACACAAAACAGAACAGAAAATTGACAACCATGCCTCCATCCTTGCTACCCTCCCTGTTGCTTCATAACCTGGGTTGTGAGTAACTGAATCCACTTTCCCTTCTTCCCATTTCCCCCCCCCCCCCCCCCCCCCCCTCTCTCCTCCCTGATGAAGGAACAAAGTTCCGAAAGCTAGGAATGTAAATTTTCTGTTCTGTTTTGTGAATCTATCAGCTGTACTGAGCTGAGATAACTACTGGCCAGCCCCTCTATCTCTTTGTCAAAATTCATACTCTAACTTTCAAATAAAAGTTATGCTCGGTTACTACTACACTAATTAGCTTGTCGGTTTTATATGTAGCACTGTCAAGTGTGGGTCGCACAGCTACAAATGCGCACAAAAAGTAGAAATCAATATTTTGCAGATTTCATAATTATTGAATTGGTTGGAAAAAGAAAAATTATGTCAGGAAACACCTTACATCAGAGAAGTACTCTGTTCACTGATGGGAGAATGTTGCTGCTTCTAAATAGGAATTATCTCTTTTGAATACTTAAATAGATGCAAAACAAAAAGCAAGCAAAGACCAATTTGCAAAAAAATTATGGAGGTTTACGAAAAAGCAAAGATTCCAGTGACAAAGATCACCAATCACCAGAAAGTTATTTCAGAGTGTTAATGCTTCATATTCAGGCATAATGTAACAACTTTTTTAATGTGTACATTTAATCATAAAAAAGTGCAAATTTCACCAAAAACAGACACACTATTTTGAGGTGTCTAATTCTTTTAATAGCTACCTGTATCACTTGCAAAATATTTGAAGTTACTGAGACACATCAAAAGTTACTTCTTCCACAGACATCTATCCATCCAAGACAAACTACTACAGGAGGAGGAGGAGGAGATTAGTGTTTAACATCTCGTTGACAATGAGGCCATTGGAGACAGAGCTCCAGGTAAGTGTCTGTGCCCTTTCAAAGGGACCACCCCGTCATTTGCCTTAAGAAATTTAGGAAAATAATGGAAAATATAAATCGGGTAGTCCGGACACAAGTTTGAATGACTGTCCTCCCAAATGAGAGTCCAGTGTCCTAACCACGTTACCCCACTCGGTAAAATAAATCTTTGTGGTTCTTCCACCTGGCTAGTTGAATTCTGCAATATCTCTATTTGTGATGAAGGGGGGTGATATTTACCGTATTTACTCAAATCTAAGCCGCACTCAAATGTAAGCCGCACCTGAAAAATGAGACTTGAAGTCAAGGGAAAAAAATTTCCCAAATCTAAGCCGCACCTGAAATTTGAGACTTGAAATTTAAGGTAGAGAATAGTTTTAGGCCGCACCTCCAAATCAAAACAAAGTTGGTCCATTGTAATATGAGAGACAATTTAGGTCGAATAAATGACGATACAGCTACAGTAGTTTGGTTCAAGTCATAAGCTTAGCAGTTAAGCTTTACCAGGTAGCCATTGCCATGCGTCAGGCGCTCCGTCCATATTTATACGGGTACCGGTACCCTTCCTTTTTCACGTGTTTCATCAGGTTTGAATTGATTGGTTATTTTTCTTTGATCTGATAACTGCCGTTATCTTTGTTATAGATGTTTGCGTCACTCTAAAATGAAAATGCATTACTGTACTGTGTCATGCATTGTTTGCCGCATTCTGATAATGAGTGTTTACGGCCTGTCGCCGCTCGTGGCATGGCTTATGGCTTGCTTTTTAGCGTGCTACAGCCGCTTGAAAGAGAAAGAGAGAGAGAGAGAGAGAGAGAGAGAGAGAGAGAGAGAGAGAGAGAGACTGCTATTTGTTGTTACTTACACTGCTGCTTTCTTTGATAATGATCAACAAGAACCAAATAATAGACTGCGTATGATAGAAGATGTTCTGAACGAGAGTTTAGCGAAAATTTTTCTCCGTTTGAAAATCTTTGCACACGCCTCTTTAGTACATAACATACTGCGCAGAAATTAGAGTCATCTTAGATTTAAAAATCTAGTCAATTGCCGTGCTTTATTTCTGACTGTATCACTTTTAGGCATAAGAATCATACGAATATAAACATGACATGATATGTACATTCTTCCGCGTTTGCTGTTGTCTCATCTAGGTTCGTAGTTTAATAAGCAGACAGGATTTAAATGAGATAGCAGCAAACATGAAACAATACATGGCAAAATGTTTATGTTCGTATTATTCTTATGGTGAACAGAATACTGCATGTGATTCACAATTCATAAAAGTTACTATTAGCAACCATATCTTCTCACAGGTAGGAAAAAATTCAGAACATAGAGTTGGCCATATTGACAAACATCCCGAACAGTCTTGCCAGTCGGATTTTCGTATTACATTGAAATGCTGCTACATTCGAAGATGAACAATACGGAATTTGTATTTACTTCATTGGATAATGTATGAAAATGCAGTGGTTGAAACTCGGGGCGGAGAAAAAAGCTTGTCTTCCACCTTTTTTTAAATTTATTTACTGGCGGAGAGGTTTTGGTGCCAGTATTTATCTTTGTGCCTGCAAAGCATGCCTGTGTAGCGCTACATATATTCAACGGCAGAAGTTAGTTGTGGCGGCACCTACCAACATTTTTCAGAACTTCCGCTTACTTTGCACTCGATTCTAAGCCGCAGGCGGTTTTTTGGATTTCAAAAATCGGAAAAAAAGTGCGGCTTAGATTCGAGTAAATACGGTAGTTTGTGGGGCACTCAACTGCACGGTTATTAGCACCCGTACAAATTTCCATTCTTCACTGTCCAGTCCCGCCACTTTTTCTGAATGATGATGAGGACAACACAAACACCCAGTCGCCAGGCGGACAAAATCCTCGAGCCAGCCGGGAATCTAACCCAGGCCCCTGCCATCCAGAAGCAGCAACGCTAGACATTAGACTGTGAGCTGCGGATCCGGATTTATGGGGCATTCGAATGTGACAGTGGCCAGGTGTCGGACTGCACGGGAACGTGAATGTAAGCCTGCTCATCCTCAAGTTTCTGGTTGACCACGTCCGACCACGGTAAGGAAAGACCACTGTATTGCCCACCGAGTGCACTGTAACTCCTCCATCCTCCATCTGTGTACCTGTCATCTGAAAGAAGAGTGGGTCCAACGTTGTTGACACTGGTGGCATCAGAGACAGAGCACAAACTCCAATTGTATAGAGGACGGGGAAGGAAATCGGCCGTGTCCTTTCAAAAGAACCATCCCGGCATTTGACTGGAGCAATTTAGGGAAATCACGGAGAATCTAAATCTGGATGGCCAAACACTGGTCTGAACAGTCATCCTTCACAACGTGAGTCCAATGTGCTAACCACTGACCATATCGCTCAGTACCTGCCATCCGAGAATAAGGAGTGTGCTCCTTGCAACATTGTGTGCCATCCCACAACAGTGGTCGGAGACTAGCAGCAGCTGCACCAGGGAATTATCATCCTGTGGTCAGGCTGCCACTAATGTCACAACACAAATGGCTGCACTCAGAATGTCATCTCAACTGGGAAGCACCGACAGTCAATAAATAGCATCGCACTGTGTCCTGAGACGACTCGTGGAATGACACTATCCTAGATGACCACCGCCAGCGAGCACGGCAGCTACCTGGGAAGAAATCCATTCGTACAACGTTTTGGAGAGGCACGGCAGTGGGAGTCGTGGCACCACTGTAAGAGAGCTGTCTGGTACAACTTCAGGTCACAGCTAGTAGTAATTCAGGAAACTGACAGCACAACGGTACATTACAATCATCCTGCATCCTCGTGTGTCCCCTCTCGAGCGAAAGTACTGTGGTAGCATTTTTCGAACAGGACAGAACTCGTCCACTCACGGCAAGTGTTTCTACTAACTACCTCCTCGATGCCGAGGTACTCTCGTGGCCAGCGACGTACCCACGTCTGTCCCCGACAGAACGAGTGAGGGACCGCCTCGTACGCCAACTCCTTCCCGTGGTAGTACCCAGGATATCGAGGACGAGTTGCAACAATTGGGGGTCAGCTTGCTTAGGGAACAATACGATGCCTTTTTAGCATCCTTGCTAACTGTATCAGTGAGTGCACCCAGACCAGAGAAGTTACAACATCATACTGATAAGTGGACTTATACTGCCTAGTTCTTTGTAAATTTGACTCAATTTTGTAATCACTGAAATAACATTACATACCCTCTCAACCCGCGATACGTATCTCCCTCCCGTATTGGGGGCTTCACTTTTTTCATCACGCAGTTTATTTACAATCTATTAACATAATCAACAGTAGCTGAGTACGTTCTGTAACAGTATTAAACCATGGAAAATCCACGTTGGAATGTAACAATATTCTGAGAAGGAAAGTTACTACTCACCAAATGGCGGAGATGCTGAGTCGCAGATAGGCACAACAAAAAGATTTTCAGACTTAAAGCTTTCGGCCAATGGCCTTTGTCAACAATAGACACACACACACACACACACACACACACACACACACACACACACACACACACGCACACACACACACACACATGCGCGTGCACATGTGTGGGAACGCAACTCACAAACGCACGACTGCAGTCTCAGGCAGTGGTTTCAGTTGCCTGCTCACCAAGTGCTGGCGCCCGTGGCAAGAGGCAGTGTTCTGCCCGGAATGAAATACTTATCATCCGATTGTTCGAAAATTATTAAAACAAAAACATTTCATTTTTGCACATCTTACAGTCCGATGCCTTCACTTGATAAAGGGCTAAAATTCTTTTCAGTATATGCCACAGTTACTGCACTGAAGCAAATTAAGTGAAACATTACGTGGAATTTTAAAGATTTTGCAGAGGTAAAAACACAATGTATAAACCTTGTGTACAATTGATTTTAGCACATATATTACCAGTGAATGAAATGAAAATAAGGTATCAAAATTTTATTTAAAATTGAGACCAGAATGATATCTCATTTCCTTCTTCAGTTATTGGATTTTAAATCCGAAGGAAGATCACACGCTATTTGCACACTCGCGTCCTTGTGTGCTGCGAATCATCTGGCCATAACAACCATCATCTGATAAACAATTCAAGATATCAAAACAAGGTATTTTGGAAATTATAGCATGCAATGACGCAAATATGTCATATGATAAATACTCTAAACTTTTTTATTAACCGAGATATGGAAGTCCACAGTAGTGAGAGATCAACAGCTCAGGACACGTATGGATGTCTACAACAAGTAAAAAAAAAAAAAAACCCAAGCAGTGCACGTATACATGCCCACAGCAACTGGGAAACAGTAAAGCAGGATGTGTATACACGCCCACATCAGTGAAAGGACTAAAAAACAGAATTTTTATTACACAGGTATGGTCTCTGTCCAAAAGAACAGACACCACTGTGTCAATCCACAGCCATTAGTCAGACGGGGGACATATTCTGATAACCGAAATGGTTAAGGCGACTGCTAGTATGCAGCAGGAAATTCGGGTTCAAATATAGGTTCGGCACAAATTTTCATCTGTCTCAATGCCCCAATACAGCAAAAGTTGGAAATTCTTTCATCATGAAATTTAATTAACACATGCCGAATCACAGTTTTTAATAAAAATAACATTTCAGTATTTTTAATTACTATTCATTTAAAAATAAATTAAACTTTGATACAGATGTGCAAAATGCTTTATTGTTAAATGAAAAAATATTATATACACTGAATAACAATGTTCATTCTCCAGAAATAAGAAAGTATTTTATTTTCTATTTGACATATCGCATTTTTGCACCTATTTTAATTTATTGTTGGTACTAGCATTTTCAGGAAATTGGTAAGTAAAATAAAAAAATGTTTTATTTTTATTAAAAAAATATGATCCAATATCTGTGAATTAAAATCTCTACACGTTAAAATACTGAATTTAAATAGGAGTACAGAAAATAATTTGCTACGCGAGATATTCAAACCAGCAGCTGTAGACTGCCAAACTTTCACATTGCGCATTCATCAACAAGCGAGTCTGACAATGTGCCAAAAGTTATGTAATTAAGAGTGCTCAGAAATCTGATCTTCAAAGGCAGTTATAAAGTGTGTTTGAGAATTGCATTATACTGCTTAGGAAATTTACATTTGGGTACTCGGCTACCAATTCTCTACTTAGGACATTCGGGAGGACGACGGTTCAATCCCTGGTCTGGCCATCCTGATTTACGTTTTCCGTGATTCCCCTAAATCGCTCCAGGCAAATGTCGGGATGGTTCCTTTGAAAGAGCACGGCCGACTTCCTTCCCCGTCCTTCCCTAATCCGATGAGCCCGCTGTCTGGTCGCCTTCCCCAAACAACCCAACCCCTCTTTACTAATGAAGAAAACTGACGGTTTGTTGTTAGATGGATAAACTTTTCGGCTTATCAGCTGCTTTAAAAATTAAGCGTGCTCCATATCTGGGAAACCAGTTCTCAAACTATACAAGAAACACACCATTACACGTGGTGCAGGTTACCGGGTACAATCCACCATGCACCATATGGTGACTTGCGAAGTACCTATGTATATGTGGATGTAGATTATAGTATTGTGTCAATCTACCCACTGTGAACTCAGACTTCAATTTGAGCACAACTATGAGTACCTTTGTACTGCTTATATAATAACGAGAACAATCAATTTTTGATAGTATAATATAACTCGATAACCTGGTAAGTCTCCCCAGACATGCTGTTCTGGGCGACTTTTCTGAAATCTACCCTTTTTCCTTGACCCCTCCAGTCTTTTTCCTTCACCCCTCTTCCTTCATCTTCAGCCTACTGCTGGAAAGAGCTGCCATAGGCTCTGATAGTTTGCATAATTATAACCTTCTTTTATGTGTGTGCTGCTGCTGCTGTTGCTTACTGCTTATGATCAACTTTACACCTGTTCTGCAATTTAGTGGCTTACAGTTTCCAGGCTGAAGTGAAACATCTCATTTAGGGGATTTTAATGTTAATGGCCATGTTTTGCACCAGCTCGAGCTTTACTTCAAGCACCGTTAATGGGATTGACCTACAGTGTGCCTAAAGAACAATTTCTGTAGGACATGTTCATTTCTGCAATGCCTGCCCTGGAACTATTTGGAGATGTGTAGCGGGCAGCATCTTGTGCACAAGTAATGGAGCATATCTTGCAAATACTGTTACTGGCCTAATAAAATAGCAAACTGCAGTTTACCTCTGACTTTTTCAACTGCCGCATTTATTGTAGATGAAACTGTGTGGCTTTTTGGTTCCAGGCCATAAATCCCAGTGTGTTCACATGTTTTTCGTGCATTTGCTAAAATTTTGCATAACTTCGTCACTAGTAAAATTCATTATAGATCTAAAACATATTTACACATTAATAACAGTTCAATATTGAAAATATTTTCAGACCAGTGTAAATTAAATGAACTACAGCATTTATTAGTACTAAATGGTTAAAATGTTACATAGTGCACAGTCCCAGTTCCAGTTTACTCGTCTAACAGTATCCAGGATGAACAAGAATTTGAAAAGCTGTCATAGCCGACTCATAATGGGAGGTACCCTCCATGGTATATGGTTACTGTGAAGAAACTTCTAAAGGAAAAGAGATTACTGCATAATAGGTGTAAAACAAAGAATGGGCTATAGACAGAGAGATGTTGAATGAAATGTGTTTAGCTGTCAAGAAAGTAATGTGTGAAGCCTCCAATGACTACTGTAGCAGAATACTAACAGATGATCTTCCACAAAACTCAAAGAAATTCTGGTTGGATGTAAAGGCTGTTAGTGGCACCAAAGTTAGTATCTAGTCACTCACGAATGAGCAGGAACTGAAATTGAGGGTAATCAGCAAAATCTGAAATACTTCACTCCATTTCAAATGTTTCTTTACAAAGGAAAACCCATGAGAACTGTCCCAATGTAATGCTTGTACCACTAAAAAGATTAATGAAATTAGTATGTGTCACTGGTGTTGAGAAACTGCTGAAATCGTTACAACTGAACAAAGCTCCGGGCCCTGATGAAATCCCTGTCAGATTCTATACTGAATTTGCAGCTAAGTTAGCCCCTCTTCTCACTATAATCTATCATCAATCCCTGTCACAACAAAAACATGTCACATTCGTCTGCAAGAACGGTAGAAGAAGTGATTCACAAAATTACTGTTCAATATCCTTGACATATTTGTTGCAGAATCTTGGAACATATTTTGAGCTCAAGTACAATGAGGTGTCTTGAGCAAAATGACATTCTCAATGCCAACCAGCATGGATACTGATCACATGAAACCCAAAATGCACTTTCCTCACATGACATACTGAAAGCTTCGGATCAAGGCAACCTGGTAGATGCTGTACAGCTGTATTTCTTGATTTCTGAAAAGCATTTGACTCAGTACTACACTTATGCTTACGGTCAAAAGTATGACCATATGGGGGGATATCAAGCGAAATTTTTGACTGGATTGAGGACTTTTTGATAGTGACGACAAGCATGTTATCCAGCACATTTTAAATCGAAAAATTGTTCCAGACAACTTAACCAACATACTTGGCAGTAATATATAAGGGGCACATACTCTCCATTCAACTCTGTCGAAAGCTAATGCAAATGGCAGTGGAATATTGCATGTAACTTAATAAATTTCACTATTCACACCATCAATCTCTTTGCACGCCATGTGCCTGAAAATTTAGGACTAAGGCCGTGTCCTTCGTAAGTGACAGAAGCAAGCGACAGCTTCAGGTGACAAAATACAAAGCAGGTGTAGTTACGGAGGTGGCCTACGAGAGCAACATCTGTGTCGCTGCCCGTCTTCCGCTGCAACTGTGGAAGTTTGAATTCAAAAGTTTTTGAATCTTGTCACTGCCGCACACATGACAGCCACATGCCTTCTCAGCAAAGCAGTGGAGCGGACATGGTGGCAGCTATGAAATACTTATCACTCGATTTTAAGAAAAGTATTCAGTGAAAAAATTTGACTCTTCCACATCTTATAGTTTGACATCTTTACTCGATAAAGGTCTGAATTTATTTTCATTATTCGTCATAGTCACTGTGCTGCACAAAATTGAGTACACGGTGGCACGAAATTTTTAAGAATTTGCAGAGGTAAAATCACATTGCGTAGACTTTCTGTATAGTTCAGTTAAGACCATACATTATTGCGTATGAAATGTAACCAATATATCTAAATAGTATTTAAAATTGAGACCAGAATGATATATCTTTTCATTCTTGAGATATTGGTTGTTATATGCACTAACGGGCTGCTCGTGGCATGACCAAACCTTTCTTGTGCTTCGGGAATCAAGTGGTCGTAAAAATTGTCTCATCTCGTAAACCATTCAAGACATGGAAGAGAGAATTTTTGGAAATGACAGCACGCAGAAAGAACTATTTTATCGTATGATTAACACTGCATACATTTTTTTAAACACATGAGCAGAGCAGAAACAATACTCCCTATAAATTACACCATGAGGTTTCGTCCAAATTTTCTTAGCCAAACAAAGAGAAAGAAACAGTTAAACAAGGTACCAAAGTGACCAGCGTGGGGTCTAGTTTTGCATGAAAATGTTTAACTGTTGAAAGTAATCAGGGAAATTAATGAAAACTTAATTAATGAGTTGAGGAAAAATTGAAATATTTCACAAAAAGCTGCTGTAAATGAAATGTCAAAAATTTCATCTGTTCAAGGCCTAGCTATTTTGCACATAAAAAGATAGATGGGTGTGGTATTTAAATGTCTAAAAGGCTTCCTTCAAATTAAGTATAAAGTTAAGATTTTTGAGAACACAAGACATTATAAAGGCAAACGAGAAGCCAGTAAGATCATGCTTTTTGAATGAAACTTGAAAATAAAAAAAATGAAGGAAACCGGTTCTTAATATTTTATGAAATGTTTCGTGTAAAAGAAATAAGTATATCAGAGAAATGTTCTACGTGTCTTTGAAGGATGCTTGAAATCATGAGCAGAAAATGAGGTGCACCAAACATTTTCCCAATATTTTTTGTTTCATACTTTTAGAAAAATCATTTCAGAAAACTTTTCACTTTCTTTTGCATGCTTTGCTTTTACAGACTATTTGGATTAATTGAAACGCTTGGCCTTAACACTGACTGCTGATTAATTGCGTTCGCAACGTCAAACACCTGTAAAATTTCATGGTTCATTGACATTTATTAGGAATTTAATGTGTGTGATACACTGGGGTAGGTGTGTATACACTTAGAGATCAAGTACTTTGGCAAGACCTTTAACATATACTTAACAGGGCAGTGTAAACAGTATACATAAAACTTAGTACACAGAACTGTAACTGAGTCAATTAAAATATAAGAAGTCACTTAAAACAGAAGAAAGTAACTGGGATTGAACCTAGGACCTTAGGGTAACCCTAATTACTGCCTGTAACACTACTGCTATACCACAGTTCACTGATGCTCACTGGTATCAATTTATTTATTTATGTAGTCAGTCAATCTTCTGCCTATATTGGCTGTTAAAAGTTCTTGATCGTGTAAAAAACATTCGTCTTTAATTTATTGATGAGATAGTCAAATGCTCCTCTGATCTTCCACGCATTCACATGCATTCGAGGAATTTGTCTGGTGATCTTCGTAGTTGATGATATAAATTATGAAATTATCCATGGAGATCGTCGCTCGCACACAGGACACCCGAGCTTTCCGCCTGATGCTGCTGCTTGTCACTGGAGTGTTGCGTATCAAGAAGTCGCTTGCTTCTGTCGCTCACGTAGGACTCGGCCTAAGTTGTTCTTGATGTATGGGGGGGAGTTGGAAGGAAAATAAGTTTCTCCTGTCGACTGTGGTCAGAGAGAGAGAGAGAGAGAGAGAGAGAGAGAGAGAGAGAGAGAGAGAGAGATTTTATTTTTCTACCTAATTTCCAAGTACATTGAGACATTTGTTATACCGCTTTATAAGCTTCAACAAGCCTTCCAGGAAAAAATCAGGGCGTTGCATATGGAAGAAACATTGAACGCCAGTTCGCTTTAATCAAGTCATCCACATTCCTGACATTTGCACCTGTAGTGACCGTGCGCGTCCATCCAGGTCTCGGTTTGTCCTGCACTTGGTGACGTCCATCACTGAATTGCTGGCACAATCTCCACACCATTTGCCTCGACATCAAACCTGACCCGTACACCTCAACAAGGCGGTTATGAATTTCTGTGTCTGATACTCCATGTGCCCATTCATAACGGATAACAGCTCTCACTTTCACCTTTGACCAGAATTCCAAAACGCACCTTCTCTCCATAGCTCTGGGAAAAGACTGAGCGGCTGGCCTCCACTTTGCGCAGGCACTGCGACAGCGCCCTCTGCTTGATCGCGGTCGACCTGTACCCAATGGTGTGTCGGTGTCTTGCACGTGCGCGTTCACCTGCCACGTCGTCTTTCGCCCATATCACACAACTCTGCCCACAGTCGACAGGAGAATCTTATTTTCCAACTCCCCCTATTACTTGACAATGAATCCCATCTGACAATCACTGTCAAGTGTTTGCGGTTTCATTGTCAACTATATCTTTAAATTCTTTCCGCACGGTATTGTAAAAGCATTTCACAGCAAATTTGCAACACCTGTCGCTTATCCGAGTGCATAATAGATACTGAGAATTCTCATCTCTCTCATCTGTCATACCCATTTACTTTTACAGGCTTGTGATGATAGATTGCTAGACTGCCGCTTTTTGTGCCAACACCCACTGAACCTGTGAATGCTCTTCATACAACGAGCAAGCAGCACTTGGTAAAAAGTGCTGATATCACAACTCTGCAGAACTGAAGAGAGTTGAGCTGGCTGAAAAATGCCACACTGCACTACTAAATTACATGTCGCACTGTGCCTAGTATTTCCTGGGAGGAAGGAACAAATGTGACCTAGACAGAGCCTCGACCCACCTGTGGCCCGTACGCCCTGCACACATTAAGTTTGGTGAGCCGTGGCCAGCCCTGTCGTAGGGTATACAAGGGGCACGCACAGTGTCTGAGGTCGTGCGACAACTTCAAGGACACAAAAATGAGGGTACTCGTGTGACACAGAATTACCAGCTCCCTCAAGGAGTTTGAAAGGAACTTCGTTGCGGGTATCCATTTGGCCGGCAGGTGAAATCATGCAATATCCAGATTGGTGGAGTATTTGGATCCAACAGTGGCCCATTGCTGAACTGCATGTGAATATGGGGGCAGACATTCATGCTATCAAGGTTCTGATCAACCTTGTCTGATCACAAACGGCAACTGGACTGAGGAATTACCAGTCCTACATGTAGGCTGCTGTTAACACTCCGCACAACACTGTTCTCTGAGTGGTGCCATGATTGGGAAGCAAGAACTGCTGACTGATGGCACAATATTGTGTCCAGCAATGAATCCACAATTCATTTATAACACCTTTCCCAAATGAATCAGTGCATAAACCTAAGTTGCAGGAGGTGCAGCGTCATACTGATTAGTGGGATAATATTCGGAATGAGATTTTCACTCTGTAGCAGAGTGCGCGCTGATATGAAACTTCCTGGCAGATTAAAACTGTGTGCCAGACCGAGACTCGAACTCGAGACCTTTGCCTTTTGTGGGCAAGTGCTCTACCATCTGAGCTACCCAAGCACGACTCACGCCCCATCCTCACAGCTTTACCTCTGCCAGTACCTCGACTCCTGCCTTCCAAACTTCACAGAAGCTCTTCTGCGAACCTTGCAGAACTAGCACTTCTGGAAGAAAGGATATTGCGGAGACATGGCTTAGCCATGGAGGATATTTCCAGATGAGATTTTTACTTTGCAGCCCAGTGTGTGCTGATGTGAAACTTCCTGGCAGATTACAACTGTGTGCCAGACCGACACTCGCACTTGGGACCTTGGCCTTCTGTGAGAAAGTGCTGTACCGTCTGCTATGTTCTTTGTAAATCTGACTTGAATTTGTAAGCACTGAAATAAGAACAAATTACCACTCAACCTGTATAGTTCTAATCCATTTCGAACTCCCCCTGTGAGTGTTTCATATTTTTTTAGGCTTTGCATGTACTGAAGTTGCACGAGAGATGAGCAAAGTCAGTGACCCTTAAGTAGAGCTACGAGAAATACCCACATTCTAAAAATGCGAAGTGTTTCGAAAGTGTAAAAAAATGGTTATTCCAACAATACCTGGGTATAGAGCACAATGTTTTCAGTTGATTTCAAGGTGCGATAAAATGCAAAATTTCTGCAAAATATATTATAATTAGAATATTTCAGTGAAATTTATTACTTACATGCTAAAAATTTGAATATACAGTTGCTAGACTTTTACTGTCTTTAATAATCTGTTGTTATACATGAAAACACCCCGTAAAGATGACACAAAAGCAAACATTACGATTGTAAACAAACAGATTACTTGTTGTGTAACTACCAATTCGCTAAATATGATCTTCTGCAAACCTGTGCAACACACACATTTATGCACTACTGAGCTAACATGGAGTAGGTAAAACGAGATACATCTGTCATATTTTACATCACTGAAAACTGAACGCTAAACCAAGGATGTTGCATTTATACCTGGGTAGAGTAATGAATAAATAAAAGAGAGGCAAGAAACCAGCATCAAAGTCAAGCTACATAGTATGGCTGTTTTTCTGTCATCTGCTGTATTTTTTACTCTATTTTTTGTAATTACTGAAGATTTTATAAAATACGAGTAAAGCTACAAATTTTTTGTAAATATTTTTGCCAGATATTTATGGTATCACTGGAATTGCATGCTCTTATTTAACATTTATGGTGTAATCTTTTTTAATTTATGAATGTGCGAAGACTGAGGAAGAGAAAAATCAAACTTTAAGGTAAGAATTTTGAAATATGTACTATTATGAAGTGGACAGATTACTACTCACCAAGTAGTGGAGATGCTGAGTCACAAATAGGTACAACAAAAAAAAGTAAGCTATTGGCCAAAAACGCCTTCATCAGAATGAAGCCACACACACACACACACACACACACACACACACACACACACAGTCTCCGGCTGCCGAGATCTGGCCATGGCAGCCACAGACTGTGGTCATGTGCATGAGAGTTGTGTTTGCGTGAGTATCTGTGCATGTGTGTGTGTGTTGACCAAATCTAAAGAAGGCCTGCACATATCACAGACACAAAAAATACAAATGCTAAATTCAAATTTTAAAATGTTAAATTTTCAAAGTTTGTTGCTATTTTATCAAACATGACATGTAGAGTCTGTGGCTGACTACCAATTTACTTGATTATGGCAGAAAAAATAACAGCAATTAGCCACTTTTTGTAATGCTATTTATATAAATAGCACTGTTAACAATTTCAAACTGACAAGTTCATCAGATGGAACAATCATGTCAAGATATTTGTTTCCTACTTTACATCAGTGAAAAATAATGTAAAGCACAAAGAAAGTATCATAAGGTGAACAAGCTGTCTGACGATGAACCTGTCAGTTAGAAATTTGTAACTGTGCTCTTTATATGAATAGCATTATAAAAAGGGGCTGACTGCTGTTATCTTCTCACAAGAATCAACCTGTATCTCAAAGTTTATTGCTAATATCAAGTAGCTTTACTCATAAGGTGTACACTTCCCTTGTATGAGATATTACAGCTGAAAATATGGTGACACAAAGTTCAAGCACATGTTTCTGTTTCGAAGCTCACAGATCTCATGTGCTGAAGACAGAGTGCGCACACGCACACATGTGCACACCCTCTCCCACCTCACCTGTTGCCTTCCCCGGCCTGCCAGTCGCTGTAGCGGCCGCCGTCCTGCACCCGCCGTCCGCCGCTGTCCGTGAATCGCCCGCTGCCCACCTGTCGGGGTCGGTCACCGCCTCCTCCTCTCCACTGCCGCTCCCTCACCCTGCCGCCGCGGCTACTGCCACCGTAAGCTGGCGAACCGTGTGTGTTGTCTGCACCTTCCCCATTTATCACCTGTGGTGCAAACAAGTATGTAACCGATCTTAAAAGACACTTCAAAATTAAACACAAAACAAACAGATTTAATTTTTCATTGTTTAAAAGCATGCTTCACATTTGTAGTATATCTGAAGAAATTCATGTTACCACCATAAGCTGCTTTTTGTGACTAATGCTTTATTATAACTAGTTTTGGCAGACAGTACCATTTACAAGTAAACTCTTATTGTAACGGTGGCATGTGACCAAGTCACAATAAACTGTTGACACTCAGCAAATTTATTCATTTATTTAATTATCTCTGAGTTACATTTGTAATTAATTAATAGGTTATACCTAAAAACAAAGATGATGTGACTTACCAAACGAAAGCGCTGGCACGTCGATAGACACACAAACAAACTCAAACACACACACAAAATTCAAGCTTTCGCAACAAACTGTTGCCTCATCAGGAAAGAGGGAAGGAGGGGGAAAGACGAAAGGATGTGGGTTTTAAGGGAGAGGGTAAGGAGTCATTCCAATCCCGGGAGCGGAAAGACTTACGTTAGGGGGAAAAAAGGACAGGTATACACTCGCGCGCACACACACACACACACTCCCGTTACCCACCAGGCCTCAATCTCCGCTAATTTCAAGTTGCCGCCGCTCATACCTTACCTGTCATTCAACAACATTTTTGCCTCTGTACTTCCGCCTCGACTGACATCTCTGCCCAAACTCTTTGCCTTACACATGTCTGTTCGTGTCTGTATAAGTGCGGATGTGTGTGTGTGTGTGTGTGTGTGTGTGT
Source organism: Schistocerca americana (assembly GCF_021461395.2). Taxonomy (NCBI): domain Eukaryota; kingdom Metazoa; phylum Arthropoda; class Insecta; order Orthoptera; family Acrididae; genus Schistocerca; species Schistocerca americana. The sequence goes on along the minus strand of NC_060129.1, from coordinate 126,354,854 downwards.
GTGTGTGTGTGTGTGTGTGTATATATATATATATATATATATATATATATATATATATATATATAAAAAGAAAGATGATGAAACTTACCAAACAAAAGCGCTGGCAGGTCGATAGACACACAAACAAACACAAACATACACACAAAATTCTAGCTTTCGCAACCAATGGTTGCCTCGTCAGGAAAGAGGGAAGGAGAAGGAAAGACAAAAGGATATGGGTTTTAAGGGAGAGGGTAAGGAGTCATTCCAATCCCGGGAGCGGAAAGACTTACCTTAGGGGGAAAAAAGGACAGGTATACACTCGCACACACACACATATCCATCCACACATACACAGACACAAGCAGACATTTGTAAAGGCAAAGAGTTTGGGCAGAGATGTCAGTCGGGGCAGATGTACAGAGGCAAAGATGAAGTTGAAAGACAGGTGAGGTATGAGCGGCGGCAAATTGAAATTGAAATTAGCGGAGATTGAGGCCTGGCGGATAGCGAGAAGAAAGGATATGCTGAAGGGCAAGTTCCCATCTCCGGAGTTCTGACAGGTTGGTGTTAGTGGGAAGTATCCAGATAACCCGGACGGTGTAACACTGTGCCAAGATGTGCTGGCCGTGCACCAAGGCATGTTTAGCCACAGGGTGATCCTCATTACCAACAAACACTGTCTGCCTGTGTCCATTCATGCGAATGGACAGTTTGTTGCTGGTCATTCCCACATAGAACGCTTCACAGTGTAGGCAGGTCAGTTGGTAAATCACGTGGGTGCTTTCACACGTGGCTCTGCCTTTGATCGTGTACACCTTCCGGGTTACAGGACTGGAATAGGTGGTGGTGGGAGGGTGCATGGGACAGGTTTTACACCGGGGGCGGTTACAGGGGTAGGAGCCAGAGGGTAGGGAAGGTGGTTTGGGGATTTCATAGGGATGAACTAAGAGGTTGCGAAGGTTAGGTGGACGGTGACGGGATACTTTCCGGGACTGGATCAGATTCTGAATGTGGCTCTCCAGCAGGGATACGACTTCCTCAAATCCTGCCCTGAAATGAGATCCATCCTTCATGAAATCCTCCCCACTCCACCAAGAGTGTCTTCGTCCACCTAACCTTCGCAACCTCTTAGTTCATCCCTATGAAATCCCCAAACCACCTTCCCTACCCTCTGGCTCCTACCCCTGTAACCGCCCCCGGTGTAAAACCTGTCCCATGCACCCTCCCACCACCACCTATTCCAGTCCTGTAACCCGGAAGGTGTACACGATCAAAGGCAGAGCCACGTGTGAAAGCACCCACGTGATTTACCAACTGACCTGCCTACACTGTGAAGCGTTCTATGTGGGAATGACCAGCAACAAACTGTCCATTCGCATGAATGGACACAGGCAGACAGTGTTTGTTGGTAATGAGGATCACCCTGTGGCTAAACATGCCTTGGTGCACGGCCAGCACATCTTGGCACAGTGTTACACCGTCCGGGTTATCTGGATACTTCCCACTAACACCAACCTGTCAGAACTCCGGAGATGGGAACTTGCCCTTCAGCATATCCTTTCTTCTCGCTATCCGCCAGGCCTCAATCTCCGCTAATTTCAATTTCAATTTGCCGCCGCTCATACCTCACCTGTCTTTCAACTTCATCTTTGCCTCTGTACATCTGCCCCGACTGACATCTCTGCCCAAACTCTTTGCCTTTACAAATGTCTGCTTGTGTCTGTGTATGTGTGGATGGATATGTGTGTGTGTGCGAGTGTATACCTGTCCTTTTTTCCCCCTAAGGTAAGTCTTTCCGCTCCCGGGATTGGAATGACTCCTTACCCTCTCCCTTAAAACCCATATCCTTTTGTCTTTCCTTCTCCTTCCCTCTTTCCTGACGAGGCAACCATTGGTTGCGAAAGCTAGAATTTTGTGTGTATGTTTGTGTTTGTTTGTGTGTCTATCGACCTGCCAGCGCTTTTGTTTGGTAAGTTTCATCATCTTTCTTTTTAGATATATTTTTCCCACGTGGAATGTTTCCCTCTATTATATATATATATATATATATATATATATGTGTGTGTGTGTGTGTGTGTGTGAGAGCGCGCGCGTGCGCGAGTGTATACCTGTCCCTTTTTCCCCCTAAGGTAAGTCTTTCCCCTCCCAGGATTTGAATGACTCCTTACCCTCTCCCTTAAAACCCACATCCTTTCGTCTCGTCTTTCCCTCTCCTTCCCTCTTTCCTGATGAAGCAACTGTGGGTTGCAAAAGCTTGAATGTTGTGTGTGTGTTTGTGTTTGATAGTGTCTCTATCAACATACCAACGCTTTCATATATACAGTCATGATCTTCACATATCTTAAATCATCATTATTGTCTATAGCAAGGCCCATATCTCTCTCAAGTGCTCGCCACACTTCACTGCAGCATCGTTGGCCAACCATGGGTCTTAGAAAGTGTATGGGGCCAGCAAGAATGGACCGGTCAAAAGGTGCGTCATCGTTTGTTTTTTCCAAATTGGCAGGACTCTTCTTTGGTTATTCCACTTTAATATGTTATCCTTTGATCTTACCATTTGACACCTAAGTCTATTTAGGCTCTTCCACACTCTACATTCCAAATGTGATCCAGCAGGAAGTTTTTATTTAATGTTCCCACTTTTTAGGCTGCCTTTATCCAATTTCTGTTTCCACATTGATTCTCTGGTTGTAGGTCGACTTTCATTTAGTGGATTTTCAACTTTTATCAAATCTTTCTTAGATTTAAATCTCTCCACCGCTGGCTGGCGTGCGTACAGTAGATGTCTTCTATCTTCGCACTGCCTGCTTCATTCAGCCATCACCAACGTTTGTCGTCTGATCTGCGGGGAGGGGGGGCGCTATTCCAGAACACATATAATGGAAATCGCGGTTTGTAGACTTCAGGCATCCCATAATTAATAGACATGAGTCATTCAATGCTGCATCTTGCTTCGGGGCATGTGTCGATCTTCTCCATACGGAGCATGCATATTCAGCTGGAGCAAAGCACAATGCCAGTGATGATGCACGTAAAATTTCAGGATTTGCTCCCCACTATGAGTTGATAAGTTTGCGGATTATACTGTTCAGTGAGTTGGCTTTCGCTCTAGTTTTTTCTACATGTTTCTTGTAAGACAATGTTCAGCCTAATGTGACTCCAAGATAAACTGGGTTTGGGCAGTGTTTAAGTTTAACTGAGTGCCATTCCAATTGTAACTCTCTGTTTGCTTCCTTATTGTTCAGATGAAATAAACAAGTCTGTATCTTTGCTGAATTCAGTCGAAGCTGGTTCCCATTCTAATATTTAGTTAATACTTCTAAGGCATCTGTTATGTTTCTCTCAATATGTTTGTTTGATCTGGATTGGCAGGCAATGGCTACATCATCAACGTAGATAAAACTTCTTGTCATTGGCCCAACTGGTTGGTCATTTGTGTACAGCTTGAAAAGTGGAGGGGACAAAACACTACCTTGTGGGAGCCCATCATCAAATGTGCAGGCCCAATAAACAGTGTCAACATTTTGTGTTACTCCAACATATGATACTGCTAAAATGACTTTACTTGAAAATTTTTTGTCATACCAAATCTAGTCGTCAATACAGCACTAGTCACCAGTAACACGAAATTCTTTGAATACATTAAGGCTGTGGAGCACGATTTATATAATGAATACTACACCAGTTACTTGTTTTTTCAGGCTTAGCACGGAGCGTTTCAAGAATTTATTCTCATTTTCAAGTGAATTTGTTTACATGAATATTTTTGGTGGTGTTTTCATGTGTTATTTTCTGCCTCTCTTGACTCTTTTTGATATTGTTATACTGCAATCTGAAAATCTGACAAAATGAATATTTGAGTGTTTTTAAATGCCAAAGTTAGAAATAGTATATATTGAAAATTCCTTCCAGTTTGCCCTATGTAGTAGCTACTGCATAGGACAAACTGGTAGGAATTTTCATATTAAATACACTGAACACATCAACTGTTACACACATAACGAATTAACAAAATCAGCAAAAGAAACACACGTAAGAAACACTAGACACCCAATCAAAAACATAGAAGATCTTAAAATACTCCACTACTTCCAAAGATCATATACAATGGATTTAATGGAGGAGCTTGGAATTTTTTTAGAACACAAAAAGCAAGGAGAATAAATTCTCAATGATAAACTAGGTAGTGAATCAGGTAATTTTTTCACATGTTTCTCCTGCATATGATAAGTGTAGTAATTTTCATAAATGTTTACATTTCCTCATTAGAAAAAAAAAACCTAATCAATAATCCAGTCATGAAAGTACATTTTACGTGTGTGACATTCTATATAACAGAGGAGGCACAATATCTGTAAGCAGCAAAAAATACCACTTCTAACATTACCATCAAAAATACTCAGATTCATTTTGTCTAATTTTTTTTTTTTTTTCTCTCTCTCTTTTTTTTTTTTTTTTTTTTTTCCAAACATTCGATAGGCGAACCATTTTTTACAAACATTCGATAGGCGAACCATGAGTGATCCGGCAGATGTCAATATGGTAATCGAATTCTTGCCATTCCCATCCCAGCATGGCATCGTCGACTTGTGGCAGTCACTTCCCGTATTCTCTCCCGGAGCTCTGCTACATCACGTGGTAGAGGCGGTACATCCGCCAGATCTTTAATGTATCCCCACAGATAAAAGCGACACGGAGTGGGATCTGGTGATTGGGGAGGCCATTTCGTGAAACAGCTGTCCCCTTCTGTAGCAGGGCTGATCCATCGATGCGGCAGCTCCGTGTTCGGGTACCCTCAAACTTCATGATGAAAATGGGGTGCAGCCCCATCCTGCTGAAAGATGAACGGAGAGTCTGATAGCGTTTTAGGCATCAGCCATTGCTGCAACATGTCTACGTAGGAATATCCAGTGACAATGCTCTCCGCAAAGAAGAATGGCCCGTACAGTTTTCGATGTGACGAGGCACAAAAAACATTTACGTTTGGGGAATCATGCTCAAATTCAGTGCAATCGTGTGGATGCTTTGTACCCCAGATTTGACCATTGTGCCTGTTCACTTTCCCATTAGTGTGAAAAGTGGCTTCATCGCTAAAAATTAATCGATCAACAACGCCATCCCCATCCTCATTGAATTATTGCAACTGCGAACAAAACTCAAAACACTTCTGTTTGTCATTGTCACTGAGCTTCTGCACTAGCTCCAATTTGAATGGTATCACAAACAACTCCTGTCGCAGGACTTTCCACACTATCAATGGAGCCATTTCAAGTTCGTGGGATACACTTTTGTGGCGGCGTTCGTAGCGACAAGCAATTCGCTGTAGAAACGGCTTACGAAGTCACCGCCACACTTTTAATAGCGGGCCGACCGGTCCGCTGGAACAGTGAACAGAAAGATGAAAACCCAAACACTCTGATTAAATAAAAGTCGGTACTTATCTTTATTGGTGAAGATACAGTAACACAGTAGTGAACTCGGTGTCTACAGAAATCTGTCTAGTTCGAGTCGGAGCGGCTAGGTCAGCGTCGGCTGACGACAAACAACAACTCTGCTGCGATGAACACACAACTGACTAGCAAGTACACAATTCGGTGGCGAGTATACAACTGAGCGGCGAATACAGAACTGTCCTAGCGCTCGCGACTCCAGCGCTTAAGAAGCCAGAAGCCAGCGGTGGCGCGTGCAGACTTGCGGCAATTTCCTGTATCGCTGGCGCTGCTTATGCGGACGGCGTCCGGACTTTGATGCTGCCAACCTTTTTGGCAGCGGGCTCGGGTGGCATTACTGGCTAGGATATAACATACACGACACACCGTTTTTTTGGACTTCTTACATGTGTCTCTCGTACGCGCTCCACATTCACTTCACTCACACTGGGACGACTGCTTCTCTTTGCCGGGCACAAGCAACCCGTGGTAATGAATTTGTTGTGCCAGTGAGAATTGGCCTTCCTTGTTGGTGGCTTCTTACTGTACTTGGCTCTAAACATCCGTTTAACAGCTGTAGCACACTTGTTTTTGTCGAACTCCCACACACAGAAAGCTCACTCCGCACCTGAACTCACCATGTTTGCACCTAGTGCTGACTATTGGCAGGTTACCAAATTATGCTGTAGCGGTATACATGAAGAAAAAAAAAAAAAAAATAAATAAATAAAAAAATAAAAAAAATAAAAACCCTTTCAGGGTTTCTCTTCAAAATGACATATGTATGATATCTGTACAATGTTTGGTTCTTGTGTAATAAATAATTGAAAGTGTTTCCAGACTCTATGTACACCCTGTATGTTCAACATGACCGTGCAATAACTACTTACAGATGGCAATACTAGTTGTGGAGGCTATATAAAGCATGTCTGGAGAACACATACAACACTGTAATCATTCTCATAATGCAAAAATAGAGCTATTTATCTGACGTCCAAAAGGGAATGATCATTGGATTCCAAGCCAAGGGTGGAAGCATTTCCGAAACGACAAGTTTTTAAATTGTTTGCACGCCATCCTGTTTAAAGTTCACTGCGTATGACAAAACGGCACTCTCCAAAACAAGTGTCTAAGTAAGCAGTTGCACCATGGGCCACAGATGACAGGAATGAACAACGGCTGCAGATCCATATATGGGCAAATAGAAATGCAACTGTTGAGCAATTGACGGCCCATACGAACCAAGAGGCTACTACGAGTGCCTCCTCATCTACTGTTCAGCAAACACTGCTGCTCATGGGCCTCTGCCGCAGGTACCTGCTCACGCACCCGTGCTGACTGGTGTTCATCACCGATGAAGGCCGGAATTCATACACCAGTGCCGCAACTGGGCATCTACCGAGTGGCGAAAGGTGGCTTTTTCAGACAAATCGGGTTTTAGCCCTCACTGGATGCACGGCTGTTGGCGTGTACGGCATGAAACGCCTGAAAGCAAACACCCTGCAACCATCTACAGAAGGTTCCAAGCCAGAAGGCATTCCCTGGGTGATTCCTGTCGTTCTGAAAGATGCAACAGATCAACACAAGTATGGATTTATCCTTGCAGATCATGTCCACCATTACATGCAGTTTGTTTTTCCTCGATACAATGGCATTTACCGGCTGCAACGTGTAACACAGCTCACTGTGTACATGCATGACTAAGGGCATTAGAATGTATTTACCATACTCCTCTCGTCAACAAACTCCCCAGATTTTAAACAACCGAGAATCTGTGGGACCACCTCAAAATGAGCTGTTCGTGGCACGTATCCTCAATCGAGAAACCTAGCGCATCTGGCACATCCCAGTTCTCTCCCTACATGTCTACACTGCAAAATATGGTTTTGACAGGTGGTCACAATGTGACAGGACAGTGTAGTTGTCAATAAAGCACTATTCACTAAAAGCAGCTCATGGTGCTAACACAAATTTCTTCAAAAAGTAAATTGTCCTTAAAGCCAGAGACTGGTTCAGACAGCACAGTGCTACATTAGGAATGGTCCTTGAAATGTAGCAATCCGGAACTGATCCACTTGCTCTGATAACACTCCTAATATAAATACTATTTTTGCTTCTCTTTCGTGTTTCATTTAATTGACTTATACACCATGTGTTGCTCGGTGGTAAAGTGCCACACTACAAACACAAAAGTCTTGGGTTCAATCCCTGGTCAAATCCTAGAATTTTTATCTGTCATTTATCACTTCCTTTACTTCTGACAATGTTTAGTTGTGGAAAATATTGAGTTGCCCCACAGTTCCGAATCCGCATTAAACTGCAGGCCCCCATATAAATGGCTGGGTAAGTTAGTTCAAAGGTCGGAAGAAGGTAACTGCATACCCCTTCCAAAATGACCGTGACTAGTATAGCACTGTGGTGTTCAAAACAATTTTCATATTGACGATTGCTTTACTTTGGCATGTACACCATACACACATGAAATATCCGAATTATTTTCCATGTTGTAATTTTTTAAATCTTATCAGCTTTAGATTTGGGAAACGAACAAGAGAAGCAATATTGGCACTATGTTAAATTTTGGGGAGAAGATTAGAAGTAGACAAAAAAGTACATAATTTATTGATGTAGAAAAGACATATGATACGGTTGAATGGAAGTTATTACTTAGAGCAGGGCTTCCCAACCTTTTCAGCTGGCGGACCCCTTCTTCAGTCGAAAATCCATGGCGGACCCCTAGTCAGTCAAGAGCACAGTAACTTCAAATTTCAGAACGAAACCCATGGGAACTGAAAGCTTCTTAATGCAGGTGCCATGTTCCCAATGACCCCCCCCCCCCCACCAAGTATCAATAGTCTTTGGTTTAGAGACGAATGAAAACAACTTGAAATTAACGATCCAATTTTAATTCCCACTGTATCCAGACACACACTAGTGGATTTACTCCCTTTGGCAATTAACATTTCATTTCACACGCTGGAGCTGTCTTCTTCCAAGAGCAATCAACGTCACGTCCAAACTGTTCGCTGTTGACAAGCTGTCGCTTATGGTCTGTTCACTTCCACAATTTGGCTACTGTTGTGTAAGGAGCATGCATATTTCGTAACAGTCGTGTGTGTGTGTGTGTGTGTGTGTGTGTGTGTGTGTGTGTGTGCGTGTGATTTTTTGTGAAATCCAAAGAAAAATGTTCAAATGTATGTAAAGTCTTCCTTCGGTCGTCCTCCCTCCTCATTCATTTCAACTGGAAACTTCCCTTGCTGTGAAGGCGATGGAGAAACTGCAGCCTTCTTCAATGATCCTGACTTCAGCCACCGATCCATGTTAGAAGTAATAAACTGGTCAAAAATCGACTTATGAAACAGGTAGTGCACTGACAAGGCAAGTTTAACTTTTAATGATGCCTGGGGCTGCATACGTGAGCCAGCGAGCGCTGTGATTGGTCGACAAAGCTCGCTCCGCGCATGCGTAAAAGGTTTCAGCGCACAAACGACCCCCGTATTGTTGCTAACAGTCGATCAGAGAAGCTGCATTCTCCGGCATTAAACAGTGTATATGTTCTCACTTAGGAACCGCAATGGCCGCTTGGGGATATGACCTGAGGTGAAAGCACACGTTTTTCAAATGGGGGAAAAAAAAAAGGTTGTGATGAATTTGATTTTCACATTTTTATTCAATAATTTTACTCATTATTTTAAACGATTTGGTTAAAGGTGGCCGCGGATCCCCTAGAAAGAGCTGGCGGACCCCTAAGGGTCTGGATATTAATGGTAAAAAAGAAAGAAACAAATATGAGGAGAGTGAGACAGGGATGCCCTTTATTACGTTATGTCGTACACTCATAAAGGATATCCTAACAACAATGAAAGAAAAGATGACTGGAATCAAAATTAATGGTGTGCATATTTACTGTATCAGATTTGCTGCTGATTTGCAGCATTGGCACACTCAGAGAAGGAACTAAATAAAATGGTTGGGGTCTTCAACTAAAAATAAATATCAAGAAGACAAAAATCATGGTTATACACAAGAAAGGGGGTGGAGGTCCAATTGACATACGAACACACAGTGAGCAATTAGATGCGGTTATAGAGCCCCTTAGGGAGATAGCTTTCGGGGCTGGAAAGATAGCCAATGCACACTCAGTACGTCTGCCAGGGCGGCCTCACCCGAGATGTGGAGGTGGCCTTGCCTGAGGCTGTCGAGCACGCAGGCTGCAGTCTTCTGCAAGTTGTGGCTCACATCGGCACCGACAATGCCTTTTGGACAGGTTCTGAGGCCATCTTCAGATGTTACAAGCAGCTGGCAGAGGTGGTAAGGATTGTTGGCCTCACACGCAGGGTGCAAACAGAGCTTGCTATTTGCAGGATCATTCCAAGAGTCGACTGGGGTCCTTTGGTTTGGAGCTGTGTGAAATGTCTCAGCCAAATGATTAATCGTCTGTGTAATGGTGTCGGACACAAATTCTGGATATGCGTTATCTGGTGTGGATTTCTAGGACTCCCTTTGATAGATCAGGGGAGCACTACACAAAGGAAACGGCTACTCAGGTAGCAGAGTACTTGTGGAGTGCACATGGGGGGTTTCAGGCTAGCCAGTAGTTTGAGGTACTCTCACGAACACTCACCAGTCGATACGCACATAGCGAAATCAGACTGTGTTCAGAGTAAAGGCTGTTTGACTGTAAAAACTTCATCAGTAAACTGTCAAAGTATGCACAGCAAATTTCCCGAGTTTACTGCCCTCCAGAAAAGTTCTCAACCTCAATGTAGTCTCAGGACTGGGAGCTGACTAAAACCCACAGTAAAGCTCTGAGATATTTAGCGAATCTTGGAATGTTTATCAGACTGACAGATTACGGGGGTGTTCGTTGCAGTTGACAAAAATATTGTCTTTGCTGAGGTTGAAATTGAGTGCGATAGTGAAATTACATTGCGTGCATAACAGGTCCAGGTGAAACCAAGTTAATTGTTGAATGTTTTTACTGACCACCTGACCCTGCTGTGACTGTTATAGAGTCATTCAAAGAAACTCCATGGTCAGTTGTTCATAAATACAGGGTGTTTCAAAAATGACCGGTGTATTTGAAACGGCAATAAAAACTAAACGAGCAGCGATAGAAATACACCGTTTGTTGCAATATGCTTGGGACAACAGTACATTTTCAGGCGGACAAACTTTCGAAATTACAGTAGTTACAATTTTCAACAACAGATGGTGCTGCAAGTGATGTGAAAGATATAGAAGACAATGCAGTCTGTGGGTGCGCCATTCTGTACGTCGTCTTTCTGCTGTAAGCGTGTGCTGTTCACAACGTGCAAGTGTGCTGTAGACAACATGGTTTATTCCTTAGAACAGAGGATTTTTCTGGTGTTGGAATTCCACCGCCTAGAAAACAGTGTTGTTGCAACAAGACGATGTTTTCAACTGAGGTTTAACATAACCAAAGGACCGAAAAGCGATACAATAAAGGATCTGTTTGAAAAATTTCAACGGACTGGGAACGTGACGGATGAACGTGCTGGAAAGGTAGGGCGACCGCGTACGGCAACCACAGAGGGCAACGCGCAGCTAGTGCAGCAGGTGATCCGACAGCGGCCTCGGGTTTCCGTTCGCCGTGTTGCAGCTGCGGTCCAAATGACGCCAACGTCCACGTATCGTCTCATGCGCCAGAGTTTACACCTCTATCCGTACAAAATTCAAACGCGGCAACCCCTCAGCGCCGCTACCATTGCTGCACGAGAGACATTCGCTAACGATATAGTGCACAGGATTGATGACAGCGATATGCATGTGGGCAGCACTTGGTTTACTGACGAAGCTTATTTTTACCTGGACAGCTTCGTCAATAAACAGAACTGGCGCATATGGGGAACCGAAAAGCCCCATGTTGCAGTCCCATCGTCCCTGCATCCTCAAAAAGTACTGGTCTGGGCCGCCATTTCTTCCAAAGGAATCATTGGTCCATTTTTCAGATCCGAAACGATTACTGCATCACGCTATCTGGACATTCTTCGTGAATTTGTGGCGGTACAAACTGCCTTGGACGACACTGCAAACACCTCGTGGTTTATGCAAGATGGTGCCCGGCCACATCGCACGGCCGACGTCTTTAATTTCCTGAATGAATATTTCGATGATCGTGTGATTGCTTTGGGCTATCCGAAACATACAGTAGGCGGCGAGGATTGGCCTCCCTATTCGCCAGACATGAACCCCTGTGACTTCTTTCTGTGGGGACACTTGAAAGACCAGGTGTACCGCCAGAATCCAGAAACAATTGAACAGCTGAAGCAGTACATCTCATCTGCATGTGAAGCCATTCCGCCAGACACGTTGTCAAAGGTTTCGGGTAATTTCATTCAGAGACTACGCCATATTATTGCTACGCATATGTGGAAAATATCGTACTATAGAGTTTCCCAGACCGCAGCGCCATCTGTTGTTGAAAATTGTAACTACTGTAATTTCGAAAGTTTGTCCGCCTGAAAATGTACTGTTGTCCCAAGCATATTGCAACAAACGGTGTATTTCTATCGCTGCTCGTTTAGTTTTTATTGCCGTTTCAAATATACCGGTCATTTTTGGAACACCCTGTACCTAGATTATGCAATACTAGTTGGTGGTGACTTTAATCTACTGTGTGTGTGTGTGTGTGTGTGTGTGTGTGTGTGTGTGTGTGTGTGTGTGCGCGCACAAATTTCTTCTACAGCTTGAGAAAGGAATTTCATTCTGAAAGTTAGCAAAGCTCTGTATCTTTTGTTTGTGTGTCTGTTGACGACACAGCACTTCTGCCTTTCGGTGAGTTGTCTCTTTATTCCTAAGCAATTCATTGACAATATGGTTATAGGACATGAGGTTTTCTGTTTTGTCAAGTGCACAATTCTACATTTCTATCTCTGTACCACTTTGAAACCTTATCGAGATTTGACTGAACATTTACGTAGCTTCTTTCAGATGGTACTTTGTTATAGATAAGTGCAGCATCTGCAAAAAGTCAGAAGTTACTGTTAATATTGCCTGTAAGGTATTTAATATACAGCAGACAACTTCACACTAATTAGTCTGAACTGCGAGCATTCCACCAGGAAATCACTGATCCAGTGACAGAACTGAGGCAACACACTGCAGACCCACAATTTCATTACAAGCTGCTTGTGAGAAACATTGTCAAAAGCCTTCTGGAAATCTAGAAATATGAAATTAACTTTAATTCCCCTGTCGACAGCACTCATTACATCGTGCGAATAAAGAGGCAGTTGTGTTTCACGAGAACTGTATTTTCTGAGTCCACTTTCTATGTCAATGGATCATTTTCTTTGCGGTGTTTCATTATGCTGGAACGCAGTACATGTCCCAAAATTCTAATACACTATGTCATCGAAAATATCCGGACACAACCAAAGACATACGTTTTTCAAATTAGGTGCATTGTGCTGCCACCTACTGCCAGGTACTCCATACCGGTGACCTCAGTAGTCATTTGACATCGTGAGAGAGCAGAATGGGGAGCTCTGCAGAACTTTCGGACTTCAAACCTGGTCAGGTGATTGGGTGTCACTTGTGTCATACGTCTGTACACGAGATTTCCACACTCCTAAACATCCCTAGGTCCACTGTTTCTGATGTGATAGTGAAGTGGAAACATGAAATGACACGTACAGCACAAAAGCGTACAAGCCGACCTCATCTGTTGACTGAGACCGCCGACAGTTGAAGAGGGTTATAATGTGTAATAGCCAGACCATCTATCCAGACCATCACACAGGAATTCCAAACTGCATCAGGATCCACTGCAAGTACTATAACAGTTAGGCGGGAGGCGAGAAAACTTTGATTTCATGGTCAAGCAGCTGCTCGTAAGCCACACATCACGCTGGTAAATTCCAAAAGATGCCTCGCTAGGTGTCAGGAGTGCAAATATTGGATGACCGAACAGTGGAAAAACATCGTGTGGAGTGACGAATCACGGTATACAATGTGGCGATCCGAAGGCAGGGTGTGGGTATGGGCAGTGGTTTTATGGTGTGGTTGTGCTTTTCATGGAATGGGCTTGCACCCCTTGTTGTTTGGCACAGCATTATCACAGCACAGGCCTATATTGATATTTTAAATACCTTCTTGCTTCCCACTGTTGAAGAGCAATTCGCGGATGGCAACTGCATCTTTCAACACAATCGAGCACCTGTTCATAATGCACGGCCTGTGGCAGAGTGGTTACATGACAGTTATATCCCTCCAATGGACTGGCCTGCACAAAGTCCCAACCTGAATCCTATAAAATACTTTTAGGATGTTTTGGAACGGCGACTTCGTGTCAGGCCTCACTGACCGACATCGATACCTCTCCTCAGTGCAGCACTTCATGAAGAATGGGCTGCCATTCCCCAAGAAACATTCCAGCACCTGATTGAACGTATGCCTGCGAGAGTGGAAGCTGTTATCAAAGCTAAGGGTGGGCTAACACCAAACTGAATTCCAGCATTACCGATGGAGGGCACCATGAACCTGTATGTCATTTTCAGCCAGGTGTCCAGATACTTTTGATCATACAGAGTAAATGCAGATTCTACCCAACAGAGATGGGTCGTTCGCGAACTAACAGGTCTAAAGGAACAGTTCACCAAGATGAACGGAACGAGCGAGGGACGAATTCTAAGGAACCGTCTTTCATAGTTCACTTCGGTCGCGGCTTTCTACTTATAGTTCCCGGGAACGGGAAACGGTCGGTCTCGTTTCCAAACGGCATGTCAGCCGGTCTCGCTCCAGCCTTGGTCCCATTTGCCTCTCTGTCTCGGTCTCGCTCGGCCAGACTAGTCCTCCTTCGGGTACCCGCTTGTCACAGTTCCACTGCCAACTGCTCATAGTTCAGTATAGATTAGTAGTTGTTTGTTTTGTTCTCTTTGCACGCCCAGTCTAGATCTGTGTCAAACCTTTTTTGAATTCTAAACTTCTGGTTCTTTTCGTGTTCTACTCAGCACCCAAGACTGATAATTAAAATTACATAATTAATTTTACAGCTACGTGGTAAGTAATACATACGTCTTTCTGGTAACAAAATGGCGTATGAGCTTACTTCACTATTTCGATAAACAGCAGAAGAAATTCTTGTAAAAAGGCAAGAATTTTTGTTGTTACACATGCAAAGGAAGTATGCACAGCACACACTAGTGGCCATTTTCCATCTTTTTTCAATCCAAGGTAAAAGAGCATGTTCATTGCTATGGAAGGTAGACGGACTTACAACCGAATGAAGCCCACGTTCCATAATCGAGTGTCTGGTGTCACATTTTGTAAAGAGAATATAACTCCTACAATATTATTTCAGTGGAGCACGAAAAGTCGGCCCTGAGTACTAGACTGCTCATTGTCGCTCACCAATCCTCATCTATTGTTTCAAAGTTGTTTCATTAGCTTATTTGTTATTTCTTCACTGCCTAATTATTACATGTTTATCTATTCTGTTGTAAATAGCAGTTGTAAATAGGCTGTTTAGGTTTTTATGTTGGTAACGCCACGTAGCGCTCTGTATGAAAATCACTGACTGTGCTGTGTGCAGTCTGTGGTTGGTTTGCGTTGTTGGAATATTTGCTATTGTAGTGTTGGGCAGTTGGATGTGAAAAGCGCATAGCGTTGCGCAGTTGGAGGTGAGCCGCCAGCAGTGGTGAATGTGGGGAGAGAGATGGCGGAGTTTTGAGAGCGGACGATCTGGACGTGTGTACGTCAAAAAAAGGAAATTTGTAAAACTGGATGTCGTGAACTGATATATATATATATATATTATGACTTTTGAACACTATTAAGGTAAATACATTGTTTGTTCTCCATCAAAATCTTTCATTTGCTAACTATGCCTATCAGTAGTTAGTGCCTTCAGTAGTTAGAATCTTTTATTTAGCTGGCAGTATTGGCACATGCTGTATTGCAGTAGCTCGAGTAACGAAGATTTCTGTGAGGTAAGTGATTCATGAAAGGTATAGGTTTTTGTTAGTCAGGGCCATTCTTTTTTAGGGATAATTGAAAGTTAGATTGCGATGCGCTAAAAAATATTGTGTGTCAGTTTAGTGTTGATCAGAATAAGTAAAGAGAGAAATGTCTGATTACATTCAGTTTTGCTCAGCTGTTTGAAAATCTAATAACGTCATTCTTTACATTCAAAGGGGAAGTTTCAGGGTCAACAAATCGTGCATAATTGGCAAGCAGTCTGTACTCAGTGCCAACTTTTTGTGCGCTACCTTATATTATTTCACTGCTATCAGCGACATTACGCTACAGTTCGCTAAACGAGATGTTTCGCAGAATCTCGAAACTTAAAAGAGTGAGAGAATTCTGTTAAAGTGCCCCCTCTTGGCGCCTTCCATCCTTCAGTCACCTATGCTACTAATTTTCAATTTTTCATAAGAACCATATACCGAGTACAATGAACGGTGAACGAGTAAAAATGAACGGTTCCCAAAAAAAGAGCGATCACCAGTGAACTAGTTCCCAAGGATGAACGACTTTTCCCATCTCTACTACCCAAGCCTGCAGGTCGTTCTGCTGTATCTGATCACGAATGACACCTGTGCAATGTCCTCGATACATTGCAAGTGTCAGTCGTGATTCGAACAGTGTTCTCGTAGCTGTGCACTAAATCGGAGCTAAGCGAATTCAAACACGGGCAAACCGTCAGTGCTCGTAAAGCGGATGTTTCTGTAACCAAGATAGTCAAAATGTTTGGTGTTTCAAAAGGCATTGTATCAAAGATTTAAACTGCACACAGGGAAAGCAGGAAATCATTATCCACAAGTCACAACACGGATGAAAGTGTGAGTCGAGTGAACACGAAAGACAGTTATTGAAGAGGATTGAGACGAAAAATTAATGACACCTGCAGAAGTCACTGCAGAACTGAATGTCGTACTCGCGAATCCTGTCAGTGCCAAAACAAAGTGATGGGAGCTCCACAAGCAGGAAATTTCAGCACAAGTTAGAATTCTGCAACCACCCCTAAGTGTTGCAAACGCCTGTAACAAGAAAACTTGGTGCCACAGCCATAAATCTTGGATTACAGAGCAGTGAAAGAGTGTAATTTGGTTGGCTTAATCTTGTTTTACAGTGTTAACAACCTCTGATTGATTTCGTATCATGAGATCGAAGTAGTGTAGGTTTGATGATAATTTGGGCAGCCATATCACGGTATTCCGTAAGCCCCGTAGTCAACTGCCACAGATTATGTGACCATTTTTGCTGTCAGGTCCATCCCATGCTACACTGTTTGTCTTCCAACAGCGATGCTATGTTCCGAGATGACAGGCCCCGTTCACACAGCTCACAATGTCCACGGCTGGTTTAGTGAGTAAGAGGGTGAATTGTCACATCTTGCCTGGGCACCACAGTCACCAGATCTCAATATTATTGACCCTTTGTGTACTTTGGAGAGAAGGGTGTGCGACTGCTACCCGCGTCTACTGTTTTGCAAGAATTGTGTAAGACTCCCTTGGAAATCATGTTGTGTTGTTGTTGTGGTCTTAAGTCCTGAGACTGGTTTGATGCAGCTCTCCCTGCTACTCCATCCTGTGCAAGCTTCTTCGTCTCCCAGTACTTACTGCAACCTACATCCTTCTGAATCTGCTTAGTGTATTCATCTCTTGGTCTCCCTCTACGATTTTTACTCCCCGACGCTGCCCTCCAATACTAAATTTCGGATCCCTTGATACCTGAGAACGTGTCCTACCAACCGGTCCCTTCTTCTAGTCAAGTTGTGCCACAAACTCCTCTTCTCCCCAATTCTATTCAATACCTCCTCATTAGTTATGTGATCTGCCCATCTAATCTTCAGCATTCTTCTGTAGCACCACATTTCGAAAGCATCTATTCTCTTCTTGTCTAAACTATTTATCGTCCACGTTTCACTTCCATACGTGGCTACACTCCATACAAATACTTTCAGAAACGGCTTCCTGACATTTAAATCTATACTCGCTGTTAACAAATTTCTCTTCTTCAGAAAGGCTTTCCTTGCCATTGCCAGTCTACATTTTATATCCTCTCTACTTCGACCATAATCAGTTATTTTGCTCCCCAAACAGCAAAACTCCTTTACTACTTTAAGTGTCTCATTTCCTAATCTGATTCCCTCAGCATCAACCAATTTAATTCGACTACATTCCATTATCCTCGTTTTGCTTTTGTTGATGTTCATCCTATATCCTCCCTTCAAGACACCGTCCATTCTGTTCAACTGCTCTTCCAAGTCCTTTGCTGTCTCTGTCAGAATTACAATGCCATCGGCAAATCTCAAAGTTTTTATTTCTTCTCCGTGGATTTTAATACCTACTCCGAACTTTTCTTTTGTTTCTTTTACTGCTTGCTCAATATACAGATTGAATAACATCGGGGATAGGCTACAACCCTCTCTCACTCCCTTCCCAACCACTGCTTCCCTTTCATACCCTGGAAACCATACACGACCTGTATTTATTCATTTGAAGGACAACTGGATGCTGTTTTGACTGCCGACGGTTTTCCTACACATGTGTTAGTCACGGTAATGTGTTTTAGTTTTGGTGTTTCCATATTTTTGTCTACCCCCGTACAGCAAGATCAGTCAGATTTGAACAAAGAGTCACCATTATCATCAGGAACAAACAGCAGATGCCGAATCAACAGGCACCGCTGAGGAAAACAGCTACACCACTAGAGAAAATAGTTTTATGGACAATGGCAGTGAAGTACTGCAAGCGCCCACGGTGAGATGTACTGTATACTCCAAATGGGCACTTCATTCAGCAGTGTGTGATAGTACTACACTTGTAGGAGTGATGGAGAGCACGCCATTACCATCTCCCCATGCTACTTCTCGGGTGAAATGTGACGGAGCTTCAAGCCAGTTTGCCTTGGCGGCTAATAGAAATTATGTAACTGATGACCGACTGACAGAAACAGTCACTCCACCACAGAATGAAAGTTTCACTCCACATCGTACATCGGCGGTACTCACCGGCGAATCCGAGGTGGGACGGCGCGCCGGTGACGGTGGCCGGTCGTACTCGGGCGCCGGCTCCCGCCAGTTGCGGTTGCGGGCGTCGTCTGCCCCCGCGGGCTGCCGGCGCTGCTGCGGCTGCCAGCCGCCCCTCCCACCCCCGCCCCTCCCCCGGCCCCTGGCCGAGCCGCGCCACTGCGTGTCCGGCCGCCTCTTGGCACCCTGCCCGAAAGGGGCACGGCGCGATGCGAGCCCACTGTCACCGTCTCCGCCGGTGCTGCCCTTCTCGCTGTCACCATTACCCTTGCTGCTGCTGCTGTTGTCGTTGTTGTTGTTGTTGTTGTTGTTGCTGCTGCTGCTGTTGTCTGTGGTGCTGCTCTCACTGACGATCCCATTCACACAGCTACCGTTCTCAGTTGACACGTCGGCCCTGCCAGCAGACTTGTCTTGTGTTGAGCCTGCCCCCTGCTGCTGTTGGGCTGCTGGGATGAATTCAGGAGCATCCTGAGTGAGAAACAGAAGTTAGCAACTACACTTTTTTACGTATAGTTCTCCAGCTGCTGTATATTTCTTAAAAAATATTTTCCTGCATGTTGTTGTTCTTTTGTTTTGAAATAAATATTCATTTCCTTCCAGAATGACTTTTACCCACCCTCGTAGGCAAGGACATTAAAGCGTATCTGTGTGATGGCACTCGACTCTTAGTTAATTCTGTCCGAATATCATTTGCGAAAAATCTTCATTACCTGTACCCGGTTGGCGAGTGGTCGAGGGCGTGGTGTGAAAACTCCTAAACGCCTGCCTTTATTCCAGTGTCTTGGATTAAATTCCAAACCACATTGCAGTGCCTCATTAAGTGAGCGGATGTGAAACTGTCGATGGTGATCTATACAGCGAATGAGATAGTTAATCTCGGCGGCTCCTCGGTGCTATTTGAGAGGAGTAAGGGTGCCAGCACCAAGTTTCATCTTCACCCTTCCCTTCATTCATAACACAAACCCAACGCTACACTGTATGAAACTTCATAACAGAACAGAGGAAGGCAATGACAAACCATCTCCACTAGGACCCCACCTACAACAGCGAACCAGGATCTTTATATTTGTCACCGTATGTTCAGTTCTGGAAGTATGGGGTTATTTTGACTTTGAGAATGACTCTTCACTCTACAGCAGAGAGTGCACTCGTTTGCAACTTACTGGCAGATTACGACTGGGTGTCACACTAGGAATCGAACCTAGGACCTTTGTCTTTTGGGAGCAAGAGCTCTGTGACGCTGTCCACACACGATTCACGACCTGCACTCACAATTTACTTGTGCCAGTCCTCTTCTCGTACCTTCCAAACTTCACACAATCTCTACTCTCAGATTCTGAGTATTGCTCGGACGGTGAAACGTTTGTCCACAAAATGCAAAAGTCACTGATCCGAGTCCTGGTGAAGCATATAGTTTTAATCTGCCAGAAAGTTTCACTTTATTTTATTACTTAGCAGTTAGCTAATTTTAGCCCTCTTGTTATGCTTACAACATGTTATAATCCACACAGAAGCATAGGATAAAAAGCAACAAGCAAAAATAATGTAAGAGTCATATGACACTGTTAGCTGTCAAAAAGGGTGTTCTTCCTCCATGCACACTGGCCCCTGTCCTTGTGGGTATGCAAGACTTGTGTCATATTTGTATTTGTGGAGTGTGAGAGTAATGGCTGCATGTACAGTGTAGTGTTACATTGTTGTATAATGATGATGATGATGGTGGTGGTGGTGATGGTCGTGATGAGAGAAGGAAGAGAGTAAAACCTGTTGCTAACACACAGCTTAGTTCTCATGAACACGACCAAGGTGGCGGCCAACTTAATGTGTCCATCTGATGGACAGATCACCATAAACAGTATCACATGTCTTCACTTCAAGAGAGACTGCAGAGAGGTTTGGAATTTAGTCCAGGAGATGTGCACAAAGAATGGTGGTCAGGAACTTTAAACCAAAACCTGTTCTCCCCCTGCTAGCCAAATAGCAGCAGTGAAAATTTCATCTATCACCAGCATTCAAATCAGCTTCCCTTAGAGTCGAGAGCATGCATTAGCATCCTTGTCTATGCAGGTAGATAAAGCAATGGGTTATGGTGACCAAATAATAGTTTTGCATAACCGTAGGTGGTACAGACAGCACTACCACAGATGTCTGTTTACATTCAAATATTTACACTAACATCTTTTAATGTTTTCTGTATGCAGGCACAGTGACAACACCTGCACGAGGGTTTCACTTCTACTTTATTGCACAAGGGCTTCACATGTGTGAATTCTGCCCCTGCCTACTACAGTTGTGCAAAACTGTCAAGAGGGTGCCATCACACGTTGCTTCACCTGCCACACACTTGCATTGAATATGCTATAACTATAACAATTTTTAATGTGATGCACCTTGATAATGCCTCCGTGTATGAAATTAGCTAACTGCAAAATAATAAAATAAGGCCTTTATTTTTAATTATAAGGGATGTACAAAAAGAAACAAGCCGGAGTCTGGAATGCACAATCCAGTGACAGGAGAGTAATATCGTGGCACGTGTAACGGGGTGTGGCTCCGACCAGAGGGTAGAAGTTCACAGCCTGTCGCTAGAGGCCGCGTGTGCACATCACGTGACTACACAGAGCAAGCAGCAGCACACATCAATCGTCCAACGCTGCCAGTAGCATTGCAAACAGTGACACGGAGATGTCACAAAAGAAGAGCAAAGAGGTGTTTGTTTCCTGACAGCAGAAGAAGTACGAGGAACGGACATTCATCGAGAAATGTCACAAGTGTATGGCGAACACTGCGTGTCCCTCGTAACGGTCAAGGTGTGGTGCAAGTGCTTCAGGGAAGGAAGGGTGTCATCAGCCGATGATGCACAGTCTGGAGCACCACACTGCACTACCGATGACATCGTCCAGCTGGTGGATGCACTCATTACCCGGGACCACCGAGTGACAGTGAAAGCCATAGCCGCTGTGGTCGGATTGAGCGTCTGAAGTGTTCACACCATCACGAAGGGACGACTGCCCATGTGCAAAGTGTGTGCCCAATGGGTTGCCCGACAGTCTTCAACCACATCAGGAAGCATGTCGAATGGCCCACTGTCTTGTCCACCTGCAGTACTATGCTCAGGAAAGGAATGCATTCCTGGCATGAGTGGTGGCCGGAGATGAGTCACGGTGTCATAGCTTCGAACCAGAATCAAAATGACAGAGCCGTAAGCATCCAGGGTCACGGCACTGCATAAATTCAAATGGGAGTTCTCGGCCACCCTCTATACAGTCCAGACCTCTCTCCCTGCGACACGCCATTTTTGGTCCACTTAAAAAGGCTCTGAGGGGCAAACGGTTCACCTCGGACGACGACGTCCAGCTGTACGTGCAGAACTGGTTAGCATTGCAGCCCCGGGAATTTTACGAGACAGCCATTCACCGCCTTGTGTCACAGTGGGACAATGTCTCAACAGCCAGGGTCAATACTGCTAACATACAGGTACTGGTTTCTGTAATTATGCCTCCGGCTCGTTTCTTTTTGAATGTCCCTTATAAAAGCACAGCCTATGCCATGAGCAAATCTTTGTTATATGTACAATTATAACAATGCAATAAAAATTACAGACTTTTTCCTATGACCTCTTCCTTTCCCAGTGTTTATTCTACCATACAATGTCCCCTACATTCATGATTTGGCCAATTTATTTTATTTTAGGCCAGATGACCACATTTAACTCATGCAAGAGAAGTCCTGTGAGCTAACTGTCTGTGAATCATGCAGAGTTTGTTCTGTGTTATACCATATTTTAACCGTTTTTGGTGTTCTGCACCTCATTTGGTAAAAACAAAACCCTTATAAGATCTTTTTGTTGTCGGTCTCTCAAGAACTCTTCCCCTCGGGAACAGGCAAAGGTATCAAACAGAAAGTTCTGGCACATACTAAGGTCTACTGTCCCTCACCAGAGCAAAAAATTTAAGCGTCCAAATCAATGCAATCAAAATATATGATCATTTATGTCATATGTTGATAATAGCAAACTCACTTAATGAAACCTGTAGGGTGCTTCCTGTTGACCTAGAATCATGCAATTTGACAAGAAGCAAGTAAAAAAAAATACAAAAGTTTTTAATTTGTAATTAGTGTATTTTAGGCACTTTTCCACACTAATTAAGGCAAATGCTGAGTTGTTCCCCAATCCCCACTTCACAAAGCATGATACACTAACAGTTAAAATGTGATAACACACACAACAAGGTTCAAACTCTTGTAACCAGAATCTGACAACCACGAGACACAGGCCAAATGCGTTGATGGCGAGTCACCAAAAACCACAGAAAGACAACAACTGTGGACAACAGTGAAGATGACGACGACAGCTGTGGATGGATACAGCAGAATGGCAAGTCTGAAGAGTGAACCAAACTGAGAACCTAGACGTAGCAAGATCAGGAACCGAACAACAATGGGCATGACATATGATACAAGAGTGCAGTCGGAACAAGACTGGCTGCTGAGCCTCTGCGTGCCTGCTTTATAAGGCGCCCGTGAGCGCAGACAGGCTGACACGGTGGGTGTGGCCCGTGCAGAGTGCCACAGCAGTGACAGCAGCAGCTTTCAGATTATAAGGGCACTGCCTAGCGGCTGTCCTCTACGTCCACGCCTTCTGGAAGGCTGTCCAAATTGTAGGACCGGGATACCAGACAGACGATTCACAGAGGTCAACTGAATGTCAGGTTTCTCTCATAATGTAATGATGATGTGACATGTACACAAAAAGAAAGTTAACAGAACTCTAATATTATTTTGCGCGAATAATGGAGAAACATCAAATAAAGACCATTCTGCATGTAAGGCAGAAAATTAAGATGCTTGGGGCGACCAATGACGGGCTAGGTCTGCAGATGCTGGACGTTTACAGTAATGAGTGTGAATGTGGAATGCAGTACATCGGACACACACAGCAGCGCACCTCACAGTGCTGTATGGAGCACAGCAGGAATGTTCGACTAGAGAAGACAGAGATGTCCGCAGTGTCAGAACGGAGCATCAGTGAGGAACTATGCAGTACCAACGGGTTCTGGGACTCTATTGGCAACGAGGCAGTAGAAATACTTCCGCCAACACACTAATAAACTGGGACAGCAGTATTCAACTCAGCACAATGTGGGATTTTGCAATCACAAAAATATGACAGGAGTGATCCGTTCTGTTGGTCGTGCCACTACTCGCCTGATAATATTTTATCATTATTTATTTTCTGTCTGAATTAGTTTTTGGAATGTTGGTTGATGTGACATATTGATCTGTGGCACAGCTCAATGATCAGGTTTTGTCAGAAAAAGACAGTTTGATTGTGAGTTGGCAAAGTTAACAAATGTGAATAGAATCCTTTGATATGGTGCTGCACTGCTGAGTAGCTTAGCCCAATGTCTAGGTTACACTGAAAAGTCAAAGACTGCTGCGCATTGGTGACAGTTAACCCATCACAGATAGGTGGTGTGCACATCTTCCCTCCCTACGCTTACTAGACAACAGGAAGGACTCCACCCACAAAACTACGCAGACAAGAAAAAAAAAAAAAAATTCCCAGGCTTTTCCCAGTTAAAATTATCTTTCTCCTGGGTGAAAATACACTTTTTCCTTGTTAAGTGACAGTGTATTTTTCCTTGGAACTGTAAAACTTATCAATCCTTTGAATGGTTATAGTTTTATACACTACCATTTAACCTCCCAGCCCTTTAGAAAACCAAACTCAGCGGAAAAAAAATTAAATTGGAAAGATCTTTGATATGCAGCAACATGTATGCATGCATATTCTCATATAAATTTCCACCAAACGCCGCATTTTACTTTGCAAAGCACCAAAATCAAGATTGTAATACACTTTTGTAGCCAGTCGTAGCTCATCCCATGATCTCGCCAGCCGATGACAGTGGATATTCAGAGCATAGGACATGTGATGTAGCCAGCCAATAGCAATATCACTGTTAAGTAGCGTGTAAACACAATTAGGGAAAGTTAATGGCTTAAATTAATATACATAGGGTTGCTACAAGAAAAGCAAAGCTTTCACATATAATATTGTGTCTCCAAGATTAATAAGCTGCAGGAGAAGCAAAGCTTTCATGTATTGTGTTGATATTTTTTGCACTTGTTACACTTTAAGATACAGCATACAAATGTGCCAGTAAAATTTTTAATAAAGACATAAATGTCTGATCTTCTGGGCTCAAAATTTTTCAAATGGTCATCCTCAAAGAGCTGATTTTTAAATGATAGTCAAATGCTCTGTGATTTACAACATTCATGGTACATTCTCACACGTAGTTAATCTTGCATAATAGGAAATTTAATTTGAAAGTAACGCTTTTAAAACAACCATTCACAATATTTGGCTGCGACCTGTAAGAAATAGGTTCGTTTCAGTAGTTGCCAGAGAGCACCAGATAACAGGTGTCACCGTGTGTGCGCAGCTACGATGATGCAGGAAGCCTGTATGTTCATAGGTATAAAACATTGAAAGATCTTTACATTATGTCATAAAGGAAACAAGACATCAGACGATACTCCAAGAGCATCAGAATTTTGTGAACCATACTAAAATACATAATTTGGCTGAAAGTGCACATTTGTATGTCCATATTCGGATGTAAATTTTCTTGGAATACCAGTAACAGATTATCTCATGTTTGGTTCTTTATTATGGCATAATGCCATACGTGCTAGAAGATGAAAATGTGCACTTTTGAAATGTAGTGAACAGTTGAAACTAGCCAATAGTGTGGAATTAAACTTCGCTTCAAATAAATTGACTGCCTCGGCGGAAAAATTAATAAAAAGCTAAATTTCTTTCGCAAATCGACAGAAATAACTTCATTGTTCTGCAATGCTTGACTGCGAGGAAGGTGGAAATAAAATCTGAAACTAATAACATATTTTAGCCTCCTGTACTTATGTGAATGTATTTTAATTCACTTGACAGCTCCCGGCCACAGAAATCCATTTTGTTTTCATTTGACGTGAGAGCAATAAACGAAGAGGAAACAGCAAAATCACTAAACATAAATGCAGGTCACATGGAGATTCTCCACCTCTCCACTATAACTCTGACTGCTCTGTGCATCAGAAAAAAACCTCGCAATTAATATTGGCTGGGATAATTTGTAACCGGGAGAACAAGAACTCTTCAGAAAATTTGAATTCTTTATTTTCTACAGCTAATAACTTGCTTTTTTGTGTGACATAAAATTAAATATACGATACATGAAACCAGCAGAAGAGACAAGCAAGACAGTACAGATTTCTTAAATTCTTAAGTTCTAACATTTTTCTCTCTATAACCTTGTTACAGCTTTACATGGCGTGCTTTCCTTTCTGGGAAAGGCTCTATTACCTTATCAAAGTTCGTCAAACATTTTGCTAAATGAAAAAACGAAATGTCTTCTAATGCTGAAAAAGGTGTTAATACAAACGGTACCCAAGACTTGTGTGGTTTCTCAATCTGATTATGTGTATTTTGGCACTGTCTGCTAGATAAAACGAAATAGGCCTGTCTAGTATCGTAGCAATTGTAAAACACACCAAATAAACGACACTCTTTCGACACAAATCATCATTTTTATAACATGATAGAATATAATTCATGAAGTACCAATATCAAATGCCTATTAGGCCTACTACTACAAGCAAAAAGCTTTATGTTAGAAAATAGTTTCACATTTCATTCACACGCTCCAGCTTCTCAAGCATGAGATTGAAAAGTAGTAGTATGAAATTTTTATATAAATTTGGAATCACCTTATTCTTCCATAATTTGTGTGATGTCCCCATTTCTTCTTCTTCTTCCTTGTTCTAACAAACCATCTTGTCATCACTAATTCTATAACGTATTCTGCAGTTAATTTCACTATCCCTGCCACAATCAACAGTTTAGTTATCCCGTGTTTATTCTCCAGTTAGGCATTAGTAAGTGCTCATACAACGTATGCTACTCCCAGAACAGAGCTCAGGCGGTTGCTACCGGAGACAGTACAACTGGACCTTACTGGTGTAGCGGTCTGGCCTAAAATTTTCAATCGAAATTTCATTTTTTTGGATACACCAAGAAGATTATGTATTATCTTTCTTATCTATTATTCCTGTTAATCATTTATTTCCAGTCTGATACTCTGAATCTGTGGATTTCACTGGTAATTATAACAACGCTGATCATTCGCAAACCCAGTCAATCAAATAAACAAACAGCAACTGCCATTCACCCGTTCGGCTATATTCTGCTCAGCTTGTATAGCCCTGTCCTCTTCTGTCGGCAGGAAAGTTTATTTTTAGATGAGACGGGGATTCCCCTGGCAGAGAATGATGTACAACAAGCACACATTCAAAAATCAACTTATGATTTGTTCAGAAATAAACTTAATATGTTCAGAAACCAACATGGATGCGTTTCAAAATCATATGACTAATCGATAGACCAATGTGCGCTGGATACTGGTGCTTTGTGAAAGAACATTTTTTTTCCCCCCCTCAAGAAAATGAATTTGGTGGCCCCCCTCCCTTTCCCTGAAATTGTCGCCTGTGGTAGACAGCCCGATTTGCCCGCAATGAATCTGGCAGCTTGCAGTGCCAGTAAAATTTTTCCGTGCAGCATATTGCTGCTGATGTTGCTTACACAGCTAAAAGCTACACTTCTGCAGCCACTAGCAGGAGAAGGTACTACACATGTGTGACTCAACTGTGTATGCACATGAGCCCGCCCGCAACTGCTCAAACAAATCTAATGTAAACCGTTAAGATGTCACGCTCATTGGAGGCAATTTGTTGTTATGAAGCACTGCACAGCCTTCCTAAGATCTTTTGACACATTTTGCTGTTGGCAGACACTTGTATGAGCACCGTGTTTCGTTGTTGTATATGGCACATTTCCTTTGCAACCTAAGTTTTATTTTGGTTATTTTTTTTCCTCTCATTCATGTTTTATTGTTGCAGTATTATTCTGCAGTAGTGGGATACATAATATCCTTTGTTAGATAATTGTTTCTTACCACTCAAAATTACAAAAATTTAACTGAAAACTAAAACAAAACAAAAAAATTCCAGAAATTCTAAACAATTCCCAAGTTTATCCTGGCTTTCTCCCAGATGAAAAAATTCCCGGGACTTTCCCAGATCTCCCAGCTGTCCCAGGTCGTATACACCCTGGATAAGCATCAGAAAAGAGGAAACACTGCAGTCTCACCTCCCAGTTGGTGCCATTGACTTGGCCACTCTGCTGGCTGCGTGGGACGAACTCCTCGGCATCAACAGAGAAGGGGGCGGGTGCCTGCCTCCCCCTGCCACGACGGCCAGGGAATGCACCGCGAGGCGGCGGACCTCCACGGTGCCGCCCCCGCGTGCCCCGTCCCCCGCCATACGCCTCCCCCGACGAGCGGAAGTCCCGGGCCTGGCGGTCCTGTCTCGTCACTGGCGGATCTCCACCGCCGCCACTAGCGTACTCATTTGCCGAACTCTGCCCGCCGCGCTGGTACTGTTGCTGCCACGATGTCGAGTTGTTCCAGTTGTCCATAGCTGATAGTTCAGTGGGCTGCTCCCTACAAACAGATTTAAGTCTAGGTCAGCTTTATGGAAAACTGTTGACAAACTGCAAG
Organism: Schistocerca americana; assembly: GCF_021461395.2. NCBI lineage: Eukaryota > Metazoa > Arthropoda > Insecta > Orthoptera > Acrididae > Schistocerca > Schistocerca americana. The sequence goes on along the minus strand of NC_060129.1, from coordinate 126,326,823 downwards.
GTTTTGACTCAAAGACAGCTTGGAAAGACTGTAAGTGGACATAAGAACCAAAATTTGGCGGCTGACCCCTACCAAGAGATCAAAGAATTCAAATTGTGGACAATTGTGCTGTTAAGTATTAGACATTTGTAATTTATTAACCTGGTTACCATCACCTAATTGTGTAGCATAAAAGTCTTATCATCATGGTGCAATCTTGCTAATACCACGTTTTTTCCTTCTTTTTTACATGTATTGAAAATCTATATTTGTCAACAAATACTCATAACTTTTAATACCTTTTTTGTTTTCATCACTGGCCACATGAAAAGAAAATAACAATCTGGTGTAGACATGCAAAAATGATGCAAAGTAATTACATACATTAGTAACAGTGCTCAATCTCCAGAAATTAAAAAACATTTTATTTTCTGTTTGATATTTTCCCCCAAATTTTAATTTAGTGTGTTGTGAATACTGGCATTTTCAAAGTGATCTGTTACTAAAAATAAAAAGATTTTTTTTTATAAAAGTTGTTATTCAATATTTGTTGATTAGCGTTTCTATTTATTAAAGTACGGAAATCTAAGAAAGTAAAAAAGCTGCTAGTGAGAGTCAAACCAGCAACACTACATCCTGAAGACTGTTATGCTACCAGTTGGCTACAAACAACAGCGCTGATAAATTAAAAGTGTGTTCTGCTGAACAGCACTGTGAAATCTACTAATCATTGAAGGTATTTTTTTCATACGCTTTTGATAATTGTGTTCTACTGCTTTAGGAAATTCAGGTCTGGATGATGAATTTCAGGTTCTGTAAGCACAAAGAAAATAATCAAATAGGGCCTGTCCCTACTGTCCCATTATTAGATTGAAAAGATACAACAACAATATGAAACATTAATAATAATAATAATCTTGAAAATTAATAACTGTTTCTTTGCATATGGTATGTCACTAAGTTTGGATAAAACATAACACATGCAACACTATTGCACAAGCCCTGATTACACCATTAGTAATAATGCAGGAGAGTAAACTAATAAATAAAACAGAATATTCTAACTTCTTGGTAACAACCTTAACTGGACATCACATGTTACTGAGCATCTTAAATATCTAAGCTCTGAACTACTACATTTGAGATAATATTAGATTTTGGAGATGAAAATCTGGAAAGGTAACCTTCCTATTTTCAGTCATTAGTGACTTGCCACTGATGAAATGTGTAACAACAGGTTCTAACCGTCTCTTGTAGACAGCTCTTTAAACGGCTGGACATAACACCAGCCTCACAATGTATGTACATCCTTAGAAAGTTTGCTGTCAATAACCAACCATAGTTTGAAAACAACAGTGAATTCATAAATACAGCACTGGAAGCAAAAATGATGTATACTATTTATCACACAGTCTTAGTGAAACACAGAAAGAAGTGATGTTTTCAGCCACAAAAATCATTGACCAAATGCCCAGTAATATAAATAGCCAAGAAGATAAAAAAAGTAACTTCAAACACAAGTTGAAATCCTATCTCCTTGACAACTCCTGTCACACAACAGAAATAAACCACTGTAGGCGTGAGAGGGAAAAAAGGCAAGTTAAGAAATCACATAATCAGTCAGCATGTTGCCGCATTTTTAGCTGCGAGAAAGTGTAAAACTGACTGTTGGCATATCATGGCAAGAGTCTGCCATTGTGGTCCACAGGCATGCAAATAACCAACTAACTTGGAGGGCACAGACAAAAAAAAAAAAGGTGCTTATTAGCACCACATATGTTTCACCATTCCAGAAAAAGAATCTATAAACACCTTCGAAGCTAAAATGTCTGAAATTAGAGTGAAGGAATTCTCATTCACTGCATACAAACTCAGGACGATATTGCCCAAACATCTGATAGTAAAAAAAAGGGTCGACAGAAGCGTCCGATCCCACCCGTCAGCTTTGACCAGTGACGTAAGGCTGTTGTGGTGTGTGACGTTATAACGGCGCGGAGTTTAGTTTGTGAGAGTGGCGTGTTTGTAGGTGTCATTTTGATGTGATCGGTGGTGCTCTCTGGTGGTGTGTTGTGTGTTAGGTGATGTTTTTGGTTTAGTTTGCACATGTGGCATGTTTATACGTGGCGTACTGTTGTGGTCGGTGGTTCTCTCTGGTGGTATGTTTATGGGTAGCGTGTTATGTGGCGTATGGGGTTCACTGGTGTGGTAGCTTTGCACTGTGTGGTATCGGTGGTGACTGTGCTTTCAGCAGAATATTTTTCAGTGAGTTAACGATTTTGGTTTTGTTATGTTGACGTTATTGTAGTTTTTTTTTCTGTTCATCGTGTGTGAATTTTGGTAAATTGAATTGTTTATGTCTTTGTTATGTATGGATATGACTGACAAGGTCAACAGTTTTTGGGTGTCGGCGATGATGGGGGAGAGTGCGTTGTGTCTAATAAAATTTCTTCAGCTATTCGGCCTGTTGGCTGAAGTCATGATGTGTTCAGTGTGTCGTGAAGAAATGAGGCTTACTAAAGTTCCGGCGTCTCTGACCAGGGACAGCTACATGTGGAGATGATGTTAAAGATAACAGGTCAAGGGAAGTGTTCGATTGTAATTTTGATTTTCTGGGTGCATTTTTGGGGTAGTATTAAGTGGGGTGGTGGTGAATGTTTTGAGATTTATAGTGTGGTATTGGTAGTTCTTGTTGACCTATATAGGTCAAGGTAAGTGATCGATTCCAGTGGATTTTGGGAAGGTTGTGGGGTCTTATTTTAGTGTTTTTTGTCGTTTGGTGTAGTGGTGTGTGTTTATATTTAGTTTGTCCCCAACCAAAAGCCTCCCACGCTTGTCCCCGTTAGTTTGATTAGGTTTTTTGTGGAAGGTGTGTGTGTGTGTGTGTGTGTGTGTGTGTGTGTGTGTGTGTGTGTGTGTGTGTTGGTTTTTCGATGTATTTATGTGTTCATGTTTACGTAATCACATCTTAGGTGCCATATTGGAGTGTTAGTGGATGGTCGTTTCTGGCATATTCATGACGTCATGGGTCAAAGCAGACAGGTGGAATTGGATGCTTCCGTATTTCCGTAAAAAACATGCAGAATATACTTTGCAATTTTCCGCAATCCTGAGATAGGTAGAACCTAACATTTATAGGAAAAACTCAAACAAGTGATCAAAGCAAATCAAAGATAAGAAGGATAATGGATAAAATCGAACAAAATTAAATGGGAAAAGTTAAGGAATTTTGTTATTTAGGCACCATGATGACAAAAGACATATTACTGAAAAAGTGGTTTTATATAAAAGAGAAAGGAAATCATCTAGATTTTAATCTTGACTCACTGTATGTATGACTGTGAAATTTGGACATTGTTGCAAACAGAAAGAAAGGGCTAAGAAGGGACGGAAATGTGGCTTTGAAGAGGCTAATGCCAATGACTGGACACTCACTGGAAAAGTTTTGAAAGAAGTCAAATTGTGAAAACACCTTGCAGCAGATAGTCACAAAGAGACAAAGAGGCCAGCACAAAACAGAAGAGTCCTACCTTTTTATCTGCCCAATCAACACAGCAGCATCAAACTGCATAGCATAACACTTTAAACACTGTTTTCAAATAATATACATTAACACATGTAATACTCTCACCTTGCAAAAGAGAAATTAGTGTCTTATTGTATGTTCTTCCCTTTATTTGTCAACAAAGTGCAAACGTGAAGTTTCAGAGAAGTGAGTAAAAAACAGCAGATGGCTCACTCTGCACACCTGACAAGAACTTGGTAAATATGACTAATTACTCAATGTGTTAACATTTTCACTCTGAAACAAAGATTTAGATTTTTGTCAGATACCCTGTTTACGACTTGCAAATGCACTGCGAACTTACATAAAGACGTTGGAGACAGAAACAGCTTTTAGAGAAGAGTTCAAATTATTTCTTATTGAGAAGCATTTCGCCATCTAAGTAAGTTAGTTCGCAAGAATACTAAGCCCTTATTTACTGTCGAGTTCTGTTAGCTGAGGTAACATCTATGCTACATTTTTCTTTGCAAAAGAATTGTTTCTACAGTTGGTTTTCTGTTTCCTCTGCTTCAGATGCAGTGCAATACACCACCTCCGAGAGGAGATCTGATGCTAGATGGATAGAGTGGCAGCATGTTTCTTGCGTGTTATATTTTGCAGCAGTGATGTACAAAATGTTCATGTGTTTTTAGTTTTTGTAAGTGTTTATATCAAAACTCTCACATTAAAATTACTGCACGTAACACAAAACATGCAACGCAGCACGCATACAGCATCTGAGAAAGAACTATGATTGGATGGCAGCTGTCCTCCACCACTCAACTTGCTGAAATGTCATTCACAAAGTACTTTTAATTGGGATATACTTATGTCAGTGATTTACTTCTTGTGCATGTCACAATCTCGGTGTAGATTATGTATTTGTAATTTCCCTTCAAATCGTGTGGCTATACCAGTCTTAATACCCTGGACTAGTATTCATGAGGAGTAGGTTTTATTCCCCATCCGGCCATCCAAACTTGACTTTTTGCAAATTGCTAAGATGAATACTTGGTTGATTCTATTGATTAGGCCATGGCCAACTTTCTGCCCTATCCTCACCAAATCCTTTCCTAATTTGTTTATGTTTTATATATGTATATATTTTGCTATGAAGTTATCTCCCATGTCCCATGCTGTTGTACTGAATTGTCTATCGATCAATAAATAAAATACAAAAATCAATTTTTTTGTTGCGCAAGGCTATTATCTTCATCAGCTTGTGTTTCCCTAGTCTCTATATTTGTTGAATTTCGAACACTGGTTGTACACAAACACAGAGTTCTACAGATACATGATCTTGATGGACCAGAGAACAGACAATGTCACATTTTAAATTAATTTTTATTTGGCTTTACCCTTTTGAGCTGGTGTGCTCCCTTTACTATAAATTTAACACTAACAAACAGAATAGGTGATAACATATCTAGAAGCCTATTTAGTTGTTTATTCAGTTTTCACTGGTGATCAAAATGTTTGGCAATGTTCTCATGGAATCCAGAACAATTAAAATGTTTCAGTAGCACATTCGAAAACAAGCATTTTTCATCTAGGCCAAGCATAGGGCAATATAAAAGTCAAATCCTGCTCCCAGTGGAAAAAATCCACCCCAGAACACTCAGGTATTCATACATGACACATTCGGATTTATGGTCGGGTCGACAGAAGCGTCCGATCCCACGCGTCGGCTTTGACCCGTGACGTAAGGGTGTTGTGTGTGACGTCATGATGGCGCGGAGTTTGGTTTGAGTGTGGCTGTCTCCAGTTCTGTTTTATCTTATTTTATTTACTTTACTGATGTGTTCGGTCTATCTCGTGAGATTATTTTTTTAAAATTTAAAAACGCTTATTACTTATTTTAATTATCTGTTTCCTCCAATTTCTGTTTTAGTTTATTATATTTATCTTTCTGATCTGTTTGTTCTATCCCGTGAGATTTTTTTTTTAAAAAAAGACAAAAAACACTAATCAGCTACTGAAGCATCTTTATCTTCTATGGGTTGCAGGGGTTACGACCCCTGGGGAGGTGGGTGGGTATTCATGCATGGCTGTTGTCACTTACACGTTGTAGCTACGCAAGGCGTCTAAATTTGTTTATATTTAGTTTGCCCCCCCCCCCCTCCACCCAAAACACCCCATTTCCCGCGCTTGTCCCGTTAGTGTCATTAGGCTTCTTGTGGAAAGTGTGTGTGTGTGTGTGTGTGTGTGTGTGTGTGTGTGTGTTTTTGTTTCCGCCATATTTGTGACGTCATGGGTCAAAGCAGACGGGTGGGATCGGACGCTTCCGTATTTCCTTATGGTCTTGCAGTCATGTAACTACTATGGTTCTTCAGCACAGTATTTGAATTTCAAACATCTGCAAGTGTCGAGGGCTCAAGGGTGTTACTGGACCTCCTCTGAATTCTCAGTTGTGGGTGGTAACAGACAGGTCTATAATATAACCCAAGATCTAGGTTACAATGAAATGATCTGGTTGTGATTTGGCAAAGTCAACAAATGTGAGTGCCAAGTAAAGGTTGTTGTGTCAGACTGATGTGTGGTGTAGCTAAATGTTTACGTTCACACCACATTAAAAGGCATTAAAATTGCAAAAGGAAATTCAGAAAATGATAGGAACAAGTCTCCAATGAGTACTTCAATGCATATTATGCACATATATCATACAAGAACTACAAAAAATGCAAGGGGGTCCACTACATAACCTTCACTGTGAAGAGAGCATGTGATCTTAGATACCAGTTGCACCACACAGTTATGTGCATACAATGTGCCTTACTGAATTTTCTATGCATATCTGATACGTCTCTTTAACCACACAAACATTGCATTGTGGAGGAAGATATAACTGTATAGAGAGGGAAATAATGGTGAGTGGGGGCATGCAGTTAGGTAAATGAATGGAAGAAGTATAGGAGAAATTATTTTCTTGATTTCGCAAGATACAAACAGACCAAAACAATGATCAGGTGGAAGGTGGGTACATTACATTGGAAAAAATGTATGAGCAATAAGCATATGCACATTGCTAGACAAAAATGGATGGATGAGTCTAAAGGAGGGCTCTAATAAACAGTGGATGTCAAATTATAATCTGCTGACAGCTCTCACTGAACTCTCATACGTGAGAAACATTCAAAATCAGTGAGATCAAATACTGAAATGTTACCAATTCACTTATTGTCTTTTTGTCAGCAGATTGTACCACCAAAGTGGGTCAAGGATCACTAGGATGCCCAAGAACAACACAATGCAAGTTACAAATGTCACCACAGATTGGGTTGTGCCCCGAATAACACACAGAACAAATACATACTTTTACTACAATAATTTTTTATGTAATCTCCTCCCCCCCCCCCAATGTAGTTCTGAAAACAAGTTCTGTAGATTGCAATATTTACTAAATGTCGGCAACACCACTGTATTAAGATGCCACTCTTACGACAATTGATGATTTCGTTTTTTATTTCGCTCTGGCACTGGCGTGCCGACATTCACTTCACTGATACAAATTTGGATTAACAGAATGCTACACATACTATAACGAACTTTATTAAGGCGGGATTGCGAAAACCTAGAAGCCACCCAAAACGTACAGCAAGCCAAATAAGCGCTTTCACTCTTTTAAATATAACTATCAAGAAAGAAAATTTCGAAGAAGCAAAACAACAGCGGGATTTGTCAAATAAAGTATCATGCAGATGTACGATATGGTGAAAGCTACATTAATACCCTATATGTCAGAACAGGGCAGAAGGAAAATAATGTTAAATTAGGCACATATATGGAATTGGCTCACCTTTAAAACAGTGCTCGAAATTATGAGTTTCGAAAGAATACACGTTTCCTAACCTTTCAACAGCTGGAATTGATGTCACAGGTTACTTCGGCTCAAAGGCAATTTCACAAGTTCGATGAAACAATTATTATGACGTCACAAAATAAGATAAAATTGCACGTCTTTTTGGATTAGCCATGACTAGGTCAATAACACTAGTCATCATCTAACAGACCAAGGTACAGAATTTTCATATGACCACATTTTCAAATCGCTACCATCATTTCGGCATCCGTTGTTGACAATAGAATAAAATACAAGTGTTGGCAACCATGTGCCATCGACGACAAATGAAACGCCGGGGTACAGACTGCAGAAAGATGCTACAAGTTTTGGTAGGCTTTGAAAAGTCGCCACGTTTCGATATTTAAAGGAAAAATTCTACGTTGAAATAAAAAGAGCAACTGTCGAAGCTTCAAGTCAACCGAAAGAACAAATAGCTTTCAATTTGCGTGAAACATTTTTGCCTAGAATAGCAGTCAAATTTATTTGTCTTTGACACGTTGTTACAGTTGGCTCAATAGGCAGGATCTTCAAAATGGTAAAGTGGAGACGGTTTTGTAACGACCAGAAACGGAGTACCCAGAGCTCCGGGCTTTATAGGATCATGGCAGTTTATCTATTTCCGCGATTTTATTTGAGTGTTACCTGAGATTCAGCACAATGACGAGATGTCACTTTTAGCGAAAACAGAAATGCGTATTGCTACAAACTGTTTATGTTGGGAAACAGAAATAGCCTCACTTGTCAGTCATATGCTCCAGTTTCTCACTTACGAGATCTTAAGACGAAGTACGAATTCCTTCGACAGACGAAATCCAGATATAAATTCGGAATCGTATTTTTAGAAATAATTGAGACGATGTCTCACTTTCTTCTTACTTTTCATTATAACAAACAATTCTGTCAAAATCTCGCGATCACTGCCTGATTCTATAGCTATTCCTGCCATCGTCAAAACCTATTTTTCAGATAAACTAGCTAACCAGGGCCGAAATCACCGGTTAAATTATTCCAAGTTTATACTCCAGTTACGCGTTGTTCCGAGTTGACATACTGCGTTTCCTACCCTATTTCAAGAATAGAGTCAAACGGCTGATAACCGGAGTTTGTACGATCGGCCCTTAGTTGATACGCTAAAGGGACCTTGTAATTTGACAGATTAGAAAAAAAGTTAAAGATTTTATCTTACTTGAAATCAGGAAAACGGAGACATATTTGTCGTTGAAGGAAAAATACAGTTACCCGATGTTATAAGCTTCAGAAACAATGCATACGGCCAATCACATAATTCTGTTAATGTATGTCTCACATTCAAAACTAAGTCGCGTCTAACAAATATTCAGTGCATTTGTACTGTATTTTCATGCATCGTGAAAGTGAAAGACTTTATAGCAAAAATTAATAGTTTGTTGTAGAAATGATTGTTGAAGATTTCTGCTGGATGATAAAAGTCACAAGTGTTGGTTTCCGTGCTAAAACTTTCGTGGTATTATATAGCCCCAGCTGACCCAAACTCAGAAGATAGCTAGTCAGTTAAAGTTCGAAAGGCACATCGGTTTGGTGGTCCAGATGCAGACGTCGATGATTTAATGAAACAAATGTATGAGGAAGGTGATGACGAAATGAAAAATAACCATTTTTGAAACCCTGGACAAAATATTGTCACAAAATACCTCTGCATTAGTTGAATCTGCTTTATAGGTCAAACAGATATCAACTGCGTTTTTTTTAAAAAATAGGAACCCCCATTTTTTATTACATAGGACGTGTAGGACGTAAAGAAATATGAATGTTTTAGTTGGACCACTTTTTTTACTTTGTGATAGATGGCGCTGTAATAGCCACAAACGTATAAGTACGTGGTATCACGTAACATTCCACCAGTGCGGACAGTATTTCAAAAATGGCTCTGAACGCTATGCGACTTAATTTCTGAGGTCATCAGTCGCCTAGAACTTAGAACTAATTAAACCTAACTAACCTAAGGACATCACACACATCCACGCCCGAGGCAGGATTCGAAACTGCGACCGTAGCGGTCGCAGGCTCCAGACTGTAGCGCCTAGTACCGCACGGCCACTCCGGCTGGTGGACGGTATTTGCTTCGTGATACATTACCCGTTTAAAAATGGAGTGTTTACCAATTGCGGAAAAGGTCGATATCGTGTTGATGTATGACTATTGTGATTAAAATGCCCTACGGGCGTGTGCTATGTATGCTGCTCAGTATCCTGGACGACATCATCCAAGTGTCCGGACCGCTCGCCGGATAGTTACGTTATTTAAGGAAACAAGAAGTGTTCAGCCACGTGTGAAACATCAACCACGACCTGCAACAAATGATGATGCCCAAGTAGGTGTTTTAGCTGCTGTCGCGGCTAATCCGCTCATCAGTAGCAGACAAATTGCGCTAGAATCGGGAATCTCAAAGACGTCGGTGTTGAGAATGCTACATCAACATCGATTGTCCCGTACCATATTTCTGTGCACCAGGAATTGCATGGCGACGACTTTGAACGTCGTGTACAGTTCTGCCACTGGCCACAAGAGAAATTACGGGACGATGACAGATTTTTTTTGCACGCGTTCTATTTAGCGACGAAGCGTCATTCACCAACAGCGGTAACGTAAACGGGCATAATATGCACTATTGGGCAACGGAAAGTCCACTATGGCTGCGACAAGTGGAACATCAGCGACCTTGGTGGGTTAATGTATGGTGCGGCATTATGGGAAGAAGGATAATTGGCAGTTGATATCTGTTTGACCTATGGCAGCGCCGTCTAGCGGACCAACCATAGCGCCATCTGGTTTCCCTCTTCAAGCTAGACAAGTTTCGTTCTTTGTAGTTTTTTCGTTTGACGCTTATTTCGTGAAATATTTGACCCAGTCACGATCAATGGACCACCCTGTAGGTTGTGGTCACTCGAAGATTATGCTAGACGAGATGAGATACTGTGGACAGGAAGATGCGCATCCGAGTGTGTGGAGACTATATGTGCCGGATGAGGTGAGCATTCTAGCAGTCAGCGCTAGAAAGGTAACTGTCATGTGTCATGCCATACATCAACCCATTGATCTTGTAGTGGAATGTAAGCGAAGCATACCACTGAAGAATAACTTGGTCATCCCAGCCTCTGGCGTCTCGTCTAAGAACGGATTCGGTGAACTGTGGATAGTCAACTGCCGCCGACAACCGCTGATGCTTCCAAGACGCATGTGCGTTGCAAACGCTCAGCTGTTAATTGCGGAACAGCTGAACATCATACAAACCTCCTATGCCGAGTCTGTGGGCGAAATTACCGCTGCCACTCTGAGATCAGATCTTCTAGCTCGATTATCACCAGATCTCACTAAGGAACAACAGAAGAAGCTACTTGCCATTTTTCAAGAGTTCTCTGAATGCTTCAATCCACAGGTGAAGAGAAAATTAGACAAATCGACGGTGAAGCACCGGATTAGCAATGGAGACCATCAACCAATAAGCCAGAGAGCATACCGCGTGTCAGCAACGGAACGTCGAATATTTCGCGACGAGGTAGAGAAAATGATGAAGAATGACAGCATTCAGCCTTCGCAGAGCCCATGGTCGTCACCAGTGGTCCTCGTCAGGAAGAAGGATGGCAGTTGGCACTTTTGTGCTGATTACAGGAAGCTTAATAAGATAACTAAAAAGGACATTTACCCTCTTCCACGAATTGACGATACACTAAATTGTCTAAAGGGGGCTAAGTTTTTCTCAACCATGGACATGTACTCGGGACAGTGGCAAATCGAAGTAGATGAGGCTGATCGTGAGAAAACTGCATTCATCACCCCTGAGAGCCTGTATAAGTTTAAGGTAAAGCCGTTTGGTTTGTGTAATGCACCAACAACTTTTGAACAAATGATGGATAATCTTCTAATGCACCTGAAGTGGACGATGTCTTTGTTATTTAGATGACATTATAGTGTTCTCAGAGACAAATTCAAATGGCTCTGAGCACTATGGGACTCAACTGCTGTGGTCATCAGTCCCCTAAAACTTAGAACTACTTAAACCTAACTAACCTAAGGACATCACACACACCCATGCCCGAGGCAGGATTCGAACCTGCGACCGTAGCAGTCGCACGGTTCCGGACTGCGCGCCTAGAACCGCGGGACCACCGCGGCCGGCTTCTCAGAGACATTTGATGAACATATAAGAAGACTGAGGGCCGTTCTTAGGTGTCTCCAAGACGCTGGACTGAAACTTAATCCAAGAAAGTATCTTTTTGGAGCAAAAGAAATCAAAGTACGAGGGCAGTTCAATAAGTAATGCAACACATTTTTTTTCTCGGCCAATTTTGGTTGAAAAAACCGGAAATTTCTTGTGGAATATTTTCAAACACTCCCGCTTCGTCTCGTATAGTTTCATTGACTTCCGACAGGTGGCAGCGCTGTATGGAGCTGTTAAAATGGCGTCTGTAACGGATGTGCGTTACAAACAACGGGCAGTGATCGAGTTTCTTTTGGCGGAAAACCAGGGCATCTCAGATATTCATAGGCGCTTGCAGAATGTCTACGGTGATCTGGCAGTGGACAAAAGCATGGCGAGTCGTTGGGCAAAGCGTGTGTCATCATCGCCGCAAGGTCAAGCAAGACTGTCTGATCTCCCGCGTGCGGGCCGGCCGTGCACAGCTGTGACTCCTGCAATGGCGGAGCGTGCGAACACACTCGTTCGAGATGATCGACGGATCACCATCAAACAACTCAGTGCTCAACTTGACATCTCTGTTGGTAGTGCTGTCACAATTGTTCACCAGTTGGGATATTCAAAGGTTTGTTCCCGCTGGGTCCCTCGTTGTCTAACCGACCACCATAAAGAGCAAAGGAGAACCATCTGTGCGGAATTGCTTGCTCGTCATGTGGCTGAGGGTGACAATTTCTTGTCAAAGATTGTTACAGGCGATGAAACATGGGTTCATCACTTCGAACCTGAAACAAAATGGCAATCAATGGAGTGGCGCCACACCCACTCCCCTACCAAGAAAAAGTTTAAAGCCATACCCTCAGCCGGTAAAGTCATGGTTACAGTCTTCTGGGACGCTGAAGGGGTTATTCTGTTCGATGTCCTTCCCCGTGGTCAAACGATCAACTCTGAAGTGTATTGTGCTACTCTTCAGAAATTGAAGAAACGACTTCAGCGTGTTCGTAGGCACAAAAATCTGAACGAACTTCTCCTTCTTCATGACAACGCAAGACCTCACACAAGTCTTCGCACCCGAGAGGAGCTCACAAAACTTCAGTGGACTGTTCTTCCTCATGCACCCTACAGTCCCGATCTCGCACCGTCGGATTTCCATATGTTTGGCCCAATGAAGGACGCAATCCGTGGGAGGCACTACGCGGATGATGAAGAAGTTATTGATGCAGTACGACGTTTGCTCCGACATCGACCAGTGGAATGGTACCGTGCAGGCATACAGGCCCTCATTTCAAGGTGGCGTAAGGCCGTAGCATTGAATGGAGATTACGTTGAAAAATAGTTTTGTGTAGCTAAAAGATTGGGGAATAACCTGGTGTATTTCAATGCTGAATAAAACAACCCCTGTTTCAGAAAAAAAATGTGTTGCATTACTTATTGAACTGCCCTCGTACTTGGGCACCTTGGGTCAAACGAAGGTGTGCGGCCAGACCTGGAAAAGGCGAAAGCTATAACGGAATTTCCTATTCCTAAAAGTATAACAGATGTGAGAAGCTTCCTCGTATTGTGTTCTTATTACTGTCGTTTTATCAAAGACTTTTGTATCAAAGCCAGGCCACTACAAGAGTTGGTAAAAGCTGATGCTAAATTTATCTGGGGTGGTGCTCAACGAGATTCTTTCGATGTGCTGCGACAAGCTCTGACGACTGACCCTGTACTTGGTCTGTATGATGAGAGAGCACCTACAGAACTACTCACTCACGGGATCGGTGCTGTTCTGGTGCAGATTTCAGATGGAAAAGAGGTTACATACAACCTATGCATCTAGGACACTTACAAAAGCCGAGAGAAACTACTCAACTAGAGAAAGAGAAAGTCTTGCTGTGATCTGGACCATGTGCAAATTTCGACAGTATCTCTATGGCAGGCCATTCACAGTTGTTGCAGACCATCATGCACTTTGTTGGTTGACAGGTTTAAGGATCCAACAGGACGACTTGCCAGGTGGGCACTATGTCTTCATGAGTATGACATTACCACAGTGTACAGAAGTGAAAGAAAACACCAAGATGCCGACTGTCTCTCAAGAAACCCTGTGCAAGACCATTAAACTCTGATGAAGATAGTGACTGTCTCGCTGCACTCCAGGATCTCTCTGCTGAGCAGAAGAAGGACGCCTAGATATCTCAAATTATGCTTGCCTTAAATCGGTCAGAGGATGTGAAAGGACAATTTAAGGTAGTTAATGGATTACTTTGCAAGAAAAATTTTGATCCGTTTGGCAAGAGGTGGCTACCAGTTATTCTTAAACACATGCGCTTAGGTGTTCTACAGAAATTCCATGGCACACCTGAGGCCGGACATTTAGGATTTATTAAGACATACGACAGGATCTGCAAGAGATTTTTCTGGCCAGATTTATTTAGGAATGTCCGTCACTACGTGTCGCACTGTCGAGAGTGCCAGAGGAGAAAGGCAGGTCCTCAGAAACCACCTGGCCGACACATACCAATTCCACCAGCCGAACCGCCTTTCCAGCGTGTTGGGATTGACCTTCTCTGACGATTTCCAATGTCTGCTAGTGGCAATAGATGGATTATTGTTTGCACTGATTATTTGACGCGGTATGCTGTCAAGAAAGATTAAGGAAAGGCAAACCTACGTTTCTAGCATTTGTAGACTTAGAGAAAGCTTTTGACAATGTTGACTGGAATACTCTGTTTCAAATTCTAAAGGTGGCAGGGGTAAAATACAGGGAGCGAAAGGCTATTTACAATTTGTACAGAAACCAGATGGCAGTTATAAGAGTCGAGGGACATGAAAGGGAAGCAGTGGTTGGGAAGGGAGTAAGACAGGGTTGTAGCCTCTCCCCGATGTTGTTCAATCTGTATATTGAGCAAGCAGTGAAGGAAACAAAAGAAAAATTCGGAGTAGGTATTAAAATTCATGGAGAAGAAATAAAAACATTGTAATTCTGTCAGAGACAGCAAAGGACTTGCAAGAGCAGTTGAATGGAATGGACAGTGTCTTGAAAGGAGGATATAAGATGAACATCAACAAAAGCAAAACAAGGATAATGGAATGTAGTCTAATTAATTCGGGTGATGCTGAGGGAATTAGATTAGGAAATGAGGCACTTAAAGTAGTAAAGGAGTTTTGCTATTTGGGGAGCAAAATAACTGATGATGGTCGAAGTAGAGAGGATATAAAATGTAGACTGGCAATGGCAAGGAAAGCGTTTCTGAAGAAGAGAAATTTGTTAACATCGAGTATAGTCGTTTCTGAAAGTATTTGTATGGAGTGTAGCCATGTATGGAAGTGAAACATGGACGATAAATAGTTTGGACAAGAAGAGAATAGAAGCTTTCGAAATGTGGTGCTACAGAAGAATGCTGAAGATTAGATGGGTAGATCACATAACTAATGAGGAAGTATTGAATAGGATTGGGAAGAAGAGAAGTTTGTGGCACAACTTGACCAGAAGAAGGGATCGGTTGGTAGGACATGTTCTGAGGCATCAAGGGATCACCAATTTAGTATTGGAGGGCAGCGTGGAGGGTAAAAATCGTAGAGGGAGACCAAGAGATGAATACACTAAGCAGATTCAGAAGGATGTAGGTTGCAGTAGGTACTGGGAGATGAAAAAGCTTGCACAGGATAGAGTAGCATGGAGAGCTGCATCAAACCAGTCTCAGGACTGAAGACCACAACAACAACAACATGCTGTTACAAAAGCCGTGAAAACAGCCGAAGCATTCGAGGTAGCCAAATTCATCGTAGAAGACATTGTATTAAAACATGGTGCCCCAAGGTCGTTAATTACGGATCTAGGGAAAGTTTTTCAATCGAATCTTGTGACAGAGAAAAGTTGTCGATGGAACATTACTCATCACATGACGACTGCCTACCATCCGCAAACTAACGGGCTTACTGAACGCCTTAATAAGACATTGGCCGATATGCTATCAATGTTTGTCAATGTTGAGTAGAGCAACTGGGATGAGGTTCTAACTTTCATGACGTTTGCTTACAACACCGCCAAACAAGACACCACAGGATTTACGCCATTTTTCCTGGTGCATGGGTGTGAGCCGACTACGACGATGGACACTGTGATTCCATTACACCTCATGACGTGGACGACGACTACATCGTCCAGGTGTTAACCAGAGCTGAGGAAGCTCGGCATATAGCTTGACTCCGCATGCTGCAGGCTCAAGAAAACGATCGCCGAAGGTATGACGCGAGCCACCGCCCTGTTGTCACCAGCCTGGTGACCTCGTCTGGATCTTCACTCCTGTTCGGAAGATTGGTCTCTCTGAGAAGCTCCTCAGGCGCTACTTTGGACCTTATAAGTTTGTAAGACAGTTGTCAGATGTTACTTATGAAGTTGAAGATTGCGACCCCGACACAAGACGACGAAAGATCAGAGATACGGTCCACGTCCTTCGAATGAAACCCTATAAGGATCCTGCAACCCAGGGTACATTGGGAGCTCCAGCGACAGGCAACAAGCAGAAAGGCGACGAAGAACGTAGCGGCAAGGGAAGTTCTAAGAAGATCACCGCCAGGGTGAACATCAGTCATCGGGAGTCGGAGTTCATGGACTAGGAAGACGTAACACCGAGGCGCTGTTCTCTTCAGGGGGGTAGGACGTCAAACGGGACGACTTGGAGCAGGAGAGGCATTACAGGACATTTTAATTTCCACTGTCTACACTTTTACAAACAAATTTATAAAACTTTTGCAGCATGACCAGGAAGGATTCAGGATTAGCAGTGGAAGTTCAAAAACTCAACAAAATATTTTTTTATATATCTGAAATTTCATCAGTTTTTCACTTATTATTGGCTGCATTTGTTCCTATAGGTACACTTTTCTTCATAACTAGGAGAGATTCTTCGATGAATTTTGCACAGCATACAAACCATAGTTACAGTGTATGAAACTCTAGAATTTTCCAAATCTATTAAAAACTGTGGTAAAAATTGAGATAATTAACTATAAAATTTGAGTTTGTTCTAAACATGAAGTTTAAAATGTAACAGCTTATTCATTTTTTCATAAATTAAATAAATTCTGGAGTTTCATACACCTGTAAGTATGGTTTGTATGCTGTGCAAAATTCATCGAAGAGTGTCTCTTAGTCTACTACTTATGAAGAAAAGTGTACCTATAGCAACAAATTCTGCCACGAGTAACTGAAAAATGATGAAATTTCACATGAAAAAAAAATTATTTTGTCAGGTTTGTGAACTTCCACTGCTATGAGTGTGAATCCTGAATCCTTCCTGGTGATGCTGACAAAGTTTTATAAATTTGTTGGTAAAAGTATAGACAGTGGAAATCAAAATGTCCTGTGGTGCCTCTCCTGTTCCTAGTCCCGTTTGACGTCCTACCCCCCTTAAGGAGGGAGCAATGTAGCAGAAGAACCTGAGCAGCAGAGTCACGGTAGTGTAGTGGTTGCCGGCACGGTAGCTCAGCGTGTTCGGCCAGAGAGTTAGCTGCCCTCTGTAATAAAAAAGCAGAGTTAATCGATCAACAACGAACCTAAACGGATGTGTTACGACATCGGCCCCGAGCAGATGCAACGAACAAAGGCGAACAAAAGAGATTTAAAAAAAAAGTGGTTATGATACTAGATTGTCGCATGGAGGGCCGTGAGTTCAAAACTTCTCTGAACTGAAAATTTTAATTTCTATATTCCGTTCGAGTACATTCTAGAAGTATCCACAAATGGCAAGAACCGTTGTACTGGAATGTTCTGTAGCTGTATATATACCGTATGTGTTCTGGCCGGAGGCAATTTGCTCCGCGCTCTTGTATGTGCAAGGGCTGAATAAATCTTCGTTCAGTGAAGTTAGTGTTCATCATGCATCTACTTACACCTTCTTCGACGTGAAAATTTATATGCTGAAAAATGAACTATGTTCTCTCTTGTTTAAGGAAAGAATTACTGCTTTGGTGTTGAGCAGTTTCTGTGGGTAGTACTGACTGAGATTACAGTGTGGTGTATCTCTTACTGCAAAATGTAGTCTACAAACGATAACTGTTCTGCTATTCATTTATTCTTTTACCATGTTCCGTAGATCTCATCAGGAGGGAAAACAGTGGTTAGTATACTGAATTTGCATTCATGGCGACAAAGGTTCAAACCCTCTTTTGGCCACCGAGATTTAGGTTTTCCTTGGTTTCCCTTAACTGCTTAAGACAAATTCTGGGATGATTCCTTTGAAGGGGCTCGGTTGTTTTCCTTTCCCATCCTTCCCTAATCCGAGGTTGTACTCCATCTGTAATGACCTCATTGTCGATGGGATGTTAAAGACTCCTCCTCCTTTGGAAGGCAAACCCTGTTTAAGTTGAGGAGCAGTGCCAGTAAAGAACTTCCGTTATACTCATATTTTGGTTTCTTGCACATCCACCTGAGTTGTGAGATGCTATTATGGGATAATTACTTAGGCTCAAAACTAATGTATAAATGGCAAAAGAAAGCTATCAATTCACTGCAGAATCTTAGCACACTTGAATCAAGCAGAGATTATTTCAAGAAGTTAAATATAGACATATGTAGTCTGTATACCTACAACTGCCTTATCTTTGTTAAAGAAAACCCAAGGAAATATGACCTAAGAGGGACAAATGACCATAACACAAGAAATAGACATACAAAATGGCTCTGAGCACTATGGGACTCAACTGCTGTGGTCGTAAGTCCCCTAGAACTTAGAACTACCTAAACCTAACTAACCTGAGGACATCACACACATCCATGCCCGAGGCAGGATTCGAACCTGCGACCGTAGCGGTCGTGCGGTTCCAGACTGTAGCGCCTTTAACCGCTCGGCCACTCCGGCCGGCAATAGACATACAATTAACATGCCATATACTAAGCTGCCAAAGAGTCATAACAGCTACAAATATCTTGATTTTGTCGACTTCAAGAAGTTACCTGAAATTGTGAGCACAGTGCCAGTAAACAAATTTAAAACTAGTCTTGCGCAATGGATGAAAAGTAAAGGATTTTACTCATTTCAAGAGTTCTATGAGTGTGTAATAAATGACCCACATTTTTTTATGGGAATGAACAATAAATAAACAACAGACTACTTTATAACAGTATTACCTGTCCCTGGCATGCATTGCAGTGCTTGTTTTTGTTTTTAAGTCGATACACATATACAAAGCAGACACAACTGCATGCAGAAAATAAATGAAAACAATGATTTTTTCTGCATTAAATGTAATCTGAAAAAAAAATTATTCAAGCGCTTTGGGATATACGGAATTTTCGGCCTTTTTATCTTCTGTAGAAATCAACTGGCAAGCACGGATGTTCCATATTTAATGCACACACTTGAACCAATTGACATTGTGTCTTGTTGATGGTCATTGAGAATGAAAGGCAGCTGGGGAACTGAAGTCATTTGAAATCAAATGGTATGCTACTGGGAATGGTGAGAATATGTGGAATCACCATATCTTCTCATTCTGACTTGCCATTTAGAACTGTCACTTTGATGAAATTTGGCATAAGATTTTTGACAGAGAGCTTGGCTCCATTGCACAATCGTGTCACATCATTTCATCCCAAAATTACTGTCACTGTAAATTTTCCCAGGTAACAAATGACACATGTTATTGTAGAAATTCTCTCAGGCTTACAGAGATATGCTGATATATCATTGTCTAATATCGGTTGTTATCAAATACTTTTACATTTTATGTGTTCTCACTCCCATTTCCACGATTATGGGTGGTTTGTTTGTCTGTATTTTTATGTAAATAATTATGTAAATAATGAATCACATATACAGGATGATTCCACGATGATGTTAAGCTTTCAAGGGTGGTGGAGAAGGGTAAATGTATCAATCTGAGGTGAAGGGCCCTGCTCAAGAAACAACAGATTCAAAAGGTTAGAACTATGTCCCCAACCGAAACTTGAACTCAGGACCTTTGCCTTTCACGGACAAGTGCTCTACCATTTGAGCTAACCAAGCAAAACTCACGCCCCATACTCACAGCTTTACTTCTGCCAATACTTCGTCTCCTACCTTCCAAACTTCACAGAAGCTCTTCTGCGAGTCTTGCATAACTAGCCCTCCTGGAAAAAAGGATATTGCAGAGACATGGCTTAGCCACAGCCTGGGGGATGTTTCCAGAATGAGATTTTCACTCTGCGCCAGAGTGTGCACTGATATGAATCTTCCTGGAAGATTAAAACTGTGTACCGGACTGAGACTTGAACTTGGGATCTTTGCCTTTCGCAGACAAGTGCTCTACCATCTGAGCTACCCAAGCACGACTGACACCCTTTACTCACAGCTTTGCTTCTGCCAGTACCTCTGTCTCCTGCCTTCCAAACTTCCCAGAAGCTCCCCTGCGAACCTTTCAGAACTAGCACTCCCAGAAGAAAGGATATTGGAATGTTCGCAGATGAGCTTCTGTGAAGCAGACAGAGGTACTGGCAGAAGTAAAGCTGTGAGTATGAGCAGTGCTTGGATAGCTCAGATGGTGGAGCACTTGCATGCATAAGGCAAAGGTCCTGAGTTCGAGTTTCGGTCCGGCATACAGTTTTAATCTGCCAGGAAGTTTCGCAAGAGAGTCAAAAGTTGCAAGTGAAAGCCATTCTGATATCTCTGACAGTAGAACACATGTACCGGCGCTGTTGTTGCCAAACTTGTAGGTAGTCAACTTTCACAGGTGGCAGCATGGACTAAAAGAAGGAAAAAATAATAGGCTCTCTAATGTGTACCTTAAGAGCCATGAGCACTTGCTCATCTTCAATACTGTGAACAACAACTCTTGTAGTGCAATCTCCATATTTTTGATGGAGATAGTATGGATCAAAAAATGAATAAACAATGCATACCTTAGGAGCTATGGCCACTTGTTAAGTAGAAAAGATGTGTTTCACAGTAGCAGAGATGATCAAGTGCTCATAGCGCGTAAGTTATGTATTTTAGAGATCATGTTTACAAGAATTTTTTCCTTGCACGGTCCATCTACCACCTCGGAAAGTTGCATACCCTACAATGTTAGCAACAACACTAGCAGTACGTGTATCCACTGTCAGAGGCATCAGAACGATTTTCACTTTGGACTCGGTCATTTTTGAACCAGTGTCCCTCACCTCAAATTGATTCCTTTGGCCTTCTGCATCAGCACTGAAAGTTTCAGTATTATGTAAAGGATTGTTGCTACTCAGCATATGCTGACTCAGCATCTATGCTATATGGTGAGTAGCAACCATCCTTTTCATAATATTGTTACATTCTATCTGGATTTTCCATTGTTTCACTCCTGAAAGTTGTAACATCACCATGGAGCCATCCTGTATACACAAAATCTGACTGAAATTTACAGAATTAAGCTTCTACATATCACCTCCTTTTCACTCTGACTCCTATGGGTGGTAGGTGGTTTTTTTCTCCACAGAAGCCTTCATGGGTGTGTGCATGACAACTCACCAAAATTCATTGCCGTTGTATAAATGGTGTAGGAATGATAAATGCATGGAAGATGAACAAACAAATGTTAATTTTTATATACACTCCTGGAAATTGAAATAAGAACACCGTGAATTCATTGTCCCAGGAAGGGGAAACTTTATTGACACATCCCTGGGGTCAGATACATCACATGATCACACTGACAGAACCACAGGCACATAGACACAGGCAACAGAGCATGCACAATGTCGGCACTAGTACAGTGTATATCCGCCTTTCGCAGCAATGCAGGCTGCTATTCTCCCATGGAGACGATCGTAGAGATGCTGGATGTAGTCCTGTGGAACGGCTTGCCATGCCATTTCCACCTGGCGCCTCAGTTGGACCAGCGTTCGTGCTGGACGTGCAGACCGTGTGAGACGACGCTTCATCCAGTCCCAAACATGCTCAATGGGGGACAGATCCGGAGATCTTGCTGGCCAGGGTAGTTGACTTACACTTTCTAGAGCACGTTGGGTGGCACGGGATACATGCGGACGTGCATTGTCCTGTTGGAACAGCAAGTTCCCTTGCCGGTCTAGGAATGGTAGAACGATGGGTTCGATGACGGTTTGGATGTACCGTGCACTATTCAGTGTCCCCTCGACGATCACCAGTTGTGTACGGCCAGTGTAGGAGATCGCTCCCCACACCATGATGCCGGGTGTTGGCCCTGTGTGCCTCGGTCGTATGCAGTCCTGATTGTGGCGCTCACCTGCACGGCGCCAAACACGCATACGACCATCATTGGCACCAAGGCAGAAGCGACTCTCATCGCTGAAGACGACACGTCTCCATTCGTCCCTCCATTCACTCCTGTCGCGACACCACTGGAGGCGGGCTGCACGATGTTGGGGCGTGAGCAGAAGACGGCCTAACGGTGTGCGGGACCGTAGCCCAGCTTCATGGAGACGGTTGCGAATGGTCCTCGCCGATACCCCAGGAGCAACAGTGTCCCTAATTTGCTGGGAAGTGGCGGTGCGGTCCCCTACGGCACTGCGTAGGATCCTACGGTCTTGGCGTGCATCCGTGCGTCGCTGCGGTCCGGTCCCAGGTCGACGGGCACGTGCACCTTCCGCCGACCACTGGCGACAACGTCGATGTACTGTGGAGACCTCACGCCCCACGTGTTGAGCAATTCGGCGGTACGTCCACCCGGCCTCCCGCATGCCCACTATACGCCCTCGCTCAAAGTCCGTCAACTGCACATACGGTTCACGTCCACGCTGTCGCGGCATGCTACCAGTGTTAAAGACTGCGATGGAGCTCCGTATGCCACGGCAAACTGGCTGACACTGACGGCGGCGGTGCACAAATGCTGCGCAGCTAGCGCCATTCGACGGCCAACACCGCGGTTCCTGGTGTGTCCGCTGTGCCGTGCGTGTGATCATTGCTTGTACAGCCCTCTCGCAGTGTCCGGAGCAAGTATGGTGGGTCTGACACACCGGTGTCAATGTGTTCTTTTTTCCATTTCCAGGAGTGTATTGCACTAGCTATTACTTGCTAAACTTTCATATCAGTAGTTTTGTTAAAGTGAATGATAGTAAGTAAACTGCTGTGTGAGCAATAATGCCACTTGCCCTCATGTGTCTGCCTGTTCACTTAAGCACAGATCGTGATGTGTGCTCCTACTCTGACATCCCCAACTGTCCCAATGCATAATGTGGCAGCACACACAGCACGGTTGTCAATCGTGCGTGTGGAGGAGCATGGGCAGGAGCAGATATCTATGCATTGTGCTACTGAAGTACCTATCCGTTATACAACGTGTGCATTACATTACAAATTTAATAGCTTTTTACCATGATTTGCGTCCACTGGTGGAAAAAAATGTTCCATTCCTTATTTCACCCATTTAAGCCTTCATTTTTATTTTCTGTTTTCTAAAGTAACCGTTGTTCATACTCAGGGTTCAAGCTCTCTCCATACCAAATTTCATCGAAATCATTTCAGTGCTTTAATTGTGAAAGTCTAACAAACTGAGTACTTCTGCATTTAACAATAATATGTGGAAGTACGGGCTAAATATGTTAAGGATAGTACAAGCATTGTATTCATTATGCTGAACTGTGTTATGCAGCACACACCAACCAGTGAAAGCATTTTTAAGATGTGATGACTTGAAAAGTCAAAGAGTAGATAATTTTTTCTGAATAAATATGTTTTCCTAATTTATAATCTTCAAATCAATAACTATGTTGTAGAACACATTTTCTAAAGCAGCCTATGCTTTTCTTCGATGTTCAAGATCTCTCCATATGAAATTTCATCGAAATCATTTCAGCAGTTTTCCCTTGTAAAGGTAATAGACAAACACACTTCTGCATTTATAATATTAGTATGGAAGTTAAATATCTCAGACTGTGTAACTATTTTATTTCTGCCTATTGTGCTTGTTGTCATTTAGCAGTTTACTTATTTATTGTCTTTGTCATTCACTTAATTATGTAATGTATTTATACTGTAGTTGCTCTATTGCATAATTATTTATCACCATAGTCGTTTACTTAATAAGCCAGCAAGGTTAGACGAGATCGCTAAAGAGCTGCTACCTGGACTCAGGTAGGTGCACCAGCCCCGGATGGAATCTGCCCGGTGGATTAACGACGAGAGCTGGTGTGCTGACCAGCCTGGATGTGGTTTTTAGGCGCTTTTCCACATCCCACTAGTTGAATACTGGCCTGGTTCCCATGTTCCGCCTCAGTTACAGGACTTGCAGACGTCTAAACATGTTCACACTATGCCATGGATTAGGTTACTCTAGATGCAGATAGCTGGGGTACACTACTTCCATCCCGGTGGGTACCGGGTGGCGGCAGGAAGGGCATCTGGCCATCCCTTAACTACTAACCTTGCCAAATCCATTCCTAACAATACCAACCCTTTGCCACGCGGGATCAGACACCAGTGAAAGACAGAAAGAAAGACTGTCATTTACTTAATTATGCAGAATACCTGTCTTTCATTATTTTCTTTGTTTATCAGCAATTTTTTTTATTATTACTTTGATGTCTCCTATTGTAAGAGTGCTGGAAGGTGAATAAAGCATTGGTTTTCGTATTTGTGTTTGCCTCATGGTGTACTTTAACAAATGACTAGTATATCACAGAGACTTAATATGTATACTGTATTACCAGTAAACTGTCTCTATACTGCTCACTGTCTGTCTCTTTAGCTGAGTGGTCGGTGTGGCCGACTGCCATGTGGGGGATCTGGGTTCGATTCCTGATACTGCCAGAGATTTTTCCTTGGCTAGTGGACTGGTACAGGTTGCTCTCAGCCTTATGGTGCCAACTGAGGAGGTACTTGACCCATCAGTACAGGCACCGAGGTCAGAAACCCGACAACGACCAGGAGAGTAGTGAGCACTTCCATACTGCGTCCAATGACACCATTGTCTGAGGGTGACATGGCGGTCGAGTCGTGCCCGACTAGCCCGTCTAGGGCTAGAATGCGGAACTTTGCTTTACTTAATGGTTAATGCTATTCATGCTTATGTCATCTAAATTAGAGTAAAGTAAGGTAGCTGCTGCTCGTCGGCATGTGGATTAGTGTTGAGGTCCGGTGTGCCGGCCAGCCTGTGGATGATGTTTTAGGTGGTTTTCCAAATGCCTTGGCGAATGTGGGCTGGTTCCCCTTATTCCGCCTCAGTTATACTATGTCTGCGATTGCTGCACAACCACTGTTTCCATGTATGTGTATACCATAATTACTCTACCACACAAACATTTGGGGCTACACTCATATGGTATGAGATATTCCTGGGGCAGGGGGGGGGGGAGTGGTAGGGGGGGAGGATTCCACTGGGGGCTGAACCACACAATAACCCTGGGTTTGGTGTGGGGCGGTGATGGGGTCGGTGGACTACTGTGGTCTGTTATGGGGTGTGAACCACTGACGCCTCAAGTGGGACGAAGCCTCTCCATTGTTTCTAGGTCCTCGGTTTAATACACACACACACAAATACATAAGGCATAAAGTAGCTGCTACTCTGAAAATAGCTGCTGCCTCCCATTACAGAGGGTGTCTTAGATGAAGTGCTACAGAACATATACAATTTATTGAAAATGTAATGTTCTTTTTTCAAACACATTAAGTAACTACTCCTATTCATGCATCAGGAATTATATCATCCATATGACCACCAAAGGCCGCATAGCAACGAGCAATGTGCGTTCATTAAAGTTATCAATGACACGTTCACAACATCTGCTGGGATGCCGTTAATAACCCTTTCAATTTCATCCTTCAATTGACGTGTTGTTTGTGGTTTGTTCACATACACTTTTGATTTCACAAATCCCCACAATAAAAGGCCAAAGGCATAAGATCGGGATGACGACGGTTCAATCCCGCGTCCGGCCATCCTGATTTAGGTTTTCCGTGATTTCCCTAAATCACTCCAGGCAAATGCCGGGATGGTTCCTCTGAAAGGGCACGGCCGACTTCCTTCCCAATCCTTCCCTAATGCGATGATACCGATGACCACGCTGTCTGGTCTCCTCCCCCAAACCAACCAACCAACCATAAGATCGCTTGATCTAGCAGGCCATTCCTGGTTGCCTAGCAAAGAGACAATTTTTCGAGGAAACTTTTCATTCAGAAGAGCAAACGTTACACAGGATGTGTGACATGTCGCACCATCTTGTTGAAACCAAAAATCGTCATTTTCATCACTAAAAGGGAAAAACTAATCAGAAAACGGTCGCCGTTCACAGCGACGGCAAATCCTTCATCATTTTCAAACAATACGGGCCGATCACTCCTCCTGCCAAAACCCACACCACAGAGTCGTGCGTTATGGATGCATCTTATATTCCACAGTCACTACCGGAATTTCTTTACCACAAATTCTGCAGTTCTGTTTATTACGTACCCACTACGGTGAAAGTGAGCCTCATCTGAGAAAATTATTCTTTTTGTGAAGCTCTCGCTCTCCGCTTGTCCCATTGAACGAGTAGGTGTCTCTTTCCATGACCTTCAGGCTGTAACTCTTGTGTAAACTAAATCTTGTACGCACGCATTTTCAGATCTTCTTGGTGATAAATTCAATTGTTGAGCTCGTCGGCGAATCGATTTCCTGGGGCTTATGGTCACACTGTCACGCACGACAGCAATGTTCTTTTGTGTTCGAACTGAACGCGGTCATCCTGTTTTCTTAACGATTGAAGTAGAACCCGTAGTCTCAAACTTCCGGATCAACTTTCGAACTGAAGATTCG
This sequence comes from Schistocerca americana, assembly GCF_021461395.2. Classification (NCBI taxonomy): domain Eukaryota; kingdom Metazoa; phylum Arthropoda; class Insecta; order Orthoptera; family Acrididae; genus Schistocerca; species Schistocerca americana. The sequence goes on along the minus strand of NC_060129.1, from coordinate 126,300,585 downwards.
GTTGGAGCAGCATTACGTCCGAGTGTCACACGCAATGCACGAAAGGTTGCCGTCGGACTTCCACTGTTATCGTAATAACTTTTTGTCACTGGGATACGTTGCTCAGTTGTCATCTGCTCCATGACGAAAATAAACATCAGACAACGATGCTCACCACACAAAAGCTATCAGGCTACTAATGGGACGTGTCGCAGATAACAGATATGAAAAAACCACGGCTGCCAACCGTCATATGAAAAAATGGCGCAAAATTCAAATTCGTCCTTACTTCTGACACCTACGCAGGGTGAAGGTAAAATGCCGCACTTGGAAGCCGGCATGCGATTTCTTGTCCAGATTCAAGACAAAAGTTTATCCAGCAAAATCAGGTCATGTGCATTTTGAAAACACAATTAATGAGACTGAGGGACTGGCAAAACTGTTACACCATGCGGTACATCTGAATGTACTGAGGAATGTGTATCACTGCTCCCTACCGTGCCATCAACTGATGGGACATCAAACCTACATCCATCATGGTTTGAATCCTCGGCAGGTTACTTTTTTATTTATTAGATGTCCGTTCCATAGTGTGACCGCTCAATGTCATTCAATACGATCACGACGACACCCCTCGATCGCCGTTAGCATCTCGCGGTGTCACTCGCCTTCAAACATGGCAGTGGTCGTTTGAAAATTCGTGGCGCTAGCTCAATGGTCGTCAATTGATTTAAATGTTATTCCCGATTGACTCTTAATTCAATTACTGCCACACGGGTTGAGGAGAAAGAACACATCCTGGTGATACCAGCATTATGCGTACTTAGATGTTCGATTAATCTGAATGGTTTGGAATGTTCCAGCGATTCTATACGAACTCTATGCTGACGCACCGACAAAGACCACTTTCGCAGACAAACATGCGAGTACGTAATGGATGTTCAGTTTCTCAATGTAGTTCGTCGCACTCACTCATTATACGTCTGCTGTAAGAACAATTTCACGCATTTACATTTTTGGTGTCCCACAATATTGGTTGGCTAAATATTATGACGATACGTTGTATACAACTTCCACAGATATTGTTTATCATGTAGTCAAGGCTACGCAATGAAGCCAAAATCGTGGATAAAATTGAAATGTAGTTTGTTTATTAACACTTTACTTTTCACTAACTAAATATGACATATGAATCGGGTTTGGAGGTGATGATCCTATCCTTCTTTTCAATATTAGAATGGTCGATATCGTGTTCTGAATAACGCGTGTCATATAATGTCCAAATATCGACATGACCCAGGCTCTCAATTCGGCACTTAAATGTCTATTCTTCATCTACATCTACATCTACATCTACATTTATACTCCGCAAGCCACCCAACGGTGTGTGGCGGAGGGCACTTTACGTGCCACTGTCATTACCTCTCTTTCCTGTTCCAGTCGCGTATGGTTCGTGGGAAGAACGACTGTCTGAAAGCCTCCGTGCGCGCTCTAATCTCTCTAATTTTACATTCGTGATCTCCTCGGGAGATATACGTAGGGGAAAGCAATATATTCGATACCTCATCCAGAAACGCACCCTCTCGAAACCTGGCGAGCAAGCTACACCGCGATGCAGAGCGCCTCTCTTGCAGAGTCTGCCACTTGAGTTTGCTAAACATCTCCGTAACGCTATCACGCTTACCAAATAACCCTGTGACGAAACGCGCCGCTCTTCTTTTGATCTTCTCTATCTCCTCCGTGAACCCGATCTGGTACGGATACCACACTGATGAGCAATACTCAAGTATAGGTCGAACGAGTGTTTTGTAAGCCACCTCCTTTGTTGATGGACTACATTTTCTAAGGACTCTCCCAATGAATCTCAACCTGGTACCCGCTTTACCAAGAATTAATTTTATATGATCGTTCCACTTCAAATCGTTCCGCACGCATACTCCCAGATATTTTACAGAAGTAACTGCTACCAGTGTTTGTTCCGCTATCATATAATCATACAATAAAGGATCCTTCTTTCTATGTATTCGCAATATATTACATTTGTCTATGTTAAGGGTCAGTTGCCACTCCCTGCACCAAGTGCCTATCCGCTGTAGATCTTCCTGCATTTCGCTACAATTTTCTAATGCTGCAACTTCTCTGTATACTACAGCATCATCCGCGAAAAGCCGCATGGGACTTCCGACACTATCTACTAGGTCATATATTGTGAAAAGCAATGGTCCCATAAGACTCCCCTGTGGCACGCTAGAGGTTACTTTAACGTCTATAGACGTCTCTCCATTGAGAACAACATGCTGTGTTCTGTTTGCTAAAAATTCTTCAAACCAGCCACACAGCTGGTCTGATATTCCGTATGCTCTTACTTTGTTTATCAGGCGACAGTGCGGAACTGTATCGAACGCCTTCCGGAAGTCAAGAAAAACAGCATTCTTCCTCTCGAAATGTTCGATGTGATTGTCTTTCACACGCAGGATTCAATTTAACATCGTATGCACTGTTTTTAGTATTTTAGGTCCCCGTTAATTAATATCTGATAGTTAATAAGCGAACTATTTTTATGCTGGCGCGTTGTTTGTATCAGTTACCCCCGCAACCGTCCAAGGCTAAGATTCTCTGAATGTTCCGTGCACAAGCGTTCCACAATTTCATAAAATGCAGAATTACGTAAACTATAGCTTTCCGTTGCGTACAATTTTCGTGGGTTCCACAACCATAATAGTTTCCCAAGAGTATTTTTCCGAGCTAACACAAAGTTCGAATTATGTTGTCGGAATCATTTTCACTTCACCCGACAATAAACGTCTCTGATCACTTCGTCACACGTAATGTATTTTAAACGTGCTTGAAGAGTCTTTAAATAATCTCCTTAACGAATTTCGCAGTAGCGTACCACTTTTTCATCGACTAGCCCGATCGCGATAACTGAAGGCAGAGAGCTCAATAATGTGTTACATGTTCTCTTATATGTATTAGAAAACAAACGCGCCCCTATATCTTTCTGTCCCGCTTGGTCTTTGCTACTTTGCTTTTTATTACTTTTCATTATATTGCTTCTTAGTAATACTGTGCAGTTATTAAAGTTTCGTATTACTTTCCCATTTTTAATTCTTGCAAAATAAAGTCTATTTATCCCCGATTTTAATTAATATGGTGCTAATTGACACGTCTACCCGCAAAGTACTGTTATAATACACTCCTGGAAATGGAAAAAAGAACACATTGACACCGGTGTGTCAGACCCACCATACTTGCTCCGGACACTGCGAGAGGGCTGTACAAGCAATGATCACACGCACGGCACAGCGGACACACCAGGAACCGCGGTGTTGGCCGTCGAATGGCGCTAGCTGCGCAGCATTTGTGCACCGCCGCCGTCAGTGTCAGCTAGTTTGCCGTGGCATACGGAGCTCCATCGCAGTCTTTAACACTGGTAGCATGCCGCGACAGCGTGGACGTGAACCGTATGTGCAGTTGACGGACTTTGAGCGAGGGCGTATAGTGGGCATGCGGGAGGCCGGGTGGACGTACCGCCGAATTGCTCAACACGTGGGGCGTGAGGTCTCCACAGTACATCGATGTTGTCGCCAGTGGTCGGCGGAAGGTGCACGTGCCCGTCGACCTGGGACCGGACCGCAGCGACGCACGGATGCACGCCAAGACCGTAGGATCCTACGCAGTGCCGTAGGGGACCGCACCGCCACTTCCCAGCAAATTAGGGACACTGTTGCTCCTGGGGTATCGGCGAGGACCATTCGCAACCGTCTCCATGAAGCTGGGCTACGGTCCCGCACACCGTTAGGCCGTCTTCCGCTCACGCCCCAACATCGTGCAGCCCGCCTCCAGTGGTGTCGCGACAGGCGTGAATGGAGGGACGAATGGAGACGTGTCGTCTTCAGCGATGAGAGTCGCTTCTGCCTTGGTGCCAATGATGGTCGTATGCGTGTTTGGCGCCGTGCAGGTGAGCGCCACAATCAGGACTGCATACGACCGAGGCACACATGGTGTGGGGAGCGATCTCCTACACTGGCCGTACACCACTGGTGATCGTCGAGGGGACACTGAATAGTGCACGGTACATCCAAACCGTCATCGAACCCATCGTTCTACCATTCCTAGACCGGCAAGGGAACTTGCTGTTCCAACAGGACAATGCACGTCCGCATGTATCCCGTGCCACCCAACGTGCTCTAGAAGGTGTAAGTCAACTACCCTGGCCAGCAAGATCTCCGGATCTGTCCCCCATTGAGCATGTTTGGGACTGGATGAAGCGTCGTCTCACGCGGTCTGCACGTCCAGCACGAACGCTGGTCCAAATGAGGCGCCAGGTGGAAATGGCATGGCAAGCCGTTCCACAGGACTACATCCAGCATCTCTACGATCGTCTCCATGGGAGAATAGCAGCCTGCATTGCCGCGAAAGGTGGATATACACTGTACTAGTGCCGACATTGTGCATGCTCTGTTGCCTGTGTCTATGTGCCTGTGGTTCTGTCAGTGTGATCATGTGATGTATCTGACCCCAGGAATGTGTCAATAAAGTTTCCCCTTCCTGGGACAATGAATTCACGGTGTTCTTATTTCAATTTCCAGGAGTGTAGTTCGCATAGCTTATAAGCAGGACTTCATTTTGTCACACCACGATAGACTATCACTTGACGGTTGCATCCATTAAACTGCAGGTATGTGTCTAGTAGCCAAACAGTGCAAGGCCATAACTAGTCCTGTCAGATTCATATAGGGCAGCTTCCCGATGGAGTTCACAAACGATGAATATGTTAATGTGATTTTGTTCCTGGTGCATCTGATAACCAAGCTGCTGATGCTGCTCGTGGATATTCTGCACAGTATCCTCAAAGGCGCCATCCCAATAAGGATGTTTTTCTTTGCCTGGAGCAATGTCTCTGGTAAATAGTAATTTTCGTCCACAAGGAATGGACAGATGTCGTCCAAGGACCAGACGCACTCCACAAACAGAGCTCGCGGTTCTTGAAAATGTTCACCAATCATCTCGGCGAAACACTCATGATATTGCAAGGTAGTTCCAAATGTCTCAAAGGCTGGTTGTTGAATTGTAGCACCATGAAGATGGTTGGTTGGTTGGTTGGTTGGGGAAGGAGACCAGACAGCAAGGTCATCGGTCTATTCGAATTAGGGAAGGGCGGGGAAGGAAGTCGGCCGTGCCCTTTGAAAGGAACCATCCCGACATTTGCCTGGAGCGATTTAGGGAAATCACGGAAAACCTAAATCAGGATGGCCGGACGCGGGATTGAACCGTCGTCCTCCCGAATGCGAGTCCAGTGTCCTACCACTGCGCCACCTCGCTCGGTGCACCATGAAGAACTGCATCCATATCATTACACGCTAATTCATTACCAGCGGCCAAATACCGCATGTAACGAGTACAGTTTTGTGAATAGCTTTTGTATCAAGTGGAGGACAACGAACGTCCACATGTGATCAAACTTATCTGGACACTTGGCTGAAAATGACTTACAAGTTCGTGGCGCCCTCCATCTGTTCGAGTCCTCCCTCGGGCATGGGTGTGTGTGTTTGTCCTTAGGATAATTTAGGTTAAGTGGTGTGAAAGCTAAGGGACTGATGATCTTAGCAGTTAAGTCCCATAAGATTTCACACACACACCCTTCATCTGTAATGCTTGAACTCAATATGGTGTTGGCCCACCCTTAGCTATGATGACAGCTTCCAGTCTTGCAGGCACACGTTCAGTCAGGTGCTGGAAGGTTTCTTGGGGAATGGCAGCCCATTCTTCACGGAGTGCTGCACTGAGCAGAGGTATCGATGTCGGTCGGTGAGACCTGGCACGAAGTCGGCGTTCCAAACAATCCCAAAAGTTTTCTATAGGATTCAGGTCAGGACTCTGCGCAGGCAGTCCATTACAATGATGTTATTGTCGTGTAACCACTCCGCCACAGGCTGTGCATTATGAACAGGTGCTCGATTGTGTTCAAAGCTGCAATCGCCATCCCCGAATTGCTCTTCAAAAGTGGGAAGCAAGAAGGCGCTTAGAACATCAATGCAGGCCTCTACTGTGATAGTGCCACGCAAAACAACAAGGAGTGCAATCCCCCTCCATGGAAAACTCGGCCACACCATAACACCACCGCCTCCAAATTTTACTGTTGGCACTACACACGCTGGAAGATGACATTCACCAGGCATTCGCCATACCCACACCATGCCATCGGACCGCCACATTGTGTACCGTTCTTCGTCACTCCACGCAACGTTTTTCCACTGTTCAATCGTCCAATGTTTGCGCTCTGAACACCAAGCGCGGCGTCGTTTGGGATTTACTTGCTTATGAGCAGCTGCTCGACCATGAAATCCAAGTTTTCTAACCTCCCGCCTAACTGTGATAGTACTTGCAGTGGATCCTGATGCAGTTTGGAATTCCTGCGTGATGGTCTGTGGATAGATGTCTGCCTATTACTCATTACGATCCACTTCGGAGGTCTCTGTCAGTCAACAGACGAGGTCGGCCTGTACACTTTTGTGTCGTACGTATCCCTTCACGTTTCCACTTTACTGTCACATCGGAAACAGTGGACCTAGGGATGTTTAGGAGTGCGGAAATCTCGCGCGCAGACGTATGACACAGGTGACAACCAATAACCTGACCTCGTTCGAAGTCCATGAGTTCCACGGAGCGCCCCATTCTGCACTCTGACGATGTCTAATGACTACTGAGGTTGCTGATATGGAGAACCTGGCAGCACAATGCCCCTAAAATGAGAAACGTATGTTTTTCGGGGTATCCGGCTACTTTTTATCACACAGTGTACGATGTGGCCACAGGGATCTAGTTTCAGTCGTGAAGTTATTTTCAACATCCACAAAAGGCATTTTTGGTCAGAAACAACCCACTTATCGCCCGCGAACGTGGCTTTCAGGCATACTTTGGAAGAAACCGTGGGCTGAAATCATGGGAGGAGTGCTTTTGGGGCCTTACTTACTAGCCGACTGGCCGAGCGGTTCTAGGCGCTACAGTCTGGAGCCGCGCGACCGCTACGGTCGCAGGTTCGAATCCTGCCTCGGGCATGGATGTGTGTGATGTCCTTAGGTTAGTTAGGTTTAAGTAGTTCTACGTTCTAGGGGACTGATGACCTCAGCAGTTAAGTCTCATAGTGCTCAGAGCCATTTGAACCATTTGAACCTTACCTACTGTGGAACAAGTTGAATGCGCCAATTTATCTTATGTTTCCTCGCAATACTTTTCTGACGCATTCGAAAACGTTCCACGTGGTATTCAGTGACAGATATGGTTTGAGCATGATGGTGCACCACCACACTTTGGGATGAATTTGCGCACTATTTAAATCAAGCGTTTCCTGGGAAGTGAATTCGTTGTGGAGGTTAAAAACCATTCGACAGCTAAGATCGCATAAAATATATTTTTATTCAACACAGCCTGTCTCAACAGACTATGTTGTCATTTTCAGGTCTTAAAATCTTTCGTTGCAAAACATATTTCTTTTACGCTGACCTCAAGCACAAGATGTCAAACGAATAGAATCAGCACATTGTAAAATGTTTGTCATCGCTAAAGTATTTGAAAACATAAAGCACCTCGTCCAACACGCTGTATCCATATACATATTGCTTACAGCTGCTCGTCGCCTCACACAAAATGGCTCTGAGCACTATGGGACTTAACATCTGAGGCCATAAGCCCCCTAGAACTTAGAACTACTTAAACCTAACTAGCCTAAGGACGACACACACATCCATGCCCGAAGCAGGATTCGAACCTGCGACCGTAGCGGTCGCTCGGCTCCGGACTGTAGCGCCTGGAACCGCACGGCCACTACGGCCGGCTCGTCTCACACAAACTTGGGGCGCAATAGCACAACTGTTTACATACAGGTGTGCTGGATGTCCTGCATATGTAAACACCATATGCAAACAGTTGTGCTATTGTGTACTGCGGACATCCAACATATGTAAAAAGTTGTGCTCTTATGTACCATACGTGGATGATGCAACAAGCAACTGTGAGAAATATGTATATGGACATAGCCTGTGTTATGTTTTCAAATACTTTAGCGATGACAAATCTTTTATAATGTTCTGCTTCCATCCATTTGACATGTTGTGGCCAGCCGCTGTGACCGAGCGGTTCTAGACGCTTCAGTGCAGAACCACGCTGCTGCTACGGTCGCAGGTTCGAATCCTGCCTAGGGAATGGATGTGTGTGATGTCCTTAGGTTAGTTAGGATTAAGTAGTTCTAAGTCTAGGGGACTGATGACCTCAGATGTTAAGTCCCATAGTGCTTAGAGCCATTTGAACCATTTGACATGTTGTGTTTGAGGTCAGCGTAAAATGAATATGCTTTACAACGAAAGACTTTAAGACCTGAAGATAACAGCATAGTCTTTTGAGACCAGTTGTCTTGAGTAAAAAAAAAAATATTTTACGCGATCTTGTCTGTTGAATGGTTTTTAACGATTAAACAGATCTCTCTACATTTCACTCAAACTGAGAAATTACAGTCTCTTTGTGGAGGTCCATACTTCTAGCCTCCACGTTCCCGCTTCTTAATCAACTAATTTTTTTTATTCGTGGGTACACTTAAAGGAAATGGTTTACGGTACTCCATCCAAGGATGTACACGACCTAATAGTTCGCCCGTATGCCGCTTCAGAAATCAAGGATGCAGGTGCGTTACGTAGGGCCCAGCAGAGTGTGATCCAGTGAGTGATAAAGTGTTTGCAAATTCGAGGTAGTCAATTTGAACATCTTATCTAAAGTGAACCCTACTTCCGTCCCGGGGGGTATGGGGTAGCGGCAGAAAGTGCATCCGGCCACCCCTTACAATAAACCATGCCACTTCCGTACTTAACCCTGCCGACCCTGAGCGCAATGTGGGATAAAGGCAGTAGCAAAAAAAGAAGAAAGAAGATCTAAAGTGAACATATGTCTTAGCTGAGTGAAGGTAAAACTGGACGTCAAACGTACAGAACTGTGCGTAGCAAACTAGTGCAGCCTACCTGTTCTGTTTTTTGTACCTCGTAGGATACAGACGATGTTGCTGTATTCATTATCATTTTCTGTTGACTTAATTTGTGTCGTGGACGAAACGAAGTCGCCGTTCACGTCTGTAGAAGCTCAGGTTATATTTTAATGTTTAAATAAATGTAACAATGGAGGAAAAATATTTCGACCACAAAAATGTTCAAATGTGTGTGAAATCTTATGGGACTTAACTGCTAAGGTCATCAGTCCCTAAGCTTACACACTACTTAACCTAAATTATCCTAAGGACAAACACACACACCCATGCCCGAGGGAAGATTCGAACCTCTGCCGGGACCAGCCGCACAGTCCGTGACTGCAGCGCCCTAGACCGCTCGGCTTATTTCGGACACAATCAGAGTAACCAGAGGAATACCTACCATTTACATCCTGGTTATTAGCAACCGCACTCTGCAAATCACATTTAAGTGCCTGGCAGAGGGTTCATCGAACCACCTTCGCAACAATTCTCTATTATTCCACTGTCGTACAGCTCGCGGGAAAAACGAACACATATGTCTTTCCATCCGAGCTCTGATTTCCCCTATTTTATTGATGTGAATTGCTATGGCAGCCAGTCCACAGTGACGGGTAGCCGAAAGAAAGGCACGCGTACACACACGCCGACTGGCATGAAGTCTGGAACAGGATAACTATTGAACGCTAATAAGAAAAGTATGCAGCTCCTCGAATACTTAACTTTATTCTTTGTTGGTTTACAACGTTCTTCCTGAGACATTTATACGATAACTATCAAACTATGTAAGGCTAATGGCGCCTTGCTAGGTCGTAGCCATGGACTTAGCTGAAGGCTATTCTAACTGTCTCTCGGCAAATGAGAGAAAGGCTTCGTCCGTATAGTCGCTAGCAATGTCGTCCGTACAATTGGGGCGAGTGCTCGTCCGTATCGTATCTCGAGACCTGCCTTGTGGTGGCGCTCGGTCTGCGATCACACAGTGGCGACACGCGGGTCCGACATGTACTAAATGGACCGCGGCCGATTTAAGCTACCACCTAGCAAGTGTGGTGTCTGGCGGTGACACCACATTTATTATGATGATCGTTTCTGCCTATGTAGGTGGGCGTCGACGAAATACAGGGTGTCCCAAAAAGAATGACCCGATTTTGTGTGTGTGTGTGTGTGTGTGTGTGTGTGTGTGTGTGTGAAATCTTATCGGACTTTACTGACCTGATTTTAAATAGAATAGAAGGGCTTAACACCAACAAATTGCATACTAAATTACTCAGATAATACAGAAGTTTATAAAAATCCATAATAAATGTTAAATATGTCCTCCATTCGCTGCACGGACAACATCTAGCCGATAGCCGAATTCATCTCAAACTGGGCGTAAGGTGTCTTGTGTCACTGAAGCTACAGCAGCTGATATTCTGGCTAATAGTTCATCAGTGTCACGAGGTAAGGGAGGAAGGTAAACACATTGTTTACCATATCCCCACAGGAAGAAATCACGTGGTGTTAAGTCAGGGGACCTAGGAGGCCAAGAGAGTAAAGCCTGGTCTCGCGGTCCTGTACGCCATATCCAACGTTGAGGCACGTTGGCATAGAGGAAACTGCGCTCGCAGCTACATCTAGCGGATTTTTTCTGAAACTTTAGACTGTGCTGATTACATCTAGCGCTGTTTCAGTTACCTAGTGACATTTGTCTCAATATTATTACAAGTTAAAATCGGATCATTCTATTTGGGACACCCTGTGTTATTGCATTCGGAGGAGAAAGTTGGTGATTGAAATTTCATGAGAAGATTCCACAGCAACAAAAAACGCTTGTTTTAATTATGTCCACCCCAAATCCTGATCATTTTACTAACAGTCTCTTCCTTATTTCGCGATAATACAACAAAACGTGCTGCTCTTCTTGGAACTTTCTCGATGTACTCTTTCAATCCTATCTGGTGTGGATCCCACACCACGCAGCAATATTCTAAAAGAGAACAGACAAGCGTAGTGTAGGCGGTCTTAAAATAGATCTGTTACATTTTGTAAGTTTCCTACCAATAAAATGTAGTCTTTGGTTCGCCTTCTTCACATTTTATGTGTGTTCTTTCCAATTTAAGTTTCTCGTAACTGTAATTCTTAAGTATTTAGTTGAATTTATGGTCTTTAAATTTCACTGATTTATCGTGTAACCGAAGTTTAACGCATTCCTTTTAGCACTCATGTAGATGACTTGACACGTTTCGTTATATATGATCTACTGACAATTTTCGCACCATACAGATATATTTTCTAAATATTTGCACCCGCGAACAAACATTACAGATTAGCATGGTATGGTCTATAAAAGTAGCATTGCAACTTACATAAATGAATCAGGTACTTATATGTGAAGGGCTTATTGCAATAGTGGCGCAAGTCCACTTTTAAAACAAAATGGAGTTATCCTCACGTACGTACTCACACAAGTCGTTTTTAATTTATTTGTTTTGTGGGACAGTTCCAGCTTCGTCTTGCTGCCAACAGGGTGCACCTCAGTGCTGTCGCATTAGAGAAAGCAATAGAGTAAATATCTCTGGAGTGAGCACTCACATGCGCAGAACACATTTTCTGTTGTCATTGTCAACATACATAGCCGGCCTGGTCACGTGATCTCGGGACGTCGCGTGTTTGTTCGTATAGCGCACTGTATATTTAGAATGTCACCACATCCCTAGTACAGACGGATTCTTTTCGTACGTGTCGTGGATTATATTTATATGTGTTGCGAAGACATTTTAACAGTATCCATTTGATACCGGGAATAAACCAGCTACGTAACTTTTAAGGGCAAGTGATATTACATTCAGCTACTTTGCGATAGGTGTCGTAGTTCAGATGCACTCGATTTTTGGTAGTTTTTGGTATGATACCGCACTTTATAGTATTACAGAGCCTGAAGTACATTTTTGCAGTGATAGTCCTGCAAAACGACTTGACAGTACGTTAGTACTTTCGCAAGTGTCCGGAAAACACCGAATTTACCACACATTAGCTATTATATCCCTGCTAATTCGTCCTTTTTTCTTGTATTTCTGCGTATTTATTTTCTCGTTTTTGCGACCTAAAGCACAATTTTTCTTACTGGTGGCACTTTGAGGTATTAATTAAACGCATTTTAAGTACTTGCTCCCAGTTTATTAAATAAATAGTAGACGGAGTAATCTATATACATAATTGACAAGTCACTGATAAATGCATGGAGGATAGTATTTACTGAAACAACTAACCTTTCCCTTTCCTGTTCCAGTAGCAAATTTACGAGAGGAAGCGATTGTTTGTAAGCTTTTGTACGAGCCGTAATATCTATTATATAGTCATAAAATCGTAGAAAAATAGGTCTACAGAATCAAGTCTTAATTGTAATGCGTCTCGAAATTTTTAAACGTATACAGTGTCTCTTACTAAAATGAAAACTATAATTAGAGCTATATGGAATGTACCCATGAAAAGTTACTATCTCTCCTTTCACATATTTTTCTTTCTATCCGTAGCAACAACGTAATTCACCATCGCTATTACACTATCAACAAACGGTGAAACACAACAAAAACTCTTGGTATTACAAACTTCAAACGCTGCAGAAAGTACACAGGCACAGCGAAGTCCCGAGATCACGTGACGATCCTGGTTTTAATGTTGACAACATGCGCAGAACGCAATGCTCACTCCAGAGATATTTACTCTGTGGAGAAAGCAAGCAGGAATTTATTTCAGTAGTGGTACAAGTCCGTGTGCTTTTGTGCATTGCAGCATGTTGCTATTTCTCGCGAAGATGATGGCTTCACGGGCATTGTCAAGTGACTGTGATACAACTGATGATCCAGATTTTCAAACGATTGCATGTAAAAAGAATTTACTTACTTTTATCACAGCATTATAGGCATTTTGTTCCAAGAAAGGAATATGCGAGAATGAAGGTCATGTTGACGATAACAGTGGAAAATGAGGGTGTCCATCTTAATGTATTTCACATATACATATGTTTCCAGTCATCTGGTGCTGTATAAACCATAACTTGTGTTACTTTCTATCTAGATACCAGTACTGATGACGATGAACCTTCCAATGAAAGTGCAAAAAATGACGAAACAGGAGACACTGTTACTGATGTCTGTGCGAACGGTGCAGCCGCTAACATGCACACAAAAAGGATGCGTACTCGAGGCAAGAAGGGTGCAAGAAAAACGGACACATATGAAAAGCATATTCGAAAGAAAAAAAGGAAAAGGTAAAATAATTCCTCCATAAACATTTCGCAATGTGGACTGCAGGTGTGCACGTAAATGTTTCAATAAAATTTCAGAGGATGAGGAAGACATTATTTGACAATTTCTGGGCTATGGGTGATATTAATCGGCAAAATAGTTATCTGAAACGTTTATGCACGTTATCATTCAGTTAACCGGCGACAGCCAAGAGATGGCTCTGGTTCTCAGAAAAGCCATATTTATGAATAGCGATTACATGTGAACGGAAACTGCGCAATAATACGCAAGAAGTTTTTCTTGAATACTTTTGACATTTTCCAGTATGATAAAAAAATACAAATGAGTTAAATATATTTCAATTTAAATCTGATAATTATATCTATATATATAAAACAAAGTCGGGTTTGTTACAACACTTACAACTCGAGATCTGCTGGACCAATTTTCATGGTTTTTGATTTGTTGGATTTGTCTCCGCCCCGAATAGCAGAATACATCTTAAAAAATAATGAAAAATTGACGAACAAAAATTTTCATGGTTTTTGATCTGTTGGATTTGTCTCCGCCTCGAATAGCAGAATACATCTTAAAAATAATGCAAAATTGACGAATACTTGAAAAATGCGTTATTTTCCCTAAAAGTTCTTTAGATTCGGAGCTGTCAAATTGTTTTGTCAAAATCTGTAAGTAATGATTGACATTTATGCATGCGTTCATAAACTATTTAAAATGGATGAATAAACTATTATGTGTAATTTTTTTTTAAAAGATTGAAAAATATTATGCGTGCGTTCAGAAATGTGTAATGAATACTTAATCTATATATATAAAATAAATTCGTGTTAGTTACACTATTTATAACTGAAGAACGGCTCGACCGATTTGGCTGAAAATTGGTGGAGAGGTAGTTTAGAACCAAGAGACGGGCATAGGATACTTTTTATCCCGTTCGACCGCTATAAAACGTAGTATAACAGAAACGCATCTGGCGTGGAATAACAAAACGCAAATTAGATTTAGTAGTTCAAACGAATGTACCCCTGTTGAACCCCCAACAAAAAGAAGTTTATGATAAATTAATGAAGGCAATTGATGATGGAAATAGTGGTTTATATTTCCTGGATGCCCCTGGTGGAACTGGCAAGACATTCCTCATGTCAGTAGTTTTAGCCACTGTTCGTGCGAGATCCAACATTGCGGTTGCAGTTGGTTCTTCCGGAATAGCAGACACATTGTTAGAAAGATGCCGTACGGCTCAGTCAGCATTAAAATTACCGTGAAATCTTCAAGCTATTGAATAACCAACATGTAATATTACAAAAAACTCAGCAGTGGCCGAAGTTTTATCAACATCCAAGATCTGGGACGAATGCACAACGGCTCATAAACGTGCATTAGAGGCACTTAACCGAACATTGAAAGATCTACGCAATGACTCGAGATGTTTTGGAGGAGCAATGATTTTACAGTGTGGCGAATTCCGCCAAACACTGCCAGTAGTTCCAAGATCAATGGCTGCAGATGAAATAAATGCTTGCCTCAAATCTTCGAATCTATGGCGCTTTGCGAAGAAACTTTAACTGACAACAAACATTAGAGTTGCATTGCTTAATGATACATCTGCTGAAGATTTCTTTGAGCAATTGCTGATTATCGGTAATGGTCGAGTACCTGTCGAAGAATCGAGCGGATTGATTTCATTTCCTCATAATTTCTGTAACTTTGTCTCATCGAAAGACGAACTTATCAACAAAGTATTCCCAAACATCATTACTAACTACAAAAGTAATGAATGGTTGAGTGAGCGAGCAATTTTAGCGGCTAAGAATAAAGATGTAGATGACCTAAACTACATAATTCAGAATGAGATCATTGGTAAAATGCATTCATTCAAATCTATTGACTGTGTAACAAATGAACATGAAGCCACCAACTATCCAATTGAAATTTTAAACTCTTAGGATGTGCCTGACATACCACCGCACAATTTACGCCTAAAAGTTGGCTCCGTAGTAATCATGCTTCGAAACATTAACCAACCAAAACTGTGCAACGGTAAACGTTTTGAGGTAAGTAAATTGATGACCAATGTTATTTACGCGACGACACTCAAAGGAAAATTCGAGGGTGAGGAAGTTCTCATTCAGAGGATCCCCATGGTCCCAACTGATGTGCCGTTTGAGTTTAAGAGACTTCAATTTCCGATCCGTCTTGCATTCCCCATGACCATTAACAAATCACAAGGCCAATCCTTGAAAGTTTGTGGTTTAAATCTGGAATATCCATATTTTTCAAATGGTCAATTATATGTGGCATGTTCACGGGTCGGAAGACCATATGCGTCGTTTGTTCTTGCGCCTGATAATGAAACAAAAAATGTTGTGTATCACAAGGTACTGAATTGAAGAGTGGAAGCTATGCACCAAAAAACATAAAGAATCATTAAAGTACTTAATTTTTATTTGTCCTAATAAAAAATTGAACTTAACATGCAAAATCTGATTATTTATTGGCTTTAAGGCGGAACAGAGTTCGCCGGGTCAGCTAGTATATATATATATATATATATATATATATATATATATAATTATCAGATTTAAATTGAAATATATATATATATATATATATATATATATATATATAATATTTCATACTAGAATGTGGTGTTCCCAGTTTGGTACAGCTTTGCCACAGGAGACACGAAAGTGGTCGAAGACGTCCGTCTTCTGGTCGGCTCCTGATCGTTGTCAGAAGGTGGCTGGTTTTTGATTACGCAAAGACTTCTATTATTTGGCAAAGAACCACCCGGATTTCTTTGCGTAATCAGTATGAATTTTATAATTACCTAAGGGACCTTTAACAATGAATAGTAAAAAAAAATCGCATTTGCAAATGAAATCATTAATAAATGGGGCAGCTATGAGTTGTATAGAAGACAAGGAGCGGCCTTTTGTCTACGGCCAGGATGCCGCAGTATTCTCTGTTGTAGTAAAGGCTGTTTGACATTTATAAAAATAATGACATGGAAGTAAAAAACTATAAAGGAAAAGAATAGAATAAGAAATCTGGTAAACACTAAATATACACTCCTGGAAATGGAAAAAAGAACACATTGACACCGGTGTGTCAGACCCACCATACTTGCTCCGGACACTGCGAGAGGGCTGTACAAGCAATGATCACACGCACGGCACAGCGGACACACCAGGAACCGCGGTGTTGGCCGTCGAATGGCGCTAGCTGCGCAGCATTTGTGCACCGCCGCCGTCAGTGGCAGCCAGTTTGCCGTGGCATACGGAACTCCATCGCAGTCTTTAACACTGGTAGCATGCCGCGACAGCGTGGACGTGAACCGTATGTGCAGTTGACGGACTTTGAGCGAGGGCGTATAGTGGGCATGCGGGAGGCCGGGTGGACGTACCGCCGAATTGCTCAACACGTGGGGCGTGAGGTCTCCACAGTACATCGATGTTGTCGCCAGTGGTCGGCGGAAGGTGCACGTGCCCGTCGACCTGGGACCGGACCGCAGCGACGCACGGATGCACGCCAAGACCGTAGGATCCTACGCAGTGCCGTAGGGGACCGCACCGCCACTTCCCAGCAAATTAGGGACACTGTTGCTCCTGGGGTATCGGCGAGGACCATTCGCAACCGTCTCCATGAAGCTGGGCTACGGTCCCGCACACCGTTAGGCCGTCTTCCGCTCACGCCCCAACATCGTGCAGCCCGCCTCCAGTGGTGTCGCGACAGGCGTGAATGGAGGGACGAATGGAGACGTGTCGGCTTCAGCGATGAGAGTCGCTTCTGCCTTGGTGCCAATGATGGTCGTATGCGTGTTTGGCGCCGTGCAGGTGAGCGCCACAATCAGGACTGCATACGACCGAGGCACACAGGGCAACACCCGGCATCATGGTGTGGGGAGCGATCTCCTGCACTGGCCGTACACCACGTGATCGTCGAGGGGACACTGAATAGTGCACGGTACATCCAAACCGTCATCGAACCCATCGTTCTACCATTCCTAGACCGGCAAGGGAACTTGCTGTTCCAACAGGACAATGCACGTCCGCATGTATCCCGTGCCACCCAACGTGCTCTAGAAGGTGTAAGTCAACTACCCTGGCCAGCAAGATCTCCGGATCTGTCCCCCATTGAGCATGTTTGGGACTGGATGAAGCGTCGTCTCACGCGGTCTGCACGTCCAGCACGAACGCTGGTCCAACTGAGGCGCCAGGTGGAAATGGCATGGCAAGCCGTTCCACAGGACTACATCCAGCATCTCTACGATCGTCTCCATGGGAGAATAGCAGCCTGCATTGCTGCGAAAGGTGGATATACACTGTACTAGTGCCGACATTGTGCATGCTCTGTTGCCTGTGTCTATGTGCCTGTGGTTCTGTCAGTGTGATCATGTGATGTATCTGACCCCAGGAATGTGTCAATAAAGTTTCCCCTTCCTGGGACAATGAATTCACGGTGTTCTTATTTCAATTTCCAGGAGTGTATTTAAACAATTCTCACAAGCAATTAGGGCTTATTTATAAACAGTATAACTTACATAAGTACTTTTCTCTGTATGGTGCGATCAGATTTCAGCCTGTCCTGTGCTAGCTCCTTGGTTCACGTCTTTGTCACAAATTACAGTCATTACTTTTCTCCTTCCTTCAAGACAATTCTTGCGCCGTTCAACACTTCATAACAATAACTCGACGGTTTACAGTATCGAACATAAATTACTTGAATTTTATTAATTAATAATGTTGTCTGCACGCTGGCAAGACCGCTCACTTTTATGGCTTAAAAACCGACCTTCTTTTCGCTTTCACATTACAAGCAGAAGTACGATAAAATCTGAAGATCTACAAAAGTCTTTACTGTCATCTTTTATTTAGATCGAGGCGGAACGTTCAGTTCAGCCTATGTTAAAATGTTTCTTTGACTGTGCAATCGATGTATTAGCGTCCGCGCTAGATGCGCATCTTTACAGTTACGTAAATTATATAAAACAAAAGTCTTTCAAAGAATAAGTCTCATATCATAAGTTGATCATTTAATATACAGATAGGTGAATGCCTTTCCAAGGGTACTCACAGCCTTCATACTACGGAAATCCCAATAATATTACAATTTATAATGGACGACTCTCTAGGCTTTTAACAAAAAGCAAGGAAGAAAGTAGACCTCACCTTGATGGAAAGGGCAAACATCAGAACAAAATCTCTGTAGCGGAAGGTCTGATGAATGATGTAAAGGAACACATCAAGAGCTTTCCAGTTTTCGAGAGGCATTATGCAAGGAAGGATAATCCCCACAAAAGGTTTTTAAATCCTGGGCTGTGTGTAGCCAAAATGTATGATTTGTACAAAGGTAAATGCATATCTCAGAATAAAGAAACTGTGGGTGAGCACATCTATCGAAAAATCTTTAACAAAGGTTTCAACCTGTTGTTTCGACCATCAAGCAAAGACGCTTGCTCTTTTTGTGACAAATTGACCTTCGAAATGGACGCTGCTACCAATGCAGAAGAAAAAAGGAAGCTTCATTTTGAAGCTCCTTTTCATTTTGAATTCACCTTAGGAGGGTTGAAGCTGCAAGAACAGCAATGGCTTTAGACACACCATGTAATGAAGAGGCAGATTCCCAGTTTCAAATGGTTCTGAGCACTATGGGACTTAACATCTGAGGTCGCCAGTCACCTAGAACTTAGAACTACTTAAACCTAACTAACCTAAGGACATCACACACATCCATGCCCGAGGCAGGATTCGAACCTCCTACCGTAGCGGTCGCGCGGTTCCGGACTGAAGCCCCTAGAACCGCTCGGTCACTGAGGCCGGCCACACTCCCAGGTATTGGTGTTTACCTTCGACCCGCAAAAAGCAATTGCATTTCCTAAACTGACGACATCGATATCGTACTACAAAAGAAACATGTACGTCTATAATTTTGGTTGCCACAATTTAACTGACGGCAAATCCATATGTATTTTTGGAATGAAACATCTGGATCAAGGGATTGACAGGAAATTGGTACCTTTTATTGAAACATATTGAAAAGTGTGTCACTTCTCAAAAACAGGTAGCTGCGTACAGTGAGACGTGTGGTGGGCATAACAGGAACATAAACATTGCCCTAACACTAATGAAAGTGACGTATTAACACGTTTATATACAATTTTCAATTTATTTTATTTCAATAGTGGTACAACTCCATTACCTCTACTTTTCTGCCTATAATGCTGCTGAAATTAACGATCCAAACAAATAGAAAGAAGTTCATATCTTGCAACAAGACATTTACTTGAATATTTCTGGTATCTCAACTCCAGATTTTTCAGCGCTCATTTCACTTTAGGACTCTGTATCTCAGAATGAACAAAAACGGACTTGTACCACTATTGAAATAAGCCCTTCGTGTGTAACACCTCTTTGATCAGTGTTAATAAGAAAATCATTGCCGTATTTTGGTATGAGGGCTCGAGTCTGTATTCGGGAATTTGCTGCCCCATCAAGGACTTGCTGCAGCTAAGCTGTCCGCAGCTCGTGGTCGTGCGGTAGCGTTCTCGCTTCCCGCGCCCGGGTTCCCGAGTTCGATTCCCGGCGGGGTCAGGGATTTTCTCTGCCTCGTGATGACTGGGTGTTGTGTGATGTCCTTAGGTTAGTTAGGTTTAAGTAGTTCTAAGTTCTAGGGGACTGATGACCATAGCTGTTAAGTCCCATAGTGCTCAGAGCCATTTGAACCATTTTTTGCAGCTAAGCTATACATATATCTTTTCTAAATCGTTTTGTAATTTGTTTTGATCTTCTGATGACTCTACTAGACGATAAACGACAGCATCATCTGCAAACAACCTAAGATGGCTGCTAAATTTTGTCCTAAATCGTTTATATACATAAGAAACAGCAGAGGGCCTGTAACAATACATTGGAGAACGCCAGAAACCACCTCTGTTTTATTCGATGAGTTTTCGTCAATTACTACGAACTGTGACCTCTCTGACAGGAAATCATGACTCCATAGGCACGCAATTTTACTACGAGCCAGTTGTGTGGTGCAGTGTCGAAAGCCTTCTGGAAATCTAGAAATACAGAATCAACTGGAAATCCCTTGTCAATAGCACTCAACACTTCGTGTGAGTAAAGAGCTAGTTGTGTTTCACAAGAACGATATTTTCTAAATTCGACGAACTTTACGACATCAAAACTACACTCCTGGAAATGGAAAAAAGAACACATTGACACCGGTGTGTCAGACCTACCATACTTGCTCCGGACACTGCGAGAGGGCTGTACAAGCAATGATCACACGCACGGCACAGCGGACACACCAGGAACCGCGGTGTTGGCCGTCGAATGGCGCTAGCTGCGCAGCATTTGTGCACCGCCGCCGTCAGTGTCAGCCAGTTTGCCGTGGCATACGGAGCTCCATCGCAGTCTTTAACACTGGTAGCATGCCGCGACAGCGTGGACGTGAACCGTATGTGCAGTTGACGGACTTTGAGCGAGGGCGTATAGTGGGCATGCGGGAGGCCGGGTGGACGTACCGCCGAATTGCTCAACACGTGGGGCGTGAGGTCTCCACAGTACATCGATGTTGTCGCCAGTGGTCGGCGGAAGGTGCACGTGCCCGTCGACCAGGGACCGGACCGCAGCGACGCACGGATGCACGCCAAGACCGTAGGATCCTACGCAGTGCCGTAGGGGACCGCACCGCCACTTCCCAGCAAATTAGGGACACTGTTGCTCCTGGGGTATCGGCGAGGACCATTCGCAACCGTCTCCATGAAGCTGGGCTACGGTCCCGCACACCGTTAGGCCGTCTTCCGCTCACGCCCCAACATCGTGCAGCCCGCCTCCAGTGGTGTCGCGACAGGCGTGAATGGAGGGACGAATGGAGACGTGTCGTCTTCAGCGATGAGAGTCGCTTCTGCCTTGGTGCCAATGATGGTCGTATGCGTGTTTGGCGCCGTGCAGGTGAGCGCCACAATCAGAACTGCATACGACCGAGGCACACAGGGCCAACACCCGGCATCATGGTGTGGGGAGCGATCTCCTACACTGGCCGTACACCACTGGTGATCGTCGAGGGGACACTGAATAGTGCACGGTACATCCAAACCGTCATCGAACCCATCGTTCTACCATTCCTAGACCGGCAAGGGAACTTGCTGTTCCAACAGGACAATGCACGTCCGCATGTATCCCGTGCCACCCAACGTGCTCTAGAAGGTGTAAGTCAACTACCCTGGCCAGCAAGATCTCCGGATCTGTCCCCCATTGAGCATGTTTGGGACTGGATGAAGCGTCGTCTCACGCGGTCTGCACGTCCAGCACGAACGCTGGTCCAACTGAGGCGCCAGGTGGAAATGGCATGGCAAGCCGTTCCACAGGACTACATCCAGCATCTCTACGATCGTCTCCATGGGAGAATAGCAGCCTGCATTGCTGCGAAAGGTGGATATACACTGTACTAGTGCCGACATTGTGCATGCTCTGTTGCCTGTGTCTATGTGCCTTTGGTTCTGTCAGTGTGATCATGTGATGTATCTGACCCCAGGAATGTGTCAATAAAGTTTCCCCTTCCTGGGACAATGAATTCACGGTGTTCTTATTTCAATTTCCAGGAGTGTAGAAATACTCACTCCAATTTTGTCGTAGTTCTTTTCGCACAAAGTCAGGTTCATAAGCTGAATTGTGGATATCGTTATTGTCACAGTGATTGTCAACAAAATCTTGCTCCATTTCACGCAAAATTTCTACGTCTGCAAGACAACGTAATGAACAAGTGCCGCCCTACGGCAGCTTGACTTCGTACAATAAATGACTGCCGGCCGCGGTGGTCTAGCTCTAGCGGTTCTAGGCGCTCAGTCCGGACCCGCGCGACTGCTACGGTCGCAGGTTCGAATCCTGTCTCGGGCATGGATGTGTGTGATGTCCTTAGGTTAGTTAGGTTTAAGTAGTTCTAAGTTCTAGGGGACTGATGACCACAGATGTTAAGTCCCATAGTGCTCAGAGTCATTTGTTTGTTTTCAATAAATGACTGTTTAAGAAACTACATGTCCCGCGCGATACATTGAAGATCGATCGAGCCCGTCAATAGACGTCCTTTTGTATTAAAAGGAGAATTCATACCCCGTCACATGTCGGGATCGGCAGTCTACCGATATTTTCGCGTCCCGCCAATTGCCGGGATTATTAACCTTTGAATGCACGAATGACTGGATTTGCAAAAATGCATGAGAGGGGTCTGCAGGACCCCTACCTGAGAACACGCATAAAAAGGCTATTTATTAAAACAAAATTATCACATTTTGACGGGTTTCGCGATACAGAATGAATAAAAAAGTATTTATTATGATGATGTGACCTTTGTTCTAACAAATGAAATACGTGATATTTATAAATGAATATTGGGGTTTTAACGCTTTATAATATTTATTACATTTAACTTATAGCACTCCGTCTTCAGGCCACGAGTGGCCCACCGGGACCATCCGACCGCCGTGTCATCCTCATTTATAAAGGATGGGGCCCCTCCACGCCCACACCAACGTGGTGACTAAACCAAAAGTTCTACTGTCACCTCCGTAAACATGTTAGTTTTTGAATCAGGCGTCACAGGATGCGGGCTGTGATGTTGTCCATGCGTCTGGGTAAGACTACTCATTAACATGGTCCATCAGGAGATAGAAGTGGTCGAAAACGATTGAAGGGTAGCGGTTGTAAGGGCAGAGGAAAAAAAGTGCCAAGGCAAGAGCCAAGGGAAAAAAACCTCTGCGACAGTAGGACAGGTAGTAAGGGCAGTAGCGGCTTGCTATCTGCGACAGTGCATGCAAGGTGTGGTTGTGTTAGTTCGAGGTATCGTGCATCGTTACCTTTGTCGTTGTTGGAGCTTGTTGCGGCGCTTGCTGCAGTTGCTGCGTCCCTGCAACAGTTCAAGGTCGTTGTGGATTAGTGGGCGATCGGTCATAGATCGGCTCACGGACTGTGTAGGGGGGTGTGTGTGGCTGGTTTGCGTGCTGTGTACAGTACGGTTTCCCTGCGGTTGCCTGTTTTTCGGCTAGTCGCACATCTGGGTTTCCAGTAATAACTGTGTTGCAGGGGCTCGCCAGTACTGTCGTGTTAGCGTTCTATAGACCATAGATGTTCAGTTCCTAGCCAGTAATGTCTTTGGTCTGTTATGCTTCCATCTATGGTTGTGGTCGTAGTTACCCAGAGAAAGGATAAACGGGTTGCGCGAGTGTCTCGTGTTATTGTACAGTCGTGTGGAGAGTTTTTGGAATACCTGCAAGATAGTATCTAGCCGGTATTCCCGGTGAAGGTCCGCGATGCGTGTGTAGCGCGGAGCGTTGCTTATGATTCTGAGTACTTTGTTCTGTATGAGCTGCAGACGGCGCAGGCGTGTAGGCGCAGCGTATCCCCAGACAGGAGCTGCGTACGTCATCAGCGGTCGGATAAGTGTAATGTACATGGACCTCGACACCCTTCTGTTCAGTGTGCTACGCCTGTTAAGCATAGGGTAGAGTTGTTTGAGCCTCGCGTTTGCTTTGTTGGTCACGTGTTGAATGTGGTCCCCCCAGAGTAGTTTCCTGTCCAGCCAGACACCGAGCTATTTGACCTTCTCGCGGAAACGTATTGGGCGTGTGTGTAGTGTTATTGGGTTGCAGTGCTGATGTTTGCGCAGTTGCTTCGGTCTTCTAGTGAACAGAACGGCCTCGCACTTGTCGACGTTTACTCTAACACGCCATTTCACCAGCCAAGGCTCCGCGGTCTGTAGTCGTGAGTTAATGTTAGACGGCTTCCAATCTTGCGCAAGGATGGCAGTGTCATCCGAGTAGATTGCTACCGTCGTGTTATGTGTAGCTGGGAGGTCGTTGATGTAGAGGTTAAACAGTAAGGGCCCTAGGATACTTCCTTGGGGTACTCCTGCCTGTATACCACGTCGTGTCGATTGTTTGCCCTGCACGTCGGTGTTGAAACTCCTGTCCGTGAGATATGAGTGTATGAGACGTACGAGCCCGTCGGGGAACCCTGCGCCACTGAGTTTGCGTATTAGGCCGTTGTGCCGTAGACGATCGAAAGCCTTTTCGATGTCCAGGAACACCGCCCCAGTTGCCTTGCTTGTGTTGTATCCGTGTGTTATGTATTCAACGACGCGGAGGAGTTGTTGTGTTGTTGAGTGGTGATTCAGTGGAGGATGCGGATAGGAAGGGCGTGCGGTCAGCGCACCGCTCTCCCGGTCGTTATGATGGTTTTCTCTGACCAGAGCCGCTACTATTCAGTCGAGTAGCTCCTCAATTGGCATCACGAGGCTGAGTGCACCCCGAAAAATGGCAACAGCGCATGGCGGCCTGGACGGTCACCCATCCAAGTGCTAGCCCAGCCCGACAGCGCTTAACTTCGGTGATCTCACGGGGACCGCAGCGCTCCGCTCTCCCGGTCGTTATGATGGTTTTCTCTGACCAGAGCCGCTACTATTCAGTCGAGTAGCTCCTCAATTGGCATCACGAGGCTGAGTGCACCCCGAAAAATGGCAACAGCGCATGGCGGCCTGGACGGTCACCCATCCAAGTGCTAGCCCAGTCCGACAGCGCTTAACTTCGGTGATCTCACGGGGACCGCAGCGCACCGCTCTCCCGGTCGTTATGATGGTTTTCTCTGACCAGAGCCGCTACTATTCAGTCGAGTAGCTCCTCAATTGGCATCACGAGGCTGAGTGCACCCCGAAAAATGGCAACAGCGCATGGCGGCCTGGACGGTCACCCATCCAAGTGCTAGCCCAGCCCGACAGCGCTTAACTTCGGTGATCTCACGGGGACCGCAGCGCACCGCTCTCCCGGTCGTTATGATGGTTTTCTCTGACCAGAGCCGCTACTATTCAGTCGAGTAGCTCCTCAATTGGCATCACGAGGCTGAGTGCGCCCCGAAAAATGGCAACAGCGCATGGTGGCCTGGACGGTCACCCATCCAAGTGCTAGCCCAGCCCGACAGCGCTTAACTTCGGTGATCTCACGGCGACCGGTGTACCCACAGCGGCAAGGCCGTTGCCCATTACATTAAATTTACAGTTATAAACGATATGTCAAATGAAAGAGCAACTCAAACAGTTTTACCAAGAACATTATAAATGTTCAGTGTAAGCACCATTTGTCACACGGCACACATCAAGTCTTGAACTTCACTGTACCCAAGCGCTGGATAGGTCGCAAGGGGCCCAATGACAGGGCTTGCTTTGCACTGCCTCCAGTTTCACCCGACCTAACGCCATGCGATTTTTTCCTTTGGGGCTTCATCAAGGATCGTGTGTACGTGCCTCCGCTACCAGCAGACCTCCCTGAATTAAGCAACCGGATTGAAGCAGCTGCTGCTACAATCACTGAAGACACACTTATCAACGTGTGGGACGAACTCGGCTATAGACTTGATGTGTGCCGTGTGACAAATGGTGCTCACATTGAACATTTATAAGGTTCTTGGTAAAACTGTTTGAGTTGCTCATTCATTTGACATAACATTTACAACTGTAAGTTTAGTATAATAAATATTATAAAGCGGGATTAGCCGAGCCGTCCAAGGCGCTGCAGTCAAGGACTGTGCGGCTGGTCCCGGCGGAGGTTCGACTCCTCCCTCGAGCATGGGTGTGTGTGTTTGTCCCTAGGATAATTTAGGTTAAATAGTGTGTAAGCTTAGGGACTGATGACCTTAGCAGCTAAGTCCCATACGATTTCACACACATTTGATTATTTTTGAACCCCCTGTATAACACCCTGTATAATCCAGAATGAGATTTTCACTCTGCATCGGAGTGTGCGCTGATATGAAACTTCCTGGCAGATTAAAACTGTGTGCCCGACCGAGACTCGTACTGGCAGAAATAAAGCTGTGAGGAGCGGGCGTGAGTCGTGCTTCGGTAGCTCAGACGGTAGAGCACTTGGCCGCGAAAGGCAAAGGTCCCGAGTTCGAGTCTCGGTCGGGCACACAGTTTTAATCTGCCAGGAAGTTTCACCCTGTATAATATTATAAATTCGTTATAATTTTTCTAACATTAAGCAACAAACTTACAATTTTACTGAACATTTACCAGAAGTTGCAGCATTAGAAAATTGCAGCGAAATGCAGGAAGATCTGCAGCGGATAGGCACTTGGTGCAGGGAGTGGCAACTGACCCTTAACATAGACAAATGTAGTGTATTGCGAATACATAGAAAGAAGGATTCTTTATTGTACGATTATATGATAGCGGAACAAACACTGGCAGCAGTTACTTCTGTAAAATATCTGGGAGTATGCGTGCGGAACGATTTGAAGTGGAATGATCATATAAAATTAATAGTTGGTAAGGCGGGTACCAGGTTGAGATTCATTGGGAGAGTCCTTAGAAAATGTAGTCCATCAACAAAGGAGGTGGCTTACAAAACACTCGTTCGACCTTTACTTGAGTATTGCTCGTCAGTGTGGGATCTGTACCAGGTCGGGTTGACAGAGGAGATAGAGAAGATCCAAAGAAGAGCGGCGCGTTTCGTCACAGGGTTATTTGGTAAGCGTGATAGCGTTACGGAGATGTTTAGCAAACTCGAGTGGCAGACTCTGCAAGAGAGCCGCTCTGCATCGCGGTGTAGCTTGCTGTCCAGAGGGTGCGTTTCTGGATGAGGTATCGAATATATTGCTTCCCCCAACTTATAACTACCGAGGAGATCACGAATGTAAAATTAGAGAGATTCGAGCGCGCACGGAGGCTTTCCGGCAGTCGTTCTTCCCGCGAACTATACGCGAGTGGAAAAGGAAAGGTAGGTAATGACAGTGGCACGTAAAATGCCCTCCGCCACACACCGTTCGGTGGCTTGCGGAGTATACATGTAGATGTAGATGTCGATGTAGAAAAAAAATGGTTCAAATGGCTCTGAGCACTATGGGACTCAACTGCTGAGGTCATTAGTCCCCTAGAACTTAGAACTACTTAAACCTAACTAACCTAAGGACATCACACACACCCATGCCCGAGGCAGGATTCGAACCTGCGACCGTAGCAGCAGCGCGGCTCCGGACTGGAGCGCCTAGAACCGCACGGTCACCGCGGCCGGCGTAGATGTAGAAGTCGGCTCAGAAAGAGTCCGCAGTTTACAAACAACTAAACCGTGTTTTTTCAAATATATTATGTGCATTTACTGCATGATTGACCACTTCACTCTGTCTAATCTTTAAGGGCACACAGAACTTCTTCGTTTTGGTGATGTTGCAATTCACGCAATCTTCCACTGTTGGTAACGTCACAACATCCTTGGCTGGAGGCATGAGTTGTTGACTCTTCTCCATAAGGGCACGCATCATTTCTTGTACTACGTCCTTTAAGGAAAATTTCCTTTTATCAGGCCTGCCTTTCCGGTAGTGGGGATGTTGCTGTGAAAACAAAGAGTAGCTACTGCCACATTCATTACGTTTGTTTATAATTCAAAAGGTTATATTCTTGGCTGTATCTTGAATTTGTATGTATCTTTCTGATCAAGAGAATGTACTGCTTATTTAATTTTATTATTGAATTACGTCTTCTTTTCATAGCTGGCTACAAGACCGTTAATCGTTAATTACCGAAGTTAACTTATCGAGAGCAAGCAGCAAAGGAAACAAAAGAAAATTTCGGAGTACGAATTAAAATCCATGGAGAAGAAATAAAAACTTTGTGGTTCGCCGATGACATTGTGATTCTGTCAGAGACCGTAAAGGACCTAGAAGACCACCTGAACGGAATGGACAGTGTCTGGAAACGAGGATATAAGAGGAACATCAACAAAAGCAAGCCCGCATCTCGTGGTCGTGCGGTAGCGTTCTCGCTTCCCACGCCCGGGTTCGATTCCCGGCCGGGTCAGGGATTTTCTCTGCCTCGTGATGGCTGGCTGTTGTGTGATGTCCTTAGGTTAGTTAGGTTTAAGTAGTTCTAAGTTCTAGGGGACTGATGACCATAAATGTTAAGTCCCATAGTGCTCAGAGCCATTTGAACCATTTTGAACAAAAGCAAAGCTAGAATAATGCAATTTAGTCGAATTAAATGGGGAATTAGATTAGGAAATGAGACACTTAAAGTAGTAAATGAGTTTTGATATTTGGGGAGTACAATAACTGATGATGGTCAAATTGAGAGGATATAAAATGTAGACTGGCAATGGCAAGGAAAGCGTTTCTGAAGAAGAGAAATTTGTTAACATCGAGTATAGATTTAAGCGTCAGGAAGTCGTTTCTGAAAGTATTTGTATGGAGTGTAGCCATGTACGGAAGTGAAACGTGGACGATAAATAGTTTAGACAAGAAGAGAATAGAAGCTTTCGAAATGTGGTGCTACAGAAGAATGCTGAAGATTAGATGGGTAGATCACATGACTAATGAGGAGGTATTGAAAAGAATTGTGGAGAAGAGGAGTTTGTGGCAGAACTTGACTAGAAGAAGGGATCGGTTGGTAGGGCACATTCTGACACATCAAGGGATCACCAATTTAATATTGGAGGGCAGCGTGGAGGGTAAAAATCGTAGAGGGAGACCAAGAGATGAATGCACTAAACAGATTCAGAAGGATGTAGGTTGCAGTAGGCAGTGGGAGATGAAGAAGCTTGCACAGGATAGAGTAGCATGGAGAGCTGCATCAAACCAGTCTCTGGACTGAAGATCACAACAACAACAACAACTTATCGAGTGAAGTATTAACTTTTAAGTTAATTTTAGATAACTTTAATGGTCTCTATAACTTCCGTTAACTTTCTCTGAGTCCGTAAAACGTTAATTGGTACCTACTATTTGTGACAAAATTGACGCCGCGCCGCCCGCCGAAACTATGTTCTGACAAGTTCGGGTCATGCACGTGTGTGGCGACACTCCGTTCATTATAAGAACAGGCCTGATGTAAACATTACGCAATGTATTCTTCCGCGTTTGCTTGGATCTCATTGGATCTCGTTTCACGTGCAGCGTAAGCCAAGCTGTGTCCAGAACAGTCAGGAACCATCACAAGGACAAGTTTCGTGCTGTGTTACACGCAACCAGACTGTGCGATAATGCGGGACAACAGCTTTAGCGGCGCATTAAACTTGAACAGCACTGGCCAGCCAGCGGTCCAACTAACCTCTAATGACGCAATCAGTAGCAGTTCAGACGTAAAAAGAGACGAGCATGGAAACAATATAGCTTCGAATGTCATTTAATTTTAAAGAGAGCGAAATAATGTTCGTCAAAACTCCAGCACTACCGAACTCTTGTTATGTGACCAGACGGAAAACATAAAATGCTCCCGTTCTCATCTGACATAGTATTCTAATTACAAAAGTGACGAAAATTCCTAACTTAAACATAGGGTAGTTCTTCTGAGAGAGCTATGTGTGTTGCAAAAGCATACAACAGGGATTTCACCGTATTGTTGAATACTGGAGCCTCTGGAGGTATTAATTACAGTCAGTCGTCTGGTAATCTCTTAGCTCCTTCATTTTCCGAATCCGTGAAATACATTCCAGTTCTGGAAGTGTCGCCTGCTACGATGATAACGACCCTGTCAACAACAGAATCCACGAAGCCAACCAGGCGCCGCATTTTCTCCTCCTCTTTCAAGTCGTTCCGCTCTACATCCCGCAAACATTCCGCAATGACTTGTGAAAAAGCTGCGTGCGTTGGTTCCGGTACGTCTGACAGCTTAAGAGTCTTGTTATTTCTCACGACAAACCCCTTACCCTGGCTCCAGCATCAGTTCTGTTGGATTCATATTGTAGTGGTACAGCGGCAAATGTAAAATTGCACCATCTGTATGGTAAGCTCGATGCTGTGAAAATGGTTGTTTTTCTTGTTTCTACGACACTTATCACTTTCGTTCGTGTGAGACTATATCTGCGGTATAAAACAATGAACATAGTCCAAATGGAAAGTATTTGGTTTCTTTCATTTTTGTCCAAAAAAATAAAATTGATATGTTTCCTTAATTTAAGCAACCTTTCATGAAATATCGATATTTAAGAATTTATATTTGAAATGAAAATATTAATTTGACGTGCAGTGTGTAATTAGAGACAAGAAGACGAGCATTATTCATAAACCATGACGATGAATTTTATATTGACGTGATGTAGGTATTTCAAATCGAACGAAAAGAAAGCATGACCAAGGCGATATTGAACCAATGATCCACGAACTGCACCAGATTATCAGTCACTACGTTACCGCGCAGTGGTTACCACACTGGACTCGCATTCGGGAGGACGACGGTTCAATCCCGTCTCCAGCCATCCTGATTTAGGTTTTCCGTGATTTCCCTAAATCGTTTCAGGCAAATGCCGGGATGGTTCCTTTGAAAGGGCACGGCCGATTTCCTTCCCCATCCTTCCCTAACCCGAGCTTGTGCTCCGTCTCTAATGACCTCGTTGTCGACGGGACGTTAAAAAAAACACTAAAACACACTACTACGTTACCGATTCCGCTATGCATCAAGCGTGAATTTCTGTTTCAACTGTATCAAATGCAGTCCCTAGAAAAACTTCAAAGCCGATTTTTTTCTGTAAATTTATGAAAAATATAGAAACAAACTATTTCTCAGCACTTTTTAACCGTGTTCCACAGGCGTGTTTCACTACGGAGCAGAAAGCAACCTCAGCCATTTTCGTACCACACACCAACAGCGCGACATGCAGAGAACAACAGTACAGAGACTGCTACTGTCCACGATTTTTAAAATGAAAACTACACAGCTGAACCGTGATTAAGGAAAACGTTTATGGCTGTTAATACACTACTGGCCATTAAAATTGCTACACCACGAAGATGACCTGCTACAGACGCGAAATTTAACCGACAGGAAGAAGATGCTGTGATACGCAAATGATTAGCTTTTCAGAGCATTCACACAAGGCTGGCGCCGGTGGCGACACCTACAACGTGCTGACACGACGAAAGTTTCCAACCGATTTCTCATACACAAACAGCAGTTGACCGGCGTTGCCTGGTGAAACGTTGTTGTGATGCCTCGTGTAAGGAGGAGAAATGCGTACCATCACGTTTCCGACTTTGATAAAAGTCAGATTGTAGCCTATCGGGACTGCGGTTTATCGTATCGCAACACTGCTGCTCGCGTTGGTCGAGATCCAAAGACTGTTAGCAGAATATGGAAACGGTGGGTTCAGGGGGATAATACGGAACGCCGTGCTGGATCCCAACGGCCTCGTATCACTACCAGTCGAGATGACAGGCATCTTATCCGCACGGCTGTAACGGATCGTGCAGCCACGTCTCGATACCTGAGTCAACAGATGGGGACCTTTGCAAGACAACAACCATCTGCACGAACAGTTCGACGACGTTTGCAGCAGCACGGACTATCAGCTCGGAGGCCGTGGCTGCGGTTACCCTTGACGCTGCATCACAGGCAGAAACGCCTGCGATGGTGTACTCGACGACGAACCTGGGTGCACGAATGGCAAAACGTCATTTTTTCGGATGAATCCAGGTTCTGTTTACAGCATCATGATGGTCGCATCCGTGTTTGGCGACATCGCGGTGAACGCACATTGGAAGGGTGTATTCGTCATCGCCATACTGGCGTATCACCCAGCGTGATGGTATGGGGTGCCATCGGTTAAACGTTTCGGCCACCTCTTGTTCGCATTGACGGAACTCTGAACAGTGGACGTTACATTTCAGATGTGTTACCACCCGTGGCTCTACCCTTCATTCGATCCATGCGAAACCCTGCATTTCGGCAGCATAATGCACGACCGCATGTTGCAGGTGCTGTACGGGCCTTTCTGGATACAGAAAATGTTCGACTGCTGCCCTGGCCAGCACATTCTTCAGATCTCTCACCAACTGAAAACGTCTGGTCAATGATGGCCGTGCAACTGGTTCGTCACAATACGCCAGTCACTACTCTTGATGATCTGTGGTATCGTGTTGAAGCTGCATGGGCAGCTGTAACTGTACACGCCATCTGAGCTCTGGTTGACTCAATGCCCAGGCGTATCAAGGCCGTTATTATGGCCAGAGGTTGTTGTTCTGGGTACTGATTTCTCAGGATCTATGCACCCAAATTGCTTGAAAATGTAATCACATGTCAGTTCTGGTATAATATATATTGTCCAATGAATACCCGCTTATCATCTGTGTTTCTTCTTGGTGTAGCAGTTTTAATGGCCAGTAGTGTACATAATATGTTGTTACGTATGGAATTTAGCTAACATCTTGAAATTTTCTTTAGACTTTGGTAGAAATATTTATCTGTCAGCAATCTCGAGAAAATGGATCTGATGTAGCACTCTCATTTGCAATCGCGCTGCGCGAGCGATAGACCAGAGTGAAATACCCACCACATTCCTCATATTTCATAACCGGTTTCAGATATCGAAATGAGATTTTGGCAAATGATAGTACACAAAGAGGAGAGTATTTTTCACGTCGTTATTATGAAAAACTTCATTATATAGCGTGGTATTCCGATAACTACAGATTTTTGCGATGAAAGAATATAATTTTTAAGGTGCATCTATAGCCGACCGGCCGGGGAAAACTTGTCGGCCACCACTTCCGAACCACCGAATGAACTCGCCCAGCCCCTCAGAAGAAAACTAGTCACTACGCATGGACCACCATACCCTGCGCGACCTTTACGCCCGTCGGAGACAAGAAGAAGCGTTCCAGGCTGAGTATGTAAGTATGGTATTCTGCATTACGGCAGGTCTTGACATGGGTTAAGCCTCTTCCACTTTTGTGTGTCCATAGCCAGTCTTTTCATTTTTGAATATTTGTCTCCTTTGATATTGTCCAGTATTTGATATCTTCTTCTTCCTCTTCCCCCTTTTCCCTCCACCATACCGTCTATTCCTGCCTTCAATAAACAGATCCTCCTCAAACAATCTTCGTTGATCTATTATGGATCATGGGACGACGGCTGGCATGAACTTTTTGATGCATTAATTTACCAATAGCCGTATGTATTGTAGAAATTTATTTTATTTCATGAACTTCTATGTGCTACCAGTTTCGGCATTACATTGATGCCAACTTCAGGCCCCACTCATCATAGTCGTAAAATTGCTTCTGTGTATAGCGATTTCACGACTATGACGAGTGGGGCCTGAAGATGGCATCAATGTAATGCCGAAACTGGTAGCACATAGAAATTCATGAAATAAAATAAATTTCTACAATAAATACGGCTGTTGGTAAATTATTGCATCAAGAAATCCTCAAACAATGTCCAATCCACTTCCGTTGTCTCTTTCTGATAACTTTCAGCATGTTTCTTTCTTCTCCAACTCTTCTTCTTCATTCCTTACGTCTTCCCATTTCACCTTTTCTATTCTTCTCCATATCCACATCTCTAATGTATCCAATCTTGTTTCGTCCTCCTTCCTCAATGTCCACCCCTCCGCACCATATAGTGCAATGCTCCAAATGTAACATTTGGCAAGTCTTTTCCTCAGGTCTTTGTTTAGCGGTCTGCAAAGTAATTTCTGTTTCCTCTTGAATCCTTCTTTTGCCATTGCAATTCCTTTCCACAATTTCTGTTGAGCAATACATATCATACATTATTACACTCCCTAAGTAATTGAAGTTATTCACTTGCTCTATTTCCTCTCCCCCTATTTTCATACAACATTTTCTCCCCTTTCCTCCAATTACCATGCTTTTCATTTTCTTCTTGTTAATCTTCATTTCATATTCTTCTAATTTTGGGTTTAGATCATGTAACATTTGTTGCATGTCTCTTGCACTCTCTGCCGTCACAACCATGTTGTCTGCAAATCTTATACTCTCACCTCTTCGACCCTCTAGAGAAACTCCTCTCCTTCCATGAAAACTTTCACTAGTAATTTCTTCCAGATATATATTGAACAGTGTTGGTGATAAACAACAACCTTGCCTTACACCTGGTCCCAGTTCAATTTCTTCACTCATCACACCTCCTATTCTTACTCTTGCTCTCTGGTTCAAATATAAATTTCTAATTAGCCGTCTATCCCTCCAGGTCGCTCCATGTTTCCTTAGGATTTCGATCAGTTTGTCCCATTTGACACAGTCAAAAGCCTTCTTAAGATCAATGAACACAACATACACCTTCCTTTTCTTCTCCATGTACTTCTTCTCTATCACTCTCAGTGGCCCAATGGCATCTCTAGTTCCCACTCCTCGCCTGAAACCAAATTGTTCATCTCCTATTACGCAATTCAGCTTTCCATATACCAGGCTGAGTGTGTGTAACAATGTGTGAAGCATCCAATTTCCATTATGGTCTGGAGTGCGATATCTCTGAAAGGTACCGACAGGCTGCACATTGTTCAAGGGACAATGAGGCAGGAACAGTATAAGGAAATCCTTGAATTGTCTAGAGGAGAACACAGTCAACACGGATTTAGAAAGCATCGTTGTTGTAAAACACAACAAGCTCTTTAGTCACTCGAAGTATTGAGTGCTATCGACAAGGCATTTAAAATTGATTCCGTATTTCTAGATTTCCAGAAGGCTTTCGACACTGTACCACACAAGCGGCTTTTAATCAAATTGCGTGCTTATGGAATGCCGACTCAGTCATGTGACTGCATTCGTGATTTCCTGTCAGGGAGGTCACAGTTCATAGCAAAAGACGGAAAGTCACCGAGCAAAACGGAAGTGAACTCTGGTGTTCCCCAAGGTAATGTTATAGGCTCTTTGCTGTTCCCTATCTATATAAACGATTTAGGAGACAATCTGAGCAGCAGTCTTAGGTTGATTGCAGATGATGCAGTCGTTTATCGTCTAGTAATGTCATCAGAAGAAGAAAAAAAAACTGGAAAACGATTTAAATAAGATATCTGTATGGTGCGAAAATTGGCAATAGACCCTAAATAATGAAAAGCGTGAGATCATCCACATGAATGCTAAAAGAAATCCGTGAAACCCGTCACATGATAAATAGATCAAATCTAAAGGCCGTAAATTCAATTATATACCTAGAAATCACAATTACAAGCTATTTAAATTGGAAAGAACACACAGAACATGTTGCTGGGGAGGCGAACCAAAGGCTGCGTTTTATTGGCAGAAACTCAACAGATCTACTAAAGAGACTGCCTACACTTCGCTCGTCCGTCCTGTTTTGGAATACTGCTGTGCGGTGTGGGATCCCTACCAGATAGTATTTACGGAAAACACCGAGAGAATTCAAAGAAGGGCAGCACGTTTCGCATTATCGTGAAATAGGGAAGGGAATATCAGTGACATGATACAGGATTTGGGGTGGACATCATTAAAACAAAGGCGTTTCTCGTTGCAGCGGTATCAACTCAAGAAATTTCAATCACCAGCTCCGAATGCGAAAATACAGGGAGTATCAAAAAGAAACATACGATTTGGCACATCTATATTTCTGAAACTAATAAACAATTACAATGAATTCTGGTAAACCTTCCGGGCTGTAAGGTCGTGGTCCATGAAACTCTTCAGCTCCTAACGTTTCGTCCAGAGCTGCGCCGGACATCTTCAGAGGGGTGTTTCTCCTCCGGTGAGTCTTGCCGAGGAGGAGAAACACCCCTCTGAAGATGTCCAGCGCAGCTCTGGACGAAACGTTAGGAGCTGAAGAGTTTCAGGGACCACGACCTTACAGCCTGGAAGGTTTACCAGAAGATATGTCATCCGGCCGTGAAAGCCTTCATACAATAATTACAATGAAGTTTAATTTTTGATGAATGGCAAACTTATAAAGTCTTTTTTTATACCTTTTCATTCAGTATGCTCCCCCTTGAGATGCACGGCATGTCAGTGCAGTATTCAAATTGTTCCCACACACCATCGAGCATGTGTTGAGTTACAGCTTCCACAGCTGCTGTTATGCGATGTCTCAGTTCATTCATTGTTGGTGGTAACGGAGGCACATAAACAGAGTCTTTTATAAACCCCAACAAGAAATAACCACATGCAGTCAGGTCCTGTGTCTTTGGAGGCCAGTAACGTAAGGCTGAATCATTTGGTCCAGTGCGACCAATCCATCGTTCAGTAACCCTTTTATTTAAAAATTCTCGCAATTCCAGATGCCAGCGTGGTGGGAACTATGTAAAATTCGAGAGTTTGTTTTTTCCAACATTACTTTGTTCACACACATATCTTAAATGTAATAGTTATGATTTTTTAAAAATCGGGTGGTTATTTTTGATACACCCTCTATTTTGTTGGCGCCGACCTACAAAGCGAGAAACGATCACCACAATAAAATAAGGGAAATCAGAGCTCACACGGAAAGATACAGGTGTTTGTTCTTTTTCGCGCTGTTTGTGAGTTGGAACAGTAGAGAATTATTGTGAAGGTGGTTCAGTGAACCCTCTGACAATCACCTCAGTGTGATTTGCTGAGTATTCATGCAGATGTAGGAAAGGAACTTTTACGCCAGATAAATGAGTGGTTCCCTAATAAAGATGCCATTTTTATGCATGATTGGGCACGTTGCCACAAAGCAAAAAGTGCTTCCAAGTGTTTGGAAGAAAAGCAACTGAAAGTCTTTCCCTGTCTAGACAATAGCCCTGATATGAATCCCATTGAACATTTATGGGTTACTGTCAAGCTGAGGATGAGGAGATGTACAGTAATCACCAAACAAGATCTCATGGACAAACTACTGGGGTTATCCAGAAAGTAAGTTCCGATCGGTCAAGAAATGGAAAGCACTGTGATAATCTAATAAAGCTTTGTACATATGTGTTCGACAGTGTCTCTAGTATGCCTGTCGGTTGCATCACTTCGTTCTTTTCAGTTCTGAGCGCATGGTGAGCACATAAAGATGTGTAGAAAATAGTGTCTCCCGCCAAGTATGAGGTCCTGCTCAGAGACTTCGCCTGATGTTATGCAGCACACATTACAGAACTGTCATACGGTTCCTACTTCGTGACAATTCTCGGTCGCAATCTGCAGGGGCAATGAAAATACTCCTGCAGCGTTTTCGATGGGAAGTGTTTGATTACCCGCACTATAGCCCATAATTGGCTCCCTCTGTGTTTCATCTCCGTTCACATTAAATACTGGCTATGAAGACAATATTTTCGCACAGCCAGCGAGTTATAGATGAGCGTAGAGAATTGGTGGAAAGTACAGGTGGCTGCCTTCTATGACGAGGGTATTGAAAAGTTGGTACAACGCTAAGTCGGAGTGGTGGCTATGTAGAGCAGTGGTTGGAAGCTGTAGGTAACAGTTGCAGATAAAACATTTCTAATTTACACTGTGGTTCCAATTTCACAACCGATCGGAACTTACTTTCTGGACAACTGTCGTACAAGACAGCTGGTCCACGATTGTTGTTGTTGTGGTCTTCAGTCCAGAGACTGGTTTGATGCAGCTCTCCATGCTACTCTATCCTGTGCAAGCTTCTTCGTCTCCCAGTACCTACTGCAGCCTACATCCTTCTGAATCTGCTTAGTGTATTCATCTCTTGGTCTCCCTCTACGATTTTTACCCTGCCCTCCAATGCTAAATTTGTAATCCCTTGATGCTTCACAACATGTCCTACCAACCGGTCCCTTCTTCTTGTCAAGTTGTGCCACAAACTCCTCTTCTCCCCAATTCTATTCAATACCTCCTCATTAGTTATGTGATCTACCCATCTAATCTTCAGCATTCTTCTGTAGCACCACATTTCGAAAGCTTCTATTCTCTTCTTGTACAAACTATTTATCGTCCATGTTTCACTTCCATACATGGCTACACTCCATACAAATACTTTCAGAAACGAATTCCTGACACTTAAATCTATACTAGATGTTAACAAATTTCTCTTCTTCAGAAACGCTCTCCTTGCCATTGCCATTCTACATTTTATATTCTCTCTACTTCGACCATCATCAGTTATTTTGCTTCCCAAATAGAAAAACTCCTTTACTACTTTAAGTGTCTCATTTCCTAATCTAATTCCCTCAGAATCACCCGACTTAATTTGACTACATTCCATTATTCTCGTTTTTCTTTTGTTGATGTTCATCTTATATCCTCCTTTCATGACTGTGTCCATTCCGTTCAACTGCTCTTCCAGGTCCTTTGCTGTCTCTGACAGAATTACAATGTCATCGGCAAACATCAAAGGTTTTATTTCTTCTCTATGGATTTTAATACCTACTCCGAAATTTTCTTTTGTTTCCTTTACTGCTTGCTCAATATACAGATTGAATAACATCAGGGAGAGGCTACATCCCTGTCTCACTCCCTTACCAACCACTGCTTCCCTTTCATGTCCCTCGGCTCTTATAACTGCCATTTGGTTTCTATACAAATTGTAAATAGCCTTTCGCTCCCTGTATTTTACCCCTGCCACCTTCAGAATTTGAAAGAGAGTATTCCAGTCAACATTGTCAAAAGCTTTCTCTAAGTCTACTAGACATGTAGGTTCGCCTTTCCTTAATCTTTTGTCTAAGATAAGTCGTAGAGTCAGTATAGCCTCACGTGTTCCAATATTTCTCCGGAATCCAAACTGATCTTCCCCGAGGTCGGCTTCTACCAGTTTTTCCATTCGTCTGTAAAGAATTCGCGTTAGGATTTTGCAGCTGTGACTTATTAAACTGATAGTTCGGTAATTTACACATCTGTCAACACCTGCTTTATTAGGGATTGGAATTATTACATTCTTCTTGAAGTCTGAGGGTATTTCGCCTGTCTCATACATCTTGCTCACCAGATGGTAGAGTTTTGTCAGGACTGGCTCTCCTAAGGCCGTCAGTAGTTCTAATGGAATATTGTCCACTCCCGGGGCCTTGTTACGACTCAGGTCTGTCAAACTCTTCACGCAGTATCGTATCTCCCATTTCATCTTCATCTACATCCTCTTCCACTTCCATAATATTGTCCTCAAGTACATCGCCCTTGTATAGATCCTCTATATACTCCTTGCACC
This sequence comes from Schistocerca americana, assembly GCF_021461395.2. NCBI lineage: Eukaryota > Metazoa > Arthropoda > Insecta > Orthoptera > Acrididae > Schistocerca > Schistocerca americana. The sequence goes on along the minus strand of NC_060129.1, from coordinate 126,261,498 downwards.
TTTCTGCTACGATAATGACATTAAAATATGATATGAAAAGCTGATAAACACAGTGCCAAACAGGGTAAAAATGTTGATCAAGAACAGAGGCATAGACACAAAAGTATTGAATGTACGAATGTAACATGGACGTGGATGTAGATGTGTTATCATTATAAAGTTTTGGCAAAAAGTCTTTAATGTACTAATTTGCACACGTTTGAACGGTGAACGGTGTAGCCAAGTTCTAAGCAGCTGTCTCGATGAACAAAGCTGCACCGAGCGGTGCGTCAGTATGTGACCACCTATGGACACGGCCGGACGGCTTCACACGTCAATTATTCACGCCACGGTATTACATATAGCGGCCTTCGCGCGGGAATTATTCACCGTGTAACTCCGATGCCCGGTTTCCACTGTGCTCTTAAAGTTCCCGCAACAACAGTGGAAATAAGTTTCATCGGCTGAAAGTCTTTTTGCTCGCCTGACGCATGATACACTCGCTATAAATTTCAACGTGTCCGACGGTTCTCTCTTTATCCACGCACGTTCTTCGTAACAGATTAAGCGCACACGAGCCATGGCTTCTATGGTTGAGGTAGGTTTGGCAGTCATTTTACCGTCATATCAGTCACTTGGCGTTTTCAGAAATCTTGGACGCGGGTGCGGCAAGTTTGTGGTGAAATTGTAAACAATGTTTTTCAGAAAATCATTAAGTGGTTCTCTGCAAATGGGCTCTCATTAAACTTTGACAAAACACAGTATATACAGTTCCACACAGTAAATGGGCTGACAGCATTAATAAATATAGACTTCGATCAGAAATCGGTAGCTAAGGTAGAATATTCAAAATTTCTAGGTGTATGCACTGATGAGGGGTTGAACTGGAAAAAACACAGTGAGGATCTGCTGAAACGTTTGAGTTCAGCTACTTATGCTATTAGGGTCATTGCAAATTTTGGCGATATACATCTCAGTAAATTAGCTTACCACGCCTATTTTCATTCTCTGCTTTCGTATGGCATCGTATTCTGGGGTAACTCATCATTGAGTAAAAGAGTGTTCATTGCACAAAAGAGTGTAATCAGAATAATTGCTGGAGCTCATCCTCACAATATATATATATTCACTTATGACATTTGTTATTAACAATCCAAACGAATTCAAAAGTAATACCATAGTACATGGCTACAACACAAGGAGAAAGGATGATCTTCGCTACTCAAGGTTAAATCTAGCTTTGGCTCAGAAGGGGGTAAATTATGCTGCCACAAGAGTCTCTGGTCACTTACCTAATAACATCAAAAGTCTGACAGATAGCCATATAGCATTTAAAAGGAAATTAAAGGAATTTCTTAATAGCAACTCCTTCTACTCATTAGATGAATTTTTGGTTATAGTAAGTGGGTAATTTCCCCAAACCCAACAATTTTTTTAAAGTGTCACGTATTATTTCGTGTAATGTAATATCTTGTATAGACACCTTTTATTAATCTGACTCGTTCCACATCATTATGAAGTGTCGTATTCATGATCTATGGAACAAGTACTAATCTAATCTTTGTACAGCAGGAACGGGAGGAGTGAGGCGGAGGGTAGGAGGGACAGTGGTCTAGATAGTAAGACCTGGTATTCGAGGTAACTAGGACCGAGTAGAGCTCGAATTTGCAAAATCTCGAAGTACCCGAGAGTGCCAGTTTTAGAGTCCTTTTATTTAAAAATAGATTCAGAACGTGTTGTTCACAGTGTTATAACAGAAAACAAAGTTACCAGGTGTAGAAGTTGTTGTTGTGGTCTTCAGTCCCGAGACTGGTTTGATGCAGCTCTCCATGCTACCCTATCCTGTGCAAGCTTCTTCATCTCCCAGTACTTACTGCAACCTACATCCTTCTGAATCTGCTTAGGGTATTCATCTCTTGGTCTCCCTCTACGATTTTTACCCTCCACGCTGCCCTCCAATCCTAAATTTGTGATCCCTTGATGCCTCAGAACATGTCCTACCAACCAGTCCCTTCTACTTGCCAAGTTGTGCCACAAACTCCTCTTCTCCCCAATTCTGTTCAATACCTCCTCATTAGTTATGTGATCTACCCATCTAATCTTCAGCATTCTTCTGTAGCACCACATTTCGAAAGCTTCTATTCTCTTCCTGTCCAAACTATTTATTGTCCATGTTTCACTGCCATACATGGCTACACTCCATACAAACACTTTCAGAAACGACTTCCTGACACTTAAATCTATACTCGATGTTAACAAATTTCTCTTCTTCAGAAACGCTTTCCTTCCCATTGGCAGTCTACATTTTATATACTCTCTACTTCGACCATCATCAGTTATTTTGCTCCCCAAATAGCAAAACTGCATTACTACTTTAAGTGTCTCATTTCCTAATCTGATTCCCTCAGCATCACGCGACTTAATTCGACTACATTCCATTATCCTCGTTTTGCTTTTGCCTATGTTCATCTTATACCCTCCTTTCAAGCCGCTGTCCATTCCGTTCAACTGCTCTTCCAAGTCCTTTGCTGTCTCTGAAGGAATTACAATGTCATTGGCGAACCTCAAAGTTTTTATTTCTTCTCCATGGATTTTAATACCTACTCCGAATTTTTCTTTTGTTTCCTTTACTGCTTGCTGAATATACAGATTGAATAACATCGGGGAGAGGCTATAACGCTGTCTCACTCCCTTCCCAACCACTGCTTCCCTTTCATGCCCCTCGACTCTTATAACTGCCATCTGGTTTCTGTACAAATTGTAAATAGCCTTTCGCTCCCTGTATTTTACCCCTGCCACCTTCAGAATTTGAAAGAGAGTATTCCCGTCAACATTGTCAAAAGCTTTCTCTAAGTCTACAAATGCTAGAAAAAGTATGAAAGAGGAATTTCCCTCTAGATGGTGCTAGCCGTAAGTATACGGCCCGTGTGACCGCATCTGCAGCGCCATCTGCTCCCTCTAACGGCTGACGACAATTGTCAACACACAGTAACCCAAGTTACGAGGATAATCCCAAAAGTAAGGTCTCCTATTTCTTTATAAGTACATAGACCTGTTTATTTCTACAATGGTTTACATGAGTTTACCGCGTGGGATTAGCCGAGCGGATTGCCGGCACGGTAGCTCAGCTTGTTCGGTCAGAGAGCTGGTTGGTCTCTGTAATAAAAAAAACTGAGTGATAGGATCAACAACGAACTTGAACGGATGCCATACGACGTCCGCAACGACCAAACACAACGATCAACAAAGAACAAAATAAAAATAAATAAATAAATAAATAAAATAAATAAAAAAAAGCGGTCTAAGGCGCTGCAGTCATGGACTGTGCGGCTGGTCCCGGCGCAGGTTCGAGTCCTCCCTGGGGCATGGGTGTGTGTGTTTGTCCTTAGGATAATTTAGGTTGAGTAGTGTGTAAGCTTAGGGACTGATGACCTTAGCAGTTAAGTCCCATAAGATTTCACGCACATTTGAACACTTTTTTTCTTTACGTCAGTTTACAGCTTGAACATTTAGCAATTTTTCGACATAATCACCATTTCTGTCGATGCATTTTTGTAGACGTTGTGGCAGTTTTTGTATGCCCATGTCATACCAGCTCGCCGCCGTGCCGTTCATAAAGTTATGAACTGGCGTGATTGTTGCTTAGTCTCACAAGGGAACCTCCCCATCGCACCCCCCTCAGATTTAGTTATAAGTTGGCACAGTGGATAGGCCTTGAAAAACTGAACACAGATCAACTGAGAAAACAGGAAGAAGTTGTGTGGAACTGTGAAAAAATAAGCAAAATATACAAACTGAGTAGTTCATGGGAAGATAAGCAACATCAAGGACACTGGGGCCGCAGGAGCGCCGTGGTCTCGTGGTGACGTGAGGAGCTGCGGAACGCAAGGTCATTGGTTCAAGTCTTCCATCGAGTGTAAAGTTTAATTTTTTATTTTCAGTTTATGTGACAAACTCTTATGTTTTCATCACTTTTTTGGGAGTGATTATCACATCCACAAGAAAACCTAAATCAGGCAAGGTAGAAGAATCTTTTTACCCATTCGCCAAGTGTACAAGTTAGGTGGGTCGACAACATATTCCTGTCATGTGACGCACATGCCGTCACCAGTGTCGTATAGAATGTATCAGACGTGTTTTCCTGTGCAGGAATCGGTTGACCTATGACCTTGCGATCAAATGTTTTCGGTTCCCATTGGAGAGGCACGTCCTTTCGTCTACTAATCGCACGGTTTTGCGGTGCGGTCGCAAAACACAGACACTAAACTTATTACAGTGAACAGAGACGTCAATGAACGAACGGACAGATAATAACTATGCAAAAATAAAGAAAGTAGAATTTTCACTCTAGGGCAGACTTGAACCAAGGACCTCTCGTTCTGCAGCTGCACACGCTACCACGGGACCACGGCGCTCCCGTTGTCAAATTGTCCGTGTTGTTGCATATGTGGCCCATGGATTACTCAGTTTGTATATTTTGCATATTTTTTCACAGTTCCACACAACTTCTTCCTGTTTTCTCAATTGATCTGTGTTCAGTTTATCAAGGCCTATCCACTGTGCCAACTTATAACTAAATCTGAGGGGGGTGCGATGGGAAGGTTCCCTTGTCAGGTGTATGCCCAGGCTTCGTTACCCGTGACAACTGGGTCCCTAAAGTTGGCCTGTTCGGCTGCAAGGCGGTAAAGAAATGCGCGGGAAGCATCAACTCGTTGCCACATGTAGTCCTCAGTCAGCATGCGTGGCACCCAACTTGCGCACACCTTCCGGTAGTTCAATGTTTCCGTTAAAATTCTGTGAGCTGTGCTTTGGGAAACCTCAGGAACCAGCGTGCAGAGACCATCCGGGGTGATCCGCCGATCTTCACGCATGCTTTGCTCAACCTTCAACACTGTCTCCTCAGAAACTGACGGTCTCCCGCTACTTTGTTCGTCGTGAATTTCGGTCCGACCAGCTGCATATTCTCTGCACCACTGACGAACATTTTTCGCATCCATGCACGACTCACCATACACTTCCGTCAACTGGCGATGGATTTCAATCGGCGCAGTGCCCTTTGCGTTCAAAAACCGAATAACTGCGCGCAATTCGCACTTGGCGGTAACATCCAATGGGAGCTCCTTTCTCGACGGCTGCCGAGCCAAGACTGAACGCCTCAGCGCGGCGTGCGCATGTTTACACACAGCGCGTGAAGCACTCTTCATAACAGCGTGACCAACTGCCACACGAACAGAGTTCTGTACTTATAAAAAAATAGGAGATCTTACTTTTGGGATTACCCTCGCACACACATTGGTGCCTGTTTCAAATTTGTAAACGTGTCGAGTTTTGTGCCTGCGAGCGGACGGCGTTGGTTTTATTCTATCGTTTAAAGAAAACTGCTGCAGAATCGCATCTAATGCTTGTCGACGCTTTCGGCAAACATGCTCTTCGGAAAACATAGTGTTTCGAGTGATTCAAAAAATTCAAAAGTGATGATTTTAACGTGAGACACGGCGAACGCGGGAAACCACCGAAAAAATTCGAAGACAACGAATTGCAGGCATTGTTGGGTAAAGATGGTACTCACAAGGGAACCTCCCCATCGCACCCCCCTCAGATTTAGTTATAAGTTGGCACAGTGGATAGGCCTCGAAAAACTGAACACAGATCAATTGAGAAAACGGGAAGAGGTTGTGTGGAACTATGAAAAAATAAGCAAAATATACAAACTGAGTAGTCTATGTTGAAGACAGGCAACATCAATGAGAATGAAAACACAGGAGCGCCGTGGTCCCGTAGTTAGCGTGAGCAGCTGCTGAACAAGTGATCCTAGGTTCAAGTCTGCCCTTGAGTGAGAAATTTAATTTTTTATTTTCAGCACATTTTCAGATTTGCTTGGACATATGCAGGATTTGACGGTCTACACACGGAAAAATTTGAAAACGTTAAAAACATATATTTTGACAGAGCACAGGGAAAACTATGCTACTGTGAATCTTGCATTCATTTGTTGTAGTTTATGTGACAAACTCTTATGTTTTCATCACTTTTTTGTGAGTGATTATCACATCCACAAGAAAACCTAAGTCAGGCAAGGTAGAAGAATCTTTTTACCCATTCGCCAAGTGTACAAGTTAGGTGGGTCGACAACATATTCCTGAAATGTGACGCACATGCCGTCACCAGTGTCGTATAGAATATATCAGACGTGTTTTCCTGTGGAGGAATCGGTTGACCTATGACCTTGCGATCAAATGTTTTCGGTTCCCATTGGAGAGGCACGTCCTTTCGTCTACTAATCGCACGGTTTTGTGGTGCGGTCGCAAAACACAGACACTAAACTTATTACTGTGAACAGAGACGTCAATGAACGAACGGACAGATCATAACTTTGCGAAAATAAAGAAAGTAAACTTTACACTTGAGGGAAGACTTGAACCAAGGACCTCACATTCCGCAGCTGCTCACGCTAACCACGGGACCACGGCGCTCCTGAGCTCACGCTGACCTTGATGTGACATATCTTCCGCATGGACTACTCAGTTTGTATATTGGTGGCGGTGAATCTGTGTGCTTCCATTGAGCTCACTGGCGCTTTGTTTCTGGATTGAAAAATGGCATTCACGTCTCATCCATTGTCACAACCGACGAAAAGAAAGTCCCCTTCGTGCTGTCGTTGCGTGTCAACATTGCTCGGCAACACGCCACACGGGCAGCCGTGTGGTCGTCCGTCAGCATTCGTGGCACCCACCTGGAAGACACTTTTCGCATTTTCAGGTCGTCGTGCAGGATTGTGTGCACAGAACCCACAGAAATGCCAACTCTGGAGGCGATCTGTTCGACAGTCGTTCGGCGATCCCCCAAAACAATTCTCTCCACTTTCTCGATTGTGTCGTCAGACCGGCTTGTGGGAGCCCAAGGTTGTTTCGGTTTGTTGTGACACAATGTTCTGCCTTCATTAAACTGTCGCACCCACGAACGCACTTTCGACACATCCATAACTCCATCACCACATGTCTCCTTCAACTGTCGATGAATTTCAATTGGTTTCACACCACGCAAATTCAGAAAACGAATGATTACACGCTGTTCAAGTATGGAAAACGTCGCCATTTTAAGTATTTAAAACAGTTCTCATTCTCGCTGCTGGCGGTAAAATTCCATCTGCCGTACGGTGCTGCCATCTATGGGATGTATTGACAATGAACGCAGCCTCATTTTAAAACAATATGCATGTTTCTATCTATTTCCAGTCCGGAGAAAAAAAATCGGAGGCCTTAGAACTTGAATGCACCTCGTAGAATCTGTGGGGTTATGTTTTGTGAAGAACATCTGTTCTTAGCAGTATAGTCCTGCCATCTTCGTAGAAGCATAACGTCAATTGATGTCTCCATATTCTATTGTTCCACGTAGCGCAGCGCTAATTCTAATGCTTTCCCCTGAATCATCGGATCTTTAGCTCGCTACTGAATAAATCACAAATAAAGGGCTTCACTAACCTTTTTGTAATCTGCTGTTACCATGGTTTAATGATCCATCAAATCTGATGTTGTTTTTAGAAGAAGAACAAGACGCTTTGGAAGAATACCGCTCCTCTAGTTTGGATCTGTTTCGTCGCTGTTCATCTACTGCCACTTCGCCTATGCCGAAATCTGTCGCTACTTTTTAGGCTTCCGTGACCTAATCTGTAAAACAGTGACCCTTGCAGGATCGCTTTTGTTGTCCTGGCTGTCTGGATGTTAAGAACTATTTTTCTCAGAAACAGGTACACACGTCAAGTTCAACTTTATGTAATATATTAAGGTCTATGGTTCCTCAGCAGAGCAAAAATTTTAAACTTCTAAGACAATGCCATCAAAAGACAAGGCCATTCATGTCACATATTTTAATATTCAAAAACTTACTCGTCAAAACCTATACGGCACTTCCTGTTGACCTAGAATCACAAATTTGGCAAGAAACAAGACTTTACAGTACAAGTAAACGAAAAAATCCCGAAATTGTTAATTTGTAATTGTTGTTGTTGTTGTGGTCTTCAGTCCTGAGATTGGTCTGATGCAGTTCTCCATGCTACTCTATCCTGTGCAAGCTTCTTCATCTTCCAGTACCTACTGCAGCCTACATCCTTCTGAATCTGCTTAGTGTATTCATCTCTTGGTTTACCTCTACGATTTTTACCCTCCACGCTGCCCTCCAATGCTAAATTTGTGATCTCTTTATGCTTCAGAACATGTCCTACCAACCGATACTCTCTTCTCGTCAAGTTGTGCCACAAACTCCTCCCCAATTCTATTCAATACCTCCTCATTAGTTATATGATCTACCCATCTAATCTTCACCATTCTTCTGTAGCACCATATTTCGAAAGCTTCTATTCTCTTCTTGTCCACACTATTTATCATCAATGTTTCACTTCCATACATGGCTACATTCCATACACTAAACTTTCAGAAACGACTTCCTGACAAATCTGTACCCGATGTTATCAAATTTCTCTTCTTCCGAAACGCTTTCCTTGCCATTGCCAGTCTATATTTTATATCCTCTCTACTTCGACCATCATCAGTTATTTTGCTCCCCAAATAGCAAAACTCCTTTACTACTTTAACTGTCTCATTTCCTAATCTAGTTCCCTCAGCATCACCTGATTTAATTCCACTACATTCCACTATCCTCGATTCGCTTTTGTTGATGTTCATCTTATATCTTCCTTTCAAGACACCGTCCATTCCGTTCAACTGCTCTTCCAAGTCCTTTGCTGTCTCAGACAGAATTACAATGTCATCGGCGAACATCAAAGTTTTTATTTCTTCTCCATGGATTTTAATTCCTACTCCAAATTTTTCATTTGTTTCCTTTACTTCTTGCTCAATATACAGACTGAATAACACCGGGGAGAGGCTACAGCCCTGTCTCACTCCCTTCCCAACCACTGCTTCCCTTTCATGTCCCTTGACTCTTATAACTGCCATCTGGTTTCTGTACAAATTGTAAATAGCCTTTCGCTCTCTGTATTTTACCCCTGCCACCTTCAGAATTTGAAAGAGAGTATTCCAGTCAACATTGTCAAAAGCTTCCTCTATGTCTACAAATGCTAGAAACGTAGGTTTGCCTTTCCTTAATTTATCTTATAAGATAAGTTGTAGGGTCAGTATTGCCTCACGTGTTCCAATATTTCTACGGAATCCAAACTGATCTTCCCCGAGGTCGGTTTCTACCAGTTTTTCCATTCGTCTGTAAAGAATTGGCGTCAGTATTTTGCAGCCGTGACTTATTAAACTGATAGTTCCGTAATTTTCACATCTGTCAACACCTGCTTTCTTTGGGATTGGAATTATTATATTCTTCTTGAAGTCTGAGGGTATTTCGCCTGTCTCATACATCTTGCTCACCAGATGGTAGAGTTTTGTCAGGACTGGATCTCCCAAGGCTGTCAGTAGTTCTAGTGGAATGTTGTCTACTCCCGGGGCCTTGTTTCGACTTAGGTCTTTCAGTGCTCTTTCAAACTCTTCACGCAGTATTATATCTCCCATTTCATCTTCATCTACATCCTCTTCCATTTCCATAATATTGTCCTCAAGTACATCGCCTTTGTATAAACCATCTATATACTCCTTCCACCTTTCTGCTTTCCGTTCTTTGCTTAGAACTGGGTTTTTCCATCTGAGCTCTTGATATTCATGCAAGTGGTTCTCTTTTCTCCAAAGGTCTCTTTAATTCAGGACTGGATCTCCCAAGGCTGTCAGTAGTTCTAATGGAATGTTGTCTACTCCCGGGGCCTTGTTTCGACTTAGGTCTTTCAGTGCTCTGTCAAGTTCTTCTCGCAGTATCATATCACCCATTTCATCTTCATCTACATCCTCTTGCATTTCCATAATATTGTCCTCAAGTACATCGCCCTTGTATATACCCTCTATATACCCCTTCCACCTTTCTGCTTTCCGTTCTTTGCTTAGGACTGGGTTTCCATCTGAGCTCTTGATATTCATGCAAGTGGTTCTCTTTTCTCCAAAGGTCTCTTTAATTTTCCCTCAGGCAGTATCTATCTTACCCCTAGTGAGATAAGCCTCTACATCCTTACATTTGACCTCTAGCCATCCCTGCTTAGCCATTTTCACTTCATGTCGATCTCATTTTTGAAACGTTTGTTTCCTTTCTTGCGTGCTTCATTTACTGCATTTTTATATTTTCTCCTTTCATCAATAAAATTCAATATTTCTTCTGTTACCCTAGGATTTCTGTTAGCCCTCGTCTTTTTACCTACTTGATCCCCTGCTGCCTTCACTATTTCATCCCTCAAAGCTACCCATTCTTCTGCTAATGTATTTCTTTCCCCCATTCCTGTCAATTGTCTTCTTATGCTCTCCCTGAAACTCTCTACAACCTCTGGTGTAGTCAGTTTATCTAGGAGCCCTATCCTTAAATTCCCATCTTCTTGCAGTTTGTAATTATATCATAATTATATAATTTATATTTGTAATTATATAAAACGAAGAAATACTTTTTTTCATTTTTCGTCCATCTGTTTGTCCGTACCTGTGTTACGAGCTCTTTTCCTCTTGAACAGATTGGCGTATCAAATTCAAATTTATGTCATATACTGAGGTCTCTTGACAGTGAAAAACTATTAAGCTTCTCAGTCAATGCAATCAAAAGGTACTGCCATTTGTGTCATTTTAGTACTCGAAAACTCACTCATCAAAACCTATAAGGTAGTTCCTGTTGACCTAGAATCATTAAATTTGGCAAGAAGCAAAGTTTCATAGTACAAGTAAAGGAAAAATAATCGAAAATTTTTAATTTGTAATTACATAACAACAAAAATATGTTTTGTCATTTTTCGTCCGTCTGCTTGTCTGTTCATCTATTAACACTCCTTTTACTCGTAAACAGGTTGGCGTATCAAATTCAAATTTAAGTCACTTATAAAGGTCTAAGGTCCCTTAGGGGTGAAAAAAATTTAAGCTTCTAAGTCAGTGCAATCAAAAGATTCGGTCATTTACCTCACATATTTTGACACCTGCAAACTCACTCATCAAAACAAAAGGGTACTTCCTGTTGACGTAGAATCATGAAATTCGGCCAGAAGTAAAGTTCCACAGTACGAACACAGTAAAAAATGTGAAAATTATTAAAATGTAAATATCACACAAAAAATATCTTTTTATCTTTAAAACATATGTAACATTCATCATCCGTCAAAACCACACTAGATGAACGTAACTGCCGGCAAACATGAAGGGTAAGTTTTAGTCACATTTTAGTAGAAATGAAAGATATTTTATTGTATCTTGTATATCTACCAGTACAAACAGAAGTCACGTTCCATCTTCAATTTGAATGTTGGGGCTAATATGAGGAAGTACTGTAGAAATTTAGATTTGCTCTTGGAATTGTCGAAACTGATATTTTGCCAGTGTCTTCATGGAAAACTGGCAAAAATCGTTGAGATTCTCGGTTCCCAGGATGGACGAACTACACACTGGCAATTAAAATTGCTACACCACGAAGATGACGTGCTACAGACGCGAGATTTAACTGACAGGAAGGAGATGCTGTGATATGCAAATGATTAGCTTTTCAGAGCATTCACACAAGGTTGGCGCCGGTGCCGACACCTACAACATGCTGACATTAGGAAAGATTCCAACCGATTTCTCACACACAAACAGCAATTGACCGGCGTTGCCTGGTGAAACGTTGTTGTGATGCCTCGTGTGAGGAGGAGAAATGCGTACCATCACGTTACTGACTTTGATAAAGGTCGGATTGTAGCCTATCGCGATTGAGGTTTATCGTATCGCGACATTGCTGGTCGCGTAGGTCGAGATGCAATGACTGTTAGCAGAATATGGAATCGGTGGGTTCAGGAGGGTAATATGGAACGCCCTGCTGATTCCCAACGGCCTCGTATCACTAACAGTCGAGATGACAGGCATATTATCCGCATGGCTGTAACGGATCGTGCAGCCACGTCTCGATCCCTGAGTCAACAGATGAGGACGTTTGCAAGACAACAACCATGTGCACGAACAGTTCGATGACGTTTGCAGCAGCATGGACTATCAGCTCGGAGACCGTGGCTGCGGTTACCCTTGACGCTGTATCACAGACAGGAGTGCCTGCGATGGTGCAGTTAACGACGAACCTGGGTGCACGAATGGCAAAACGTCATTTTTTCGGATGAATCCAGGTTCTGTGTACAGCATAATGATGGGCGCATCCGTGTTTGGCGACATCGCGGTGAACGCACATCGGAAGCGTGTATTCGTCATCGCCATACTGGCGTATCACCCGGCGTGATGGTATGGGGTGCCATCGGTTACACGTCTCGGTCACCTCTTGTTCGCATTGACGGCACATTTCAGATGCGTTACGACCCGTGGCTCTACCGTTCTTTCGATCCCTGCGAAACCCTACAATTCAGCAGGATAATGCACGACCGCCTGTTGCAGGTCCTGTACGGACCTTTCTGGACACAGAAAATGTTCGACTGCTGCCCTGGCAAGCACATTCTCCTGATCTCTCACCAACTGAAAACGTCTGGTCAATGGTGGCCGAGCAACTTGCTCGTCACAATACGCCAGTCACTTCTCTTGATGAACCGTGGTATCGGGTTGAAGCTGCATGGGCAGCTGTACCTGTACACGCCGTCCAAGCTCTGTATGACTCAATGCCCAGGCGTATCAAGGCGGTTATTGCGGCCAGAGGTGGTTGTTCTGGGTACTGATTTCTCAGGATCTATGCACCCAAATTGCGTGAAAATGTAATCAGTTGTCAGTTCTCGTATAATATATTTGTCCAATGAATACCCGTTTATCATCTGCATTTCTTCTTGGTGTAGCAATTTCAATGGCCAGAAGTGTATATATATTTATATACAGAGCTAAAGAAACTTTTATACTTGCCTAATATCGTGTTGGGACTCAGCAAAGAAGCAGAAATGCCGCGACACTGCGTGGCTTGGACTCGACTAATGTCTGAAGTAGTGCTGGAGGGAACTGACACCATGAATCCTGCAGGGCTGTCCATACATCCGTAACAGTACGAGGGAGTGGAGATCTTTTCTGAACAGCACGATGCGAGGCATCTCAGACATACTCAATAATATTCACGTCTGAGAAGTTTAGTGGCCAGAGGGCGTGTTTAAACCCAGAAGAGTGTTCCAGGAGCCACTCTGTAGCAATTCTGGATGTGTGGCGTGTCCCATTGTTCTGTTGGAGTTGCCCAAGTCCGTTGGAATGCACAGTTGACACGAATGGATGCCGGTGATCAGACACGATGCTTACGCATGTGTCACTTGTCAGAGTCGTATCTAGACATATTTGGAGTCCCATATCACTTCAACTGCACGCGCCCCACACTATTACAGAGTCTCCACAAGCTTGAACAGTCCCCTGCTGACATGCAGGGTCCATGGATTCATGAGGTTGTCTCCATACCCGTACACGTCCATCCACTCGATACAATCTCAAACGAGACTCGTCCGACCAGGTAACATGTTTCCAGTCCAATGTCGGTGTTGACGGACTTAGGCGAGGCGTAAAGCTTTGTGCCGTGCAGTCATCAAGGGTAGAGTGGGCCTTCGGCTCCGAAGGCCCATATCGGTGCTGTTTCGTTGAATGTTTCGCACGCTGACGCTTGTTGATACCCCAGCGTTGAAATCTGCAGCAATTTGCAGAAGGGTTGCACTTCTGTCACCTTGAACGATTTTCTTCAGTCGTCGTTGGTCTCGTTCTTCCATGCCCTTTTTCTGGCCGCAGCGATGTCGCAGATGTGATGTTTTACAGGATTCCTGATGTTCGCGGTACACTCGTGAAACAATCGAGCGGGAAAATACCCACTTAATCGTTACCTCGGACAGCCTGCGTCCCATCGCTCATTCGCCGACCATAACACGACGTTCAAACTCACTCAAATCTTGGTAACATGCCATTTTAGCAGCAGTAACCGATCTAACATCTGCGCCAGACACTTGTCTTAAATCGGCGTTGCCTACTGCAGCGTCGTATTCATCTGTGTCCTCGGTGGCTCAGATGGGTTAGCCGGCATGGTAGCTCAGTGTGTTCGGCCAGAGAGCTGGTTGGCCTCTGTAATAAAAAACTGAGTGGAAGGATCAACAAACGAACTTAAACGGATGTCATGTGACGTCCCCAACGACCAAACACAACAATCACCAAAAAAAAAGAAAAAAGATGGATAGAGCATCTGCCATGTAAGCAGGAGGTCCCGAGTTCGAGTCTCGGTCGGGGCACACATTTTCAGCTGTCCCCATCGAGGTATATGAACAACACCTGTCGGCAGCTGAGGGTTTCAACTGATTATCATTTATAGTTCAAAAGTTCTGTGCATTCGTTTTATCAGAAATATTAATAATAATATTAATAATCCAAAATCCTATATGTGAGAATCAAGGAGCAATTAGAACAGAAGTTAGGGGAATATCAGGGAGGTTTCAGACCATGGAGCTGTGCAGAGCAGATAATTAGTTTAAAATTGATTATGGCATACTACAAGAAACGGAACAAACCTCCGGCAATAACATTTGTAGATTTTAAGAAGGCTTATGACTGTCTCCACAGACCTTCAGTATTAAAAATTTTAAGAAATCTAGGACTCCATCCAAAACTAATTAAAATAATACAACCCACTCTAACCAACACCAAATCAATAGTGAAGTTTAGAGGAGAAATCTCGGAACCATTCCTCATAAAAACAGTCTTAAGACAAGGTGACTGCCTATCACCATTACTGTTCAACTGTGCACTGGAATACATAATGAGAGAATGGTACAAGGACAATCCAAAGATAATAAGAATAGGAAGTGCAAAAGATAATATTAGCTTAAACTGCTTGGGATTCGCTGAAGCCGGCCGAAGTGGCCGTGCGGTTAAAGGCGCTGCAGTCTGGAACCGCAAGACCGCTACGGTCGCAGGTTCGAATCCTGCCTCGGGCATGGATGTTTGTGATGTCCTTAGGTTAGTTAGGTTTAACTAGTTCTAAGTTCTAGGGGACTAATGACCTCAGCAGTTGAGTCCCATAGTGCTCAGAGCCATTTGAACCATTTTTTTGATTTGCTGATGATCTTGCTCTCCTAGCCAACACCGTTGAAGAAGCCAGGCAACAAGTGAAATCACTACAAGAAATAGCAGAGAAAGTAGGCCTTAGAATATCATTTGAAAAAACGGAGATTATGCTAACTGATCCACCACTTGCAAACAAAATTACAATAGGAGAACAGGAAATCAAAATTGTTGATAAATTTAAATATTTAGGCGAAATAATAATATACAATCTAAATGAGTAGCCATCATGGCAGAATAGAATAAAAAAAACTGAACTATGAAAATTACATTACCAAAACTACATACAACAAAAAAAGCCTATCTATAGATGCAAAATTAAAACACTATAAAACAGTTACACAACCAGAAATAACGTATGCAGCTGAAACTATCTTCAAAACAACTAATACAGCAGAAATTGACAGAATACTAAAAATAGAAAGAAGAATAATTAGGACATGTATAAATAAACAGTATAAAATAAATGGACATTGGAGAATAGCATCAAATGAAACAGTATATAACAAAATAGAACCATCATGAGCACGATCAGGAAGAAACGCATCTCATTCTTCGGACATCTGATGGGAACTCCAGAAAACAGAATTAGTAAAAAACTAATTCAAAAATTGTGGAATAGCAAGAGCGACATTAAAT
Source organism: Schistocerca americana (assembly GCF_021461395.2). Lineage (NCBI taxonomy): Eukaryota > Metazoa > Arthropoda > Insecta > Orthoptera > Acrididae > Schistocerca > Schistocerca americana. Next base: position 126,245,815 of record NC_060129.1, on the reverse strand, counting down.
GGATTACAGAAGTTAAGGAAGATATGAAAGAACACCAGATTACAGTAGATGACCTAAAAAACAAGACAGAGAAAATCATAATACTGCAAGACCCGCAAACCAGACTACAAATGAAAATCAACAAAAGGAGTACAGGAAGAGTGGTCTCAGTTGAAGAAAGAAAGAAAATATCTGAAAGAATGAAGAAATATTGGGCAGACAGAAGAGCAAAACACCGTTCGAATAAGAATAGACTCTAATAATTATATTACCTAAGTATCATATTAAGTTATTGTTGAGCCAAATTGTATCCCTGTGTAACAACTTGTTTACAACTTTGTATTTTTGACCAGAGTGGTCCAATGAAGGCCATAAAATAAATAATAATAATAATAAACACATGCCTATACTAGTTTCTTTGGCGCTCCAGTGTATATACTATTGTGTGGTCATTGACAGGCAAGCTGTTCTTAGCCAAGTTATTTAGTTTTTAGTTAAATAGGCACAAGATCTCTGAATCGAATGTCGTTGCTGGTGCCATTGTTTTTTTATTCCCACGTAACTCTATCAAGAGATTTATCATGACTGTCCAAATTATCAGTATTTAGTGATGCATCTATTTTTTTGCACAATATTTACCTAGGAAAATAGGAAAACAAAGTATTTTTGTATGGGCATTGGAAATACATGACCATTTTGAATCAAATCGGTATAGTCTTTTTATTGACAGTATACTTTTGTGACATGTATGGAGTACCGCACGAATCAGACTGATGCTGATCGTAGAAACATGTAAAACAATAATTATTGCTGCATAGAGCATATGTAATGAACGCCAACTTTTTCCATGAGCATGGTTTTGTCAGTGTCGCTACTGCAAAACAAACTTGATTTACAATCATAAACGGTTCTCGGTCATCACACAGTTTCGAGGCATACCAAGCATATCAGGTCATATCATAGGGTATTGCTGTAGGCAGCTGTTGGTGTCTGATTAATTGAAGTTTTAAGCAATCTTCTCTTGAAGCTATCTGTCTATTGTGGTCGATGATGTACGTGCGCTTTTCTAGTCGCTTTATGAGGTTCTTCACCTTCCTGTAAAAATAAACTCGCAGGGCTGCACCAACGGAGTATATTTTGGAGGAATTATTTTAATACTGCACGTTGGCAGACCCCATCTGACTTTAAAAATTTCGTCGGACGAAATCGAGTTCGTTTGCCCCCTCCGTAAATCGAGGAGCGAAAGAAATTGTTCTCCGACCACATATGGCTTCAAGACGTCAATTACAAATTTCCTGTATAGCACTGTTGTGAGCTTACATTACTCTGGAGATGCTATCATAATCTTTTTGTATTTGTGTGCGTACTCGTCAGCTGCTTTTTGCACCCTTGGTCCAAATGAGCCAGTGGTCTCTTACCAGCGGACCAAAACGGGTGGCTGTGATTTTCCAGATAAGGTGACAGTATACTGTGCAGTGCACACTGGGCATAACCTTTCGCTGCACAAGAACCACCTTTGTTCTGAGTTCGAAGATAGTTCTGTCATAAATTTATATTCATTTATATCTACATGGATACTCTGCAAATCACATTTAAGTGGCTGGCAGAAGGTTCATCGAACCACCTTCACAATTATTTCAATGTCATATAGCGCGCGGAAAGAATGAACACCTATATCTTTCCGTACGAGCTCTGATTCCCCTTATTTTATCGGTGTCAAAAAAAATATTTTCGCATTCGGAGGAGAAACTTGGTGGTTGGAATTTCGTGAGAAAATTTCGTCGAACCGAAAAACACCTTTCTTTTAATGATGTCCAGCCCAAATCCTGTATCATTTCTGTGACACTCTCTCCCGTATTTCGCGATAATACAAAACGTGCTCCCTATCTTTGAACTTTTTCGATGTACTCCGTCAGTCCTATCTGGTAAGGATCCCACATAGCGCAGCAGTATTCTAAAAGAGGACGGACAAGCGTAGTGTAGGCAGTCTCCTTAGTAGGTCTGTTACATTTTCCAAGTGTCCTGCCAATGAAACGCAGTCTTTGGTTAGCCTTCCCCACACCATTTTCTATGCCTTTACATTTGACTGATTTATCGTGTTTAACGGATTCCATTTAGCACTCATGTGGCTGACCTCACACATTTACTTATTTAGGGTCAATTGTCAATTTTCGCACCATACAGTACCTTTTCTAAATACGCTACCGGCTACTAAAATTGCTACACCACGATGATGACGTGCTACAGACGCGAAATTTAACCGACAGGAAGAAGATGCTGTGATATGCAAATGATTAGCTTTTCAGAGCATTCACACAAGGTTGACGCCGGTGGCGACACCTAAAACGTGCTGACACGAGAAAGTTTCCAACCGATTTCTCATACACAAACGCCAGTTGACCGGCGTTGCCTGGTGAAACGTTGTTGTGATGCCTCGTGTAAGGAGGAGAAATGCGTACCATCACGTTTCCGACTTTGATAAAGGTCGGATTATAGCCTTTCGCTATTGCGGTTTATCGTATCGCGACACTGCTGATCGCGTCAGTCGAGATCCAATGACTGTTAGCAGAATATCAAATCAGTGGGTTCAGGAGGGTAATACGGAACGCCGTGCTGGACCCCAACGGCCTCGTATCACTAGCAGTCGACATGACAGGCATCTTATCCGCACGGCTGTAACGGATCGTGCAGCCACGTCTCGAACCCTGACTCAACAGATGGGGACGTTTGCAAGACAACAACCATCTGCACGAACAGTTCGACGACGTTTGCAGCAGCACGGACTATCAGCTCGGAGGCCAGGGCTGCGGTTAACCTTGACGCTGCATCACAGGCAGAAACGCCTGCGATGGTGTACTCGACGACGAACCTGGGTGCACGAATGGCAAAACGTCATTTTTTCGGACGAATCCAGGTTCTGTTTACAGCATCGTGATGGTCGCATCTGTGTTTGGCGACATCGCAGTGAACGCACATTGCAGCCGTGTATTCGTCATCGCCATACTGGCGTATCACGCGGCGTGATGGTATTGGGTGCCATCGGTTACACGTCTCGGTCACCTCTTATTCGCATTGACGGCACTTTGAACAGTGGACGTTACATTTCAGATGTGTTACGACCCGTGGCTCAATGCTTCATTCGATCCATGCGAAACCCTACATTTCAGCAGGACAATGCACGACCGCACGTAGCAGGTCCTGTAAGGGCTTTTCTGGATATAGAAAATGTTCGACTGCTGCCCTGGCCGGCACCAATTGAAAACGTCTGGTCAATGATGGCCGAGCAACTGGCTCGTCAGAATACGCCAGTCACTACTCTTGATGATCTGTGGTATCGTGTTAAAGCTGCATATGAAGCTGTACCTGTACACGCCATCCGAGCTCTGTATGACTCAATGCCCAGGCGTATCAAGGCAGTTATTACGGTCAGAGGTGGTTGTTCTGGGTACTGATTTCTCAGGATCTATGCACCCAAATTGCGTGAAAATGAAACCACATGTCAGTTCTAGTATATTATATTTGTCCAATGAATACCCATTTATCATCTTGGTGTAGCAATTTTAATGTCCAGTAGTCTATTTGCGGGAGAACAAACATTACATATTAGCATCGTATGGTCTATAAAAGTAGCATTTTAACTGATGTAAATGAATGAGGTACTTTTATGTGTAACACCTCCTTGATCCGTGTTAATATGGAAATAATTGCCGTATTTTGGTAAGAAGGCTCGAGTCTGCATTCGGGGATTTGCTGCTGCATCAACGACTTGCTGCAGCAAAGCGCTTTCCCTCACGGAAACAAATAGGGTGATTTTTCTCTGACGAATCTGTTGTCTTCGTTTGAAGAGCACCAACCACGAGTCAGAAACTTGCCAATTCAAATCAGGAAATTGGCTAGCAGCACCAAGACTCCATTGCTCCAGGTTTCTCGTCTTCACCTGCTGATTACGTTCTCGAGTTTCTATGAAAGTGTCACACGACCACGAATAAATTGTTCAAGTTGTCCACAACTTATCCCACTCTGTTTTGTACGTTCTTCCCATCTTTTCAAACATTTCATGCTTCTGAGGCATGGTGCTCCACTTCTACTAAGAGTGGCTAACCTCCTTCCTGGATGCTCGCTCGCTAACTTGAAGACTCTGTTTGTTGTTGTGGTCTTCAGTCCTGAGACTGGTTTGATGCAGCTCTCCATGCTACTCTATCCTGTGCAAGCTTCTTCATCTCCCAGTACCTACTGCAACCTACATCCTTCTGAATCTGCTTAGTGTATTCATCTCTTGGTCTCCCTCTACGATTTTTACCCTCCACGCTGCCCTCCAATGCTAAATTTGTGATCCCTTGGTGCCTCAGAATGTGTCCTACCAACCGATCCCTTCTTCTAGTCAAGTTGTGCCACAAACTCCTCTTCTCCCCAATTCTATTCAGTACCTCCTCATTAGTTATGTGATCTACCCATCTAATCTACAGCATTCTTCTGTAGCACCATATTTCGAAAGCTTCTATTCTCTTCTTGTCTAAACTATTTATTGTCCACATTTCATTTCCATACATGGCTACACTCCATACAAATACTTTCAGAAACGACGACTTCCTGATACTTGAATCTATGCCCGATGTTAACAAATTTCTCTTCTTCAGAAACGCTTTCCTTGCCATTGCCAGTCTACATTTTACATCCTCTCTCCTTCGACCATCATCAGTTATTTTACTCCCCAAATAGCAAAACTCATTTACTACTTTAAGCGTCTCATTTCCTAATCTAATACCCTCAGGATCACTCGATTTCATTCGACTACATTCAGTTATCCTCGTTTTGCTTTTGTTGATGTTTATCTTATATCCTCCATTCAAGACACTGTCCATTCCGTTCAGCTGCTCTTCCATGTCCTTTGCTTGCTAACAGAATTACAATGTCATCGGCGAACCTCAACATTTTTATTACTACCTACTCCGAATTTTTCTTTTGTTTCCTTTACTGCTTGCTCAATATACAGATTGAATAACATCGGGGAGAGGCTACAACCCTGTCTCACTCCCTTCCCAACCACTGCTTCTCTTTCATGTCCCTCAACCCATATAACTGCCATCTGGTTTCTGTACAAATTGTAAATAGCCTTTCGCTCCCTGTGTTTTACCCCTGCCACCTTAAGAATTTGAAAGAGAGTATTCCAGTCAACATTGTTAAAAGATTTCTCTAAGTCTACAAATACTAGGAACGTAGGTTAGCCTTTCCTTAATTTGTCTTCTAAGATAAGCCGTAGGGTCAGTATTGCCTCACGTATTCCAATATTTCTACGAAATCAGATAAGTCACGTGTTTCAACATTTCTACGGAATCCAAACTGATCTTCCCCAAGATCAGCTTCTACCAGTTTTTCCATTCGTATGTAAAGAATTCGTGTTAGTATTTTGCAGTCGTCACTGATGACTTCAAAAAAAAAAAAAAAATAAATAAATAAATAAAAGATTTCTCGCGCCGCGCGCGAAGCTAACACTACAGGAGGGTGAGATGAGGTGCGGGATAGCGGTCCTGCCATAATATGCTCACTATGGTGTGGCGCATATGGGCAGTGGAAGTATTGCCCATCCGAAAAGTACAGCCTTACAGCATACTGAATTTTATTGTCACTGTGTATGGTTTCGTTTTTCGCCATTTAAGAGCTCCATCTCTTTCCTTTAGTACATTATATATTTCAGTTAATTGTATCTGTACAGTTTTGTTTTTTCTTTTGTCATCAACAATTGGTGGGCCATTAGCCGCTGGTATTACATATTCTGCCTCCACAATGTTTTGTAATCGTAAGAGTGGAAAGACGATTCATCGTGAGAGTAGTGAAGAAGGAAGTAAGGAATGTTATACAATCATGTGATCAAGAAGCAAGGCAGCAAATAAAACAACGTTATCTACTTGCTGCCTATTATGCTGGCGTATCTGTTACAATAAGCCGAAAAGGGGTAATTTCCACAGGTATGAAACCTTTGTGATACTGGCAAAAAGCATCCAAGATATGAAGTACATAAGTCTCACTCTGAACCTTCCTGGCACATTAAAACTGTGTGCCGGACCGAGACTCGAACTCGGGACCTTTCTTTGCCTTTCGCGGGCAAGTGCTCTACTAACTAAGCTACCCAAGCACGACTCACGACCCGTCCTCAGAACTTCAATTCTGCCAGTACCTCGCCGTGTCGATGGGGATGAAATGATGATGATTAGGACAACAAAACACCCAGTCCCTGAGCGGAGAAAATCTCCGACCCAGGAATCGAACCCGGGCCCTTAGGATTGATAGTCTGTCACGCTGACCACTCAGCTACCGGGCCAAGCTCTTCTGTGAGCCTTGCAGAACTAGCACTCCTGAAAGAAAGGATATCGCGGAGACATGGCTTAGCCACAGCCTGGGGGATGTTTCCAGAATGAGATTTTCACTCTGCAGCGGAGTGTGCGCTGATATGAAACTTCCTGGCAGATTAAAACTGTGTGCCCGACCGATACTCGAACTCGGGACCTTTTGCCTTTCGTGGGAAAGTGCTCTACCAACTGAGCTACCGAAGCACGACTCACGCCCAGTACTCACAGCTTTACTTCTGCCAGTACCTCGTCTCCTACCTTCCAAACTTTACAGAAGCTCTCCTGCGAACCTTGCAGAACTAGCACTCCTGAAAGAAAGGATATTGCGGAGACATGGCTTAGCCACAGCCTGGGGGATGTTTCCAGAATGAGATTTTCACTCTGCAGCGGAGTGTGCGCTGATATGAAACTTCCTGGCCGATTAAAACTGTGTGCCCGACCGATACTCGAACTCGGGACCTGTTGCCTTTCGTGGGAAAGTGCTCTACCAACTGAGCTACCGAAGCACGACTCACGCCCCGTCCTCACAGCTTTACTTCTGCCAGTACCTCGTCTCCTACGTTGCAAACTTTACAGAAGCTCTCCTGCAAACCTTGCAGAACTAGCACTCCTGAAAGAATGGATACTGCGGAGACATGGCTTAGCCAGCGAAAGGCGCAGGTCCCGAGTTCCAGTCTCAGTCCGGCACACAGTTTTAATCTGCCAGGAAGTTTCTTATCTGCGCACACTCCACTGCAGAGTGAAAATATCATTCTGAAGTCTCACCCTGATTACTTGGATATGGATGTAATAAGAGACATTGCACTACGTAGATGGGGACATCACATTTACAGTGCAAGCTACAAACAGTCGGGAGACCCTCATGAATGACACTGTTTTAATTGGCTCATCGTGACAATGAAAAGCTTTTCAGTGGTTGCGTACACTTATCGGTATTAGGAAACTAATTATACAACAAGCTACGCTAATAAAGTAGTCTTCGGTGTTATTTAGAAAGTATGAGTATCTCGAAAGAGTGTGGTGATTTGATACATTTAATTTGTTGAACTGTATTGCTGACAAAGGCAGATCTACATTCATGACAATTTTTTCCGAATGACGTGAACTCTTCCTCTCACAAAGCACATTTGGCTCCCAATTCCTGTCGCGCGTATTATTCTCAGCTGCTGACAATAGAATGACCACTGTACGGTGTAACCTCCCCACAAAATAATTGAATAATTAATAATAATGAATATGATTCTAATTTTAGTGTAGCCTCTCCACAAAATTGTCTAAATAATAATATGAATAATAATATGATTCTAATTTTTTTTGTGTAACCTCGGAAGAAAATTGGATCCCATTTATAACCTCTCTACAGAAATTCATTCACATTTAACCTCCACACAAAATTTGTTTCCCATTTAATGTACCCACAAAATTCTTTTCTCGTGTAATGTAAGCTGGAAACAGAAAAATTCATAAACCTCGTAATAAAAATTAAATTCAGTAACCTGGTAAATTTTGGACGACAGCAGTGCTGCGTCATAGCCCTGTAAGATCATTCTGAATAAAAAAAGGAAAAATTCTTACCTCAATAAAATTGTCGAATATATCTGCTCTTACAATAAATTTTTCCGGCACAGCTCTGTGCAATACTGGCCGATAGATTTGTCATTTATGAAAGGAAGCAACTGATTTTTCTTTTGCAACAATCGGAATGATCATGGATTGGAGAAATTAGTAAATTCTTTAAGTTGAAATGAATGCTTGTTAAAAAAGTTACTTTATGTGGCAAAGATTATTATTAGGACATTTTTTTAAAACATTTACATGGGACTTGAGATAACATTACTAGATATGCGCGAGGCTGCTTTTTACCTTGTACAATAATACTCAGGCTCCGGCATCGCTGCACCGCGACCCGCCAGCCAACAAGATACACCAGACCAGACCAGAGCAGACTCCAGACTATCACAGACTGGCAACAACTTACTGCTACAGTTACACAGTTCCTACTGCAGTCAACACTGCTCTCTGGTCAGAGATTCTCTTATACTTTGCATATCGCAGGCAGCACATGAGCAATACATCGAAATTACATCTGCTTGGACCTCTTACATAAAATTACATCTGCATTACATCTGCTCGGACCTCTTACATAAAATTACATCTGCTCGGACCTCTTACAACGGCACTTTAGAAAACGAAACTCAGGGAAGAAAACTCCTTTTGCAAAGATTTTTGATGTGCAGCATATTTTTGTATTATGAAAGAATAAATTCGAATTCCACCAAACACCGGTATAAATTCGAATTCCACCAAACACTGCATGTTACTTTCAGAACCATTGTAATCGAGATTGCAATGCGCTTTTGTAAGCCAGTCACAGCTCACATCACGTGACCCCGCCAGCCCATGACAGCGGATATTCAGAGCATAGGACACGTGATGTAGTCAACCAATAGCAACATCACTGTTAAGTAGCGCGGATACACAAACAGGAAAAGTTAATGTTTTAAATTAATATACATAGTGTTGCTACAAAAGAAAGCATAGCTTTCACATATAATATTGGTCTCTAAGGTTAATAAGCTGCAAGAGAAGCTAAGTTTTCATATATAATGTTGATATTTTTGCGCGTGTTACACTTTAAGATATATCACACAAATGTGCCAGTAAAATTTTTAGCCGAGTCCAGTGACTTTTCCTTAGTTTTCCACAAATAAATTAGCTACCGCAAAAGAGAGAGAGCTTCCCGTAGCACTACATCAATTTGCTCATAATACGGGCTTTACGAGCTGTTATAAGATTTCTTAGTGCTGAAGGCCTAAAAGCGATCGATATTCATCGTGAGATCTGTGCAGTTTACGGAGAACACTTTATGAGTAGTGGAATGGTAAGGAAGTGGGTGAGAGCATTTAAAGATGGCTGTACAAATGTGCATGATGAACAACGGAGTGGGCGTCCTTCGGTCATTAATGAAAGTTTGGTGCAGGAAGTGGACAATAAGGTGAGAGAAAACAGACGTTTTACGATTTCCTTCTTGCGGGATGACTTTCCTAATGTTTCTCGTAGTGTTTCGTATGGCACTGTGACCGAGTACTTGAATGACCGAAAATTGTGCGCACGTTGGGTACCAAAAATGTTGACGGATGTGCACAAAACCAAACGTTTGACAGTGCATTGACTTTCCTTGAGCGCTACCACAGCAAAAGTGATGATTTCTTAAGCCAAATTGTTATCGGCGATGAGACGTGGGTGGACTACGTCACACCAGAATCAAAGCAGCAGTCCCTGGAACTTGAGAAAGGGTATCGTTTTGCTGGAAGACCCGTCCGCATGTGGCGAATCAGACCAAAGATCTTGTCACATCTTTTCGATGGGAAACTCTAGATCATCCTCCGTACAGCCCCGATCTTGCGCCCAGTGACTACCATCCGCTCCTGCAATTGAAGAAACACCTGGGCGGTCAGCGTCTTCAAGACGATGACGAAGTCAAAACAGTGGTGATGCAGTGGTTAACAAGTCAGGCGGCAGACTTCTCTGATGAGGATATTCAAAAACTGGTACAACGTTATGACAAGTGCCTCAATATTGACAGAAATTATCTAGAAAAGTAGATTAAGGTACAGGCTTTCATGTAAAACTAAAATTATTGAGATATCTTAGCACGTCTTTTTTTAATTTCAAAACATTACTTACTTAAAAAACACGCCTCATATCTTGATTTATATATACAGAAATCGGCTCATGGAGGTTTGTGCTCGTCAAATCAGTCGCATGTAAACACCATCTGTAAGTAGGCTGTTTCACTAATGATTGAAATGGGACTGCTGGAGTCAAGCACTGCCGTAAATTTTACGTCATTTACTGTAATGTGAATTACATGATATGCAATGTTGTTATGTTTTACGTCGTGTTCCTGGAGTAAGACGTTCCTAATGTCTTCCATTTTTACGTAATTACTATCCACGGCAGCTACGTCGTCAGCTTCATAAGTTTTGTGGCTGCCAGCGGTGTGTCATTGCCTATTGTCTCTTTGTTGGCGCGCGTCGTTATTGGGATTTGGAGATCTAACTTCTACAAATTCACCTTGTCGAGAGGGCCCTGCCCTGTTTGGATCCCGCCAATTCTGATGAAGTTCAGGTCTGTCGTTTTGTCGGTTGTTTACATAGTTTCTTTTTTGTCCGTCATGTGGTGGAGTATTTCTTCCGGAATCGTAACTGCGCAGTGGACCGTTGCGTCTGAAGTTATTCTGTCTCCCTTGATAATAATTGTATTAGTTCCCATATTGTCTGTTTCTCTGATTGTCTCTGTGATAGTCATCACCGCGGAGAGGTGATCATTCCCTATAATTATTACTACTCTGCCAACGGTTGTCATACGGGTGGTGTCTGTTTTGGTCACGATTTACGTTGTAAGAATAGCCTTGTCGTGTCCAGTTATTATTTCTTTCATCGCGGAATTGTGACGGATGTGACCTGTAATTGTTGTGTTCCTGTTTTCGCGTCCCGCGATTGTCAGTGTCAATTTCCAATTCTTGTAACAGTCCTTGAAAAGCTTCAGTGTCGTTTTAGCAACGTCCTGCCAAAATAATATGTCGTAAATGTTCAGGCAATTTGATTAAGCAAATGCGGATGAGTTCTGAGGGGCTGCATGGGTTTGACAGGTACTGATTCTTGTGCAACATATCTTCAAAATATTTCACAAGACTGGAAAATTCAGATTGTTCGAAATGTTTCATCATTATGACGCTATGTTTTACTCGGTCTTGTGTAGCTTGAGACCAATATGCTGAGAGGAGGGCATGATAAAATTCTCCTTCACTGTGACAATCGTGAATGACCGATCGCATTCTTACAGCTGGTTCATTCTCTAAATAGCTACACATAAATTCTAATCTGTGCTCTAATGACCAGTTGGGAGGAAAACAATGAGAGAATTGATGGAGCCATGCTTGTGGATGAATGTCGTTGCCGGAATCCTTAAATGTTTTGAATTTACGTGTAGTAATGAACAGCTTATAGTCAAAATCATCATGTCGGCGAGACGCATATCGGTCATTTTTGCTTCTTTTCGGCGGTTCCATCTCAAATGTCGGTGTACCTTGCCAATTTCTTTCATAATTTCCGAAGTGCCCTGTGTTATTAGTTTGTGGCTGTTCCGTATTTCTATGTCCCTCTTCCCGTATTGGAGCGCGAGTGTCCTCTGAAATATGTAATTCTTGTATTGCCTATGTCAGCTGATCTTGTACTTCCGGTTTTCTCTTTTGTACTGTGTATTGATTTGATTTTGTTTGAACTTCCTAATTTGTTCACACTCTTCCGTGTCATTAAAGACCACCGTACTTGTGTCATTCAGAGAATCATCTACCTTCATAGATAAATTATTTAGCTGATGCGAAAGTAAGACTACTTTCTCTGATAATGAACTAATTTCTTCCATGTGTCTTTCTGAACCAATTTTCAGAGTATCTACTGTGCCCTTGAAGTTATCCTGAGTTTTTGCAAGTTGCGTAACCGAATCAGTAGATGCCACTGAGTCAATTTTAGCCCGCAAGGTCTCGTGATTTTCGTGAACAATAGTTTGAAGTTCTTTCATGGCTGCTTCGTGATTCTGTAATGCATTTTCATGCCGTGAAAAAATAGGTTGAAAATGCTCACAAATTTGTGTTTTTACGTCATTACAGACTTTTTGAAATTTCGATTCGATGAAGAGTGGCACCGTCCCGAGTTAAATCTTCACGTGTTTGTTGAAGTGTTTCTTTAATTTGTTTCTGGTTTTGCTTCATTTGTTGCTGTGACTGTTTTTGATTTTGTTCCATTGCGTCTAACTGTTACTGTGTTTGTCTCTGGTATTGTTCCATTGTGTCTAACTTTTGAAGATTTTGTTCCATTGTGTCTAACTGTTGCTGTGTTTTTCTCTGATTTTGTTTCATTTGTTGCATTAATTGCAATAATAATGTATTTGTGTGTGGAATCTGTTCCTCTATGCTTTTCGGCAGTGCATTTGCACCGGAAACATTCACATTTTGACAAGCAGAAAATGTGTCTTGACTTATTTGAGAAAACAGTGAGGACCCAAAACCTGAATCTACAGTATTTGCAAGAATGTGTCCTGTCATTTCGTATTCCTGAGGCGAGCTGTTGCCGACCGATCGATCGATAATGCTTCCCTGTTCACTAATTGTTTCACTGTCTACACCATTATTTGCCGCCCGCTCCATTTCCCTATGCACAATTGCCAAATTACTACGTTGAATGTCCGTTAATTCATCACACGGTGGTGCTGATAAGCTACGCTCGTCGTCACTATCATTTCTCAATTTACTTTGGAGCCTAGTGATACGTTTTTCACGCGCCATAATTATCACGTATTTCACACGATAACAAGAAAAGCACAATTTGAAGAGCAAAAACAAGAAAACACATTAGCATAGCACTGAAAATAATATCTCGTTAACTGCAAGCGGAGCTGAGAAATACTTGGTGCAAATCTACATGCATGCCACAACTGTTTTACTGTACAACAACGAAAAACTACAACTACAAAGGAAATTCTGTCTATAATTACGCGCTAGCAATAAACAATAATTATACAAACTACAAGAAAAAAATCAGAAGATTCCAGTGAGGTATCCTCGGCTAAGGATCGACATATGAAACGTCCCCTTACAAAAATTAATGAATTACTGTGCTGGTAAACCTCTACTTTATTTGGTTTTCAAACAGGTGAGCAAAACTGAACGTACTCAGACATTACTCTCTTTACTTATTCAGATCATCAATAAACTGATACACAATATTTTTAGCACAACGCAATTTGACTTTCAATAATCCCTACAAAAGAATGGCCCTGACTAACAATAACCTATACCTTTCATGAATCACTTACCTCACAAAAATCTTCGTTACTCAAACTACTGCAATACAGCGAGCGCCAATACTGACAGCTAAATAAAAGATTCTAACTACTTAAGGCACTAGCTACTGATAGGCATAGTTAGCAAATGAAAGATTTTGATAGAGAACAAACATGTATTTACCTTAATAGTGTACATAAGTCATTATATATATATATATATATATATATATATATATATATATATATATATCAGTTCATGATTATTACAAATTTACTCTTTCTGGCGGACAGACGTCCAGATCGTCCACTCTTAAAATTCTGCCATCTCCACCCCCACATCCACCACTGCTGGCGGCTCACCTCCAACTGCGCAACGCTACACGCTATTCACATCCAACTGCCCAACACTACAATAGCGAATATTTCAACAATGCCAACCAGCCACAGACTGCACACAGCACAGTCAATGATTTTCATACAGAGCGCTACGTGGTGTTACCAACATCAAAACCTAAACAGTCTAGTTACACATCATACAGGGTGACAATTACTGAACTACACTCATGCTCATAAATTAAGGTTAATGCTGATACATGGCGAAACGACGCTCTTGTGGGAGGTTTGCGGGTTTAAATGACCTCGGTGTATGACCATGTGGTGCATTTGACCTGCGATCGTCGCACGGTGGCGCTGGCAGCAGTCCACATACGCATAGGTGTGTTGGTGCATGTCAGAGTACAGTGCATCGAGTAAGCGTGCAGACGTTTTCATACGTGCTGATGGTGACTGTGTGTTGAAAATGAGTCAAAGAACACATATTGATGACGTTATGAGGGGTAGAATGCTAGGGCGACTGGAGGCTGGTCAAACAGCAGGTCGTAGCACGGGTCCTCCGTGTGCCACAAAGTGTGATCTCAAGATTATCGCAACGATTCCAGCAGACAGGAAACGTGTCCAGTACGGGACGTCCACAGTGTACAACACTACAAGAAGACCGATATCTCACCATCAGCGCCCGCAGACGGCCACGGAGTACTAGAGATAGCCTTCCTTGGGACCTTACCACAGCCACTGGAACAGTTATCTCCAGACACACAGTCTACAGAAGACTGAACAGACACGCTTTATTCGCCCAGAGACCTGCAAGGCGCATTCCACTGACCCCTGGTCACAGGAGAGCCCGTAAAGCCTGGTGTCAAGAACACAGTACATGGTCACTGGAACAGTGGTCCCAGGTTATGTTCACAGACGAGTCCAGGTATAGTCTGAACAGTGATTCTCGCCCTGTTTTCATCTGGCATGAACCAGGTAGCAGATACCAACCCCTTAATGTCCTTGTAAGGAACCTGTATGGAGGTCAAGGTTTGATGGTGTGTGGTGGTTATATAATTGGTGTCTTTGACAGTCGAACTGTAACAGGTCAGGTGAATCAGGACGTCATTTTGCACAAGTATGTCTGCCGTTTCACGGGTGCAGTGGGTCCCACCTTCCTCCTGATGGATGATAACACACGGCCCCACCGAGCTGCCATCATGGTGGAGTACCTTGAAACAGAAGATATCAGGCGAATAGAGTGGCCTGCCTGTTCTCCAGACCTAAACCCCATCGAGCACGTCTGGGATGCTCTCGGTCGACGTATCGCTGGTCTTCAAACCCCTGCGACACTTCAGGAGCTCCGACAGGCACTGGGGCAAGGATGGGCGGCTATACCCCAGCAGCTGCTCTACCACCTGATCCAGAGTATGCCAACCCGTTGTGTGGCTTGTGTATGTGTGCACGATGATCATGTTGCATATTGATGTCGGGGTACATGCTCGGGAAACTGTGGCCTTTTGTAGCACATGTGTTTCGGGACGGTGCCACGTTGTGTGGCAATTATCCTTAATTTATGAACACGAGTGTATATTCTTAGCTCTCGGAAAATGGGCATGATGTGCATGGCCCAACTGCTTTCATTATTGCATCAACGCGAGGAATGTTTGGCGCTCGTCTCTTGCTCCATAGAAAACGAATCACCCTCCTTTTTCTAACACCGTGTACGTGTGAAGCACAACCACCATCTTTAACAACTGACAGCAGCGCTGTGCGGCGCAGTTTCTGGCAGATTAGTCCGCCACGAACCAAGGGAGGTCCAACGCTGAGAATGGGTATATTGACTTCTCCCTTACAGCCATAATTCGACAAAAAAGAAGGGAAGGACTCTCTGATGTCTCCTAGTAATAACCAGAGTGGAAATGACAGCGTTTGTTCAAGTTATGTTGGTCGTCGTTAACTGGACTTTTGCTTTTAAATTTCCTCCTCTATGTAATGAGAAGCCAGCGAAAGGCGTGAGCCGAAATGTGCGCAGAGTTTTGGAAAACTGGAGCTGCAATTCAATATTAAGTGCACTGACTCCACACGTGTCAGACTTACAAATACAGACACTTCAGTTCTTGTTCTGCTACGCTATTCTGCTTACTGGTACGTCGTCAGAAACAGTGCGCTCGCCATGCAATATGATCCTCTCTGAATGTCAGAGTCTTGCATCGTGCCTCTAACTACTTGGGCAGTTCAATAAGTAATGCAACACATTTTTTTTTTTCTGAAACAGGGGTTGTTTTATTCAGCATTGAAATACACCAGGTTATTCCCCAATCTTTTAGCTACAAAACACTATTTTTCAACGTAATCTCCATTCAATGCTACGGCCTTACGCCACCTTGAAATGAGGGCCTGTATGCCTGCACGGTACCATTCCACTGGTCGATGTCGGAGCCAACGTCGTACTGCATCAATAACTTCTTCATCATCCGCGTAGTGCCTCCCACGGATTGCGTCCTTCATTGGGCCAAACATATGGAAATCCGACGGTGCGAGATCGGGGCTGTAGGATGCATGAGGAAGAACAGTCCACTGAAGTTTTGTGAGCTCCTCTCGGGTGCGAAGACTTGTGTGAGGTCTTGCGTTGTCATGAAGAAGGAGAAGTTCGTTCTGATTTTTGTGCCTACGAACACGCTGAAGTCGTTTCTTCAATTTCTGAAGAGTAGCACAATACACTTCAGAGTTGATCGTTTGACCATGGGAAAGGACATCGAACAGAATAACCCCTTCAGCGTCCCAGAAGACTGTAACCATGACTTTACCGACTGAGGGTATGGCTTTAAACTTTTTCTTGGTAGGGGAGTGGGTGTGGCGCCACTCCATTGATTGCCGTTTTGTTTCAAGTTCGAAGTGATGAACCCATGTTTCATCGCCTGTAACAATCTTTGACAAGAAATTGTCACCCTCAGCCACATGACGAGCAAGCAATTCCGCGCAGATGGTTCTCCTTTGCTCTTTATGGTGTTCGGTTAGACAACGAGGGACCCAGCGGGAACAAACCTTTGAATATTCCAACTGGTGAACAATTGTGACAGCACTACCAACAGAGATGTCAAGTTGAGCACTGAGTTGTTTGATGGTGATCCGTCGATCATCTCGAACGAGTGTGTTCGCACGCTCCGCCATTGCAGGAGTCCCAGCTGTGCACGGCCGGCCCGCACGCGGGAGATCAGACAGTCTTGCTTGACCTTGCGGCGATGATGACACACGCTTTGCCCAAAGACTCACCGTGCTTTTGTCCACTGCCAGATCACCGTAGACATCCTGCAAGCGCCTATGAATATCTGAGATGCCCTGGTTTTCCGCCAAAAGAAACTCGATCACTGCCCGTTGTTTGCAACGCACATCCGTTACGGACGCCATTTTAACAGCTCGGTACAGCGCTGCCACCTGTCGGAAGTCAATGAAACAATACGAGACGAAGCGGGAATGTTTGAAAATATTCCACAAGAAATTTCCGGTTTTTTCAACCAAAATTGGCCGAGAAAAAAAATGTGTTGCATTACTTATTGAACTGCCCTCGTACATAGTGTTGTATCACTTGTGCCAATTGTTATTAACGACAATAACGCAGTCTCCATAGACTGTGCCCGTTATGTCGTGTACCCTTCTGTTCCGTCTGGTGTGTAAGCCCTCGTTCACAAATACATGCAAATGTTAGTGAACGCTGCCGACTTGTCTGCGAATGCTCGTTCGCTGGTGTCAGTCTCCATTCACTCCGTTGTAAATCACGCTTCCTATGTCGCCAACAGGATACGTCACGAATTCGTTCGCCAGGCACTGCCGCCTGTCTCTACCTAGAAAGTCGTTGACTCTCAATCACTCAATCTTGATGTTTTCGCGGCGCAATAATTTTTCCATTCAATTACGAAGAGCACAGCCATATAGACTCTGTTTCTTCTCCTTCTTCTGATATTTCGGCAGGATGAACTTCTGCACTTAAAGTCAGTTTTCGAAGTAAATGGGTGTTCTCCACAACAGATACTTAAAGGCCAACGAATAAAACCTAACGTTGGCATACAAAATATGGAAGAAGACATAGATTTACCTCTACATCTGCATTTACATAGATACTCCGCAGGCCACCGTAGGTGAGTGGGGGAGGGTACCAAGTACTACAATGAGTCATACGCTCCAATCCTCCAATCAGAAACAGAGAAAGGGAAAGACGACTATCTACACTCATGCTCATAAATTAAGGATAATTACACAATGTGGTGTGACACAACATGGCACTACGCAAAACTGGCGCTAATAGCATAGCCACATAGGGAACACACAAGGCACAGATCTGTAAGTCCACCATATTGGTGATAAGTTGAGAAAACCGTCCCGAAACACATGTGCTACAAAAAGCCACTGTTTCCTGACCATGTACCCCGACATCAATATGGGATATGATCACCGTGCACACGTACA
The DNA here is from genome assembly GCF_021461395.2 of Schistocerca americana. Taxonomy (NCBI): domain Eukaryota; kingdom Metazoa; phylum Arthropoda; class Insecta; order Orthoptera; family Acrididae; genus Schistocerca; species Schistocerca americana. The sequence goes on along the minus strand of NC_060129.1, from coordinate 126,227,861 downwards.
CAGACCGCACAACGGGTTGGCATACTCTGGATCAGGTGGTCGAGCAGCTGCTGAAGTATAGCCTCCCGTTCTTGAACCAGTGCCTGTCGGAGCTCCTGAAGTGTCGTAGGGGTTTGAAGACGTGCAGCGATACGTCGACCGAGGGCATCCCAGACATGCTTGATGGAGTTTAGGTCTGGAGAACAGGCAGGCCACTCAATTTGCCTGATATCTTCTGTACTCATCCACGATGGCAGCTCAGTGGGGCCATGTGTTATCATTCACCAGTAGGAAGGTGGGACCCACTTCACCCCTGAAAAGGTGGACGTACTGGTGCTAATTGACGTCCCGATACACCTGACGTGTTACACTTCCCCTGTCAGGGGTGTACGTGCACCAATAATAACTGGTTCAAATGGCTCTAAGCACTATGGGCCTTGACATCTGAGGTCATCAGAACTAATTAAACCTAACTAACCTAAGAACATCACACAAATCCATGCTCGAGGCAGGATTCGAACCTGCGACTGCAGCAGTAGCGCAGTTCTGGACTGAAGCGCGTAGAACCGCACCGCCACCGCGGCCAGCTCACCAATAATAATCCCAACCCACACCATCAAACCACTACCTCCATACAGGTCCCTTTCAAGGACATTAAGTGGTTGGTATCTGGTTCCTGATTCATGCCAGATGAAAACCTGGCAGAGAATCACTGTTCAGACTATACCTGGACTCGTCCGTGAACATAACCTGGGACCACTGTTTGAATGACCATATACTATGTTCTTGACACCAGGCCTTACGGGCTCTCTTGTGGCCAGGGATCAGTGGAATGCACCTTGCAGGTCTCCGGGCGAATAAACCATGTCTGTTCAGCCGTCTCTAGGCTGTGTGTCTGGAGACAAGTGTTCCAGTGGCTGCAGTAAGGTCCCGAGCAAGGCTACCTGCAGTACTCCGTGGCCGTCTACGGGCACTGATGGTAAGATATCGGTATTCTTGTGGTGTTGTACACTGTGGACGTCCCGTACTGTGGCGCCTGGACACGTTTCCTGTCTGCTGGAATCGTTGCCATAATCTTGAGATCACACTTTGTGGCACATGGCTAGTATTCCTCATAACGTCATCACTATGTGTTCTTTCAGCCATTTTCAACACACAGTCACCATTAGCACGTTTAAAAACGTCTGAACACTTACTCGCTGCACCGTCCTCTGACATACAATAACACACCTCTGCGTATATGGATTGCTGCCAGCGCCACGGTGCGACGACCGGAGGTCAAATGCACCACATGGTCATACCCAAAGGTGATTTAAACCCGCAAAACCGCCCACCAGAGCGTTGTTTCACCATGTGTAAACATTATCCTTAATTTATGAGAATGAGTGTATATCTCCCGAGCGAGCTCTAATTCCTCGTGTTTATCTTCGTGTTCCTTACCTGCAATGTATGGGGCGGCAGTGGAATCGTGCGCAGTCAGCTTCAAATACCAGTTCTCTAAATTTTCTCAGTAGTGTTTCTCGAAAAGAACGTCGCCTTCGCTCCAGGGATTCCCATTTAAATTCCCAAAGCATCTCTGTAATACATACGTGTTGTTGAAGCTAGCACCCCGCTTCTGAACTGCCTCGATGTCCTCCCACAATCTGATCTGCTGTGGATCCCAAACAGTCGAGCAGTAGTTAAGAATAGGTGATAACAGCGTTGTACATACGGTCTTCTTTACATGTGAACCACACTTCCTTAAAATTCTGCCTATAAACTGAAATCGACCATTTGCCTTCCCTATCACAGCTCTCAAATACTCGTTCCATTTAATATCACTTTGCAACACGACGCGCACGTATTGAAATGACTGCGCCAACCAGGACACTACCAATACTGTATTCGAACATTACAGGTTTCCTCTTCCTACCAACCCGCATTAACTTACATTTTTCTACATTTAGAACTAGCCGCCATTCGTCACGATAACTAGAATTTTTGTCTAAGTCGTCTTGTGTCTTCCTACAGTCATTCAACTTCGGCACCTTACCATATACCACAGCGTCATCAGCAAACAACCGCGGATTGCTGTCCACCATGTCTGCCAAATCATTTATGTACGAGGTGCATTCAAGTTCTAAGGCCTCCGATTTCTTTACTAATTAACTACTCACCCGAAACCGATGAAACTGGCATTACTTCTCGACGTAATCGCCCTGCAGACGTACACATTTTTCACAGCGCTGACGCCATGATTCCATGGCAGCGGCGAAGGCTTCTTTAGGAGTCTGTTTTGACCACTGGAAAATCGCTGAGGCAATAGGAGCACAGCTGGTGAATGTGCGGCCACAGAGAGTGTCTTTCATTGTTGGAAAAAGCCAAAAGTCACTAGGAGCCAGGTCAGGTGAGTAGGGAGCACGAGGAATCACTTCAAAGTTGTTATCACGAAGAAACTGTTGTGTAACGTTAGCTCGATGTGCGGGTGCGTTGTCTTGGTGAAACAGCACACGCGCAGCCCTTCCCGGACGTTTTTGTTGCAGTGCAGGAAGGAATTTATTCTTCAAAACATTTTCGTAGGATGTACCTGTTACCGTAGTGCCCTTTGGAACGCAATGGGTAAGGATTACGCCCTCGCTGTCCCAGAACATGGACACCATCATTTTTTCAGCACTAGCAGATACCCGAAATTTTTTTGGTGGCGGTGAATCTGTGTGCTTCCATTGAGCTGACTGGCTCTTTGTTTCTGGATTGAAAAATGGCATCCACGACTCATCCATTGTCACAACCGACGAAAACAAAGTCCCATTCGCGCTGTCGTTGCGTGTCAACATTGCTCGGCAACGTGCCACACGGGCAGCCGTGTGGTCGTCCGTCAGCATTCGTGGCACCCACCTGGATGACACTTTTTGCATTTTCAGGTCGTCGAGCAGGATTGTGTGCACAGAACCCACAGAAATGCCACCTCTGGAGGCGATCTGTTCAACAGTAATTCCACGATCTCCCAAAACAATTCTCTCCACTTTCTCGATCGTGTCGTCAGACCAGCTTGTGTGAGCCCAAGGTTGTTTCGGTTTGTTGTCACATAATGTTCTGCCTTCATTAAATTGTTGCACCCACGAAAGCACTTTCGACACATCTTGTAACTCCGTCACCACATGTCTCCTTCAACTGTCGATGAATTTCAATTGGTTTCACTCCACGCAAATTCAGAAAACGAATGATTGCACGCTGTTCAAGTAAGGAAAACGTCGCCATTTTAAGTATTTAAAACAGTTCTCATTCTCGCCACTGTCGGTAAAATTCCATCTGTCATACGGTGCTGCCATCTCTGGGATGTATTGACAACGAAGGCGGCCTCATTTTAAAACAATGCACATGTTTCTATCTCTTTCCAGTCCAGAGAAAAAAAATCGGAGGGCTTAGAACTTGAATGCACCTCATACATAGAGAACAACAACGGCCCTATCACAATTCCCTGGGGCACTCCTGATGATACGATTTTCTCTGATGGACTCTCGCCGTCGAGAACTACACAGTGGGTTCTATTACTTAAAAAGTCTTCGAGCCACTCTCATACTGGTGAACTTACTCCGTATGCTCATGCCTTCGTTAACAGCCTGTAATGGGGCGCCGTGTCAAATGCTTTCCGGAAACTTAGAAATATGGAATCAGCCTACTGCCCTTCAGCCATCGTTCTCAGTATGTCATGTGAGAAAAGGGCAAGCTGAGTTTCGCAGAAGTGCTGCTTTCTAAAACCATGATGATTCGTGCACATAATCTTCTCAGTCTCAAGAAAGCTTATTGTGTTCGAATTGAGAATATGTTCAAGTATTCTGCAGCAAACAGAAGTTAGGGATATTGGTCTGTAATTTTGTATACATGAGTCACCTGCACTTTTTTCCAGTTGTGCTGAGTGAGAGATTCACGATGAATGCAAGCTAAGCGACCAGTGTCGTAGAGTACTGTTCGTAAAAACAGAACTGAGAATCCATCTGGACCTGGTGAGTTGTGAAAGAAATTTAAATCCAAAGATTTCATGCCGTATGCGGGAAGTATTTCCTTAAAAATAAGAGGAATCCTTGCTGAACTCAAAGTGATTTTCCAGGCTTCACTGAGGACATCAGTTCTTCCTGATTCCGACGAAGATGAAAGGCCAGGGTTTAAACGTCCCCTGCGAGGGTTGCTTTTCATAAATCAGGCAGATGACTTGTACGGAACATGAGAGATGCATGGAACACTGCAGCACACCAGATGTCTGAAGCCCAATAAGTCGATTGGGACTGAGCGCTGCATCGCAATGGGTCACTCTCCTCAGAACAAAAATATCGAAATTATAGCGCCGACTTTATTTTTTTCAGATTCGATGGTGAAAAACACGTCTGAAATTCGTTTGATGAAGAATTTAGTTTACAGCGATAGTGGTTTCAATTTAGACAAATCGAGGAATCCGGCGCTTTCGTTGATAAGCTCGCACAGTTGTTGCTACAGTGCAGCTGATGGCAATACACCGGCATCATAGCATGGATCAACCGTGTAAGCACAAATTCAATTTATGCAGAGCATTTACCACTTGTACATCTGTAGTTAAGAACGAAACGAGTTCGCTGCTTGGTTGATTCGGGGGAAGGGACCAAACGGCGAGGCCGTCTGTCCTTTCGGATTAGGGAAGGATAGGGAAGGAAATAGGCTGTGCCCTTTCAAATGAACCAGCCCAGCACTTGGCAAAGCGATTTAGGGAAATCACGGAGAACCTAAATCAGGATGGCTGGACGCAGGCTTGAACCGTCGTCCTCCGGAATGCAGTGTATCGACCACTGCGCCACCTCTCTCGCTTCATTTAACTGATTTAAATTTGATTTTTTTATTTCCATTCCTTTGTCATGTAATGTTAATCATAATAGTCTCAGACTTACAAAGAGAGGCCCTGGCAGTGTCGACTTTTTGACAGCATCTGTACTGTTACGTACGTTAAGATCCCAGGTATCATACCACAGCCATTCACCCTGGTAGGCCCTCGTTTGAAAGTAACTGATGAAAAAAAGAAAGTTTGGGGTTTTGTGTGACACTCAGTACCGTTAAAAGAGTTGATTTACATAGTGCCGTTCTCTAGTGTAATGGACAGGATAATAGCTTCACATGCAGGACGTTGTGGGTTCCCCATCAGGTGCAGTGAACTTTTAATTTACTTCTAAATCTTCATCGAAATTAGTTTTATCATAATTTGTATTCAATTAATTGGTTGGTTGGTTGGTTGGGGGGAGGGGAGCAAACAGCATGGCCGTCGGTCCCATCAGATTAGGGAAGGGTGGGGAAGGAAACTGGCTGTGCCCTTTCTAAGGAACCATTCCAGCAAGTGCCCAAAGTAACTTAGGGAAATCACAGAAAAAGTGCCGTGCGGGATTAGCCGAGCGGTCTAGGGCGCTGCAGTCGTGGACTGTGCGGCTGATCCTGGCGGAGTTTCGATTCCTCCCTCAGGCATGGCTGTGTGTGTTTGTTCTTAGGATAATTTAAGCTAAGTAGTGTGTAAGCTTAGTGATTGATGACCCTAGCAGTTAACTCACATAATATTTCACACACATTTGAACATTTTTTGCACAGAAAAAGTGAATCAGAATGGCCGGATGCGGGTTTGAACCGTCATCCTCCCGAATGCGAGTCCAGTGTAGTAACCACAGCGCCACCTGACTCGGTACAGAGCGAGCACTATAGCTTCAGTCTATCGGCTCACTCTGAAATGATCAGCTACACTCCCAAAGTTTAATGGATCAGTCCAGAATCGCCTTCAGTCGGAGATCTGCTAAGCAAAATCAGCTGTTAGAAACGCATCTGGACTATGAAACTTCCTGGCAGATTAAAACTGTGTGCCCGACCGAGACTCGAACTCGGGACCTTTGCCTTTTGCAGGCAAGTGCTCTACCATCTGAGCTACCGAAGCACGACTCACACCCGGTGCTCACAGCTTTACTTCTGCCAGTATCTCGTCTCCTAACTTCCAAACTTTACAGAAGCTCTCCTCCATTCTGGAAACATCCCCCAGGCTGTGGCTAAGCCATGTCTCCGCAGGATCCTTTCTTTCAGGAGTGCTAGTTCTGCAAGGATCGCAGGAGAGCTTCTGTCAAGTTTGGAAGGTAGGAGACGAGATACTGGCAGAAGTAAATCTGTGAGGACCAGGCGTGAGTTGTGCTTGGGTAGCTCAGATGGTAGAGCACTTGCCCGCGAAAGGCAAAGGTCCTGAGTTCGAGTCTCGGTCGGGCACACAGTTTTAATCTGCCAAGAAGTTTCATATCAACGCACACTCCGCTGCAGAGTGAAAATCTCATTCTGGCATCTGGACTAATTTTCTTGACAAATAATTGTGATGTGTTACTGAGACTGAAATCAGGTAGGCTTTGGTTCAAATGGCTCTGAGCACTATGGGACTCAACTGCTGTGGTCATAAGTCCCCTAGAACTTAGAACTACTTAAACCTAACTAACCTAAGGACAGCACACAACACCCAGCCATCACGAGGTAGAGAAAATCCCTGACCCCGCCGGGAATCGAACCCAGGAACCCGGGCGTGGGAAGCGAGAACGCTACCGCACGACCACGAGATGCGGGCAGGTAGGCTTTGTATTACGTGTGATCCGTATAATAAAATGCTGCTCGTTTGTCTCACGCGTGACGCAGCTGCAGCCGCAGCCGGCAGTAGTGGGGCAGCGGGAGTTCCGGCGCCTGCTGGGTCCCTGCTGCTCGGGGCTGTCCGCGCTCGGCTTGTGGGAGAACCCCCGAGCCCCGGGGGAGGGTGGAGCGCCTCTGCAGGCAACAGGAGGGTGGCGCCGCCGCCTGGCTGCGGCCGCCATCACTGCCGCCTACGCACTCACCGCCACCACGGCGCTCCTGAAGCTGTGCCTCCAGACCCCGCAAGACCTCGAGGAGCTGAGCATGGCCGTCTTCGTCTGCACTGGGTCTGCTGCCGCTGGAGCCAAGGTAGCGGAGGCTGTATCAGCATGTACTATTGGTTCCTCACTAGGTCATTGACAACAGAGCTGATTATACAGGGACATACATTCGACATAGTACTGCACTGCAGACTGTTAATGAAGGTGCATTCATATGGAATACGCTCACAAATGTGTAACTGGCTCAAAGACTTCTTAAATCATATAACTCAGTATGTTGTCCTCGACAGCAAGTGGTCATTAGAGATAACGGTAACACCAGGAGTACTCCAGGTAGCGGAGGCTGTATCAGCATGTACTATTGGTTCCTCACTAGGTCATTGACAACAGAGCTGATTGTACAGGGACATACATTCGACATAGTACTGCACTGCAGACTGTTAATGAAGGTGCATTCATATGGAATACGCTCACAAATGTGTAAGTGGCTCAAAGACTTCTTAAATCATATAACTCAGTATGTTGTCCTCAACAGCAAGTGGTCATTAGAGATAACGGTAACACCAGGAGTACTCCAGGGAAGTGTGATAGGACCATTACTACACTCCTGGAAATTGAAATAAGAACACCGTGAATTCATTGTCCCAGGAAGATACATCACATGATCACACTGACAGAACCACAGGCACATAGACACAGGCAACAGAGCATGCACAATGTCGGCACTAGTACAGTATATATCCACCTTTCGCAGCAATGCAGGCTGCTATTCTCCCATGGAGACGATCGTAGAGATGCTGGATGTAGTCCTGTGGAACGGCTTGCCATGCCATTTCCACCTGGCGCCTCAGTTGGACCAGCGTTCGTGCTGGACGTGCAGACCGCGTGAGACGACGCTTCATCCAGTCCCAAACATGCTCAATGGGGGACAGATCCGGAGATCTTGCTGGCCAGGGTAGTTGACTTACACCTTCTAGAGCACGTTGGGTGGCACGGGATACATGCAGACGTGCATTGTCCTGTTGGAACAGCAAGTTCCCTTGCCGGTCTAGGAATGGTAGAACGATGGGTTCGATGACGGTTTGGATGTACCGTGCACTATTCAGTGTCCCCTCGACGATCACCAGTGGTGTACGGCCAGTGTAGGAGATCGCTCCCCACACCATGATGCCGGGTGTTGGCCCTGTGTGCCTCGGTCGTATGCAGTCCTGATTGTGGCGCTCACCTGCACGGCGCCAAACACGCATACGACCATCATTGGCACCAAGGCAGAAGTGACTCTCATCGCTGAAGACGACACGTCTCCATTCGTCCCTCCATTCACGCCTGTCGCGACACCACTGGAGGCGGGCTGCACGATGTTGGGGCGTGGGCGAAAGACGGCCTAACGGTGTGCGGGACCGTAGCCCAGCTTCATGGAGACGGTTGCGAATGGTCCTCGCCGATACCCCAGGAGCAACAGTGTCCCTAATTTGCTGGGAAGTGGCGGTGCGGTCCCCTACAGCACTGCGTAGGATCCTACGGTCTTGGCGTGCATCCGTGCGTCGCTGCGGTCCGGTCCCAGGTCGACGGGCACGTGCACCTTCCGCCGACCACTGGCGACAACATCGATGTACTGTGGAGACCTCACGCCCCACGTGTTGAGCAATTCGGCGGTATGTCCACCTGGCCTCCTGCATGCCCACTATACGCCCTCGCTCAAAGTCCGTCAACTGCACATACGGTTCACGTCCACGCTGTCACGGCATGCTACCAGTGTTAAAGACTGCGATGGAGCTCCGTATGCCACGGCAAACTGGCTGACACTGACGGCGGCGGTGCACAAATGCTGCGCAGCTAGCGCCATTCGACGGCCAACACCGCGGTTCCTGGTGTGTCTGCTGTGCCGTGCGTGTGATCATTGCTTGTACAGCCCTCTCGCAGTGTCCGGAGCAAGTATGGTGGGTCTGACACACCGGTGTCAAAGTGTTCTTTTTTCCATTTCCAGGAGTGTATTTTCTGTGAACATACTGATCTGGCAGACCGGGTTGGCAGCAGTCTGCAGTTGTTTGCTGATGATGCCACGGTGTACAGAAAGGTGGATGCATGACGACCTAGACAAAATTTCTAGTTGATGTGATGAATGACAGCTGGCTCTTAATGTATAAAAATGTAAGATATGCGGATGAGTAGGAAGAAAGAACCCATAATGCTTGGATACTGCATTAGTTATGTCCTACTAGACACATTCACATCGTTTAAATATCTGGGCATGACATTACAAGCGATATGAAATGGTATGAGTATGTGAGGAGTGTGGCAGGAAGACAAGAGGTCGACTTCGGTTTATTGGGAGAATTTTAGGAAAGTGTGGTTGAGCTGTAAAGAAGACCTTATGTAGAACATTAGTGTGACCTATTCTTGAGCACTGCTGAAGTGTTTGTGATTCATACTAGGTCAGATTGAAAGAAGGCGAGCTGCTAGATTTGTTACTGGTAGGTCGGTAAGCATGCAAGTATTACAGATACACTATGGGAGCTGAAATGCGAATGACTGTAGGAAAAAAGACATTCATTGCGAAGAATACTATTGAAAAGGTTTTGAGGCTGACTGCAGAACGATCTAACTGCCGCCAGCATACATTTCACATAGGGACTATGAAGACAAGATATGATAAATTAGAGCTCATAAGGAGGCATATAGACTCGTTTTTCCCTCGCACTATCTGCTAGTGGAACACGAAAGGAAACGACTAGTTGTGGTACAGGGTACCCTGGACCATGCATCGTACGGTGGCTTGTGGAGTATGTATGTAGATGTAGATGTAGATACATGCTGGTCTCAAATTTGATAACGGTGTGCTTTAGACTCTTAATGTTATCAGTACCTCAGGGTGATTTGCAAAGATATGCAAATATTTTAATATGTTATTCTACAAGTAAAACTAAAGAAAAAAGTTCGTATAAACATTGGTCGTCAAATATTTAGTTACAGAGTTATGGCTAATAATATGTTTTGCCCGAAATTTAGCAACTTCGCTAATATGAAGCCATCACAAAACTGTACGAGGTTAAAGTAAAGCACGATTTCCAGTTATTTTCTTGTCACTGGTCTGGTGAATCTAATAAAACATCTGCCACATGTGTATCTGCAGTAGTTTTCCAGAACATCCAGGGAAGCAAAGAAGTAATTTCGTAAAATTTTTAATTAGTTAACTACTTGGCTCAATTTGTTTTTTTAAATTCCAGACAATTGCACAAAGCTTTGAACAGAAGTTGTAGAAAATTTAATTTCAGAAAAATGATGCTAATAATGGTAACTGAAACTGTATTAATGTGTCACATTATCTGCTTTTATTAATACCATATTACACGTGAATTCATTTTAAACCAGATGAAACAAAGCTCAGTGTTAAGGAAGTTATTATGTTATTTCACTGAAGAGTACAGAAACCTAACTCGTTTCACCGTTAGGAAACGACTGAAACAATTGACTAACGGTTACAAACAAGGACATAAACGCTTCTACATTCTTAGTGGACATTAAACAAATTTACTTGTATAATAATCTTTGCTTCTCTGGATTTTCTGGAAAACAACTGCAGATACACGTCTGGGACATGTTTTGTTAGACTCACCAGACCAATCACAGCAAAATAAATGGAAATTGGATCACAAACACTTCATCAGTACTCAAGAATAGGTCACACTAATGTCCTACGTAAGGTCTTCTTCACAGCTAAACCACACTTTCCTAAAATTCTCCCAATAAACTGAAGTCGACCTCTTGCCTTCCTGCCACATTCCTCACATACTCATACCATTTCATATCGGTTTGTAATGTGTTGCCCAGATATTTCAACGATGTGAATGTGTCTAGTAGGACACTACTAATGCAGTAGCCAAAGATTATGGGTTCGTTTTTCCTACTCATCCGCATAACTTACACTTTTCTGCATTGAGAGCCAGCTGTCATTCATCACATCAACTAGAAATTTTGTCTAGGTCATCGTACATCTACCTACAATTACTTATCTTGAATACCTTTCTGTACACCGTGGCATCATCAGCAAACAACTGCAGATTGCTGCTCACTAGTGATGGGCTAAACTGCGATTTTCCGATATCAGTGATTTCTGTGAATGCTACTTTTCAGTATCTGTTATTCCTAACTGTGATTTGTCGCAGTTAAGAGTCGCAGTTAAGGAACATAGGTCGTGCATCCCTCCGCCACTGCTACTTCTGCTACTTCTGCGATTTCTGCTACTTCTGCGATTTCTGTGACTCCTGCGATTTCTGCGACGTACCACCGTATGAAAAAGTTACATCTGTCCACACAGAAAATTGCATCTCAACAAACCTGTCATTGGTAAGTATGTTTTACGTTTATTCTTCCGTTGGCTTTAATTTTGTATTAAAGAAACAACTGTGAAAATATTAATAGTGTAATTAATATGTAAGTAGCTGCACAGTACCGTAATAGTTCGTGTTTAGAAAATGAATTCTAACATATTGTTATGTTCATAGGTACCTGAACTACATTTCAGTCACTCAGTAAAGAGATAATTCAAAATATCATTGTCAACAGATCTGAAGAAATTGCCAGTCTTTAGACCGTTTTCGTCAGACGAGAGGTTAGTTTCTAACCGTTTTGATGGACTTAATTACTTCAGTGAGATCGTTCTTGCGAATGTGATATAGCAAATATTAGCAAATGTGATATAGCAAATATTAGCAATCTACTCTGTCAATTATATTGCTAGTAATTAGTGACAGCAAAAATTGTTTAATAATCCTTGTGTTTTTGCAGACGCAGTTCTGACTGATTACTGGTTGCTGTACATATCTATCCACATCAAGGCTGTTGAGAGAGACTCGTGAAGATTCAAGACAGCTCTTAGAGGATTTGCAGTTTAAAAGTGAAATAATTATGAAATAAGTATGTGACTGATTAAAGTGTTCTATTGAAGTTGTTGTGCGATTTCAAAGGAATAATAAATGTTAAATACATTGAGTGAATAATAAAAATCTCATTTTCCACATGTTAAGCCGTCCTATACCCGTAATTTTCCGCCACTTATTTATTGGTAAACACTTGTTGGATACCGACGTGCCGCCCTCGCCCCCCCCCCCCCCCCCCCTCCTTTCTCCACAATCTTGGTGTGTCACTGACCTGTAACATATCCCAAAGTCTACAATATGCATTTTGAGGCTGTTGATATGAAAGTGGGAAGTACAGATCTTCCAGTTAAATCAGGAATAGCTTAAGTGCATTACTTGAAAGTGACACAGGAAAAGCTTACTTATGTAGGTGGTAGTAGTGTCGGCAAAAAGTTCTTGTGTGTGATGTTGCCATGTAGAACACCAGGTGTAAAACTTTTCTCCCGAGTCTTGAACTGTGTCGGAACAAAAGTGAGGCATTCATATGACTGTTTTCATTTCTCTACACTTATACAGATGTCTGAGTTCTGCTGTGTTAACATTGCAAAGTCCTGTAGGCATGTGGAGTATTAACCAAAACTGTCATATTGGAAGCAGAATCAAACACATTTGTTACGTTACTAGATATTTTCAGGAGAAAAAGGCAATGTTGCTTCCTATTAATATAATACATTCAGAGTCACAGCAGTATTTGACCAACCATAACTGATGCTGAATGTGCATGTCGTCATATAATATGAAGGGCTTATTTCAATAGTGGTACAAGTCCATTACCTACACTTTTCTGTCTATAATGCTTCTGAAGTTAGCGATCCAAACAAACATAAATAAAGGTTCATCTCTAGCAATAAGCCATATGCTTCAATATTTCTGGTATCTCAACTGCAGATTTTTCAGCACTCATTTAACTTTACGACTCTATATCTCAAAATTAACAAAAATGGACTTGTACCACTATTGAAATAAGCCCTTCATATGCACACACAGCACATGGATCTCGTGAGGCACAAGGCTCTCATAACGAAGTACGTACGTCGGTCAACAGATGACACTAGGAAAAGTATGTTAACTGCGCTTTTTAGTTGCTACTTGCGACTCTTAGTTGCGATTTGTCACAGAAATCGCAGTTTGACTCGGTAGCGAATAGCGTAGTATGAACTTTGCTCAACAGATGGCAGTGCTAACTGCGCTTTTTAGTTGCTACTTGCGACTCTTAGTTGCGACTTGTCACGGAAATCGCAGTTAGACTCCATAGCGTACCGCAGAGATGGACGTAGTACGAATTTTGACCCACAGATGGCACTGTTAACCGCGCTTTTTAGTTGCTACTTGCGACTCTTAGTTGCGACTTGTCACGGAAATCGCAGTTAGACTCCATAGCGTACCGCAGAGATGGACTTAGTACGAACTTTGACCCACAGATGGCACTGTTAACCGCGCTTTTTAGTTGCTACTTGCGACTCTTAGTTGCGACTTGTCACGGAAATCGCAGTTAGACTCCATAGCGTACCGCAGAGATGGACGTAGTACGAACTTCGGCCAACAGATGGCACTGTTAACCGCGCTTTTTAGTTGCTACTTGCGACTCTTAGTTGCGACTTGTCACGGAAATCGCAGTTAGACTCCATAGCGTACCGCAGAGATGGACGTAGTACGAACTTCGGCCAACAGATGGCACTGTTAACCGCGCTTTTTAGTTGCTACTTGCGACTCTTAGTTGCGACTTGTCACGGAAATCGCAGTTAGACTCCATAGCGTACTGCAGAGATGGACGTAGTACGAACTTCGGCCAACAGATGCCACTGTTAACCGCGCTTTTTAGTTGCTACTTGCGACTCTTAGTTGCGACTTGTCACGGAAATCGCAGTTAGACTCCATAGCGTACCGCAGAGATGGACGTAGTACGAACTTCGGCCAACAGATGCCACTGTTAACCGCGCTTTTTAGTTGCTACTTGCGACTCTTAGTTGCGACTTCTCACTGAAATCGCAGTTAGACTCCATAGCATACCGCAGAGATGGACGTAGTACGAACTTCGGCCAACAGATGCCACTGTTAACCGCGCTTTTTAGTTGCTACTTGCGACTCTTAGTTGCGACTTGTCACTGAAATCGCAGTTAGACTCCATAGCGTACCGCAGAGCTGGACGTAGTACGAACTTTGACCCACAGATGGCACTGTTAACCGCGCTTTTTAGTTGCTACTTGCGACTCTTAGTTGCGACTTGTCACGGAAATCGCAGTTAGACTCCATAGCGTACCGCAGAGATGGACGTAGTACGAACTTTGACCCACAGATGGCACTGTTAACCGCGCTTTTTAGTTGCTACTTGCGACTCTTAGTTGCGACTTGTCACTGAAATCGCAGTTAGACTCCATAGCGTACCGCAGAGATGGACGTAGTACGAACTTCGGCCAACAGATGCCACTGTTAACCGCGCTTTTTAGTTGCTACTTGCGACTCTTAGTTGCGACTTGTCACGGAAATCGCAGTTAGACTCCATAGCGTACCGCAGAGATGGACGTAGTAAGAACTTTGACCCACAGATGGCACTGTTAACCGCGCTTTTTAGTTGCTACTTGCGACTCTTAGTTGCGACTTGTCACTGAAATCGCAGTTAGACTCCATAGCGTACCGCAGAGATGGACGTAGTACGAACTTCGGCCAACAGATGCCACTGTTAACCGCGCTTTTTAGTTGCTACTTGCGACTCTTAGTTGCGACTTGTCACTGAAATCGCAGTTAGACTCCATAGCGTACCGCAGAGATGGACGTAGTACGAACTTCGGCCAACAGATGCCACTGTTAACCGCGCTTTTTAGTTGCTACTTGCGACTCTTAGTTGCGACTTGTCACGGAAATCGCAGTTAGACTCCATAGCGTACCGCAGAGATGGACGTAGTACGAACTTTGACCCACAGATGGCACTGTTAACCGCGCTTTTTAGTTGCTACTTGCGACTCTTAGTTGCGACTTGTCACTGAAATCGCAGTTAGACTCCATAGCGTACCGCAGAGATGGACGTAGTACGAACTTCGGCCAACAGATGCCACTGTTAACCGCGCTTTTTAGTTGCTACATGCGACTCTTAGTTGCGACTTGTCACGGAAATCGCAGTTAGACTCCATAGCGTACCGCAGAGATGGACGTAGTACGAACTTTGACCCACAGATGGCACTGTTAACCGCGCTTTTTAGTTGCTACTTGCGACTCTTAGTTGCGACTTGTCACGGAAATCGCAGTTAGACTCCATAGCGTACCGCAGAGATGGACGTAGTACGAACTTCGGCCAACAGATGCCACTGTTAACCGCGCTTTTTAGTTGCTACTTGCGACTCTTAGTTGCGACTTGTCACGGAAATCGCAGTTAGACTCCATAGCGTACCGCAGAGATGGACGTAGTACGAACTTCGGCCAACAGATGCCACTGTTAACCGCGCTTTTTAGTTGCTACTTGCGACTCTTAGTTGCGACTTGTCACTGAAATCGCAGTTAGACTCCATAGCGTACCGCAGAGATGGACGTAGTACGAACTTCGGCCAACAGATGCCACTGTTAACCGCGCTTTTTAGTTGCTACTTGCGACTCTTAGTTGCGACTTGTCACTGAAATCGCAGTTAGACTCCATAGCGTACCGCAGAGATGGACGTAGTACGAACTTCGGCCAACAGATGCCACTGTTAACCGCGCTTTTTAGTTGCTACTTGCGACTCTTAGTTGCGACTTCTCACTGAAATCGCAGTTAGACTCCATAGCGTACCGCAGAGATGGACGTAGTACGAACTTCGGCCAACAGATGGCACTGTTAACCGCGCTTTTTAGTTGCTACTTGCGACTCTTAGTTGCGACTTGTCCCGGAAATCGCAGTTAGACTCCATAGCGTACCGCAGAGATGGACGTAGTACGAACTTTGACCCACAGATGGCACTGTTAACCGCGCTTTTTAGTTGCTACTTGCGACTCTTAGTTGCGACTTGTCACGGAAATCGCAGTTAGACTCCATAGCGTACCGCAGAGATGGACGTAGTACGAACTTCGGCCAACAGATGCCACTGTTAACCGCGCTTTTTAGTTGCTACTTGCGACTCTTAGTTGCGACTTCTCACTGAAATCGCAGTTAGACTCCATAGCATACCGCAGAGATGGACGTAGTACGAACTTCGGCCAACAGATGCCACTGTTAACCGCGCTTTTTAGTTGCTACTTGCGACTCTTAGTTGCGACTTGTCACGGAAATCGCAGTTAGACTCCATAGCGTACCGCAGAGATGGACGTAGTACGAACTTCGGCCAACAGATGCCACTGTTAACCGCGCTTTTTAGTTGCTACTTGCGACTCTTAGTTGCGACTTGTCACGGAAATCGCAGTTAGACTCCATAGCGTACCGCAGAGATGGACGTAGTACGAACTTCGGCCAACAGATGCCACTGTTAACCGCGCTTTTTAGTTGCTACTTGCGACTCTTAGTTGCGACTTGTCACGGAAATCGCAGTTAGACTCCATAGCGTACCGCAGAGATGGACGTAGTACGAACTTCGGCCAACAGATGCCACTGTTAACCGCGCTTTTTAGTTGCTACTTGCGACTCTTAGTTGCGACTTGTCACTGAAATCGCAGTTAGACTCCATAGCGTACCGCAGAGATGGACGTAGTACGAACTTCGGCCAACAGATGGCACTGTTAACCGCGCTTTTTAGTTGCTACTTGCGACTCTTAGTTGCGACTTGTCACGGAAATCGCAGTTAGACTCCATAGCGTACCGCAGAGATGGACGTAGTACGAACTTTGACCCACAGATGGCACTGTTAACCGCGCTTTTTAGTTGCTACTTGCGACTCTTAGTTGCGACTTGTCACTGAAATCGCAGTTAGACTCCATAGCGTACCGCAGAGATGGACGTAGTACGAACTTCGGCCAACAGATGGCACTGTTAACCGCGCTTTTTAGTTGCTACTTGCGACTCTTAGTCGCGACTTGTCACGGAAATCGCAGTTAGACTCCATAGCGTACCGCAGAGATGGACGTAGTACGAACTTTGACCCACAGATGGCACTGTTAACCGCGCTTTTTAGTTGCTACTTGCGACTCTTAGTTGCGACTTGTCACGGAAATCGCAGTTAGACTCCATAGCGTACCGCAGAGATGGACGTAGTACGAACTTTGGCCCACAGATGGCACTGTTAACCGCGCTTTCTAGTTGCTACTTGCGACTCTTAGTTGCGACTTGTCACGGAAATCGCAGTTAGACTCCATAGCGTACCGCAGAGATGGACGTAGTACGAACTTCGGCCAACAGATGCCACTGTTAACCGCGCTTTTTAGTTGCTACTTGCGACTCTTAGTTGCGACTTGTCACGGAAATCGCAGTTAGACTCCATAGCGTACCGCAGAGATGGACGTAGTACGAACTTCAGCCAACAGATGCCACTGTTAACCGCGCTTTTTAGTTGCTACTTGCGACTCTTAGTTGCGACTTGTCACGGAAATCGCAGTTAGACTCCATAGCGTACCGCAGAGATGGACGTAGTACGAACTTTGACCCACAGATGGCACTGTTAACCGCGCTTTTTAGTTGCTACTTGCGACTCTTAGTTGCGACTTGTCACGGAAATCGCAGTTAGACTCCATAGCGTACCGCAGAGATGGACGTAGTACGAACTTTGGCCCACAGATGGCACTGTTAACCGCGCTTTTTAGTTGCTACTTGCGACTCTTAGTTGCGACTTGTCACTGAAATCGCAGTTAGACTCCATAGCGTACCGCAGAGATGGACGTAGTACGAACTTCGGCCAACAGATGCCACTGTTAACCGCGCTTTTTAGTTGCTACTTGCGACTCTTAGTTGCGACTTGTCACTGAAATCGCAGTTAGACTCCATAGCGTACCGCAGAGATGGACGTAGTACGAACTTCGGCCAACAGATGCCACTGTTAACCGCGCTTTTTAGTTGCTACTTGCGACTCTTAGTTGCGACTTGTCACGGAAATCGCAGTTAGACTCCATAGCGTACCGCAGAGATGGACGTAGTACGAACTTTGACCCACAGATGGCACTGTTAACCGCGCTTTTTAGTTGCTACTTGCGACTCTTAGTTGCGACTTGTCACTGAAATCGCAGTTAGACTCCATAGCGTACCGCAGAGATGGACGTAGTACGAACTTCGGCCAACAGATGCCACTGTTAACCGCGCTTTTTAGTTGCTACTTGCGACTCTTAGTTGCGACTTGTCACTGAAATCGCAGTTAGACTCCATAGCGTACCGCAGAGATGGACGTAGTACGAACTTCGGCCAACAGATTCCACTGTTAACCGCGCTTTTTAGTTGCTACTTGCGACTCTTAGTTGCGACTTGTCACGGAAATCGCAGTTAGACTCCATAGCGTACCGCAGAGATGGACGTAGTACGAACTTTGACCCACAGATGGCACTGTTAACCGCGCTTTTTAGTTGCTACTTGCGACTCTTAGTTGCGACTTGTCACTGAAATCGCAGTTAGACTCCATAGCGTACCGCAGAGATGGACGTAGT
Source organism: Schistocerca americana (assembly GCF_021461395.2). Classification (NCBI taxonomy): domain Eukaryota; kingdom Metazoa; phylum Arthropoda; class Insecta; order Orthoptera; family Acrididae; genus Schistocerca; species Schistocerca americana. The sequence goes on along the minus strand of NC_060129.1, from coordinate 126,209,572 downwards.
ACGAACTTCGGCCAACAGATGCCACTGTTAACCGCGCTTTTTAGTTGCTACTTGCGACTCTTAGTTGCGACTTGTCACGGAAATCGCAGTTAGACTCCATAGCGTACCGCAGAGATGGACGTAGTACGAACTTTGACCCACAGATGGCACTGTTAACCGCGCTTTTTAGTTGCTACTTGCGACTCTTAGTTGCGACTTGTCACGGAAATCGCAGTTAGACTCCATAGCGTACCGCAGAGATGGACGTAGTACGAACTTTGGCCCACAGATGGCACTGTTAACCGCGCTTTTTAGTTGCTACTTGCGACTCTTAGTTGCGACTTGTCACGGAAATCGCAGTTAGACTCCATAGCGTACCGCAGAGATGGACGTAGTACGAACTTCGGCCAACAGATGCCACTGTTAACCGCGCTTTTTAGTTGCTACTTGCGACTCTTAGTTGCGACTTGTCACGGAAATCGCAGTTAGACTCCATAGCGTACCGCAGAGATGGACGTAGTACGAACTTCGGCCAACAGATGGCACTGTTAACCGCGCTTTTTAGTTGCTACTTGCGACTCTTAGTTGCGACTTGTCACGGAAATCGCAGTTAGACTCCATAGCGTACTGCAGAGATGGACGTAGTACGAACTTCGGCCAACAGATGCCACTGTTAACCGCGCTTTTTAGTTGCTACTTGCGACTCTTAGTTGCGACTTGTCACGGAAATCGCAGTTAGACTCCATAGCGTACTGCAGAGATGGACGTAGTACGAACTTCGGCCAACAGATGGCACTGTTAACCGCGCTTTTTAGTTGCTACTTGCGACTCTTAGTTGCGACTTGTCACGGAAATCGCAGTTAGACTCCATAGCGTACTGCAGAGATGGACGTAGTACGAACTTCGGCCAACAGATGCCACTGTTAACCGCGCTTTTTAGTTGCTACTTGCGACTCTTAGTTGCGACTTGTCACGGAAATCGCAGTTAGACTCCATAGCGTACCGCAGAGATGGACGTAGTACGAACTTCGGCCAACAGATGGCACTGTTAACCGCGCTTTTTAGTTGCTACTCGCGACTCTTAGTTGCGACTTGTCACGGAAATCGCAGTTAGACTCCATAGCGTACCGCAGAGATGGACGTAGTACGAACTTTGACCCACAGATGGCACTGTTAACCGCGCTTTTTAGTTGCTACTTGCGACTCTTAGTTGCGACTTGTCACGGAAATCGCAGTTAGACTCCATAGCGTACCGCAGAGATGGACGTAGTACGAACTTTGACCCACAGATGGCACTGTTAACCGCGCTTTTTAGTTGCTACTTGCGACTCTTAGTTGCGACTTGTCACGGAAATCGCAGTTAGACTCCATAGCGTACCGCAGAGATGGACGTAGTACGAACTTCGGCCAACAGATGCCACTGTTAACCGCGCTTTTTAGTTGCTACTTGCGACTCTTAGTTGCGACTTGTCACGGAAATCGCAGTTAGACTCCATAGCGTACTGCAGAGATGGACGTAGTACGAACTTCGGCCAACAGATGCCACTGTTAACCGCGCTTTTTAGTTGCTACTTGCGACTCTTAGTTGCGACTTGTCACGGAAATCGCAGTTAGACTCCATAGCGTACTGCAGAGATGGACGTAGTACGAACTTCGGCCAACAGATGGCACTGTTAACCGCGCTTTTTAGTTGCTACTTGCGAGTCTTAGTTGCGACTTGTCACGGAAATCGCAGTTAGACTCCATAGCGTACCGCAGAGATGGACGTAGTACGAACTTTGACCCACAGATGGCACTGTTAACCGCGCTTTTTAGTTGCTACTTGCGACTCTTAGTTGCGACTTGTCACGGAAATCGCAGTTAGACTCCATAGCGTACCGCAGAGATGGACGTAGTACGAACTTTGACCCACAGATGGCACTGTTAACCGCGCTTTTTAGTTGCTACTTGCGATTCTTAGTTGCGACTTGTCACGGAAATCGCAGTTAGACTCCATAGCGTACCGCAGAGATGGACGTAGTACGAACTTCGGCCAACAGATGCCACTGTTAACCGCGCTTTTTAGTTGCTACTTGCGACTCTTAGTTGCGACTTGTCACGGAAATCGCAGTTAGACTCCATAGCGTACCGCAGAGATGGACGTAGTACGAACTTCGGCCAACAGATGGCACTGTTAACCGCGCTTTTTAGTTGCTACTTGCGACTCTTAGTTGCGACTTGTCACGGAAATCGCAGTTAGACTCCATAGCGTACTGCAGAGATGGACGTAGTACGAACTTCGGCCAACAGATGCCACTGTTAACCGCGCTTTTTAGTTGCTACTTGCGACTCTTAGTTGCGACTTGTCACGGAAATCGCAGTTAGACTCCATAGCGTACTGCAGAGATGGACGTAGTACGAACTTCGGCCAACAGATGCCACTGTTAACCGCGCTTTTTAGTTGCTACTTGCGACTCTTAGTTGCGACTTGTCACGGAAATCGCAGTTAGACTCCATAGCGTACTGCAGAGATGGACGTAGTACGAACTTCGGCCAACAGATGCCACTGTTAACCGCGCTTTTTAGTTGCTACTTGCGACTCTTAGTTGCGACTTGTCACGGAAATCGCAGTTAGACTCCATAGCGTACTGCAGAGATGGACGTAGTACGAACTTCGGCCAACAGATGGCACTGTTAACCGCGCTTTTTAGTTGCTACTTGCGAGTCTTAGTTGCGACTTGTCACGGAAATCGCAGTTAGACTCCATAGCGTACCGCAGAGATGGACGTAGTACGAACTTTGACCCACAGATGGCACTGTTAACCGCGCTTTTTAGTTGCTACTTGCGACTCTTAGTTGCGACTTGTCACGGAAATCGCAGTTAGACTCCATAGCGTACCGCAGAGATGGACGTAGTACGAACTTTGACCCACAGATGGCACTGTTAACCGCGCTTTTTAGTTGCTACTTGCGATTCTTAGTTGCGACTTGTCACGGAAATCGCAGTTAGACTCCATAGCGTACCGCAGAGATGGACGTAGTACGAACTTCGGCCAACAGATGCCACTGTTAACCGCGCTTTTTAGTTGCTACTTGCGACTCTTAGTTGCGACTTGTCACGGAAATCGCAGTTAGACTCCATAGCGTACCGCAGAGATGGACGTAGTACGAACTTCGGCCAACAGATGGCACTGTTAACCGCGCTTTTTAGTTGCTACTTGCGACTCTTAGTTGCGACTTGTCACGGAAATCGCAGTTAGACTCCATAGCGTACTGCAGAGATGGACGTAGTACGAACTTCGGCCAACAGATGCCACTGTTAACCGCGCTTTTTAGTTGCTACTTGCGACTCTTAGTTGCGACTTGTCACTGAAATCGCAGTTAGACTCCATAGCGTACCGCAGAGATGGACGTAGTACGAACTTCGGCCAACAGATGCCACTGTTAACCGCGCTTTTTAGTTGCTACTTGCGACTCTTAGTTGCGACTTGTCACGGAAATCGCAGTTAGACTCCATAGCGTACCGCAGAGATGGACGTAGTACGAACTTTGACCCACAGATGGCACTGTTAACCGCGCTTTTTAGTTGCTACTTGCGACTCTTAGTTGCGACTTGTCACTGAAATCGCAGTTAGACTCCATAGCGTACCGCAGAGATGGACGTAGTACGAACTTCGGCCAACAGATGCCACTGTTAACCGCGCTTTTTAGTTGCTACTTGCGACTCTTAGTTGCGACTTGTCACTGAAATCGCAGTTAGACTCCATAGCGTACCGCAGAGATGGACGTAGTACGAACTTCGGCCAACAGATTCCACTGTTAACCGCGCTTTTTAGTTGCTACTTGCGACTCTTAGTTGCGACTTGTCACGGAAATCGCAGTTAGACTCCATAGCGTACCGCAGAGATGGACGTAGTACGAACTTTGACCCACAGATGGCACTGTTAACCGCGCTTTTTAGTTGCTACTTGCGACTCTTAGTTGCGACTTGTCACTGAAATCGCAGTTAGACTCCATAGCGTACCGCAGAGATGGACGTAGTACGAACTTCGGCCAACAGATGCCACTGTTAACCGCGCTTTTTAGTTGCTACTTGCGACTCTTAGTTGCGACTTGTCACGGAAATCGCAGTTAGACTCCATAGCGTACCGCAGAGATGGACGTAGTACGAACTTTGACCCACAGATGGCACTGTTAACCGCGCTTTTTAGTTGCTACTTGCGACTCTTAGTTGCGACTTGTCACGGAAATCGCAGTTAGACTCCATAGCGTACCGCAGAGATGGACGTAGTACGAACTTTGGCCCACAGATGGCACTGTTAACCGCGCTTTTTAGTTGCTACTTGCGACTCTTAGTTGCGACTTGTCACGGAAATCGCAGTTAGACTCCATAGCGTACCGCAGAGATGGACGTAGTACGAACTTCGGCCAACAGATGCCACTGTTAACCGCGCTTTTTAGTTGCTACTTGCGACTCTTAGTTGCGACTTGTCACGGAAATCGCAGTTAGACTCCATAGCGTACCGCAGAGATGGACGTAGTACGAACTTCGGCCAACAGATGGCACTGTTAACCGCGCTTTTTAGTTGCTACTTGCGACTCTTAGTTGCGACTTGTCACGGAAATCGCAGTTAGACTCCATAGCGTACTGCAGAGATGGACGTAGTACGAACTTCGGCCAACAGATGCCACTGTTAACCGCGCTTTTTAGTTGCTACTTGCGACTCTTAGTTGCGACTTGTCACGGAAATCGCAGTTAGACTCCATAGCGTACTGCAGAGATGGACGTAGTACGAACTTCGGCCAACAGATGGCACTGTTAACCGCGCTTTTTAGTTGCTACTTGCGACTCTTAGTTGCGACTTGTCACGGAAATCGCAGTTAGACTCCATAGCGTACTGCAGAGATGGACGTAGTACGAACTTCGGCCAACAGATGCCACTGTTAACCGCGCTTTTTAGTTGCTACTTGCGACTCTTAGTTGCGACTTGTCACGGAAATCGCAGTTAGACTCCATAGCGTACCGCAGAGATGGACGTAGTACGAACTTCGGCCAACAGATGGCACTGTTAACCGCGCTTTTTAGTTGCTACTTGCGACTCTTAGTTGCGACTTGTCACGGAAATCGCAGTTAGACTCCATAGCGTACCGCAGAGATGGACGTAGTACGAACTTTGACCCACAGATGGCACTGTTAACCGCGCTTTTTAGTTGCTACTTGCGACTCTTAGTTGCGACTTGTCACGGAAATCGCAGTTAGACTCCATAGCGTACCGCAGAGATGGACGTAGTACGAACTTTGACCCACAGATGGCACTGTTAACCGCGCTTTTTAGTTGCTACTTGCGACTCTTAGTTGCGACTTGTCACGGAAATCGCAGTTAGACTCCATAGCGTACCGCAGAGATGGACGTAGTACGAACTTCGGCCAACAGATGCCACTGTTAACCGCGCTTTTTAGTTGCTACTTGCGACTCTTAGTTGCGACTTGTCACGGAAATCGCAGTTAGACTCCATAGCGTACCGCAGAGATGGACGTAGTACGAACTTTGACCCACAGATGGCACTGTTAACCGCGCTTTTTAGTTGCTACTTGCGACTCTTAGTTGCGACTTGTCACGGAAATCGCAGTTAGACTCCATAGCGTACCGCAGAGATGGACGTAGTACGAACTTTGGCCCACAGATGGCACTGTTAACCGCGCTTTTTAGTTGCTACTTGCGACTCTTAGTTGCGACTTGTCACGGAAATCGCAGTTAGACTCCATAGCGTACCGCAGAGATGGACGTAGTACGAACTTCGGCCAACAGATGCCACTGTTAACCGCGCTTTTTAGTTGCTACTTGCGACTCTTAGTTGCGACTTGTCACGGAAATCGCAGTTAGACTCCATAGCGTACTGCAGAGATGGACGTAGTACGAACTTCGGCCAACAGATGCCACTGTTAACCGCGCTTTTTAGTTGCTACTTGCGACTCTTAGTTGCGACTTGTCACGGAAATCGCAGTTAGACTCCATAGCGTACCGCAGAGATGGACGTAGTACGAACTTCGGCCAACAGATGGCACTGTTAACCGCGCTTTTTAGTTGCTACTTGCGACTCTTAGTTGCGACTTGTCACGGAAATCGCAGTTAGACTCCATAGCGTACCGCAGAGATGGACGTAGTACGAACTTTGACCCACAGATGGCACTGTTAACCGCGCTTTTTAGTTGCTACTTGCGACTCTTAGTTGCGACTTGTCACGGAAATCGCAGTTAGACTCCATAGCGTACTGCAGAGATGGACGTAGTACGAACTTCGGCCAACAGATGGCACTGTTAACCGCGCTTTTTAGTTGCTACTTGCGACTCTTAGTTGCGACTTGTCACGGAAATCGCAGTTAGACTCCATAGCGTACCGCAGAGATGGACGTAGTACGAACTTCGGCCAACAGATGCCACTGTTAACCGCGCTTTTTAGTTGCTACTTGCGACTCTTAGTTGCGACTTGTCACGGAAATCGCAGTTAGACTCCATAGCGTACTGCAGAGATGGACGTAGTACGAACTTCGGCCAACAGATGCCACTGTTAACCGCGCTTTTTAGTTGCTACTTGCGACTCTTAGTTGCGACTTGTCACGGAAATCGCAGTTAGACTCCATAGCGTACTGCAGAGATGGACGTAGTACGAACTTCGGCCAACAGATGGCACTGTTAACCGCGCTTTTTAGTTGCTACTTGCGAGTCTTAGTTGCGACTTGTCACGGAAATCGCAGTTAGACTCCATAGCGTACCGCAGAGATGGACGTAGTACGAACTTTGACCCACAGATGGCACTGTTAACCGCGCTTTTTAGTTGCTACTTGCGACTCTTAGTTGCGACTTGTCACGGAAATCGCAGTTAGACTCCATAGCGTACCGCAGAGATGGACGTAGTACGAACTTTGACCCACAGATGGCACTGTTAACCGCGCTTTTTAGTTGCTACTTGCGACTCTTAGTTGCGACTTGTCACGGAAATCGCAGTTAGACTCCATAGCGTACCGCAGAGATGGACGTAGTACGAACTTCGGCCAACAGATGCCACTGTTAACCGCGCTTTTTAGTTGCTACTTGCGACTCTTAGTTGCGACTTGTCACGGAAATCGCAGTTAGACTCCATAGCGTACCGCAGAGATGGACGTAGTACGAACTTCGGCCAACAGATGGCACTGTTAACCGCGCTTTTTAGTTGCTACTTGCGACTCTTAGTTGCGACTTGTCACGGAAATCGCAGTTAGACTCCATAGCGTACTGCAGAGATGGACGTAGTACGAACTTCGGCCAACAGATGCCACTGTTAACCGCGCTTTTTAGTTGCTACTTGCGACTCTTAGTTGCGACTTGTCACGGAAATCGCAGTTAGACTCCATAGCGTACCGCAGAGATGGACGTAGTACGAACTTTGACCCACAGATGGCACTGTTAACCGCGCTTTTTAGTTGCTACTTGCGACTCTTAGTTGCGACTTGTCACGGAAATCGCAGTTAGACTCCATAGCGTACCGCAGAGATGGACGTAGTACGAACTTTGACCCACAGATGGCACTGTTAACCGCGCTTTTTAGTTGCTACTTGCGACTCTTAGTTGCGACTTGTCACTGAAATCGCAGTTAGACTCCATAGCGTACCGCAGAGATGGACGTAGTACGAACTTCGGCCAACAGATGCCACTGTTAACCGCGCTTTTTAGTTGCTACTTGCGACTCTTAGTTGCGACTTGTCACTGAAATCGCAGTTAGACTCCATAGCGTACCGCAGAGATGGACGTAGTACGAACTTCGGCCAACAGATGCCACTGTTAACCGCGCTTTTTAGTTGCTACTTGCGACTCTTAGTTGCGACTTGTCACGGAAATCGCAGTTAGACTCCATAGCGTACCGCAGAGATGGACGTAGTACGAACTTTGACCCACAGATGGCACTGTTAACCGCGCTTTTTAGTTGCTACTTGCGACTCTTAGTTGCGACTTGTCACTGAAATCGCAGTTAGACTCCATAGCGTACCGCAGAGATGGACGTAGTACGAACTTCGGCCAACAGATGCCACTGTTAACCGCGCTTTTTAGTTGCTACTTGCGACTCTTAGTTGCGACTTGTCACGGAAATCGCAGTTAGACTCCATAGCGTACCGCAGAGATGGACGTAGTACGAACTTTGACCCACAGATGGCACTGTTAACCGCGCTTTTTAGTTGCTACTTGCGACTCTTAGTTGCGACTTGTCACGGAAATCGCAGTTAGACTCCATAGCGTACCGCAGAGATGGACGTAGTACGAACTTTGGCCCACAGATGGCACTGTTAACCGCGCTTTTTAGTTGCTACTTGCGACTCTTAGTTGCGACTTGTCACGGAAATCGCAGTTAGACTCCATAGCGTACCGCAGAGATGGACGTAGTACGAACTTCGGCCAACAGATGCCACTGTTAACCGCGCTTTTTAGTTGCTACTTGCGACTCTTAGTTGCGACTTGTCACGGAAATCGCAGTTAGACTCCATAGCGTACCGCAGAGATGGACGTAGTACGAACTTCGGCCAACAGATGGCACTGTTAACCGCGCTTTTTAGTTGCTACTTGCGACTCTTAGTTGCGACTTGTCACGGAAATCGCAGTTAGACTCCATAGCGTACTGCAGAGATGGACGTAGTACGAACTTCGGCCAACAGATGCCACTGTTAACCGCGCTTTTTAGTTGCTACTTGCGACTCTTAGTTGCGACTTGTCACGGAAATCGCAGTTAGACTCCATAGCGTACTGCAGAGATGGACGTAGTACGAACTTCGGCCAACAGATGGCACTGTTAACCGCGCTTTTTAGTTGCTACTTGCGACTCTTAGTTGCGACTTGTCACGGAAATCGCAGTTGGACTCCATAGCGTACTGCAGAGATGGACGTAGTACGAACTTCGGCCAACAGATGCCACTGTTAACCGCGCTTTTTAGTTGCTACTTGCGACTCTTAGTTGCGACTTGTCACGGAAATCGCAGTTAGACTCCATAGCGTACCGCAGAGATGGACGTAGTACGAACTTCGGCCAACAGATGGCACTGTTAACCGCGCTTTTTAGTTGCTACTTGCGACTCTTAGTTGCGACTTGTCACGGAAATCGCAGTTAGACTCCATAGCGTACTGCAGAGATGGACGTAGTACGAACTTCGGCCAACAGATGCCACTGTTAACCGCGCTTTTTAGTTGCTACTTGCGACTCTTAGTTGCGACTTGTCACGGAAATCGCAGTTAGACTCCATAGCGTACTGCAGAGATGGACGTAGTACGAACTTCGGCCAACAGATGGCACTGTTAACCGCGCTTTTTAGTTGCTACTTGCGAGTCTTAGTTGCGACTTGTCACGGAAATCGCAGTTAGACTCCATAGCGTACCGCAGAGATGGACGTAGTACGAACTTTGACCCACAGATGGCACTGTTAACCGCGCTTTTTAGTTGCTACTTGCGACTCTTAGTTGCGACTTGTCACGGAAATCGCAGTTAGACTCCATAGCGTACCGCAGAGATGGACGTAGTACGAACTTTGACCCACAGATGGCACTGTTAACCGCGCTTTTTAGTTGCTACTTGCGACTCTTAGTTGCGACTTGTCACGGAAATCGCAGTTAGACTCCATAGCGTACCGCAGAGATGGACGTAGTACGAACTTCGGCCAACAGATGCCACTGTTAACCGCGCTTTTTAGTTGCTACTTGCGACTCTTAGTTGCGACTTGTCACGGAAATCGCAGTTAGACTCCATAGCGTACCGCAGAGATGGACGTAGTACGAACTTCGGCCAACAGATGGCACTGTTAACCGCGCTTTTTAGTTGCTACTTGCGACTCTTAGTTGCGACTTGTCACGGAAATCGCAGTTAGACTCCATAGCGTACTGCAGAGATGGACGTAGTACGAACTTCGGCCAACAGATGCCACTGTTAACCGCGCTTTTTAGTTGCTACTTGCGACTCTTAGTTGCGACTTGTCACGGAAATCGCAGTTAGACTCCATAGCGTACCGCAGAGATGGACGTAGTACGAACTTTGACCCACAGATGGCACTGTTAACCGCGCTTTTTAGTTGCTACTTGCGACTCTTAGTTGCGACTTGTCACGGAAATCGCAGTTAGACTCCATAGCGTACCGCAGAGATGGACGTAGTACGAACTTCGGCCAACAGATGCCACTGTTAACCGCGCTTTTTAGTTGCTACTTGCGACTCTTAGTTGCGACTTGTCACGGAAATCGCAGTTAGACTCCATAGCGTACCGCAGAGATGGACGTAGTACGAACTTTGACCCACAGATGGCACTGTTAACCGCGCTTTTTAGTTGCTACTTGCGACTCTTAGTTGCGACTTGTCACGGAAATCGCAGTTAGACTCCATAGCGTACCGCAGAGATGGACGTAGTACGAACTTCGGCCAACAGATGGCACTGTTAACCGCGCTTTTTAGTTGCTACTTGCGACTCTTAGTTGCGACTTGTCACGGAAATCGCAGTTAGACTCCATAGCGTACCGCAGAGATGGACGTAGTACGAACTTTGACCCACAGATGGCACTGTTAACCGCGCTTTTTAGTTGCTACTTGCGACTCTTAGTTGCGACTTGTCACGGAAATCGCAGTTAGACTCCATAGCGTACCGCAGAGATGGACGTAGTACGAACTTCGGCCAACAGATGCCACTGTTAACCGCGCTTTTTAGTTGCTACTTGCGACTCTTAGTTGCGACTTGTCACGGAAATCGCAGTCAGACTCCATAGCGTACCGCAGAGATGGACGTAGTACGAACTTCGGCCAACAGATGCCACTGTTAACCGCGCTTTTTAGTTGCTACTTGCCACTCTTAGTTGCGACTTGTCACTGAAATCGCAGAAAGCAGTGCTAAATTCGACCAATAGATGGCTCACGTCTTTGAATGTGAAATACTACTTGCGACTGCTAACTGTGACTGAAATCGCAGTTAGATTCTGTAAAGTTGGTACTGTGATATCTGTGACTTCTCAGTCACTGCCATTTCTAACAGATACGCGATTTCCTGCCCACCACTACTGCTCACCCAGTCTGCCAGATCGTTTATGTACACAGAAAATAGCGATCGTCCTTTCACACTTCCCTGGGGTACTCCTGGTGTTACCCTTATGTCCAATGACCACTTGCTGCTGAGGACAACATGCTGAGTTATGTAACTAAAGAAGTCTTTGCGCCAGTTACACATCTGGGAGCCTATTCCATATGAATGTACCTTCGGTAACAGTATGCAGTGTGGTCGAATGCTTTTCAGAATCCATGCTCCTGACCTGTTGATATTATGGTGAATGATCATAAACCGGTTACGGCATCGATGATTTCAGCCGTAAATAGAAATATTAAAAAGGGTAGGAAGATTTTTCTGTTTAGCAAAAGTGACTAAAAGCAGATTTCAGAGTACCTGACAGCTCAACACAAAAGTTTTGTCTCAAGTGCAGACAGTGTTGAGGATCAGTGGACAAAGTTCAAAACCATCGTACAATATGCGTTAGATGAGTATGTGCCAAGCAAGATCGTAAGAGATGGAAAAGAGCCACCGTTGTACAACAACCGAGTTAGAAAACTGCTGCGGAAGCAAAGGGAACTTCACAGCAAACATAAACATAGCCACAGCCACGCAGACAAACAAAAATTACACGAAGCGAAATGTAGTGTGAGGAGGGGTATGCGAGACGCGTTCAATGAATTCGAAAGTAAAGTTCTATGTACTGACTTGGCAGAAAATCCTAAGAAATTTTGGTCTTATGTCAAAGCAGTAGGTAGATAAAAAAAAAAATGTCCAGACACTCTGTGACCAAAATGGTACTGAAACAGAGGATGACAGACTAGAGGCCGAAATACTAAATGTCTTTTTCCAAAGCTGTTTCACAGAGGAAGACTGCACTGTAGTTCCTTCTCTAGATTGTCGCACAGATGATAAAATGGTAGATATCGAAATAGACGACAGAGGGATAGAGAAACAATTAAAATCGCTCAAAAGAGAAAAGGCCGCTGGACCTGATGGGATACCAGTTCGATTTCACACAGAGTACGCGAAGGAACTTGCCCCCCTTCTTGCAGCGGTGTACCGTAGGTATCTAGAAGAGCGTAGCGTTCCAAAAGATTGGAAATGGACGCAGGTCATTTTGAAGAAGGGACGTCGAACAGATGTGCAGAACTATAGACGTACATCTCTAACGTCGATCAGTTGTAGAATTTTGGAACACGTATTATGTTAGAGTATAATGACTTTACTGGAGACTAGAAATCTACTCTGTAGGAATCAGCATGGGTTTCGAAAAAGACGATCATGTGAAACCCAGCTCGCGCTATTCGTCCACGAGACTCAGAGGGCCATAGACACGGGTTCACAGGTAGATGCCGTGTTTCTTGACTTCCGCAAGGCGTTCGATACAGTTCCCCACAGTCGTTTAACGAACGAAGTAAGAGCATATGGACTATCAGACCAATTGTTTGATTGGATTGAAGAGTCCCTAGATAACAGAACGCAGCATGTCATTCTCAATGGAGAGAAGTCTTCCGAAGTAAGAGTGATTTCAGGTGTGCCGCAGGGGAGTGTCATAGGACCGTTGCTATTCACAATATACATAAATGACCTTGTGGATGACATCAGAAGTTCACTGAGGCTTTTTGCGGATGATGCTGTGGTGTATCGAGAGGTTGTAACAATGGAAAATTGTACTGAAATGCAGGAGGCTCTGCAGCGAATTGACGCATAGTGCAGGGAATGGCAATTGAATCTCAATGTAGACAAGTGTAATGTGCTGCGAATACACAGAAAGATAGATACCTTATTATTTAGCTACAAAATAGCAGGTCAGCAACTGGAAGCAGTTAATTCCATAAATTATCTGGGAATACGCGTTAGGAGTGATTTAAAATGGAAAGATCATATAAAGTTGATTGTCAGTAAAGCAGATGCGAGACTGAGATTCATTAGAAGAACCCTAAGGAAATGCAACCCGAAAACAAAGGAAGTAGGTTACAGTACGCTTGTTTGCCCACTGCTTGAATACTGCTCTGCGTTGTGGGATCTGTACCAGATAGGGTTGATGATAGAAGAGATAGAGAAGATCCAACGGAGAGCAGCGCGCTTCGTTACAGGATCATTTAGTAATCGCGAAAGCGTTACGGAGATGATAGATAAACTCCAGTGGAAGACTCTGCAGGAGAGACGCTCAGTAGCTCGGTACGGGCTTTTGTCAAAGTTTCGAGAACATACCTTCACCGAAGAGCCAAGCAGTATATTGCTCCCTCCTACGTATATCTCGCGAAGAGACCGTGATGACAAAATCAGAGAGATTAGAGCCCACACAGAGGCATACCGACAATCCTTCTTTCCACAAACAATACGAGACTGGAATAGAAGGGAGAACCGATAGAAGTACTCAGGGTACCCTCCACCACACGCCGTCAGGTGGCTTGCGGAGTATGGATGTAGATGTAGATGTAGATGTAGAGAACCAGCTTTGCTATGCTGTACCCCTATCCTGGAATGTATGAACATATGCAAAAAGCTGTCTGAACATCATCTCTGCTATTCACTTCCATATGGGTCTAAAGCACAAATTTTCATTGCTGCAGGAACACACACCTATATTGATGCCCACTTCTTCACAAAAGCTGTAAGATCTAGAAGAATCCATCACCATGTCATGTTCCATGGTTTCAGCATTCAGGGGTTTAAAATGGATGCGGAGGATTTCAAAATCCTTAATAGTGTTATGGACCTCATTACCAAACCAAAAGTTGGTGTTCATGGTACCAATGCACTTTTCAGAAATTTTTGAAGTGATAAATTTTTCAACATGTTGTCATAATCTATTGTTTAAAGTAACTTATTCTTTTTTGGAGCCAGTACGGACCTCATTACCAAACCAAAAGTTGGTGTTCATGGTAACAATGCACTTTTTAGAAATTTTAAAGTCATAAAGTTTTCAACATGTTGTCATGATCTATTGGTTAAAGTAACATATTCTTCATTGGAGCCAAAGGGGTCACAATTTTTTTAGTCACGTTGAGGAAGACTACAATTTGTCATGTTCCCACACTTTGTAGATGCCTTGCACAATCTAGGGCCCAAACATGTAGGAGGAAGGCAAACATCAACCTTCAAACGCAAAAACTTAGGAAAACTGCTAAATCCAATCTGAAACATATTGATTTAACAAAACAATTAGATTTCATGCCTGAACACACAGCTTTGTCTGAACCTCAAACCAGAAAATGTGCTTCTGGAAAATGAGGATAATGGGGATCATGAAATGTTTGTGTAGGTCATAACTGAATGTGTGGTGCGTTTATTATCTGCTCTTTATGTTCTGCTTCTTGTTCCACATTAATTACACACCATAGTCATGATAGACATTAATGACACTGGTCCATAAATGAAAATTTTAAGAATTAACATAATGAGAACAATCCTAAATATTAATTAAAATTACATAATATGAAGTGGATACATTATTTCTTTTATAAGAAATGTATGGTGCTGAGACTATCAAATCTATGAGAATGGCGGTTTGCCTACAGATCTGATTTTCACAAACATCTGTTTTTCTCAAAACTTCGTTTTTGTCCATTGGACCCTTATGGTTCTCAGCACCTCACACACAATCCATAAATGGAAACAAACGTCACTTTCAAAACAAAGTTACGTTTTTTTTAATGGTACATGTACGTTTTTCCAGTTTCGTACATATCAGTTTCTCGCGCTCTGTGTTTTTGACGCTGAAGGTGTTATGTAATGTCATAATTAGAACAGCGACAACAATGGCGACCTCTTCTCAGTTTGTGTGTGTGCTGTGATGAGGTTGGCTTTAAAGTGATCCAGTCATCAAAACCGAGCGGGTTAGTGAAGTGGTTAGCACACTGGACTCGCATTCAGGAAAACGACAGTTCAAATTGGATATTAAAGTTACTTAAAATGAATGGGTGAATCGGTTGGGATCATTGGTGTAGGTGGTAAGAGAGAGAGAGACCTCTCCTGCTGCTGGATATGAGACGATAACGGTAGTATTTCGTATGGTTTTAATCTGCGAGTGGTTTACATTACAAAGTTTCGGAAGATTCAATTGCTGCACTAATATTCTAATCATAAGCTCGCAAGCCATAAATACAAGATTCTTGTTTTCTGTTCTACATCTACCTCTATACTCTGCAACTTACCATGAGGTGCATGGCAATGTGTACGTCCCACTATGCCAGTTATTAGGGTTTCCTCCTTCTCCATTCAAATATGGAGTGAGGGAAGAATGATTGCGTGAATATCTCTTTGTGTGAAGTAATTATTCTAATCTGATCCTCAAAATCCCTACGTGAGCGATACGTACAGGGTTGTAATATATTCCCAGAGTCGTCATTTAAAGCTGGTGCTTAATACTTCGTTAATAGATTTTCTCAGTATAGTTTATGTCTACCTTGAAGAGTCTTCAATTTCAGTTCCTTCATTATGTCAGTGACATGCTTCCGCAGACTAAACAAAACTGTGACCATTCATGCTACCCTTTTTTTGTATACATTCGATATATTTAGGTTACCCACTACGGATATTTTAGAACCCGTGACTGTTAATTGAATATAAATAAGTTACATAAAACAGCAACCATTAACTTTTTGAATAGTTATGTTTTATTCCATGAACCGGTTTTCGAACGTTTTCAGGTTCATCTTCAGATGTTTTCTGGAGGTTACATCATTATTTCTAGCGTAAGATGGCTGTCACAGAGGCAGCACCCAGCATTAAGCTAGAAATAATGATGTAACCTCCAGAAACCATCTGAAGACGAACCTGAAAATGTTCGAAAACCGGCTCATGGAATAAAACATAATTATTCAAAAAGCGACTGGTTGCTGTTTTATGTGACTTATTTACATTCGATATCCCCTATCAGTCCTATCTGGTGTGGGTCCCACACACTTGAGCAATGATCTAGAACTTATTGCACGAGTGGTTTGTAAGAAATCTCCTTTGTAGACTCATTGCACTTCCCCAGTATTCTACAAGTAAACCCAAGTCTACCACCTGCTTTGCACACAACTGAGCCTAAGAGATCGTTCCACTTCATATCCCTACAGAGTGTTACATCTGGGTGTTTGTATGAGTTGGTCGATTCCAGCAGTGACTCATTCATATTATAGTCATAGCATATTACATTTGTTCGTTTTGCGAAGTCCATAATTTTACATTTCTGAACATTTAAAGCAAGTTGCCAACCTCTGTTCCACTTTGAAAGCTTGTCAAAATCTGGCTGAATATTTACGCAGCTTATTTCAGATAATACTTCATTACAGATAACTGGATTATCTGCAGAAGTGTGATGTTACTATTAATATTGTCTGGGAGGTCATTAATATACAACGTGAACAGCAAGGGTCGCAACACAAATCCTTGAGGCACACCCTAAGCTACTTCTACATCTGCCCATGAGCCTCCATCCAAAGTTACTTATGTCTTCCCTACCAGAAAGTCCTCAGTCAAAAATTTTACTCAATACGTCATATCATCGTACTTTTGACAGTAAGCGTAAGTGTGGTATTGAGTCAAATGCTTTTCTGAAATAAAGAAGTACT
The DNA here is from genome assembly GCF_021461395.2 of Schistocerca americana. NCBI lineage: Eukaryota > Metazoa > Arthropoda > Insecta > Orthoptera > Acrididae > Schistocerca > Schistocerca americana. Next base: position 126,193,006 of record NC_060129.1, on the reverse strand, counting down.
GCATCTACCTTGTGAGGTAATGGGAGAGTGTGGCACCCTGAAAATATTCTACGTTTGCAGTTGGCGTGGCCGCGCGGGCTGCTGGGCTAGCCGGGGCTCAGCAGGCCGTTGCAAGAGGAGTAGCCCCAGCACGCGATCCATCAGCCGCATGGCTGGGAATTCTTTGGTGACGCTGTGTTGATGAAAGAGACTTGTATGCGGGGAGCGCCAAAGGTGGCGGACTTTGTGAAACCTTAATGGCAGACATTTAACAGTTCGTATAGAAATTAATAGTAGCCTGAGGAATCATGATACCTCAAAAAGAAACATGTACGTTACCATTATTTGCACGACGATTCTGAGGGTGTAATCAAATTTTCAATATCTTTGTTAGTTTATAGTTTAGTATCTTACTGTAAATTATACAAGTAACACCCAGCAAAGAATTTCCAAAATCTAAACAGTTCATCTGATATTGTGGATCGACGTGTCTTTAGAAAGCTATTAGTGTAAACCTAAATTGGTATGAATTACAGGCATGTAACTTAAATAGAACATCAGTTATTGGAGGTCAAAGTGGCCGATTACTATCGATCGTGTCAGGCCATAAGTACTTCACAGTGACACAAAAAACGCTAGCAGCATGTTTATAAATATATTTATTCGTCTATGTCTTTGCTTATATCCGATATATACTAGTCATGAAGAAATTGGTTAGAAAGCACATAGACATTAGGCTCCTGGCCTACCTTTTGCTTCTTTTCTTCTGATGTATATTTAATTGTTTATGTATCTAATAATGTGTGTTAGAGCGTGTTTATGGTCCAGCCATAGGAATATCTATTTAATTTCAAGTTATCTTTATATATATAATTCTACTGTACGTGTGTATGTCACGGAACTCCTCCCAAACGGCTGGACCGATTTGAATGAATTTTTTAGTATGCGTTTGGGTGGCGCCCTGGATGGTTTAGATTCGCAAATCAGCCCGGCGGATGGCGCTGCAGTCGGTATCTAGGTTATTTATCTACACTGCAACTAAACGGATGGATCGATTATTTGAATGAATTTTTGTGAATGTATTGAAATGGGGTCCTGGATGATTTAGATTCACAAATCAGCCCGGCAGATGGCGCTGCAGTCGGTATCTAGGTTATTTATCTATACTGAAACTGAACGGCTCGATCGACTTGAATGAATTTTTGTGTATTCATTCAAGTGGGGGGCCTGGAAAATTTGCATTCTTAACCCAGCACGGTAGGTGGCGTTGCATTTTTGTGTGCAATATTGCGCGTATTATATTCAGATATACGTTGCGTGCATAGGATTTCGTTTATTTTTCGACATTTTAATTTGAGTGTATACTGTTATTTTGACATTTTAATTTTTTTTGTGTCTTGGTATTTCAGGTGTCGCTTTTCAGTGAATATTAAGTGTATTATATTCACATATAAGTTATGTACATAAAACAGTGCCACGTCTTCCTGAACGATGAGGAAATATTGGTCGACAGACTCGCAATTCACAATTAGTTCAGAACCGTCGGTTAAATAGATTGGCAGAAGATCAACTGACAGACAATGAAAATTTAAGAAACCAGGCCGCAATCAGATGTGCTAATGAAAGTCGAGAGCAACGCAACGAACGGCTTCGAGCTAACGCATTGAGACAGAGACTGGTCCGTCACCGACACATTCAGAACACGTGAACAACAGCGTTTGCAAGTGTGTCGCGCATTGACACGAGCATCACTTCTTCGCCTTGCGTTTGAATATGAGTCGGACATCGACTATTTGTCGCATTCACAAATTGTAATCGGTGCTATGAACAAACAACGCCAACACTGTCATGCACTCAAATACAAAGGTGAATCGGCCGGTTTTGCTGCGCGTCTGGAACAGTTGTATTGCCACCATCGAATTCGCCACCAGAAACATTGAAAACACTATTGGCTGGAGCTACATCTCAGTCTAAATTGTTTTTGCGTAAAATTCGCAAATTCAATTCGTGCTTTCAAATGACATCGTTTGGAGCAACAAAAATCGTTCACAATGAGGATGGTCGCAATTTCCAATCAACGTTTAAGATTCAAGGCCAAGTGTATCATCAAATTGGTTCTTTAATGCCGATGCCTGGTACCGACTCAAAAGTTCTGCAGATCTACTTCATGGGCGATGAGGAGCAGCAAATGAACGCACGCTGCCAGTACAACCATATCGAGCAGATGGAGGAGCGAGAAACTGTGGGTATTTTAGAACCGTTTTTACAGAATCACAACCAGTTGGTCTAGTTGTTCAATACCGTTTCAAACAGACTGCAAAACGACAACTATACTATCGTCATCAAAGCAGCCAAAGTACTATCTTGGCAGCACACGGGCCGGTATAATGCACCGACCGTTAATGAAATTGCACTTGTTATGGTTGGCGACGCATTTGAACGTAGAGATACACGAATCCAAGGCAGAGATAACACAGTGCATACGATTGAAGACAGTCGTCGCTCTTACGAAGCTTGCAATATCCATTGATATTTTGTGAAGGAGAAGATGGATATCATTTAAATATCAAAGAAATCCAGCAACAGGTACAATCTACACATGTCATTACCTAATATTTTATTTTTATGCAAGGTCAAACAATGTCGATTTGTGGGTCGGATCTAGAAAATCCGGTCTTTTCACATGGCCAAGTATATGTGGCGTGTTCTCGCGTTGGAAAACCGTCAAGTTTATTCATTTATACTCCTCAGGAACTGACTAAAAATATTGTTCATCAACTCGCATTAACATAAAATTAAACAAACATTATTGATTATAACGAATTGCTTTTAGAAAAATTGATGTTATTTCAAAATAAAGAATTAGGAAATTATTATTTTGTTTGTCATTCATTTCATACGTTGTTTAATGTCCTAATCGCTTGAAATATAATGCAGGACAACGTCTGTCGGGTCCGCTAGTTTAAATGTAAATCCAGTATTTCGTATGTGTTTCAACATGTTTGTGAGTGTACGTTGGCTTGGAGACATGGAGGGAGCGCTCTAGCCAATCACAGAGCTCGTTACTAAGCGAGACATATGGATGTTAGGGAGGAGCATGGTTTCCGGAGAGGACACTGGGTAGTTCTGACAAGGGAACCTCCCCATCGCACCCCCCTCAGATTTAGTTATAAGTTGGCACAGTGGATAGGCCTTGAAAAATGGTTCAAATGGCTCTGAGCACTATGGGACTTAACATCTATGGTCATCAGTCCCCTAGAACTTAGAACTACTTAAACCTAACTAACCTAAGGACAGCACACAACACCCAGCCATCACGAGGCAGAGAAAATCCCTGACCCCGCCGGGAATCGAACCCGGGAACCCGGGCGTGGGAAGCGAGAACGCTACCGCACGACCACGAGAGATAGGCCTTGAAAAACTGAACACAGATCAATCGAGAAAACAGGAAGAAGTTGTGTGGAACTATGAAAAAAATAAGCAAAATATACAAACTGACTAGTCCATGTGCAAGATATGCAACATCAAGGATAGACTGGATGCAGGAGCTCCGTTGTCCCGTGGTTAGCGTGAGCAGCTGCGAAACGAGGGGTCCTAGGTTCAAGTCTCCCTTCGAGCGAAAAGTTTAATTTTTTATTTTCAGACGATTTGAAAGTTCAGGCACTCACACATAATCAACTTCGCTCTCCAAAATTCCAGGACATGTTCAGATTTGCTTGGACATAGGCAGGATTCGACGGTCTACACACGGAAAAATTTGAAAACGTTAAAAACATATGTTTTGACAGAGCACAGAGAAAAGTGAGCGACTGTGAAACTGCTGGATTCATTTGTTGCAGTTTATGTGACAAACTCTTATGTTTTCATCACTTTTTTGGGAGTAATCATCACATCCACAAGAAAACCTAAATCGGGCAACGTAGAAGAATCTTTTTACCCATTCGCCAAGTGTACAAGTTAGGTGGGTCGACAACATATTCCTGTCATGTGACGCACATGCCGTCACCAGTGTCGTATAGAATATATCAGACGTGTTTTCCTGTGGAGGAATCGGTTGACCTATGACCCTGCGATCAAATGTTTTCGGTTCCCATTGGAGAGGCACATCCTTTCGTCTACTAATCGCACGGTTTTGCGGTGCGGTCGCAAAACACAGACACTAAACTTATTACAGTGAACAGAGACGTCAATGAACGAATGGACAGATCATAACTTTGCGAAAATAAGGAAAAACTTCTCGCTCGAGGGGAGACTTGAACCAAGACCTCTCGTTCCGCAGTTGCTCACGCTAAGCATGGGACCACGGCGCACCTGAGCTCACACTATCCTTGATGTTGCCTATCTTCGCAGTTTGTATATTTTGCTTATTTTTTCCTAGTTCCACTCAACTTCTTCCCGTTTTCTCGATTGATCTGTGTTCAGTTTTTCAAGGCCTATCCACTGTGCCAACTTATAACTACATCTGAGGGGGGTGCGATGGGGAGGTTAACTTGTGAGCAGTGCGGTGCGGGGGACAGTCACACAGGACAATGGAAGTGCTGGACGCGAAGGAGCGACGGACAGTCGCGGGAAAGTCTTGGAGTGGAACAGTTTGCGCGTGATCGCGAGAGATGGAAATACTTCGGAGTGCCGTCTTGTGTACATGTGAGATTTCCGTGGCTTCTGCAGTGAAGACTTAGTACGCGTTTGAAAGTGAATATCTCACGAGCTATGTTGTTGTTCATAACTAATTAAGTGAAGTAGGAATCTATTGTTTCCCCGTTATTCAACTTATATATTTTTTAATTGATGGACCATCGACACCAATAAGTGTTTTGCAGAAATATACCGCATTCTCAAAAGTACTTCTACTGTCGTACTCACCATTTCAAGTCATTAAGAGAGTACTTGCAGGTACCTTCGACCATTCGATTCATGTGTCTATTCATATTGTATACTGCACACTCAGCAGTATGTAACTACATAAACTACGTATCCCAGCCCCTAGACAACGAAACCAGCCAAAACTTCTAATATTTCAACTCTGAGTCGGAGGGTATGCAGTTGAGAGCCACCACCATCATCACATTCCACATTTTTATTTGAAAGCCCGCAACCTGACTACCTTGATCCAAAACTTTCAGTACGTCATGTGAGAAAAATGCGAGTTGGGTTTCACAAGATCGATGTTTTCGAAATCCGTGCTGGTTGGCACTGAGGAGGTCAATCTGTTCAAGGTGTCTCATTATGTTTGAGCTCAGAATACGTTCTGAGATTCTACAACATATCGACGTCATGGGTATTGGACGGTAGCTTCGTGGACCACTTCTACTGCTCCTTTTGTAGACGGGTGTTACCTGTGCTTTGCCCCAGCTACTGGGCATGGTGTTCTATAATTATAATCAGAAAGGGGCTAACTCAGCCGCAAGTTCAGTATACAATCTGACAGGGATTTCGTTGGGGCCTTGAGCTTTGTCGAATTTTAAGGATTTTAGCTTTCTCGCCACTGCTGACACTAAGACTTACTTCATTCACCTTTTCAATGGCACAAGTATTAAATTGGGGCAATTCTCCTGGGTTTACCTTTGTAAGGAAACATTTGAAAACGGAGTTAACCATTCCAGATTTTGCTTTCCTATGGTCAATTTCAGTTCCTGTCTCGTTTGCTGCACATGACCAGAATCTGTCTGGGTTCTGTGAAAAATAACTTGACAATATCTGCTACGGCAGTCAATGAAGGCATCATGTTGCTCTCTTGACAGCCAAACGCGTTTCATTCAGAATTTTTCTATCTATAGCCTAAGCTTTGTTTTATACCGTGTAAAATTTTTTTTGTTTATTTATAGACGAAATCACATGTTTATGACACAGTCATAACCGGTTTCGGCGATACAATTGGAAGGGGTTTCTTTCTATAAAATGATGATTAGGGACCCTAGGCAAGTCAGCCAAATGTCTGGGGGTTTTAACAAGAATGCTTTTACTTGTTCACTTTGCCTACTGGATCGGGTCGTTGGCTCTGGCTGAAGGCCTGTTATGAGACCCAACCTGTTAATTAAAACTGCCCCTTCACTAATTTTGATTAATATTTAATAATTAAATAGTGTTCAGGGAACTGATCACTACTAAACAAACAAGGATACCGTTGAACACATTTATTGAACATCCTAACATCAAACTGAACAATGATATACATTTATAAGTGATAAAATTAAGCTAGTAATGGCAATGGCCCTTACATTCCAAAACTAACTCTTAAGGTCGGATGACGCATCTGTACTTGTTATTTTCTACTCTCTCACCTTGTCAGACGGCATAAAATACGCCAGACAAACCTACTGAAATTAACAAATTCTCAATAAGAGCGTGGCTGGAAAACTGAGCTCCGGTAATCGCAGGCGTGCGTAATATCGAATTAAATGCTGAAACTGAGCATCACGTTACCAAATGCAGCGTCCGGAACCGCGGGGCTGCTACGGTCGCAGGTTCGAATCCTGCCTCGGGCATGGGTGTGTGTGATGTCCTTAGGTTAGTTAGGTTTAAGTAGTTCTAAGTTCTAGGGGACTTATGACCTAAAATGTTGAGTCCCATAGTGCTCAGAGCCATTTGAACCAAATGCAGCATCGTGGACAGGTCAGCAAGCTGCCGATGGCGTCTGCGTCGTCGAGGAGCCTCAATTGCAACAAAAAATGAATTTATTTTCGCGAACAGGCTTCCTGTTCTTAAACTCCTATTCAAAAGCTAATTCTGCTTTCTTTCCAATCGTCTCGCACTCGTTCAGACGGTACTCACCAGCCCAAAGGCGGAATCCAGTAACGTCTTTAATAAAGTGTGGCTCAAGGAAATTGCTCTGCTCCTGTCTGCTTCCTGTGAGACAGTACTCCCAACCGTAACTGGCGGAATCAGCCCGTCTCTAACAGTAAAACACGACAGTTCCCCTAACTGAATACGTTTCAGTTACATCTGGCAGACTTATTAAAAGTCCTGCACAGCACACTGAAAAGAATTTACTCTCCTATAGCAGAGCCGAAAGCACGACGTCCGCTCCCTCCAGGAGCTAAGACGTTTCTCCTCGATAACAGCTCCAAAAGCTTCCCTCTGCAAAAATCCGTAGCCCCCCCCCCCCCCCACCATTACTTTTCGAGCTGCCCAGTCCCGTGGCTCTAGACCAGCACAGTTCACTTCCGCTATTATTTCCTGGCTTCTTCCAGCCAATTAAAACATCCTGCGCCTTACTGCGCCTAGAATGTTCTGGAACAAACTGAAACTCCGTTCAAAATGGAACCCACCAATCGTGTCTCTCTGTTCGCCCTCGCGCGGGGAAAGGTGATTGCACTAGCTTAACAGCGTCTCTTAGAAAGCCCCAGAAAACGTTAAGATTCGTCGGAAGGCTCCCTTAGGCGCCAGCTCGTCTCGACATAGTGGCGTCGGCGTAACGCCCAGCGCCAACGAGGCGCCGTCCATCGAACGCCTGCCTGTGTTGTCCGCGCGGTGGGTGCCTACCCGCTCCGGCGGCGCGTCTCCCCCAGTGGGACGCTTTCGCATGCCGACTCGTAATGGTCGCTTGTAAACTTCCGCACCCCTCTTCCCTGTCTTTGAGCAGTGCCGCTCGTCCGCTACAGCCAAACTCCGTGAAAATATCACCTGAACCCCGACATCATGCAACAGGCGAATTTCTTAAAGTTAATACGCGTCTTATGCCGTCTGATACTCTCCATATTAATTTCAATAGGCTGATTGCCTGATAAATAACATAATAACCGATATCTAACTCGTCTTTGCAACAATTATTATACAGGGTGATTCAAAAAGAATACCACAACTTTAGGAATTTAAAACTCTGCAACGACAAAAGGCAGAGCTAAGCACTATCTGTTGGCGAATTAAGGGAGCTATAAAGTTTCATTTAGTTATACATTTGTTCGCTTGAGGCGCTGTTGACCAGGCGTCAGCGTCAGTTGATGCTAAGATGGCGACCGCTCAACAGAAAGCTTTTTGTGTTATTGAGTACGGCAGAAGTGAATCGACGACAGTTGTTCAGCGTGATGGGGCACTGAGAATCCGCGGGAAACAACTCAGTATGAACGTGACTCGCCTAACGTGAACGTTTTCTGTGCCATTTCGGTCAATAAAGTTTTTGGTCCCTTTTTCTTCGAAGGTGCTACTGTAACTGGACTACAGTATCTGGAGATGTTAGAGAATTGGCTGTTCCCTCAGCTCGAACAAGAAGCACAACAATTCATATTTCAGCAGGATGGAGCGCCACCACATTGGCACTTATCTGTCCGTAACTACCTGAATGTCAACTACCCGAGGCGATGGATCGGCCGCCAGGCAGCCCGTGACAGAGCACTTCATCACTGGCCTCCAAGAAGCCCTGATCTTACCCCCTGCGATTTTTTCTTATGGGGGTATGTTAAGGATACGGTGTTTCGGCCACCTCTCCCAGCCACCATTGATGATTTGAAACGAGAAATAACAGCAGCTATCCAAACTGTTACGCCTGATATGCTACAGAGAGTGCGGAACGAGTTGGAATATCGGGTTGATATTGCTCGAGTGTCTGGAGGGGGCCATATTGAACATCTCTGAACTTGTTCTTGAGTGAAAAAAAACCTTTTTAAGTACTCTTTGTAATGATGTATAACAGAAGGTTATATTATGTTTCTTTCATTAAATACACATTTTTAAAGTTGTGGTATTCTTTTTGAATCACCCTGTATTACAGTAAGGTGCAAAATACTGCTACCTTACACAATGACCATCTTCAGGTTCTAAAGGCGGCATACACTGCACACAGGTTCATGCATTTTGAAACGTTTGACAACACATGAACCTGTGTTCAGTGTATGCCGCTTTAGAATCTGAAGATGGTCACTGTATGGCCGAAACCGGTTATGACCGTGTCATAAACATGTGATTGCGTCTATAAATAAACAAAAAAAAAATTACAAAGGTATCTCAGACTTGTTGGTTAGGGGGATCAGTACAACACCCTGAGTCCTCCATGATCCCTATCCACCCTGTACAGGACACCTAGATCTACCATTGACACACTACCCACAGTCAAGTGGATCGGTAATGACAGATCCTGTACTTTCTGCAGAGGAGACAGCATCCACAGGAGAGGATACTACCTGAGCTACCTCTGGGACAGGTTTCACAGATACACAACTGTCAGGAGCTCTTCCAACAAACCGATTCGCTGCAGCTGCCGATCGTTTGACAGTCGTCAGGGCGATTTCCAGCTACAAGGGTGAGTCAAATGAAAACCTTAAATATTTTTCAAATTATTATTTATTGTGCAGAAGTGGTACAAAGCTGTATCACTTTTCGACATAATCTCCCCCACACTCAATGCAAGTCCTCCAGCACTTACAAAGGGCATAAATTCCTTTAGAAAAAAATTCTTTTGGTGGTCTGCGCAACCACTCATGCACCGCGTGGCGTACCTCTTCATCAGAACGGAACTTTTTTCCTCCCACTGCGTCTTTGAGTGGTCCAAACATATGGAAATCACTTGGGGCGAAATCTGGTGAGTAGGGTGGATGAGGAAGACACTCAAAATGGAAGTGAACGCAGATTTCGTCCCCAGTAATGATTCTTGCAAGAAAGCCATCACCTTCTCGTTCAAATCGCCGAAGCAGTTCTTCACAAGCATCAACACGTCCTTCTCTCATTTCAGGAGTCAGCTGCCATGGCATCCATCTTGCAGACACTTTGTGAAACTGGAGCACATCGTGCACAATGTGGTGTGCTGACCCGTGAGTAATCTGTAAACATGCTGCAATGTCATTCAGTGTCACTCGGCGGTTTTCCTTCACTACGGCTTCAACTGCTGCAATGTTCTGTGGAGTCACAACTCGTTGTGCCTGGCCTGGACGAGGAGCATCTTCCACTGAAGTCGCACCATTTGCGAACTTCCTAGTCCATTTGTAGACTTGCTGCTGTGACAAACATGTATCACCATACTGAACCTTCATTCGTCGAAAAATTTCAGTAGGTTTCACAGCTTCACTACGCAAAAACAGAATAACAAATGGTTCAAATGGCTCTGAGCACTATGGGAGTTAACATCTGAGGTCATCAGTCCCCTAGAACTTAGAACTACTTAAACCTAACTAACCTGAGGACATCACACACATCCATGCCTGAGGCAGGATTCGAACCTGCGACCGTAGCGGCCGCGCCGTTCCAGACTGAAGCGCCTAAAACCGCTCGGCCACACCGGCCGGCAACAGAATAACAGAGTGCTGTTATTCCCTGGTGCAAGTCGGAAGTAAGGCGGCCATTTTTACACTGATACTGCGGCGATATGCGTGCATCTGCTCTATGCTGCCACCGACAGGCCATTCTGCAAGCTGCTTGTAGCACGCTTACCAACTTACAGGATAACAGTGTGAAATTTCGATTTGTTATTACAAATTTAAGGTTTTCATTTGACTCACCCTCGTACTTCAAAATGTAGCCAACTCATTCCATGCCTCAGAACAGCATTCATACTGTGGCTGCATTTTGGTTGTTAAAATGACAGTGTGGAAGAAAACAAAATGGCACAGTGTCGTGTATGCAAATACTGTTTAAAATTACCTATAAGGGGAAAGAATATGCATACGTCTAATGTTGTAAATGCCTTGATCTCATAGTTAAAACTGAATGTGAAAAAGGACAATGTAGCACAGCATTTTTGCTCACAGTCGATTTTCAGCAGAAAACCTGTACAGCGTTGTTCAAAAAATGTATGTCCTATGTCAGTCTGAATGTTATTAGAGTATTGTGCAAAAGTTTGAAGTAAATCAGTGAAGAACTTTTCGACATTTGTGCTAACAACGTTTGCCTATTGTTCCTTCTTCTTCTTCGTTTCACCCAACTTTGGGGTACGTTGAATCAATCAGTTCTGTGTGTTCTGTGCCTTTCTTTTCGCCCAGTACTGCTTCATTCTTTCTGATCTTGCTTTTCTTTCCTCATCAGAGATGACAATCGTTCTTTTCTTTCTATTTTGGAGCTGGAATCCCTCTTTTCTGTCTTTGCTTATCATTTTTGCGGTCCTGTCTGTGAGCATTTTTTCTGTGATGTGTAGTTCTCTTAAGTCTTTCTCTGTTTGGATAAACCAATTTGGTTTGGATTTTTTATTCCTGAAGTAGTCAAACATTCTTTTTGTAAGTCTATTTGGGTTCATTCTGAGAATGTGCCCATAAAACTCAATTCTTCTTTTCCTCATTGTATCCGAAAGTTTTTCTGTGGTTTTGTAGAGTGTTTCATTTTTGGTATGAATTAGTTTGTCGTTATGAAATTTGGGGCCTAAAATTTTTCTCATTATTTTTCTTTCTTTGATCTCTAGCCTTTCAATTGGGCCATGGTTAGTGATAGACAATGTCTCAGCTGCATATAGTGCTTCTGGTTTAATGACAGTGTTGTAATGTTTTATTTTTGAATTCCATGAGAGGGACTTTTTATTATAAGTATTTTTAGTAAGCTGAAAGGCTAGTTCAACTTTGTTTCTTCTTAATTCTATTGCTTTTTTCTCAAGGGCGTTCCAGCTAATCCATTCACCAAGATATTTGAATTCTTTAACAATTTCGATCTTTTGGTCTCTTACTTTAAGATATTTTATTGGCTTTTTTATATTTGTGATTATTTTGGTTTTTTCAAAAGAAATTTTAAGGCCTATTTTCTCTGCTTGTTTCTGTAATTCGAGGATCTGTTCTTTGGCTTCTTCCCATGTTTCAGCTAGTAGGGCCATATCATCTGCAAATGCTAGGCAATTAACCTTGATGCCTTTGTTTTTTGTTCCTAGTCGGATTCCACCATTGATTTTCTTGTTCCATTCTCTTACTATTTTTTCTAGGGCACAGTTAAATAACAATGGAGAGAGTCCATCACCTTGTCGTACTCCAGTTTTTATCTCAAATAGGTCTGAGAGTTCTCCCATAAATTTAATTTTGGAGTATGTGTTGGTGATGGTTTCTCTAATTAGGTTTGTAGTTTTATTGTCTAGGTTCAATTCTTTTAATATGGAGATTAGAGATTCCCTGTCTATGGAGTCGTACGCCTTTTGAAAGTCAATGAATGTGATGACATACGCTTTTGCTCTCGATTTTTGGTAGGCCATAAGATTTTTGAGGTTTAGAATTTGTTCTGGGCAGGATCTTCCCTTTCTGAAGCCTGCCTGGTATTCTCCAAGTTGACAATCTAGCTGGGGTTCTGCTCTGTTCAAAAGGACTTTAGACAGTATTTTGTATGTTACGTCAAGGAGCGAAATCCCTCTGTAATTGTTGGGGTCTGTTCTGGATCCCCTCTTATGAATTGGGTGAATGAGGGCCATCTTCCATTCATCCGGAATTCTTTCTGTTTTCCATATTTCTTCAAATATGTTTTGGAGAGATTCTATGGCATTTCTATTGACATTTTTCCACAGTTCAGCTGTAATTTGGTTCTCTCCCGAAGCCTTATAGTTTTTGAGATTCAAAATGATTGATTGTAGTTCCTCGACGGTGGGTGATTCTGAGTTAGGACTTGTTGAAGTTGAGTTGCTGAAATCCATTTTTTCAATTGGTTCTTTACAGTTGAGAAGGTTTCTGAAATATTCCCTCAAAATTTTGCAATTATCCCTGTTGTTGTGTGCAATATTACCATTTTTATCTTGTAATTGGAGTGTCGGTGGGCTGTACTTGGTTATTTTTTGTTTAAAAGTTCTGTAAAAGCTCCTAGTCTTGTTTTTGTTGAAGTCTTCGTTGATCTGCAAAAGGAGTTGATCTTCTTGTGCTTTTTTAATTATTTTGAGGTTTTTACTCACTAGTTTTCTTACACTCAGGAAATTTTGCCTATATATTCATTTTTCTGAGATTGCATCTGTTGCCATGCTTTCTTTCTTTGCTCAATAAGTTTGTCACATTCCTCTGTCCACCATGCGTGTTTTTTGATTTTGGTTATAGGTGCTATTTGTTCAGCTTTGGTTAGTAGGCTTTCCTTCATTTGATCCCAATTTTGGTTCCTTATATCTTGAGTCGCGAGGGGAAATTCCTTCGAATTCATTATCTTTTCTGGATCGTATCTTCTGCTTTTGGGTTTACTGTTTCTATCTTTCCTTTTGGGGATAATTTTGAGTTTTATTTTAGAAAGATAGTGATCAGAATCCAAGTTTGCTCCTCTGAGTACTTTGACATTTTGTATTTCTGTATGGTGTTTCCATTTTATCACCACATGATCAAGTTGAAATTCACCCAAGTGTGGGTTTGGTGAGGTCCATGTCTTCTGTTTTCTGGGTAGTCTCTTAAAGGCTGTGGATTTCAGGATCAAGCCATGCGCTTGGCAGAGTTCTACTAATCTGACTCCATTTTGGTTAGTTCTATTGTGCGCTGGGTAGTTTCCAACAATATTTTTGTATTTCTTCTCTTTTCCTACTTGAGCATTGAAGTCCCCCGTAAGTATGATGTTGTGTTTGTCTGGGATCTTTTGCACCGCGTCATCTAGTTGTTCCCAAAAACGTTCCACCTTTTCCTTATTTTTCCTATTGTCTTCATTTATGGGGGCATGTGCATTCACAATTGTGTATACTCTATTAGCAGATTTAAAAGTGAGTGTGGAGAGTCTTTCCGATTGTGATTGAAAGCTGATAATGGAGTCTAAAATACTTTTATCTATTATAAAGCCCGTTCCGAGGTGGGGTGTGTTTTTCATTATTCTTTTGCCTACCTTTCCTTTGTATATTCTGAAACCTCCGGAATCAAAATTGTTTTCATCTATGTATCGAGTTTCTTGTAGTGATGTTATGAGTATTCTATGATGTTTGAGGGTATCTGTAAGATGTTTTAATTTTTCTGTTTTTAAAAGAGAGTTTACATTGAAAGTAGCTATGTAACTTGTTTTTTTACATTTCAATTTGCTTGATGTCTTATCATGTCCCGATTCATCTCTGTGCAATGCTGCAGACTCCCCAGAATCCGATAGTCTGCTTGCGCACCTTGGTGCGGTGGATTGTCCACCTGGGGTAATTTGTTTCACATTACACTGTTCCATGATTGATAGTATTATGTAAGGGGTGACTCTTCGAGCCACAAATTTACAACCACGGTTGTTAGCCCTGGAGGTTTTTCCCAGCCGCCCCTAACCTGGGGAACAGACGCTGACCAAAGACCGCCCAATGTGAGACAGTCGCCTTTGGATTTCTGGTCCTGTGTTGGTCCACGGGTGGTATTTTATTTCCCACCTACCCTACATATCTGTAGAGCTTTCCCCTATCCGCCACCTGGGGATGCGCCCGGTAGGGGAACAGGTTCCCCCTCGGCAGCAGAACTCCTTAACTTCATCTACTTCATTATCATCAATCCCAATGTTGAGTTTCTCGCTGTTCTAATTTCTCCTACTTCTCATCAATTCCATCTTTTTGCGATTTACTTGCAGTCCATATTCTGTACTCATTAGACTGTTCATTCCGTTCAGCAGATCACACAATTATTCTTCGCTTTCACTCAGGTTAGCAATGTCTTCAGCGAGATGTATCATTGATATCCTTCCTCCTCTTGTGATTCTTGAACAGAGTATTCGCTACTACAAACCGAAATTTATTACAGAACACAATTAGTCTTTCTCCTCTTTCGTTCCTTGTCCCAAGCCCATATTCTCCTGTAACGTTTTCTTCTGCTCCTTCCACTACAAGTGCATTCCATTCCCCCATGAAAATTAGATTTTCATCTCCCTTTATGTACGATGTTACCCTTTAAGTATCCTCATATATTTTCTCTATCTCTGCATCTTCAGCTTGCGACGTCGGCATGTACATTGAACTATCGCTGTCAGTTTCGGTTTGCTGTCGATTCTGATAAGGAAAACCCTCTCAGTGAATTGCTCACAGTAACACACTTTCTTCCCTACCTTCCTATTCATAGCGAATCCTACTCCTTTTATACCATTTTCTGCTGCTGTTGATATTACCCTGTGCTCATCACACCAGAAATCCTTGTCTTCTTTCCATTTCACTTCACTGATCCCAACTATATCTAGACTGAGTCTTTGCATTTCCCTTTTCAGATTTTCTAGCTTCCCTACCACTTTCAAGTTTCTGACATTCCACGCCCCATCTCATAGAACTATATCCTTTTGTTGATTATTCAATCATTTTCTCATGGTCACCTCCCCCTTGGCAATCCCTTCCTGGAGATCAGAACTGGGAACTATTCGGGAATCTTTTGCTAAAGGAGAGATCATCATGACACTTGTTTAGTTACAGGCCACATGTCCTGTGGATGCACGTTATGTGTCTTTGATGCAGTGGTTTCCATTGCCTTCTGCATCCTCATGCCGTTAATCATTGATGATTCTTCCGCCTTTAGAGGCAGTTTCCCATTCCAAGGACAAGAGAGTGCCCTGAACCTCTGTCCACTCCTCCACCATCTTTGACAAGGCCCTTGGCAGAGTGTGGGTGCCGTCTTATGCCGGAAGTGGTCGGCCGCCAAAGCTGATTATTAACCCATTAAGTCCCAAATTAATTTTTTTTAGAAATTGAATTTTTTATTCCTTAATTATAATGTACATACTGTATGAACCACAATAAGTACAAAAGCAGCCACAGAATATTTATATATGCTGATATAATGGCTGTCCTCAAAATAGGACGCTGGGATCTAACAGTATTGTATAGCACACTAAACTGTTTTCAAGTCTTAACCATTTATTTCTTGTGAAATGGTACAGAACACTTCATACACAGTGTTACACGGCATTTAACACAACATGTTTTCGGCTTCCCGTTGCATTTACCTCTTACACATCTTTGCGTGCTTCTTTTGTCAATCATATGACCAATTCCATCAAACCTGATGTCTAGTATCACCCTCAACTGACTTGATGGGTATTCCATTGGACGTCCAATATTCGGTCTTCCAGTGTCCAATTTCAGGTATGTAACTGTAACAGCACGTCTGAAATCCAGTAAATCCAGTGCATTTTTCCCATGTACTAGTGCGTAGAAGAGCCAGGCTTTACGAGGGCCATTTCCAGCATACGTGTAAATAGGACCCAGTGCCATTTTCTCCCTCTAATTACCGTCGCATATTTTCCAACTAACCACTCATGGTGGTCAACACCTTCCATGTACGCGTTGTACGACTTCAAAACGGCAGGTTGTTCCACTTGTGTCTTCTTACTTGCTTGTCTACTGTACCGCATAGCTGCTCCCAAAGGTTCAACTTTGTCAAAATTTGTACCAATTGTAACGCATCTGTTGTCGTGCCATATAACAAATAAGACTTCACCATTCCTGTCGAACTGGTAGTCATAGTTCCCTCGAACTGTCTTTTTCAGTTTGTTGCTGCTCAGTAGTGGACAGTAACAAACTCGATTCTCTCGTGACAGTCCCAGTTGCTCGAAAACCGAAATTTGTCAGGTGAATCAGAAGATACAAATACAAATAACTGAAATGATAACACCAAGTCCCAGTGTCCTATTTCGAGTACACCAAATTTTATAACAATGGAAAACAATGAATATAACTCCAATTGAGCTAACAATGCAAGTAGTTTAAAAGACACATTGTTGACTATAAATAATCACAAAAAGATCTTTGCCGCATATCTCAAATAATACTAAATTGTCGATAAAGTAAATACCTATAATCACGAAAAGTGTGCCTTAGTATTCAATAATCAATTAATGGTAGGATTTATTGCTTTCAATTTCCTGTAAGCATACATTTGTTATAAAAAGCATCAACAAATGACATAGAACAGTAGTAGTTGCAAATAAATAATTTATTGTCTATTTATACATAAATACATGCTCTGTCCTCAAAGTAGGACACTGGTACTTAATGGGTTAATCAAAATTTAAATAGTGGCAAGTTTCGAACCGGGAATTACGTCGTTTTGATTAGGAATCAAAGACACTGGCTCTACACCACGGGTACAAATCTTACCCATTTACGTCAGGTATAGGATATTTATATACCATGGATTTATATAACTTTAGTCTATGTCCACCCCATCCTTTGTTGAGTAAAAATCTGAAGTAAACTGCTCAAGATATTTTCGAGAGTTTTGCTGATAACTTTTAGCATTCGTATGGTATAGAGAGAGTCTCTTTCAGCAGATAATTGCAATTTGGTTTCTGCATTGTGTAACTGGAGTCAGCCGAAACAAACAGTGATTTTCTAAGAGGAATTTGGTTGGTTCAAATGGCTCTGAGCACTATGGGACTTAATATCTATGGCCATCAGTCCCTAGAACTTAGAACTGCTTAAACCTAACTAAGGACATCACACACATCCTTGCCCGAGGCAGGATTCGAACCTGCGACCGCAGTGGTCACGCGGTTCCAGACTGAAGTGCCTAGAACCGCACGGCCACACCGGCCGGCCTAAGAGTAATTTCACGTGTCCATTAGATAGAGCGGTTCCAACTTAATCCAGACAGGGACAGTAAAACTCGAAGAATAACAAAGAGTACTGCAGTAGCGACTGAGCAGTGCTGAATGCTTGGCAGTAGCAGTCAGTGCGGTGCTGTCGCTACTGCAGTACTGTTTGTTATTCTTCGAGTTTTACTGTCCCTGTCAATACATTTGAATAAAACGACTGGATTACGTTGGGCACGTATTAAGGTCGGGACACACATGTCAGGACCGTGTCCGTGCCGAGACACGTCCGAGTATCGGCCGTCACCCGGACTACGAAATACAACATTAAAACAAATGCAGCGGACCCCACTTGACCGGGCCGTGCACGGGGAACGTCAACGGGCCGGGGCCGGGCCGGGCGGGATTCGCCGTGTTTAAATTTTCACGTGACGGACACGGCCTGACGGTGGGGTTGTCTTGTGAGCTGTGCAACTGCGCAAAACTGTTCTGTGTACAAAACATGGATGTGGAACGACTAATAGAGGAAGTTCGTAAGTTTCCTGTTCTTTACGATCAGGGAAGTGAAAACTACAGGAATATCGAGTACAAAGACAGAGTTTGGAAGACAATTGCAACAGATCTACAAGCCAAAGGTAAGATAAAAACTATACAAGTTTTAATACCCGAAAGATATTTATTTACTTTTTATTTTACAAACAGATGTTTGGTTTATGTCATCGTTATATCGCCAAGGCGACATGTTCTTGCCATTCCACAGTCCCTTGTGGAGAGTTCAGGAATTTTTTGAGTTGTTCTCGTACAGCAAATGAAGCATCTGTTCATCTCCCACGAATTCGAGGTAGGTTTCGAAGATTTGATGAACTTCCGGATCCCTCAGCAGTTTCCGTTTCGGGCACCCTATAACCTTCCATTTTTCGAATAAAGTTGTACAGTACACACGCAGCCGTCACAATCATTGTAAGGTTATTAGGATCTCCCTGAAGGATTTTTCTAAATATTCGAAATTTCTGTTGCAATATACCGAATGCATTTTCGGATATTCTTCTTGCCCGACTCAAACGATAATTAAATATAGCGTTGTCATTTGTTAAGTTCCTGCTAGGATATGGTCGCATCAAGTATGTTTTGAGAGGGAAAGCTTCATCGCCTACAATTACCATTGGAAGTTCAACATCAGTTCCGGGTAAAGTTTTACTCTTTGGGACGCTAAGCGTATTGTTTTCCAATGACTTTCCAAGATTTGAATTTACTAGAATGCCTCCATCAGAGTTTTTTCCGTACGCTCCCACGTCTATTGCAATAAAATTATAACATGGGTCAACCAGATCAAGAAGCACAATGGAATATGTTTTTTTGTAATTCCAATAGAGACTTCCTGAGTTGTTTGGAGCCTGTATTGTTACGTGCTTTCCATCTAAAGATCCAATGCAGTTTGGAAACTGCCATTTTGTCCAAAACTCCTCAGCTATAGCATTCCATTTTTCTTCATTCGGCACAGGCATCACCTCTTCTAACAATAAATCGATAACTGTTCTAGAGGTGTCATGGACGATAGCTGCAACTGTGGATTTTCCCAACCTGTAGCTGAAGGAAATAGTTTTAAAGGAATCTCCTGTAGCAAGGAACCTGAAAAAAATTGAATGTATAAGTTGAGAAATACTGTATAATCTATAAAATATTTGCAGCATTTTGAACATTGTAATATAAATACGCGATTTAAAATATTTTTGCTACAGGTGGAATAGAGGAATGCAAAAAAAATGGGCATCTGTTCGTGACCAACTAAGGAAGACCTTGCAGAAAAGGAAAACTGTTTCAGGACAAGCTGCTGTTCATCAACATAAATACAAGTATGAAGATCTCTTAACGTTCCTGCTACCTTACATGGTAGAACGAGAAACAGTTTCCAATGTTCCTTACACGCAAGACCATAATGAGCATAAACAAGAATCAAATACAGATTCCCAAGAGGAGCAGTCGATTGTTGAAAACGAAAAAGTGTCTACACAAGAAGACATTGCAGATGAAGAATGGATCATTAAAACCCAGGATAGTGAAACAGAGAATTTGATAGAGCGCACTCGGCATTCCCAGACGCCCTCAGCTCATTCGTCCGTCACTTCAAAGAAGAACACGTTTATGAAACCACCACTGAAACGAAAATTTCAGCGTGAGGTTAAACCACAAGAATCTGCATCAAGCCAGCTCATGGCTTACATTTTGGCAGAAAAAAAAGCTGAAAAACAGAGAGATATACAAAACCCAGTTGATGCTTTTTTGGCTGGTGTAACACCAGCCCTAAAATCATTGCATCCACTACTGTTTCATCAAGCTAAAAGTAGGATTTTTTCAATTGTACAAGACTTTGAACTGAAGCAACTCATGAATGACGTATCAGTCCATCAATTCACTCCATCATCCTCCAATTCCTCAGCAAAATCTGTTTCAACACCATATCCTTCACCTGTGGGAAACGAGTCAACAGAACCTACACAGTAGCTTTTGGACCTGCAAAGGGATTCGCACAATTCGTATATAAATAACCAAAGCCATCATCCTCCAAGTTCCCCTGCATCCTCATCAGCTTCAGATACTAGTTCACTGAATAGCCCTCACTTGTTTTTCTTAGGGTAGTAGAAATTTAACTGTATTATTTACTAACTTATGTATTTATCTTTCAATTACTAAAGTAATAAAATAAAAATGCTGTCCATAAAACTTCTTATTTATTTGTGTTCTGTGTACTTTTCTTTAACCTACCGTAAAAAAACAGCCAGTCGTTCTTTGGGTGAAACTGATACTCTCCAGAACGTGTCATTTTTTCTCAGCCTTGGTTCTAGTTTCTTTAAAAGTTCACAGAAGGTGTACTGCGTCATCCTAAAATATTCATAAAACTTAGTCTCATCATCTACGAGGTGAGAAAATAGTGTTCGAAACTCTCCCTGTACCGGTCTTGTTTTCCAGGCACTGTGAATCCATAATTTTCTTCTTCTTGTTTGCCTTCGTTCTTTTTTCCCTTCGTCTAAAGCAAGTGCTATAAGTCCTAATTCACTATTACGAAAATTAGTGAACATGTTTTATAGCTTTCACAAACAGAAACACAGCTCACCGCGTCCGAGTCACTACAAGGAACAACAGAGACACGGACGTGCCCCGGCCACGTGTGGCCCCTGCAGGAACGCACCGGAGTACGGCCGTCACTCGTCCGACGCTCGGCCCTGACACGGCCCGGACGTGTGTGTCCCGACCTTAATTCCGATTTGAAAATCATTTTGTTTGGAATGAGAAAGGTAGCAAGGGCAAAATACATTGAGCGAAAGGCTACTTACAGCTAGTACAGAGGACAGTCCTAAAAGTCAAGGGGCATGAAAGAGAAGCAGTGATTGAGAAAGAGTGAGACAGGGCTGTAGCTATCCCCCATATTATTGTGTATACTGAGCAAGCAATAAAGGAAACCAAAGACAAATTTGGAGTAGAAATTAAAGTTAAGGAAGAACAAACAAAAATTTTGAGATTTGCGAGTCACACTGTAATTGTGTCAGAGACAACGAAGGATTTGGAAGAGTAGTTGATCGAACTGGAGAGGGTCTTCAAAGGAGGATATAAGATGAATGTCAACACAAACAAATGGTTCAAATGGCTCTGAGCACTATGGGACTTAACATCTGAGGTCATCAGTCCCCTAGAACTTGGAACTACTTAAACCTAACTAACCTAAGGACATCACACACATCCATGTCCGAGGCAGGATTCGAACCTGCGACTGTAGCGGTTGTGCGGTTCCAAACTGTAGCGCCTAGAACCGCTCGGCCATTCCGGCCAGCTCAACACAAACGGAACAAGAATAATGGAACATAGTCGAATTAGATTAACAAAATAAATGGATGAAGTAGAGGTGACATAAAATATACACTTGCAATGGCAGGAAAAGCGTTTATGAAGAAAACAAATTTGTTAGTATAAAATATAGACATAAGTGTTAGGAAGTCTTTTCTGAAGGTTTTCTCTGCAGTGTAGCAAAGTATGGAAGTAAACATGGACGGCAAACAATTTAGACAAGAAGAGAATGGAGGCTTTTGAAATGTGGGCTACACAGGAATGCTGAAGATCAGATGAGTAGATCACATAAATAGTGAGAAAGTACTGAATGAAACTGGGGGGACAAGAAATTTGTAGCACAACTTATGTAAAAGAAGTTATTGGTTGACAGGACACGTTCTGAGACATCAAGGGATCACTAATTTAGTATTGTACGGAAGTGTAGGGGGTTAAAAATGGTAGAGGGAAACCAAGAGATGAATACAGTAAGCAGATTCGGAAGGATTGGAGATGAAGTGGCTTGCACAGGATTGAGTAACATGGAAAGCAGCATCAATCCAGTCTTTAGACTGAAGACCACAACAGGAAAATGGGAACAAACCGACGGTTTCTGTGGAAACTGGGCGCCGCATGAAAGACGTAACGAGTAGTAATTGTCTGGGCTGACGTCAGATACACAATACAAAGACAGAATTGCACATATCTGTCGAAACACAAGAGAAAATGCGCCTGACGACCCTTAGGAGGGACATATCTGCCGAAACGATTATTCCGGTATAGTCTAAAAATTTCAAGTAATTCAGTCAAGGACATTTCGATATTTGTTAATAACGTTTCTCTTTCATGTAGTATGCACATATTTGTACACCGAACATGTTTCAGAGTATTGTGCAAAAGATTTTTACCAACAAAGTTTCTCTTTTATATATACAGGGTGAGTCACTAACTATTGCCACCAAGAATAACTCCGAAAGTATGATAGGAGCTGGAAAGTTTGTGGGACAAAAGTTGCATGGGATAACGGGGGCCGGTTTTTTTGTTAAAAAAAAGGTTCGAATGGCTCTGAGCACTATGGGACTCAACTTCTGAGGTCATCAGTCCCCTAGAACTTAGAACTACTTAAACCTAACTAACCTAAGGACAGCACACACATCCATGCCCGAGGCAGGATTCGAACCTGCGACCGTAGCGGTCGCGCGGTTCCAGACTGTAGCGCCTAGAACCGCTCGGTAACTCCGGCCGGCTGGTTTTTTTGTTGCTAGGTGGGTTCGCTTCAGGGATATGGTCAACTTTTTTTTTTAAATGGGATGCTATAGTTTAGTACTTATTTTCTGCAACCGGCTATCGAGACGAACCCAACGATGTGTAACAGTAAAGTCTTTGAAGGTCAGCGGAGGTCAAAAAGGTGGCATGAACGTCCATTCACAGAAGGTGTTCGAAGTGATGACCATTGGTGTCAATGCAGTGCTGCCATCTTCTTATCACGGATTTAGTGGTATTCCTTATCACATCGGCACTTATCGAAGCTCATGCTCTGAGAATTCTCTCTCACATATCTCCAGGTGTATTTGGAAGGTCTTTATAAACAACGTCTTTTACGAATCCCCACAAGAAGAAAATACAGAGGCGTCAAGTCTGGCGAACGAGCCGGCCACTACACATCTCCTCCGCGTCCAATCCAACGATTTTGGAATTGTCTCTGCAACTCATTTCTAGCCATCAGCGAAAAATGTGTCGGACACCCATCGTGTTGATACCACATTCTGTTCATTGTTCCTAAAGGTATTTCTTCCAATAACAGATCTAATGTTTCTTGCAGGAATATGGTGTACTTCTTACCATTAACGTTTCCTTCGATGAAATAGGGGCTATAATTCTGTCCTCCAGAATCCCACACCATACATTCACCGACCACGATTTTTGGTGTGCAACTTGCCGCAGCCAACATAGACTTTCAGTTGCCCAATAATGTATGTTATGTAAATTAACATTTCCATGGTTCGTGAATGTAGCCTCATCAATAAATAAAATCAAATTAATAAATGTGCCATCGCTCTGAATCTGAAGTTGAGTCCATCGGCAGAATTCAGTGCGACGCTTACAATCCGTACCAGTTAATTCTCGGTGGAGACTGATATGGTGAGGATGATATTTATGGCGATGCAGAACACGAACAACACTACTCTGGCTCATGCCAGAGTCCCTTGCGACTTGACGCGAACTAACTCAAGGATCTCGAACCACAGTGGCAAGAGTGCCGATTTCCTTTGCCGGATATGTTTCTGATGCGTTAAAGATCCAGTTGTTCTCAATTTATCGTTCACGTATTTAAATGTACGACGTGTAAGGTGAGTACGTTGAGGATATCTTTCAGCGTATAAGTCTCCAGCTCTCACTGAA